>NC_068914.1:98379368-99004368 GCF_023091745.1 Budorcas taxicolor | reverse complement strand
GCCACTGGGGAAGCCCTTGAACCACTAGCAAAGGTATTTTTATGCAGACATGTATCCTGTGTCTCAATAATTCCTGTAGGGCCAGTTTTCCCTTTGGTGTTTGGATAGATCAATTTTGTGTTTTGTGGTTTTGTATTCTGAATTTTTACTTCAAGCCATGATGAAATAGTTCATTCACATGCATTTCAGGCCCAACAGGCTAGAAAACATCTCTATTTCTGAAGACCAAAGTCATCCTCCATGGGCTGAGACAGACAAACTGAGAAAGACAAACAGAAAGGGAGCTTTTATCTACTGCACACTTTCATTTCACACACACTCCAGGACATGTGATCACCACTTAAGACTGGTGAGTTGAATCCTTTGGCTACTTAAATTCTCTTGTGTTTTTCTTTCCTTTAATCATTATTATTGTGGTTATCAATTATTTTATTCATTGCCAAGCATGCATAACTGAACAGCAGTAAGATACAGGTACTCTTTATCTCCACTGTAAATTTTTAGCCTTTGCTATGGACTAAGTCTCTAGGAGATTTGTTTGAATACTACTAAGTATAGGTGCTGTTCCATAAATACTCCCTAATTCAATTCATATATTAATTAAACACTGATTGTATGCCATGGGGGATTCCCAGGTGGCCCTAGTGGTAAAGAACCTGCCTGCCTATGCAGAAAACATAAGAGAGGCAGATTCAATCCCTAGGTTGGAAAGATCCTCTGGAGGAGGGCATGGCAACCCACTCCAGGATTCTTGCCTGGAGAATCCCCACGGACAGGAGCCTGGCAGGTTCCAATCCATAGGGTCGCAAAGAGTTGGACACTACTGAAGCGACTGAGCACGCATGTGTGCATGTATGTATGTATGTTTGTATGTATGCCATAAAACCTGCATTAAGCGCTAGGGAAAATAAGAGTCAACCCCAGAGGCGTCATGATAGAGGAGGAAAATAAGACAAAGTCATTTTATGGCCATGTCACAGGTGAATATACAAGGCAAGAAGGGACTGGAACAGGACAAGGGAGGCTTAAGGACAGGGCCCCTTCCTCCCCCCACATACCACTCAGGACACTTCTCATGACTCCCTCCCTCACCTGCAGGCTCTGAACCAAGTGTTACCTTCCCAGTGAGCCGCTCCCTTCAATCCCATTTAAAACTGTAAACCCCCCTCCTTGTCTACCATACACACTCCTTTACATCCTCTCTCCCCAGGACTTAGCATCTTCTGACCACATCTTCCACTTATTTTATTCCCTTTCTCTTTCCCTGAGGTCAGCCCCAAGATGGCACAACTTCTAATTTGTTCAGGGTTGAACCTCCGTCTTCGCACAGCACTGAGCACAGAGCAGGTCTTGGAAATCTTCAGAAATCAGCCTTCCCGACCACCCTAAAGGGCAGCTGACCTAGCTCTCTATCCCTCTGCCCTTTCTTTTTCTTCACAGCCATTATCGAAGAACTGAAGTTATCTTTTAAAGTTTGTTTACTAATTTTCTCTCATCCCTCCACTTGGATGGAAGCTTCACAATAAGAGGAAGTTTTTCTGCTTTGTTCCCCGCACACTAAACAGAAGCTGGCACCGTTTGTTTCTTCCATAAATTCTGGCTGAATGAATGACGTCATCCCCATGCCTGTGGCTCATTTCCACTGAGCACTCAGTCCATGGCAGGCCGGTTTCACTGTATTCTCCCCACCAGTCTTCACAACAATCCAATGAGGTGGGCACTATTATTCTCATTTTACAGAGTAGGAAGTGCAGACTGTACCCTGCCCAAGGTTGCAAACCAGCAAAGAGAAGAGCTGGCAATTAACTGTAAGCCATTCACCTTGAGTTTTGCTTCCAAGCACTGTTCTGCTGAACTGATGGCAGCTGCACTGCAGGAGAACAGCGCCACCATCGCTCCAGGGCAGCTGTAGTGGCTGCTTCATCATCTGGCTCCTTTAAGCCCCTCTCCTGGCCACTGCCATTCTCTACACTAGAGTCTGAGTGATATCTTCCAACGGCAAAACTGATCATCTCACTTTTCTTTAAATTTCTTCAATGGCAGTCCATCATCCATAGATCACACATGTTGAGGTCCCACTGGCAAAGTGATCAATATTTATGATAACCTCCCTAGAAGGATGATACTGTCATCTCTGGGAAAATGGCAGGTTATGAAGAAAAGGATGGACTTCAGAGAAATGATCCACTTTTGAGATGATAATGAGAAAAGGCTTGTTTGGTCATGATAAGCTGACTCTATCAGTAATTCAGAAATATTTATGTAATAGCAGAGTCTCAGCAAGGTAGATGTCTTAAATGGATCTACTTGGGCCCCACCAAAAAGCATTAATCTAGGTACATCTTTGACATTCCCTGACTTAAATCTTTTCAGGTCTTAAGATACCAGGCAAAGCATCTGCATTTTGGACAGTATCATATAAACCATCAATCAAGATAAGACCCAACTAGCTCTACTGAATGACCAATAAGGCCTCTTCGGTTCAACAGTAATGCTACATAACTTACAGATTCAAATCTGCCCTAACTCAGGCCACAGGTTTCAAAAATGTCCAATGTGCAACTTCCCGGGCAGTCCAGTGGTTAAGACTGCCACAACTTCCAGTGCAAGGGGCCTGGGTTTGATCTCTGATAGGCGAACTAATAAGATCTCCCATGTCTGCTCCCCACAAAAAGAGAAAAACAAAAACGTCCAATGCTTGGACAGCTTATGCCACGTGACAAGAAGCCAGAAGAAACTATTACATCTGATAAAATCACCTTGCTTATGCCAGGTCAACAGTTTTAGTACAGAATATGCTCATTCCAAAAATTTATTCCATTTCTTCCCTTAAAATATACTATCCTGCCATGTGTGGCTAGGAAATGAGGAAAAGTAAACACAAAACACAAACCACATTTTGCTCCTAGCATGTCAGACTTTTGAACTAGTGCTTTGTGGGATTCAGAGGAAAGCAAGCCTATTCAGGTCTCTCACATCCTGAAAGTTCGCCAATATGGTGATGAGCTTTGCTAGAGGGGAAGCTCAATGCTCATCCACCCATCATCCCAAGATGCTGGCATTTTACCAGGCTTCCTTGACATTACCAGAACTGGTCCCTGGCTGAAATCATCTCTGGCAAAGGGGTGACAGTTGACCCAGTATTAGCTGCTGGCTCTTGCGGCTGAGAGAAGAGGAGGGTCTTACCAGGCACAGTCTTCCCTGCGTCCAACCTCCCCAGCTAGGAGGAGCCCCCACCACACAGAGCAGCAAGTGTATGGGCGCTGACATTAAACCTCAGGCTCAGGCTTCCCTGGTGGTCCAGCGGTTAAAAATCTGCCTGCCAGTGCAGGAGACATGGTTCAATTCCTGGTCAGTGAAGATCCCACGTGCCACGGGGCAACTAAGGCCACGTGCCCCAACGAATGAAGTCTGAACACTCTAAAGCTCGAAGCCACCACAAGAAGCCTGAGCACCACAACGAGAGAGTAGTCCCTGCTCCCTGCAATTAGACAAAGCCCATGTGCAGCAGCAGAGACCGAGTGAAGCCCAAAAATAAATAAATAAAAATGTAAAATATCTTATGCTCAAGACTACAATTGAGTTTTTTTTTTCTTTAACACATCTTCAAATTATTTAACTTGTACAAATTACCCAGAAAAATGTCTTCCCTCACAAAATGTTTCTTTAAAAATCTGAACAGAAGTCAGTTTGGGGACCTACTGAAAAGATATGGGATTTAATGGTGGTGCCATAGCAAATTTCCAATCTGAGCCACATTATGCAGTTTAACAATTTGCTTCTTTTGAAATTTCAGAAATGTATTTAAGTACTGACTTTCAGCTCTGGTTATTTTTCAAGTGCATCTATATAAACTAAAACAGTCTACCCTATGCCAGACAGAAATTAGCAGTGCTTTAGAAACAATGACTGTGTCTTACAAAAAAAAAAAGCCTACAGAAGAAAACAAACATTTATAGAGGAGAACAGCCAGGAAAGTAAATTTTTCAAGACACTTCATAAGTATAAAAACAATTTTTACTATGCACATTGAATTAGCAGGCCCATGAGGTAAATTACTCTTTATAGAGTCTATGTAATCTAAGTAATAAACAGGATCTACCATTTTATTGGAGGAACAAAGCAACCCCTGGTTAGATGCACTACAACAAATTAAGGGAAAACAAAGTGAGATTATTCAAATTCAGGAAAGATTACTCAGCATCCACTAAGGTGAAAGGCAAACAAAACAGAGAAGAGCTCAAATATTGAAGGTTTCTAATTTTCCAGATGTCATTTCAGTTTTCTAATTACAAAATTATAGCTTTAAAATGTAAAACCACCGGGGTTATTTACTTCTGATAGAACTTTCTAATTTCCTTACAAGTTCTTTTGCTTTCAACTCTATACCATGCCCAAATGAATACTGTTTTTTCCTCAACCCACCCAGATTCTAAAACCCCAGTGCAGACCCTCTCAACCATGAAGCATGCAACGACCCTCAAGACCCTTTCAACATGCTGACAGGATCTGCCAATACACAGGGCAAGGACAGTGGGGCAAAGAAGTGTCATTCCCTGGGGTTTAAATAGGCCCCCTTGGTCAAATGAGAACAGCGAAAGATATTAAAGACACCAAAAGCAGTGCTCCATTCAGACTCCAACATTTTAAGCAATTGGGGAAGACAAAACAGGTATGTATGCTAGCATAAAAATCTTTCTTTAAATTCAGTGTTTATTTGTCAAATACCAACTTTTTTTTTATTCCTTTCTGTTTCTGATCTTTGGAAAAACCACATCAGTATCAAATGTCACTCAGTTCTTATTCAAACAGAGGAAAGCAGACACAGCGGCTGCACCCGTGACTTAGCTGACCTGGGCTCTCAGTAAAAACAAACCTCTATAAATCACCAGATGTAAGCAATTGGGTAGTGATCACTTTAATTAATTGAACAGCTTTCCTGAAATTTACTGTATAATTTCAACCCTCCCAACACCTTTCCCAGATGCAACTAACAATGGTGTTTTTTTCCCTTAAGTTGTTTAAAGAAGGAAAACATTTTTAACTTCAGTGGCTTAAATGTATTTTTAAATTAATCAAGATGGATGTGGTAAACTACTTCATTTCAGAAATCAAACCATGCTCCTTCGAAATGACTTTAAAGGCTGAAAGTCAAAATTATTCTAAAACATCTCCAATGTGTAAGTATAAACACATCATGACCTAATAATACAGAAAAATGTAACACAATTTTAATCTTATTTGAAAACTCAGATATGCAAAAAGACATGCAATGATACTTCTAACTTAATCACCTATTGAATTTTAACTGTATGAAGTGGATAGTTTGATTTGATGTTTCTCAACTTGATTTCCACTGCAGGTGCCACACTTAAGAGGATACCCCAATACTTTCAACTCCATTTCTCCTCCCCAAATAGCTTATTCTCCACAGAACTATATAATGCTGGATCTATAGATCCCATGCCAACCATTGAGCGATACCAGGGTTTAAGTCCTAGACTACCAGAATCAAATACACATCTCTGGCGTGTGAAGGTGGCTTCTCTGAATCTTGGAGGTCACAGCAGCGAAGGATGGCAATGTATAAAGCATCCTTGCTACAATGATACTCAAAATTTAGGAGTGAGAGAAAAAGAGAGAGGGGCTGGGAAACAAGTTAACCAGTTTAAAGGAAGCATATTGTGCTTGAAAGATCTGTAGTCTAGCCCATATGAAACTGCTCCCCACGGTCCATGCAAACATACATGTGAAATCCTTCTAACATCCACTTACAAGGAGAGAAGTGTAATGTTTGCTGTAACTGGTCCTAAATTTGGAATGGTCTCCAGTTCATTGTTGTTCAGTTTCCTATAAATGCCAAAGAGAGAGAGAGAGAAAGAGAAGCTGATTACACAATCTGTATTCCGTAAAGGTGAAAACGTTATAAATTCATTGAAAGATCCCTCTCCCAAGTTAAAGGTTTTAAATATTGGGTTGGCCAAAAAGTTCACTCCAGTTTTTCTGTAAGATGGTATGGAAAAGCCTGAATGAACTTTTCGGTTCAACCCAATAATTATTGTAACCCAAATACTCTTTACAATCAAATACTGTGCTGGGTAATATATTTGATTCAAACCTCAAACAGCAAAGAGCTGAACTCACACTTCTCGAAGGCTGTGAAGATGGCTCAAGGAACTTGCCTTGATGAAAGACAATCTGTTGTGACTTAAGTCCCTGTGGGGGGGGGGGACAAAAATAAAATTGTAAGTAGTTTCCAAAAATCACTAACAGTGCTTAATGATGTGCAAGACAGAGTGGATTTATGAACTCTCTCTCTCTCAACACCGGCTACAACATGAGAAATAATTGGTCTATCCTGTGCATAAACTAGAGGGCAAAATCCAAAATACAAACTCTGAAGACAAAATTGGTTTAGGAGACTGGCAGATTCAAATGCTCCAAGCCCGCAAATGTTTTTAGGAGATGGTTTTTGGCCCAGGGTGAACAGATCTTTGTGAACTGGTTGTTTTGCCTCACCCTCCCCACCCCCTGCCATCTCCTCACTTCCAACTTGATATGATGAAGTCATAGCTTATGAAAAGTGGCTAATTAGGCAGGTTGCTGAAACTAAAATGTCTAAAGAAACCTTTTTATTATCGTAAAACTAAGTATCAAAGTCCTTATTACAATCAAAGAAAGTAAAAATTGCTTTTCATACATATGTTTCCCTGGTTTAAGGCATCGAGTTATTTAAAGTACTGGGGTGTGAGAGTGTGTTGAGAGGGTAGGAAACAACCCAACTTCTGTGTGTGTATGTGTGTGTGCGTGTATTGCGAGGGTAAAAACAACCCAACCTTTGCTTTCCTGAATTTCCCCAAATCTAAATATCTCAATATAATGTGTAATTTAAAGCACATCAACCACCTAACACAATTAAGCAGACTGTTCAGTTCAGTTGCTCAGTCATGGCCGACTCTCTGCAACCTCATGAATCGCAGCACGCCAGGCCTCCCTGTCCATCACCATCTCCTGGAGTTCACTCAGACTCACGTCCATCGAGTCAGTGATGCCATCCAGCCATCTCATCTTCGGTTGTCCCCTTCTCCTCCTGCCCCCAATCCCTCCCAGCATCATCAGAACCCATGATCAGGTTTCTTTTCAATCATTAAAATAAAACTGCTTCTAACTCAGAGGTTCCTTATAACTTAGTAACATTTCTACAGGACATTAGTATTTAAAAGAAAGCAAAACCAAACTCCTACATGTTCAGTGTTCTAGGACAGGCCATCAGCTCAGCATTTAAGAGTCAAAGTGTGAAACAAAATCTGGCAAAATACTTGGTAATACTGACTATGTGCCTTCAAACTGGCCTAAAGAAAATGACAGGGCTGAACATCTACTGAAGGCCAGCCTGACAAACAGGATGGGCGAAAGCTCTCCCACTGAAAAATGTGTATCCAATCCTACCAGATTAATTTCTTCAGTGTTTAAAAGTGAAGATTTTTAAATAACCCAAATTAGAGATAACCAAACTTGACTGGAGAAGAGCAAGAACCATGTGCTATATATGTAAGCATGCCACTCCCCCTGCCTGTCCCCTGCCAAAAAAAAAAGGCAGAGAAATCACATTCAGAGAAGCCCAGTGTTACTCTGTGTACATTCATTAACAAACAATTAGAAATCAGAGATCCTTTTTCAGTCTTTTTGTTTTGAGAATAAACCTGGATCTATTTCACCTAAAAGGAAAAAAAAGAGTAATTTTTTTTTTTGCAAAGGTTTTATTTGAAACATGTTTGCCCAAAGACCTACCGGACAGTAACAGACATGAGTAGATTCGTTCTGGTAGAGTTATAACATGAAGGAAAAAAAAAACCTGGCACAGTCTTTAAACTATAAAAGTCCTGCAATTACAACCACTGCCGTGCATGCTCCCCACGCTGGAGCCAGACACTTTCCCTCACAGCCCAGCTCGAGTCCATCTGGAGTTCATCAAGGAAACCGTGAGTCCAACGACTCACATTCGGATTCAGACAAAAACCTGTGTGCTTTTAGCACCACAGACAGTCACAGATTTCCCACGGGCTTTAAAAAAAACAACCAAGAAAAAGAGGCCTTCACCTGGGAGGTAGCCTGAATCAACAGAAAGGCTCATTTAGACTCACTTAACTAAAGAACGTTGCACTCAGCCTACTGGGCTGCATCCCTATTGTTCAGAGGAAAGGGGGCACCCATCTGGCATTTCCAGCTCACACAGGTGATTTCCTTTCTAATGAGAAAAAAACAAAAATTCCACTCTTTCATTTTTCTCAGGGCCACGCTGTGAGAAAAATAAAAGTTAAAAAAAGATGGAATGCTTCAACTTTTTTCCTCCTCCTCACCAGCAGTGGGATGAAATCTCCAACAAAAGACCTTTAAAATGAGAAACTGTCTTCAGAGAACACATGCTGGGGACCCCTCATTTCTGATCCATAAGCAGGAGCAGGCAGCCTGAAACAGTTCAGTTACTGCAACACACTTTCATTCCTGAGTTTTGTGTACTATTAAAACCACAGTATATGTGGGAGAGAAAAAGCAGTGACTGAAGTGACTCTTATTGCTAATAAATACTTGAAGCCTTGAAACTTTTAATGCACTTAAATTTAGGTTTCATACAGTTTATGTTTCAGAAATGATCCAAGGATGTCACATTTTTGTAAATCCTCCCTTGTATTGTTTTTTATGGCTAGATCACTAAAAATACCACTAAAAACAGATTCAACTTATATAATGTCAATGTTTTCTGAAATCCCGTTACAGTCAGTAAGGCAGGCAGATTCTTTGTTTTTAGAGTTCCAGTAATGAACATCCTCCCCAGGAAACCTTTTCTAAAAAAACTTTTTGTAATGGGGTTAATAAATGGGAAAGGTGGTGAGGCAGAGAGGTGTTAACTATTTACCCAAAACTCAGCTGCCCAAACACTTGAAAACCAAACTCTACACAGGAGAGAGAAGTCTCTCTTCTTGCATATTAGAAAGCGGGTAAATATATATGAAAATAATTCATTTACAACATTTGGTCCCAGTTCTCATTTTCTTCCTTTTAGCATTTGGACATCTGACTTCCAAGTCAAATTTTAAAATGCAAATCCGGCACAGCTTCTTAATCAACCCCACTGGGGCCTGTAGAGCTGCTAATTCAGCAGAAATCTGGAAAGCTGAAAAACAAAAAGCCAGGGCTGTAGCTGTTTTAAGACACTGATCCAAAGTGACTCATAAATCAGCCAGCTATGTTCAAGATTTCGTCTGGAAAATACAGAAAAACAGCTGTGAAAACCAGAAGGACTATTACCCCCCAACCCCAGCCCCAGTTCTGTACGGACCAGAGGATTTATAACAGGCAGACACTAAAGAAGTCACACCAGCAAAGTACCTTCCAGACTTTTTTTTTTGGCCTGAGCTCAGCTAACCCAAACCTTTCTGTTGTGATAAGACAAATAATTCTGAAATTCCAGTGAGGTTTTAAAACTACTTGAAGCTCTTACTGACAACTGGGCAACTTTTCCCTCCCTTGCCTAAGTAAACATATTCTAACTAGCCCTCCTCTTTGGGTTCAGAACTCCTTGCAAGCACACAGTCTAGATGTAAACTCAAGTCTGCCTTTAAAGAGAGTTGTAAGGGATGCTTCAAATAGTGACCGTTTTAAGAGCCACTTTCATTAAAGTATTAGAAGTTCCTTTTTTTTTTAAAAGAGAAGTGTGATATTATTATTTTACAGCTCAAACAATTCAACTTTTCACCCATGGGATTCTTATGGCCCTAAATCACAAGTGAATAAAGTGGAAAAAATACATACACACATGTGTATTAAAGAGATTAAATTTTTAACTTGCCAATTGAACAAATGAAACAAAAGCTATGCCCCAAACTTTTTCTGAAGAACGTTCTCATGAAATATTTCTAAGGCAAACTTTGACTTTCTTAATTACCTGAGGAAAAGGAAGTTAAGATGTGGGGAAGAACAACATGCATTTTGTTACATATTTCTAAACTCGGGGCCAGTCTACCGAAAAGCTTTTCTAATTAAGTAAAATCTAAGCAGCAGCTATCTTATGCCTCCTGTTCCAAACACCAAATAATAGAGAAGTTAAAGCTCAATTCTATGCATTTTTCTGCTCATTTCAAAGGTGGAGAGAGGAGACCTCTAGAGCTTTAGGCACAAACAAAAGAAACATTTACAATAAAGAACCTGGACCACATGGTTTGGTGACAACTACAAAGTTGGTTAAAAGTCACACATGTACAAGAATGACAGAGCTGTCCAGTGAGTGATCAGGGTGGGGCTTCCGACAACAGACCTAGCGCTTATTTGCACAAGTGGAACTTATTTTCACATACATTTAAGGAATGTGGACTTGCACTGAGACAATTTACTGCTGGCGGAAATGTAATTAAAGATTGCGCTAACCAAATAAACTGTAATTTGTTTTTAGTGTGCCACCAAATTACCTGGAAAACAAAATCCTAATTAGGTCAACTACTTTTAAGACAATGTTTAAATAGGTATCAAGCCCCTTTTGGTTTAACTCAACTTCTAATCAAGAGCACTACAGTTTTTTTTAAGACGTCCAATTTTTAAAAAAAGACATTCACACAAAAATATATTGCACGCCGGCATGATCCGACAGGTCACTTAACTCGGGAGACGACTGAAAGTTAGAGCACGTGAATGATCTGGCCCTTCTAAACACACCCCAGGAAGCACTATGTTCATTCTTCCTCAACCCTCTATTATTTATAAGTGTTCACCTCCAGTCATTCAAATGTTCAGTTCCACATGTTGTCAATAGAGCCATTCACATCTCATGAATAAGGCAGCATGACCTCCACAAGAGGCAATTGAACAGAATTAGCCACAACTAATTGAAAGTCTCCCTGTTTTAGGTTAAAGTCCTTATCTCCTTCTTCAATTGTAATAAAAAAAACTACTAAACAAGACATCCCACGATAAGAGATTACAGACCAATCTAAAACGCTCTAAACTTTTTTAAAAATTAAGGCACATCAACACAAAGCATATGCTTTCCCATAGTTGACAATTCTATATTCCACAAAAAAAGACTTCAGTGAGCACAGAGATTTAAAAACACAGTTTTTTAAACAACCTGTCCAAACTTTCTACCACTACTATTTGGAATGTTAGGATAGTTGATAAGTTTCAAAAGTTTCAAATCTCCACTACTACTCTGTTAGGCCCAAATCTGAGTGTTAACAATGGACTGCACTTTTGCTTTTTTTCAACAGGACAGCTACTTAAAAAGAAAGAAAGAAATACAAGTTTTGACTGTTAACATTTTGCACCAGTCCCCCAATTTTAACAAAACGAGGGCTCGGAGAGAACAAGGAGACGACATTTGGAAAAAATTAGCCTTTCCAACTAAACGACATTTTCTTCCTTGTTCTTTCACGCCGTTGGCAGTGATTTCAGGTTTTTCAGACTTCATACCTAGCATCCAAAAACTTGCATAACAGCACCCAGCGCTCTCTCCTAAACCTCCTGGTCGCGCTGAGAAGCCACAGAAATCACGCCTTCGGTTTTGAAAAAACTCCAGTTCCTTCCCTTCCATATCTACTGCTCAGTCTTGCCAACTTCTTACCGGAATGGGGATGTGCTACAGTTTGGTCGAAGAGGGGAATTTATGGAATTTACTAACGCGAAATTAAGCGAGGGTAAAGAACAACAAAATGATGTCTACCATTGCTTGGTTAAGGGCCATAACTGTTGAAAAGGCTTCCCAAACGAAAGAGCGCACTCGATTACTAGTGTTGGGAACGCAAAAGGTGACTTGAACCTGTTAGAAACTATAGTTGAGCCGCGGGATCGTACTCGTAAAGTGAGAACAGAGAAATCAGGGCGGCCGAAGGGTGTCAGCTCTCCCACCTCGGACTGGCAAGGCGCGCATCTGAGCCCCCTAGGCGAGCTCCGCGCAGGACGCAGATTCTGCCCCCGGGAGTTGTCAGTGGCTCCGTCCTGTGGCCCAAGGGCGGCCGGGTGGGGCAGGCCAGGGCCCACCTGCGCAGTCCGCCAAGCGCCGGGGGATGGAGAGGGACTGAGGCCCGGTCAGCTCCTTTTCCATCCCCGCGGGGCGCCGCTCGAGGCCTGGGCCAAGAGGAGGCGCCCCGGAAAAAGCTGCTGCGCGCCTAGCATCCTGGCCCCTAGCCTGCAGTCCCGAAACTCAAGCGGTTCCCCCTCCGCCCGTTGGAAGAATACTTACAGCCGAGCGATCCAGGACGGAAGCGGCTCGGGAAGGCGCGCCAGCCGCTGGCGACTGCAGTCCAGGAGGTCCCCGAGGCAGCGACACGGAGCCGGACACTGGTGCTCAGCGCCGACCCCAGAAGGCGGCCCCAGCGCCTCGAGGCCGCCGCCCCTGGCCGGGCCCGCGTGCCCCAGCACCTCGCACAGCAGCAGCCCCAGCGCCGCCGCGAGCGCGCGGAGCCTTGGCGCGCCCATAGTGGTCCCGCAGCTTCTCGCTCGGCCCGGGTCTCCGCAGGCGGTGGGCACTCGGGGTCCGGCACCAACTTCCAGCCGGGAGTGGACGCCGGCGCTCGGGGCCGCGTGCGCGCGCCCCCCTCTCGCGCTCGCAGGTAAGCCCCTTTTTTCTCAGTCCAGACAGCAGAGCTCTTTCGTGCCCCGGGGCAGCGACAGGGAAACCGAAAACAACGGCCAGCTGTGGCAGAGTTGCAGTGGGAGCAGCGTCCGCGCGCCGAAGCCCTTCTTGCCCGCAAAAGAAACTTTTTCGCCTCCTCCTTTCAGCCGAGCGCCAAGTCCCCGTGCGCCGCAGCCGAGGGGCGGTGCTGCCCAGACCCGCGCGCGCCCATTGGCCAGCCCGGCCTGTAGCCCTCGCGGCCACGTGACAATAACAAGGTTCCCGCCCCCGACCGGAGCGCGGGAGAAAGTGGAGCTGAGATTGTAGGAAATTCGGAGTTATATTTTCCAGCCTCTCGGGCTACAAGTCTCCACTACGTCCTGGGAAACATATATCAAATGGTGCTGAAGAGAAAAAGGGAGTGAGCAAGCAAGTGAGCACATTTTAGGCCAGCTTTCGGAGTAGGAGGTGTTTCGGGGCACTTCAGGGGAGCGAAGTTAAGTTCTATTATTAGGAGACCTTGCATTCCAAATTTTAAAAAGAAGTATAAATTGTCTTACTATTCACACAGGAAACAATGGTTTAAATAAAAGTACTGTTTTGGTTTTTTTTAATCTTAAACACTGGTTGGGTTTTTTCCCATATGTCAGCTCCAATAGTAAAACGAATTATACAATGTAAAAATCATGGTATTAGAAACGGTATACTGAGTTACCTACAAATAGCCAGCCTTAGTGCATTGGATAGAGCTGGGCGGAAAGCGTGGGAAATGCCCTCGTATACCGCAGTGGCAATCATAGATTGCATGCAATAAGTAAAAAAATAAATAAGAGTAGTCACCATAATGTTTTAAAGCCAAATGAAAACAAGGGACCTTGGAGGGAAAATTAATACATGCACCATGGTTCACCTGTGCCTTGAGTGATGACAAATTATAATTGAAAATGCTCCCAGGCTAGAAGTAGTACTTGCCTGTTCTCTCTGCTGGGGGACAATTCAGGCCTACAGGACTTACATTGAAGTCTGTACGTTGACTTACCTTTGCAGGTGACTGCGGCCACAGGAAATGATGGAGACCTCAGAGACCAAATGGGAATGCCCTCCTCCTCTGGGAGAGGAGATACACCCATGGAAAGTAACTAACTTCTTTGTAGCAACAACTGAAAACACACTTTAAACCTTCAGGAATTCCCTGGCAGTCCAGTGGTTATGACACCATGGGCTTCCACTGCAGGGGGCACAGGTTTGATCCCAAGTCAGGGAACTAAAATCCTGCAAGCTGTGTGGCCATGGTCAAAAATAATAAAGTACCACCAAATCAGCAGTGAGTTCACCATGTGGACGTCCCTGGCAATGCAGTGGTTGACTCCACATTTTCAATGCAGGGAGGCAGGCATCAGACTGATCCCTCGTCAGGGAAATAATATCCCACCTGCTGTTTGATACAATCAAAAGCTAAAGAATGAAAAAAACCCAAAAAACCATTCACCTCCACACACTGTTTCTTGAGTGTCGTCTACCAAAGCATCCCTTGGGGCTGCTTAAACTGCTCGTTACTGAGGAGTGGAAGCTGCTGGGAGAGGTGAGTTTAACTGCAACTCACACTCATTGATTTCCACTGTAGCCAATTACCTGAATGAACACTCAGATTCATGAGGGTGGGGAAAGATTCAACTCAGAAGTTGAAAGCCACCAGTTTAGATGTGACATCCCATTCTCTTCTTTCCAGCTACCATTGACATTCACCCCACCACTTTTTTTTTATGAGTTCAATTAGAAAATATTTATAATGAAGGCACTTCAGTTTTGAGTGATTATTTTGCCTACTTGGGAGTGGTCAAGGCTGGTATAGATTTTCCAGCTCAGTCGCTCTTGTCTATTTTATATATGGAAAATCAGGCTTAGTGAATTGAATTGGAGTTTTTAAAAAGAAGAAAGATGCCATTATACACGTGCCATTAGGTGTAGGCATGGTGCCACCAGTATGGTGGCTTGCTCATTGATGTGTCACGCCTGTGACAGCTACCTCTTGGGGGTGGGTTGGCTTGTTTTCCTTCTGCATTCTCTACTCTCCTTATATTATTTCATCTTCTTTTGTGGAATTCCATTTACATCCACATGCTGGTATTTATCACATCCATATTTGTAGCCCAGATCTTTCTCCTAAACTCCAGACCCATATATTCAACCACTCATAAGGTGTCTCAAATTGGATATTCAAATATAGCAACATTTCTAGAATTGAATTTCACCACCCTTGAAGCTTATTCTTTTTCCTCCTGAATTTACTATCTCAAGGAAGGATATCTGCCTCCATTCAGATGACTACTGCCCTTTAGATTTCCTCATTCTCACCACCACCCCTGCAATCAATCAATTAGCAAGTCCTAATGAAACTAACAGCTAAATACATCTCCTATCTCCAAAGACATTATGCAAACTCAGCCCCTCATCAGCTCTTGCTTGGTTGACTGCCACAGACTCTTTTCCATCTGGCATTCCAGTCCTTTCTCCACAGTGCAGTCGAGTGATATCACAAAAGCTCAAATCTGCTCCTGTAATTCCACTTCCTGGTTCCTTTCTCGGGCTCCCATTGTCCTCGAAGTAAAGTTTAAATTCCCTAGAGTGACTTATGGAGTATTCGTGTGTGCTTGGTCTCTGCTTGCCTCTTTAACTCATTAAATTTGCTCATCTCTCTTTTATTCTAGGACCTACTTGCAGTTCCCTTCCTGTGCTGTGCTCTTTGCCTTTGGCCTTCCTTCACATCCTGGTCCCTCTGTCCAGATCACTCTCTGCCCCTGTTCTGTCTGATTGGTTGGCCCTTCAACATAAGCATCCTTCTTTTGGAGATGGTTTCCATGAGTCCTGTTTTGGCTATCCCTCTAATGCATTCCCAGAACATCTAGTATTCACTGGAATGTAACTGGCCATTTCTACTCTAGTACTTCCTAACTGATGCTTAGAATTATTTCCACATAACCATGCTTCCTGTATATCCTTTAAGGGTTTACCAAGTATGTGCTGTTGATTAAGTTACTTAAATTTTCAGTACCTCCATTTCTTCATCTGTAAGTTGGGAATACAATAAACACTCTCTTATTACGTGATTTCCCTTCATCAGTTTACTGCTTTAGCTGTCATTCTCCGCCCTCCTCTAAGATTTATGGACTAATGCCCAAGACAAGCGGAAATCCAGTGGCTACCCGCCCCTCCCCAGTACTCTATTTGCATGTTTTCTCCTACTCATTGTAGTTCCAGACTTGTTCATATCTATAATTACTCAATTAAATTAAATATTGCATCAACCACATACAAGTGCAACCAGAAAGTAACTTCATTTCTATGATAATGAAGTTGAAGCTTGGGAAAGATTCTTTACAGATAATAACTAATACCCAGTGCTATCAGATTAGATTTGCATGAGACAATTGTAAAAACTGGGGAGAAATTAGAAATCTAGATTTCTTCACACAGATTGCTTTGCAAGCATCTTTAAGTTCTTGTTCCACTTTAAATTTTAAATTGGGAATCAATTAGCAGGGGGTGTTTTATGGGTGTGTTTTGTGCTTATTCAGAACTTCACGTGGTTTTTGAGAAAGTGGACTATGATGATATGGAAAGGATGTGTTTCACATTAAATATGTCTATTCTCCATCTCAATGGGCTTCCCAGGTGGCTCAGGGGTAAAGAATCTGCCTGCAATGTAGGAGACCTGGATTTGATCGTAGGGTCAGGAAGGTTCCCTAGAGAAGGAAATGGCAACCTGCTCCAGTATTCTTACCTGGGAAATCCCGTAGACAGAGGAACCACAGAGGAATCCCATGGAACAGAGTCCATGGGATCACAAAAGAGTCAGATACAACTTAGCGACTGAGCAATAACACCATCCCAGTATATCCTGAGCCATGCAGTCAATAGGAAGAGGAACTAGTCCCATGTGGGAACTCTAAGTCAATGTAATGTTTTCACCAACTTCCCAAACCCTTCACAAAGTACAAGGCAGAACCTCCATGGCTTGTCTCCCTGAGCAGGTGAGAACAGATTGCTTTTGAGGTCTCTCACAGCCCTGTGTAACTTCCTTTAGTATTGATATCTGAACAATAGGGATGAAGGCACAGCGCCAAGAAAAATGGTCTGTATTGGAGGGAAAAAAGAAACATAAAATTTTGTATAATTTCCCAAAATTTGTCAGTGAATAACAATGATCCCCAAAACACCCTTTATGTGTCACTGAATTCTCTGACCCTCTCATGGTGTTGTTTTTCTGTACACACACACACACACACACACACACACACACACACACACGAGTATTGTAGTATCAAATGGCAATTCTCAGCTCCTGTGTCTAATCTTTCATAAATAAGGATTTAGTGTGAGGTGATCAGATTCATTTCGAATGTAGGTCTTTTAACATTTGGATTAAAACGCTCAAGTGTTGAATTTCTCTACTCCTTAGAGGTTTATACTGGTTAACTGGGCAGTTGAAAATTGACTCTCCGTTGGAAATGACCTAAATCACACCAGACAGTTTCTCATTTATAACTTTGTCCTGGAGAATGGCAAGGCCCATCCATTTTCAAAACAGCCTCCTACCGTCCATTCTGTGGTTAGTACAACTCAGCCCCAGTGCTCTTTTCAGTTTTCCTGTTGTTTTTTCTCTCCCTCTGGCAAGTGTGAGACTTTCTTATCTTGAGTGCTGGCAAGGGCAATGACTCACCGATAAAAAGTAATAGAGGTGCTAAGCTGTCAGTTTTAACATCCAAGGACAAGAATGAAAGCTAAACACTCAGTACTTGCTTTATCATTACAATGAATAACACAGTTTGTGTAAGTGTGAACTGTGAAAAGGGAGAAGAGATAAGGCAGAGGAGGAAGAAAAGCACAAAAATCCCCAGATAATGATGCCAAGAAGCAAATGTTGCTGCACTCTGTAACCTAAACCATATCTTTCCCCATTCATTAAGGCATTTTAGAAGAAATAGATAACCCCCTTTTCTCACAAAAAAATGCCATGCTTCACTTAAAGAGCAGGAGAATAAAATCTTACTTTGCATAACCCCTCCAAGGAACATGTCTGAACTCTAGAAAATATTTAGAAAAATGAAGATAGCCACCCATCCGTTTCTCTCAGTTGGCCAACTGTATGATGTTGCTTGAATTGAAAACAAACAGTGTTATCTGCATGTTCACTCAACTAGAAATTAAACATATGCTAGCTTTTAGTTTACTTATTTCTCAGGTCACCCTCTAGGAATAATATATGCTCTGAGGAAAACTCCTGTGGTGGATGAAGCTGGGGTTCCCTGGAAATCACCTCAGTGGATGCTAGATCTACTGGGAGCTGTGAGCCCTGGAATGGGGGTGGGGGATGGGTGAAGGCTCAGGGCAGCTGTGACCCTCAGATTTTCTTCAATGGTGAGTGTCCTTCCCCAGCTCAGACCTTTCTGCTCTTTAAGTTTCTCCACTCATTTAAGGACCTCAGGATATTTTCTCTTCTTCCAAACATGTTCCATGTTTTTCTCTAGCTGATAGCAAGAAGACTCCCCTGAGAATCTCAACACATAGGTAATAACCCACCCTGTCAGAAGTGCAGAAATCCAAATGCTTGGGAATTTGTTACCGAGGACACCAGGTAGTCCGCAGTCTGACACTGAGGTCAGAAACCCTGTAATCTTGGTTGACTGAACAACTCTATACTTCATTTTCTTTACCTGTAAAACAGGGTAAAGAATGATATGTGCTACACTGTAAAGTCCCTGATAGATTCTAGTTCCTATTACTTAACTCTTAAATTGCTGTTTTCTTTTCATTATTTAGGGAGATAAAGTGAGTTAACCATAGAAGCATTCTCCTGCTGGGATTATTGACTGATGGAATGTTGAAATTAAATAAACCCTTGAGTATTTGTCCTCAAGTAACAAGAAAAGAATGAATGCTAAGATGGAAAAAGAAAAGCATTTTATAACTTTTGTATCAGACCTTTAATCTGTGCATTAAAAAAGCATACTATACAGAGCCTGAGATTTCTTAACAGGAATTTTATGCCATCTCAAAGTTACTAACTCAATTTGTTATGATTTATGCCATGAGGTCAAAAAGAATGATTAGGCATGTTTGCTAAAAATATTCCCTTCTCCCAGGAACTTTTCTGCAGAGTATTTTTCTCCCACTTCTTAGATGAACAATTGCCCTACATACTCTTCTAAGAATTAATTTGCATTTCCAAACCAGGAGAGGGCTCATAAATGAGGTTCTTATTGCTTTTATTTATTGTTTCATTCTCTTACATGTTGGATATTTATGCAGCCTGATTATCAAATTGTTAAGGTTACTTTGCCGTGAATGATCTCATAATCAGGTCCCTTGCATTGAAAATTTTGCTTCTGTTCCTAAATCTCAGGATCACTATCAAATGACAGAATTCACAATATCATTCTGCCTAAGTATTTTCAGATAGAGAATGAGAAGGATTTTTGGCTATCTGGGGTTTGTTTCAACATGACATGTACTCCTGTTACACTGAAGGCAGGACGGATACTTTCCTGCTAAAATCTCAAGTTTTTAGCCCAGAGCTTTACATGTTTCTATTATGTTTAAATACACATACAAAAAGATTTCCAGGGAAATACTGACATAGAGCATGAAGAAGCTTTCAAGGGCACCTTGCTTATCTGCTTGCCCCGGGCACAACTGTGTCTGCAGCAGGCAGCCTCCTCCACTCCCACAGCAGTGATTTCAGACTTGAACAACTTTTTCAGTCTGAGCATTTCTCTTTAGAGCCCAGTTAAATGAATTCCTCCTGCTCTTTTGCTGCCATTTGAACTTTTCTGCTGCTTCTAGGAAAAACAGAAATGGTCGCCAGAAATATTCCTTAGCTTTTTTTTCTCTGCAGGTTAAATAATTGTAGTTTTTTAAAAAATTTAATTTTTATACAATTTTATATTGGAATGTAGTTGATTGACAATGTTGTATTAGTTTCAGGTATACAGCAAAGTGATTCAATTATACGTATACTTGAATCTATTATTTTTCAAATTATTTTCCCATTTGGGTTATTATAGAATATTGAGCAGAGTTCCCTGTGTTATATAGTAGGTCCTTGTTATCTATTTTAAATATAGCAGTGGGTATAGCAGACACAACTGAGCAACTGAACTGAACTGAACTGAATAATTAGTGATGTTGACCATCTTTTCATGTATATGTCTTGGCCATATATATGTCTTCTTTGGAGAAATGTCTAGTTAGGTCTTCTAATTTCAGTTCTTCTTAATTCTTTCTCTCAAGTACTACTCATCCTCTCGTAACCTCATGAGGATCAGAAATGCCCTCTTTCTGTTTATTTGCCTTGTATGGTGGAATGGAAGTAAGAGGTGCTTGCAGTTCCATGGATGAAGATGTTTGTCAAGCTCTCACCATTCTTCAGTTCAGTTCAGTTCAGTCGCTCAGTCGTGTCTGACTCTTTGCGACCCCATGAATCGCAGCACGCCAGGCCTCCCTGTCCATCACCAACTCCCAGAGTTCACTCAGACTCACGTCCATCAAGTCAGTGATGCCATCCAGCCATCTCATCCTCTGTCATCCCCTTCTCCTCCTACCCCCAATCCCTTCCAGCATCAGAGTCTTTTCAAATGAGTCAGTTCTTCTCATGAGGTGGCCAAAGTACTGGAGTTTCAGCTTCAGCATCATTCCCTCCAAAGAAATCCCAGGGCTGATCTCCTTCAGAATGGACTGGTTGGATCTCCTTGCAGTTCAAGGGACTCTCAAGAGTCTTCTCCAACACCACAGTTCAAAAGCATCAATTCTTCGGCCCTCAGCTTTCTTCACAGTCCAACTCTCACATCCATACATGACCACAGGAAAAACCATAGCCTGGACTAGACGGACCTTTGTTGGCAAAGTAATATCTCTGCTTTTCAATATGCTATCTAGGTTGGTCATAACTTTTCTTCCAAGGAGAAAGCGTCTTTTAATTTCATGGCTGCAGTCACCATCTGCAGTGATTTTGGAGCCCCCCAAAATAAAGTCTGACACTGTTTCCACTGTTTCCCCATCTATTTCCCATGGAGTGATGGGACCAGATGCCATGATCTTCGTTTTCTGAATGTTGAGCTTTAAGCCAACTTTTTCACTCTTCTCTTTCACTTTCATCTCTTCTAACAACTCTTGTATAGGATAAGGAGGAAAATTTTTTAAGTGTCTCAAATTGGCTAGTTTTGAATTCTAGTTTTCCAGACAGCCTTTTGAAAAAAGGCTACCCTTTAAAATCCATTTCTCCAGGATAACTCAGTCTTCCTTTCTTTAAGGTACTCTGCCCAAGCCCTTTCACTGCTGACTGAGTTAGCGAGTTTCTCACAGTCAAAGGCCCAATTCAAGTTATAAGGCAGTAACTTTTACTATCTTAATTTATACTTATTAAGCCATCTATCACCATGACAAATGATTTTATTATAAATAAAACAGTAACATGAAAATGAACTTACTGACATTCTGATAAAAATCTAAATTTTCTGATATTGTAAGAGAAAATGCTAGAGATACAAGATGCCCAGTGTTAAAAGTTGTGAATTAATTTTTTTAATGATTTAAGGGTCCCATGAATGATTTTATGAGACTGTACACAAAAATAATTTATTTAGAAGTATGTTGGTTTTTTCAAATATTTCTTAAATATGTTATTAAAACTAAAGTTTATCTGAGTAGTTTGTCCTAGAACATTAAATTATTTAGTGTAGTGGTAAAAGCTTTAAAAGCCAAGATATATGTTACCAAGAGAATTTTGGACAAAACTTTTATTTCACCTAGTAAAAGTATACATAGGAAGTTAATGGATACATAATAAATGAGATTAAGTACTAATGGGTCTGTTTCAAAAGGATTCTATAGCATTAGAAGTTGATGACCATTTTCACTGAAGTTTGTGATTATTCATTGAAAGTCATATGCATGTGAAGGGAACAATAAAATATAGTGTATCTTTTTCTCTGTTACTTTGGATCTTTTCCTATAGTGTAAGTGAGAGTACGTGCTAAATGTCTCAAGGTGAAGGTAGAATTCTCCATCTTGTTAGTTATTATACTTGACTTGTTGTGATCCAAAATGAAAATGTTAGGAACACAATTATGCATAATATGAACATACTGATTACAGTCACAAAAGCTCCTCCTAAAAGTTTTCCCCTAGGCAAAAAAAAAAATAATTAAAAAAAATCAATTTTTATAAAATCACTCAAATGTAGAATGCTTGACTCCGTTAAAAATGAATGAAATATCCTAATATAATCTATGTTTGGGAACTCAGATGTGTTTTATATGTGTAGGTCTGAAGTTAAGGGCAGTCAGCTTCTTGAAATTCTGGTATTTAAATGAATAAAAGGAGGTTTGGGTCATAGAATCTTTAAAATATCATCTTTTATTTTCATTAGTTCTAAAACTTTATATTGAATGTGATTCATCTGTCTACCATACAGAAGGCATAGGATTCAACGAAACAATTAATAGATACTAGTGTTTTTTTCTAAGAGTGATCAGTGTAACTCTAGCATCAGATACAGGGGAGGCTTATTAACATAAGGACTGTTTGGACCTTTCCCAATTTATTGGGCTTCCCTGGTGGCTCAGATGGTAAAGAATCCACCTGCAGTGCAGGAAACCTGGGTTCAATCCCTGGGTTGGGAAGATCCCCTGGAGAAGGGAACAACTACCCACTCTAGTATTCTTGCCTGGAGAACTCCATGGACAGAGGAGCTTGGTAGGCTACATCTACTCCATGGAGTCACAAGAGTCAGACAGGACTGAGTGACTTTCACTTTCACTTTCAACTTATTTAATCAGAAGTTCTACAGATGGGTTCTGTTCTCTCTTCGTACTCTCCTCTGTCAAATGTAGATGGATCTTTTTTTTTTTTTTAATCAGAGGATGATTTCTTTACAATATTGTGTTGGTTTCTGCCATACATCAATATGAATCAGCTAGAAACATACATATGTTCCCTCCTTCTTGAACCTCCCTCCCACCATATCCCAACCCTCCAGGTAGTCATGGAGCACCAGGTTTGAGCTCTCTGCATCACACAGCAAATTCCCACCAAGTATCTTAAGGAGTACAGACAACATGATTCTATTCTGAGTAATCAAATTTGCCTTGGACGAATATGAAAATTTGGGAAAAAAGAGGTGTACTTTCCCATATGTTACATGGATAAGGAGAATACATTCTGTAGTACCAAGCAATAGATATTTAGATGATAGAGAATAATAAAGAATACGCTGCTATACAAATTTGTATGATTAGCCAGGACTGGAATACCAGATATCCCAACAGGCCGCGCTATTCAGTTGTCCATGCTAGTGACAAATCCAGAAGTGCTTAAATGAAAGTTACAGAAAATCCAGAGATCAGGAAATTTCTGAGTGTATTTCTGTCACAAAACTTGTCAGAGGATATATGACTCTGCGTGTGTGTGTGTGTTGGCTTCTTCCCCATGATGGGAGCCCCTTGAGTCTTTGAGGCCCTAGACGGAGTGACGGTGATCCTGGAACACCCATCTTAGCTGGTAGCACAACCTGCCCCCCAGCTGCTGACTCCTCCTAGACTCTTTCTCTGACAGCTCACAACCTACCTCCCGCATCAGGAAGTCCCATCAGCTGTGCTTTCAGGATGCGTGTGCTCCTCACTAGTCCCAGGGCCTCCACTCCCGCTCGCATATTCCAGCCATCACCCTCTCTCACCTGGATTCATGGGCGAGCTTGCTGCTCATCTCTGGTGCCACTCTGCATTCCTGTAATGGGTTCGCCACAAAGCAGCTCAAGTCTTCATTTTAAAAGCATCAGCAAAGTTCCTCTCCTCTCTTGCTCAAAATCCTCTCATGGTTTTTCTCACACTTGGAATGAAATCCAGAGTTTTCACTGTGGTCCATGCGGTGCCACAGAATCTGCTTTCTTCTCCAACCTCCTCTCCCACCACTCTGCTGACCTTGTGCCACGCTCCCTCTGGCAACACCATTCTTGCTTCCTTCCCTCCCTTTCATTTCTGGAACACACCAAGGTTATTTTCACCCGAGGATGGTTTCAGCTGCTGTTCACTGGACCTGGAACATGCTTTCCTGATTACCCACTGGCTTGTTCTCCCCTCATTAAGGTCTCCACTCCAGTTTCACCCCCCCAGAGAAACTTTTCTTACCATAGCTTCAAAATAGCTTCCTTCCCCTCTCCGCTCTCAGGTAACTCTAGTCCTTACCAGACCTATTTTTCTTCTTTGAAATGACATAGTATATATGTGTATGTATATATATATCCATACATACATATATATATAGATATAGATATATATACTATTAGAAACTTTGTGTTTCTGGTTGCAAATATTTCCCTTGAGCAGAATGTGTTCCCTGCAGTTGAGCACTCTTCCCCTCTGTCTCCTTGATCTTATTCTCCCATCGGAACAGATTTCTTTTCTCTTGTTTAGATGAAAGAAATCAAGGAGAAGGGTAGTTCCTATTGGCTTAAAAGCAATTTGAAACTTATTTTATCCTGTAAAATATTCTGAAAATTAATGTTGCCCAATGGCAGGATATAGAATGACATTTAGTTTATCATGAAACAAGTCAATATCAGAGATAAGATAACAGAGATTTAATAATGGGCATTTTTCATTTATTTCTCTTCTTATTCTATGTCATTGAGAGCCCAAATATCCTATAAAAATCCACTTGGTGTTCTTCCTGGCAGAATTTCAGATTTCTCATCAAGATTCTCATAGGATACTGGTTTAGGTTTTAGAATCTAAAAGCCTCACTGTCACATTTCTAAACAGAAAGTCTTTATGGACAACAAAATCTTTAGAATAAGAGTAATTGAAAAGCAGAGGAATCTTGGGTGGTACAGTGATCTTATGAAAGGTGTCTTTCTGATAATACTCTAAGAATTATCTTAAAGTTATTATCTGCCATCACAGGGAGAGGAGTATGGCCTTTGCGAGTCTTATCCAAAGTATTTGGAAAGTGACATTAATGGTGAATGCAAATTAAATTTTAAAATGATGTTATAATTCTCCCATGTCCTTAGAATCAGTTTGAGGTTAAGTTCAAACTAGTAGACAACTGCTTCCCACATGTGAAATACGGTTAAATTGTACCAATGATGTCATTGACGTGGAAAAAAAGTGCTGTGATTTTTAGTGATGGATATTTCACCACAGCTGTGAGCAATGTGTTCCATAAAGACTGGTATAATTCTCCCAGGAGCCATGTTAAAACCTTACTCTTGCAACTCTTTGGCAACATAATAATGATTAAAAATGAATGTGAAAGTCATTTACCCACAAGGTCAGTATTTTATGTATTTCCTAGTTAATAAGTAAGAAAAAAGGTTCCAATACTATTATACACATGATATATTAGGCTAAAGTCCAGCATATGCTTTATTATTACTCAAGTGTGCAAATTAAAATAAGAAGGTGATCAAATACAGTAAGAGTGACTTTCTGGTTTGAAGTAAAAGTATAAGCACACAGTGCCTTTGAACTTTAAATATTTGAAGAAAAATAGCCTGGGTCAAAGATATAACTAGATTTTTTATTTTTATTTATAATTTTCTTTAAAAGCTTTAAGACTGCCTGTTCTTATTTTGGTTGGATTAAAGCAGATCTTTAGCATTACTGTAACCTGGGTCAGAGCCGGCCTGGGGGGGATGGCTGTGTGCCCAGCAGACCCACTCTGTGGGAACTGCCCTGGTGGCCCTCTTCACAGGTGTCCTCCACAGAGCACAGTTCTCTCCTTGTGGGGTCTAGTGATTCACCACTGAATTTTCACTGAAGAAAGAGTTTGGGAAAAGGAAAGCAACACCCAGCAACTAAAATGAGCAGCTGTATTTAGCACAGAGAAAGTGAAGTCATTCTTTATATCTGTTGTCCTTCACCTGTATGCCCGTGTCAGACGTGGTGTGACTTTGAAGAGAAGCAAGCCTTTGCTCAAGACAACTATCTGTCTGGGTCCTACTTGGCCACATTTTCAGAAGGACTATTTATTTGAGTCAGTGTAGAAATAAAGACTCCTGGGTTGGAGTTGTCTGGGGAGCAGTGGTTATCCAGGATGATTGAAGGCTCAAGAGTCAGTGTGGATAATGGTTTTGCCATCTGTGTTCTGAGTGCACGTATTCTTGAGTTTGGAGAATGTACAAATCATTTCTGAATGATTTAGCACACTGAATCTAACCAAGTGCCTAGCACCTAGAACATTTATATTCTCAAAAAGAATGTATGTGTGTGTATTAAAATGAATACAAGGACAGTGAAGAAACTTATTAAGTGGGAAAGTGGAAATGATGCTGGGTATCAAGTCTGAAAAGTAGTATGTGGCTATTCTCAGAGAACTACACAGAACTCTGAGCTGGAAGAACGAGGCTGTTGAGCACAGGAAAGATCAGTGTGGGTGATCAGGACTAAGATGTGAAGTTTACAAAGTAAGCCTATTAGATGCTTTCTAGAAGGTCCTCATAGTGTGGAAACAAGGATGGCCCGACAGTTTATAGACACCATGCATGACAGCACAGATTCCCCAGTGGGTGCATTTCTTCCTGTGGTAAGTCCCACCCAGGAACCCCTACCTCCCTGCACAGGGCACTCTTGCCTTGTGACACCCCCTCCTTCTGTTTTCCCCACCAGAGAGTACATAAATCTTCAGAGCACCATGGATTGGCCTCCAGGCCTGGAAGATGTAAAATGGTTTCCAAAGACACTTAATTTGCAATCAGTAAGTAGCTCAGACATCCAGCTATTTTGGCTTAATTAAGAAAAAAAAGATCTTTGACAGCTGCAAGTGGAAAGTTCTTGGGATGGGATAGTCTTTAACAGCCCCAGATTTGGCAACCTTCAAAAAAAAAAAAAATACTGCCAGTTCTTAACTTTAAAACTAAGGATATATTTATGTGACATTTAAACAACTGGTTGATTCAGTGAAACTCTCTCTCCAATTTATTTGGATGACATGTAGATGAACAGAACTTTGATTAATTCATCTTCCAATCACTTGTCAAGATGTTGCAAAAATAGGCTGATTTCTGTTTCACACAGCTGAGATTTATGATATCATTAAAGAGCTAAGTTTCAGTGACTTTATGCTTGAATTATGACTTAAAACAATGTCTAATATTAATAATGGTAGGATATGAAGATTTGCTTTTAAACTTAGTGTGACTTTTTTGGCTTTTATTTTAGTGACATGTTTATCAAGGATAAGTAGCTGCTGAGTGCCCAACTATACTTTAACCATCCTTTTCTCTTATGCTTAGAAAACTACAACAGCCTCTTTATTTTGCATTTTATGAGGCTAATCTCTTTCTTCCAATCTATCCTATCCTGTTAAGGAAATCTCCTTAAATATTGTTTAATAGTAAAATTTTCCTCCTCAAAAAACTTCAACACTATGTGTGTGTATACAAATCTCATTGTAGTCAATCTAAGTGAACATATGAAAAATAATAAAAGTATGGACAGATATACTTGAAAGTAATGAATATGGAACATTTGGTTGCATTTTAAAATTCTTGTTCCCTATCTGTGTTTTCTTTTTTTCTGCAGTGAGTATATTGTGCCTATGCAAATTTTTAAAAATTCCCTTTCATATTTTTAAAGTTTTAATAATACTCATTTCCTTAATTAAAAAAAGAAATAGGAAAAGTAGAAAAAGTGGAAAGTATATAAGAAAAATAAATAAAAATCCAAATACATTAGTAATCATGATCAATATAAGTAAATTAAGCTCCCCTAAAACAAATGTCAGATTGAATTTTAAAACAGAAAAAAAAAAATTAGCTATTTTCTGCTCACAGGATATAAAATGTTTGTATAAAGACAAAGTCTGAGAACATAAAGTGTTTATCAATTCAGTGGTAAACAAAGTTGATATTGTTATTTTATTATAATAAAAAGTAAACTGGAAGTTAAGAGGCATTGCTAGGGTTGAAGACTTTAAGTCATCCTTAAGATATAACAGTTTTGTTTTAAATGCACCCAATAATGCAGTCTGAAATTGTATTAATATTAGGAGATCTTATAATAGATTTCTCAGTGCTCAGGGCTCAGTGCTCAGTTGTGTCCCAGTCTTTGCGACCTGCCAGACTCCTCTGTCCTTGGAATTTTCCAGAACAGAATACTGGGGTGGGTTGCCATTTCCTCCTCTAGGGGATCTTTCTGACCTAGGGATCGCACCTGTGTTTCCTGAGTCTCCTGCACTGGCAGGCAGATTCTTTATTACTGCGGCCGCTGGGAAGCCCTTATACATTTCTCAGTAATTGATAGATCAAGCAAAATATAGAAGATCTGAACTGAACAATTAATAACTTTTATACTATTTAACAGTATAAGAGAACATGTTACTCTACAACTGAATTTTTTTAAGCACATAAGAGCATTATGAAAACTGACTACATTCTAAAGCATAAGGATATTCTTTCTCAACAAGTATCAAAAGATTAATATCATACAGCTTATAGTTCTTAAACACAATCCAGTGATGTTAGAAATCAATAACAAGTTTGAATCTAAGTTTCAAGCTCTTAAAACATGTAAGACACTTAAAAACACATTTTCAAAGAACTAATAGGTTTAAAAATCTCATAATTAAAATTAGAAGTGTTTAGAAATAAGTGACAACAAAAATATTTACGACAAAAGTTTTGTTAGAAACTAAAGTTTGAAGTGAGTTTTATCTCCTTGAATACTTTCATCAGAAGTAGGTTCAAAATCAGTGAGCTAGATTGTCTATCCAATAATACAAAGTTGGTTTAATAGTAGAAATTAATCAGTGTAATTCACTATATTAGCAGATTAAAGGAGAAAAAGTTTTTCATTGCATTGCTAAAAACAGTACAGAATTTAGCACTCATTCATGATAAAAGGTCTTAGTAAGCTTGGAATAAAATTGAACTTTCCAACAACACAAGAGAAGGCTCTACACATGGACATCACCAGATGGTCAATACCGAAATCAGATTGATTATACTCTTTGCAGCCAAAGATGGAGAAGCTCTATACAGTCAACAAAAACAAGACCAGGAGCTGACTGTGGCTCAGATCATGGACTCCTTATCGCCAAATTCAGACTTAGATTGAAGAAAGTAGGGAAAACCACTAGACCATTCAGGTATGAACTAAATCAAATCCCTTATGATTATACAGTGGAAGTGAGAAATAGATTTAAGGGCCTAGATCTGATAGACAGAGTGCCTGATGAACTAAGGACGGAGGTTCGTAACATTGTACAGGAGACAGAGATCAAGACCATCCCCATGGAAAAGAAATGTAAAAAGGCAAAATGGCTGTCTGGGGAGGCCTTACAAATAGCTGTGAAAAGAAGAGAAGCAAAAAGCAAAAGTAGAAAAGGAAAGATATAAGCATCTGAATACAGAGTTCCAAAGAATAGCAAGGAGAGATAAGAAAGCCTTCCTCAGCGATCAATGCAAAGAAATAGAGGAAAAGAACAGAATGGGAAAGACTAGAGATCTCTTCAAGAAAATTAGAGATACCAAGGGAACATTTCTTGCAAAGATGGGCACAATAAAGGACAGAAATGGTAGGGACCTAACAGAAGCAGAAGATATTAAGAAGAGGTGGCAAGAATACACAGAAGAACTGTACAAAAAAGATCTTCAAGACCCAGATAATCATGATGGTGTGATCACTCACCTAGAGCCAGACATCCTGGAATGTGAAGTCAAGAGGGCCTTAGAAAGCATCACTATGAACAAAGCTAGTGGAGGTGATAGAATTCCAGTTGAGCTATGTCAAATCCTCAAAGATGACGCTGTGAAGGTGCTGCACTCAATATGCCAACAAATTTGGAAAACTCAGCAGTGGCCACAGGACTGGAAAAGGTCAGTTTTCATTCCAATCCCAAAGAAAGACAATGCCAAAGAATGCTCAAAATACCGCACAATTGCACTCATCTCTCACGATAGTAAAGTAATGCTCAAAATTCTCCAAGCCAGTCTTCAGCAATTCGTGAACCGTGAACGTTCAGATGTTCAAGCTGGTTTTAAAACCAACACAGTATTGTAAAGTAAAATAAAGTAAAAAAATAAATAAATATTTTTTAAGAAAAAAAGAAAAGACAGAGGAACCAGAGATTAAGCTGCCAACATCTGCTGGATCATGGAAAAATCAAGAGAGTAACACAAAAACATCTATTTCTGCTATATTGACTATGCCAAAGCCTTTAACTGTGTGGATCACAATAAACTGTGGGAAATTCTGAAAGAGATGGGAATTCCAGACCACCTGACCTGCCTCTTGAGAAAACTATATGCAAGTCAGGAAGCACCAGTTAGAACTGGACATGGAACAACAGACTGGTTCCAAATAGGAAAAGGAGTATGTCAAGGCTGTATATTGTCACCCTGCTTATTAAACTTCTATGCAGAGTGCATCATGAGAAACGCTGGGCTGGAAGAAACACAAGCTGGTATCAAGATTGCTGGGAGAAATATCAATAACCTCAGATGTGCAGATGACACCATCCTTATGGCAGAAAGTGAAGAGGAACTAAAAAGCCTCTTGGTGTAAGTGAAAGAGGAGAGTGAATAAGTTGGCTTAAAGCTCACATTCAGAAAACGAAGATCATGGCATCTGGTCCCATCACTTCATGGGAAATAGATGGGGAAACAGTGGAAACAGTGTCAGACTTTATTTTTTGGGGCTCCAAAATCACTGCAGATGGTGATTGCAGCCATGAAATTAAAAGGCTCTTACTCCTTGGAAGGAAAGTTATGACCAAACTACATAGCATATTAAAAAGTGGAGATATTACTTTGCCAACAAAGGTCCATCTAGTCAAGGATATGGTTTTTCCCTGGTCATGTATGGATGTGAGAGTTGGACTGTGAAGAAAGCTGAGCACTGAAGAATTGATGCTTTTGAACTGTGGTGTTGGAGAAGACTCTTGAGAGTCCCTTGGACTGCAAGGAGGTCCAACCAGTCCTTTCTAAAGGAGATCAACCCTGAGTGTTCTTTGGAAGGACTGATGCTGAAGCTGAAACTCCAATACTTTGGACGCCTCATGCAAAAAGTGGCCTTTTCCTCTTGGAAAAGACTCTGATGCTGGGAGGGATTGGGGGCAGGAGGAGAAGGGGACAACAGAGGATGAGAATGCTGGATGGCATCACCAACTCGATGGACATGAGTTTGAGTGAACTCTGGGAGTTGGTGATGGACAGGGAGGACTGACGTGCTGGGATTCATGGGGTCACAATGAGTAGGACATGACTGAGGAACTGAACTGAACTGAACTGAACCTGAAAAAGGTCATACATTGAAATGTACAGTAAATGTCATACTCAATGTGAAATGTAAGAAGTCTTTTTTTTTAATAACCCAGAACAAGCCCAAGATGCCCAATATAATTGCCTATAACCAGCATTAAAGGAGTGAACTTTGCAAGTTTGTTTAATATCAAAATAAAAACACAATTCTATATCCATGTACCTGTAACAATCATGAAATGTAAGTAAAATAAAACAGAAAAATACTTTTTTTTTCTAGTAGCTCCCAGATCAGCAGTAATAACTAATCTCTACCATCAAAAATCCTGTCAAAATATGCATACATTTTATGGAGAAAATTATAAGATTTTGCTGTAAGATATTAAATAATGCCTAAAAAGAAAAAAATGGCAATCCACTCCAGTATTCTTGCCTGGAGAATCCCATGGACAGAGAGGAGCCTGGCAGGCTACAGTCCATGGGGTTGCAGAGTCAGACACAAAGAAAGTAACTTATGAAAGGCTTCCTAGGTGGTGCTAGTGGTCAAGAACTTCCTGCCAATGCAGGAGGCATTAAGAGACACAAGTTAGATCCCTGAGTCGGGAAGATCCCCTGGAGGAGGGCGTGGCAACCCACACCAGTGTTCTTGCCGAGAGAATTCCTTGGACAGAGGAGTCTGAAGAGCTTAGGTCCACAGGGTAGCAGAGAGTCGGATGCAACTGAAGCAACTCGGCACGTATGCAAGCAGAAACATACATACTATGTTCTCAGGTCCTATATTGGGCTTCCCAGGTGGTTCAGTGGTAAAGAATCCACCTGCCAATGCAGAAGATACAGAGGATGTCGGTCAGAAATATCCCCTGGTGCAGGGAATGGTAACCACTCCAGTATTCCTGCCTGGAGAATTCTATGGACAGAGTAGCCTGGCAAGTCACAGAGTCGGTCATGACTGAGTAACTAAGTGCCCAGCAACAGGCCCCATATTGTAAAAAAGTGAATTGTCTCAGATTGTATCTAAAAATTCAAGGTAAACTTCCATTTTTATGGACTTGAATAAACTAATTCTAAAATATATATGGAAGATCTGAGATGATCAGTGTGGTGTTACTTGTTCAAACGGATGTTGACACAGTGTATTTTCATGCTGCTGCTACTGCTAAGTCGCTTCAGTCGTGTCCGACTCTGTGCGACCCCAGAGACAGCAGCCCCCCAGACTCCCCTGTCCCTGGGATTCTCCAGGCAAGAACACTGGAGTGGGTTGCCATTTCCTTCTCCAATGGATGAAAGTGAAAAGTGAAAGTGAAGTCACTCAGTCATGTCCGACTCCTAGCGGCCCCATTGACTGCTCATAGAAAAAGACAATTAGACCAGTTGGAACAAGGAAAGAAACTGGACAGATCCTTGTCTATTTGAAATTCAAGTTTTAGAAGAACAGGCATTGTAAATTAATGGGAAAAGAAAGAACAATGTAATAAATGATGCTGGGAAAAGTGATAATCTCTGTGAAAAAAATAAAATTGGAGGCTTGTCTCATACACAAAAATTAATTCCAGGTGGATTAAATGAAATGCAGTATTTAAACAACTACTTTGAGAAGACAATGTAAGAGTATCTTTATATTCTGATGTTTGAATATGGAAGCATCTCTTAAGATATTTAATATCAATTTAAATTAAGTACTTCTGTCTAGCAAAAGATAATCTTAAATAAAAAGGGTAAAAGATAAGTTGAGGACTGGGGCAAAATGTTTCCAACATTATGTCACTAAATATTATTACTAACTAGTATGTATAAGGGCTTTGCTGGTGTCTCAATGGTAAAGAATCCACCTGCTAATGCATAAGACTCAGGTTCAATCCCTGGGTTGGGAAGATCCCCTGGAGAAGGAAATGGCAACCCACTCCAGTATTCTTGCCTGGGAAATCCCATGGACAGAGGAGCCTAGAGAACTACAGTCCATGGGGTCACAAAAGTGTCGACACGACTTAGCAACTAAACAACAACAGCAAGTATGTATAAAGAACTCTTATGGCTCAGAAAAGGCAGAGGGAAAACTCAACAAAAGTTCTTAGAAAGTTGGCGAAAGGCATGAATAACGTTTCACGGAAGAGGAAACAAGAAAAACTCATAAGTATATGAAAAGATGATAAACATCATTAGTAATTACGTTCAATTTAATATATGTACGTGTTAAACTACAGCAAGATATTTCATATGCATCAAATTGGCAAAGATTTTAAAAGTCAGAAAATACCAAATATTTACAGGGATATAGAATGGTGGTTGGCAAACTTTTTCTGTAAAGGGTGGATAGTAAATATTTCAGACTGTGCAGGCCAGGAGGTCTCTTGTAAGAACTCAACTCTGCCATTGTTTCACAAAAGCAGTTGCAAGCAGTATGTAACCAGTTGGTGGCTGTGTTCCAGTCAAACTTTATTTACGAAAAAAAAGAAAGAAAAAGTAGCAGCCTTGATTTGTCCCATGAGCCATAGATTTCACATCCTTGATGCACAGGAAAGATAAAACACATGGGGCTGTACATTTTTGTAAACCTTTTGGAGTTATCTATCAGAGAAATCATGCCCAGTCCACTCCCACATATGTTACTGTAGAGGTACTCCAGCATGTGTGCACCAGAGGCCTCTGCAAAAATTTTCACAACAGGATATTCCCGATAAGAAAATGTTAGAGTCCTCTCAGAAGTGTATCACCAGTAACATGGAGACACATTTTTAAATTGATTCAAAGAAATATAACAGAATACAGATGAACAGAAGGCAGAAAAGGCAGAAACAGATGCTGAAGAAAACATCGTGCTGAAGAAAAGGAGCAAGTCACTGAGGAATGAAAGAGGCAACACACACACACACACACACACACACACACACACACACGTTTTTGTTTTTTTGTTTTTTCCTTTAGAATGTCATTCTAGGTGGCAAAAGTAAATTGAGTAGCCATAGAATGATCAATACAAAATCCAGGATTATGTTCCCTTCTTGAGGGAGGGACAGAATGTAATAATCTAGGAAGGTCATACAAGGGCTTTTAAGTTACTGGTGCTTTTCTTTTCTTCAATCCAGCTGGTAGATTCTTTAGGCTATCTCTCATTTTATTATTTAAATACTAAATAGGCTTTCTAATAAAATATTATTATTTTATTATGTTGGACTCTAAAGAAAGCTGAGCACCAAAGAATTAATGCTTTTGAACTGTGGTGTTGGAGAAGACTCTTGAGAGTCCCTTGGACTGCAAGGAGATCCAACCAGTCCATCCTAAAGGAAATTAGTCCTGAATATTCATTGGAAGAACTGATGGTGAAGCTGAAACTCCAATACTTTGGCCACATGATATGAAGAACTGACTCACTGGAAAAGATCCTGAAGCTGGGAAAGATTGAAGACAGGAGGAGAAGGGGATGACAGAGGATGAGATGGTTGGATGGCATCACTGACTCGATGGACATGAGTTTGAGTGAACTCCGGGAGTTGGTGATGGACAGGGAGGGAAGCCTGGTGTACTACAGTCCATGGGGTTGCAAAGAGTTGGACAAGACTGAGCAACTGAGCTGAACTGAATGAAATATCAATTCAGCTACAGAGTATGATCAGGTTAATGTTTTTAAAAATTTATTTTATGTTGAAGTTACAAATAGCTGTGAAAAGAAGAGAGGCAAAAAACAAAGGAGAAAATGAAAGATATAAGCATCTGAATGCAGAGTTCCAAAGCACAGCAAGAAGAGATAAGAAAGCCTTCTTCAGCGATCAATGCAAAGAAATGGAGGAAAACAACAGAATGGGAAAGACTAGAGATCTCTTCAAGAAAATTAGAGATACCAAGGGAACGTTTCATGCAAAGATGGGCTCGATAAAGGACAGAAATGGTATGGGCCTAACAGAAGCAGACGATATTAAGAAGAGGTGGCAAGAATACACAGAAGAACTGTACAACAAAGAGCTTCACGACCAAGATAATCATGATGGTATGATCACTCGTCTAGAGCCAGACATCCTGGAATGTGAAGTCAAGCGGGCCTTAGGAAGCATCACTATGAACAAAGCTAGTGGAGGTGATGGAATTCCAGTTGAGCTATTTCAAATCCTGAAAGATGATGCTGTGCAAGTGCTGCACTCAATATGCCAGCAAATTTGGAAAACTCAGCAGTGGCCACAGGACTGGAAAAGGTCAGTTTTCATTTCAATCCCAAAGAAAGGCAATGCTAAAGAATGCTCAAACTACCACACAACTGCACTCATCTCACAGGCTAGTAAAGTAATGCTCAAAATTCTCCAAGCCAGGCTTCAGCAATATATGAATCATGAACTTCCAGATGTTCAAGCTGGTTTTAGAAAAGGCAGAGGAACCAGAGATCAAATTGCCAACATCTGCTGGATCATGGAAAAAGCAAGAGAGTTCCAGAAAAACATCTATTTCTGCTTTATTGACTATGCCAAAGCCTTTGACTGTGTGGATCACAATAAACTGTGGAAAATTCTGAAAGAGATGGGAATACCAGACCACCTGACTTGCCTCTTGAGAAATCTGTATACAGGTCAGGAAGCAACAGTTAGAAGTGGACATGGAACAACAGACTGGTCCAAATAGGAAAAGGAGTACGTCAAGGCTGTGTATTGTCACCCTGCTTATTTAACTTCTATGCAGAGTCCATCATGAGAAACGCTGGACTGGAAGAAACACAAGCTGGAATCAAGATTGCCAGGAGAAATATCAATAACCTCAGATAGGCAGATGACACCACCCTTATGGCAGAAAGTGAAGAGGAACTAAGAAGCCTCTTGATGAAAGTGAAAGTGGAGAGTGAAAAAGTTGGCTTAAAGCTCAACATTCAGAAAACAAAGATCATGGCATCTGGTCCCATCACTTCATGGGAAATAGATGGGGAAACAGTGGAAGCAGTGTCAGGCCTTATTTTTTGGGCTCCAAAATCACTGCAGATGGTGATTGCAGCCATGAAATTAAAAGACGCTTACTGCTTGGAAGAAAAGTTATGACTAACCTAGATAGTATATTCAAAAGCAGAGACATTACTTTGCCAACTAAGGTCCATCTAGTCAAGGCTATGGTTTTTCCTGTGGTCATGTATGGATGTGAGAGTTGGTACTGTGAAGAAGGCTGAGCGCTGAAGAATTGATGCTTTTGAACTGTGGTGCTGGAGAAGACTCTTGAGAGTCCCTTGGACTGTAAGGAGATCCAACCAGTCCATTCTGAAGGAGATCAACCCTGGGATTTCTTTGGAAGGAATGATGCTGAAGCAGAAGTTCCAGTACTTTGGCCACCTCAAGTAAAGAGTTGACTCATTGGAAAAGACCCTGATGCTGGGAGGGATTGGGGGCAGGAGGAGAAGGGGACGACCGAGGATGAGATGGCTGGATGGCATCACTGACTCGATGGACGTGAGTCTGAGTGAACTCCGGGAGATGGTGATGGACAGGGAGGCCTGGCGTGCTGCGATTCATGGGGTCACAAATAGTCGGACACGACTGAGTGACTGAACTGAACTGAACATTGGTTTATCCCTGGAGTTGGACATGGTAACCCACTCCAGTATTCTTGCCAGACGATCCAGGCAGGCTATAGTCCATGGGGTCACAAAGAGTTGGACAGGACTGAGTGACTAAGCACAGCACAGCACAACATTGGTTTATAATGTGAGTTTCATGTGTACAACATTGTATTTCTACTTCTATATACCCTACAGTATGCTCACCTCCCCCAGATTTGGTTTCCATCCCTTACCATACAGTTCATCCTTTTACCCATTTTGCCCTCCCCTCTGTACCTTCCTCTCTGGTAATCACTACTCTGTTCTTTGTATCTACATGTTTGTTTTTGTTTGGTTTGTTCATTGACATTTTTTTTCCACATATGAGTGAGAGCATACAGTATTTGCCTTTCTCCATCTGACTTATTTCATTTAGCCTAATACCCTCAAGTTCCATCCATGTCGTCAGAAGTGGCAAGATTTCATTTTGTCACGGCTAAGTAGTATTCCACTGTGTATATCTTCCACCTCTTCTTTATTCAGTCATCCATTGATAGGCACTGAGGTTCTTTACAAATCTTGCTGTTTTGTATAATGCCTAAATGAACATGGGGGTGCATATATCTTATTGCATTAGCATTTTTGAATTCTTTGGATAAATACCCAGAGGTGGAATTGCTGGATAATATGATAGTTCTGTTGTTAATTTTTTGAGGAATCTCTGTACTACTTTCTATAGTAGCTATGCTAATTTATAGTCCCACCAAGAGTGTATCAGTTCAGTTCAGTTCAGTCACTCGGTCATGGCCGACTCTTTGCGACCCCATGAATCGCAGGACACCAGGCCTCTCTGTCCATCACCATCTCCCGGAGTTCACTCAGACTCACGTCCATCGAGTCAGTGATGCCATCCAGCCATCTCATCCTCGGTCGTCCCCTTCTCCTCCTGCCCCCAATCCCTCCCAGCATCAGAGTCTTTTCCAATGAGTCAACTCTTCCCATGAGGTGGCCAAACTACTGGAGTTTCAGCTTCAGCATCATTCCTTCCAAAGAAATTCCAGGGTTGATCTCTTTCAGAATGGACTGGTTGGATCTCCTTGCAGTCCAAGAGACTCTCAAGAGTCTTCTCCAATATCACAGTTCAAAAGCATCAATTCTTCGACACTCAGCCTTCTTCACAGTCCAACTCTCACATCCATACATGACCACAGGAAAAACCATAGCCTTGACTAGATGGACCTTAGTCGGCAAAGTAATGTCTCTGCTTTTAAATATACTATCTAGGTTGGTCATAACTTTCCTTCCAAGGAGTAAGCGTCTTTTAATTTCATGGCTGCAATCACCATCTGCAGTGATTTTGGAGCCCCCAAAAATAAAGTCTGACACTGTTTCTACTTTTTCCCCATCTATTTCCCATGGAGTGATGGGACTGGATGCCATGATCTTCGTTTTCTGAATGTTGTAGGGTTCCCTTTTCTCCACATCCTAATTAACACTTATTGTTTCTTTCATTTTTGATCATAGCCATTCTAACAGGTGTAAGTGATATCTCACTGTGTTTTGGTTTGCATTTCCCTAATAATTAGTGATGCTGACATCTTTTCACGTGCCTATTGGGAATCTACTCATGTCTTCTTTGGAAAAATGTCTCTTAAGCTCCTCTCACCATTTTCAAATCAGACTTTGTTTTTCTGTTGAGTCATATCAACTTAACTAATGTTTTAGAACAATTACCCTGATAGAGATATTCAGGACTAACCAGAGGTGCATAAAGACATACTCAGTTTAGTTCAGTTTAGTTCAGTCACTCAGTCGTGTCTGACTCTTTGTAACCCCTTGGACTGCAGCACACCAGGCCTCCCTGGCCATCACCAACTCTCAGAATTTATTCAAACTCATGTCCATTGAGTCGGTGATGCCATCCAACCATCTCATCCTCTGTGGCCCCTTTTTCCTCCTCCCTTCAATCTTTCCCAGAATCAGGGTCTTTTCAGATAAGTCATGTGTTCACATCAGGTGGCCAAAGTATTGGAGTTTCAGCCTCAGCTTCAGTCCTTCCAAAGAATATTGAGGTCTGATTTCCTTTAGGATGGACTTGTTGGATCTTCTTGCAGTCTAAGGGGTTCTCAAGAGTCTTCTCCAACACCACAGTTCAAAAGCATCAATTCTTCAGCACTCAGCTTTGTTTATAGTCCAACTTTCACATCCATACATGACTATTGGAAAAACCATAGCTTTGACTAGATGGACCTTTTTTGGCAAAGTAGCGTCTCTCCTTTTGAATATGCTGTCTAGGTTGGCCGTATCTTTTCTTCCAAGGAGCAAGTGTCTTTTAATTTCATGGCTGCAGTCACCATCTGCAGTGATTTTGGAGCCCCCCAAAATAAAGTCTGTTACTGTTTCCACTGTTTCCCCATCTATTTGCCATGAAGTGATGGGACCAGATGCCATGATCTTCGTTTTCTGAATGTTGAGTTTTAAGCCAACTTTTTCACTGTCCTCAAGACATATTAGGCAGACTAGTGAAGAGATTATTAGAGTATTCCATGTATAAGGAGGCTTGGTCGTGTAATTCAAGAGTGAAAAGTAAATTCAGTCTAGTTAAGAATTCACTTTGCAGTGCAAGGGGTGCTGGTTCGGCCCTTGGTCTGGGGCGAGTCCACATGCCCTGAGGCAGCTAAGCCTCTGTGCCACAACTACTGAATCCCATGTGCCTAGAGCTTGTGCTCTGCAACAAGAGAAGCTACTGTAATGAGAAGCCTGCACACTGAAACAGGAGAGTAGCCTCCACTTGCCACAACTAGAGAAAGCCTACATGCTGCAATGAAGACTTAGCACAGCCAAAAATAAATATATAATTAAAAAAAAAAAGGTTTTGAGATACAGATATAGAGGTGGGAAGCTTGGAAAGTATGGATAAGCCTAGAAAACTTTTGTTGTTGATGATGTTGTTTGCATCTTTTATAGTATATTTTCTGAATGCTTGTTGAAGATACTTAAGAAATGAGGAAAAAACCTATCAAAGAACTTTTCAGTGCTCTAACAAGTAATTTTGCCCCCAGAAGAGCCTAAACAAAATGTTTACTAGAACAAACACAAAACAGGAAAAGCAAAACAAATCTTCACTTAAAAAATTCCAAAGGGAAGTCGGACAGCATTTATTTGACACAAAATGATTAAAGAATAGGTCATAGTAATATTATTTGATGAATAATAACCGGACACTTAGCACCATATATATAGTAGCTACTTTTAGCATGAAAAGATAAGAAAAAAACGTGATCAACTCACCATGGTGGTTAATTGTGTGTGTTTAAACCCTGAATGATCTCTGGCAGTGTATTTCATGTTTTTAAAAAAATGTAAAATGAGTGTAATGATACTATTTCATATAGCTTTTGTGGGACTTAATGTGCTTACTGCTTTTTAATGTGCTTACTGGTGGCTCAGACATTAAACAATCTGCCTGCAATGCAGGAGACCCAGGTTAAATCCCTGGATTTGGAAGATCCCTCCGAAAATGGAATGGAGGGAAAAAACAGAATGGGAAAGACTAGAGATCTCTTCAAGAAAATTAGAGATACAAGGGAACATTTCATGCAAAGATGGGCACGATAAAGGGTAGAAATTGTATGGACCTAACAGAAGCAGAAGATATTAAGAAGAGGTGGCAAGAATACACAGAAGAACTATACAAAAAAGATCTTCACGACCCAGATAATCAATGGTGTGATAACTCACCTAGAGCCAGACATCCTGGAATGCGAAATCAAGTGGGCCTTAGGAAGCATCACTATGATAAAAGCTAGTGGAGGTGATGGAATTCCAGCTGACCTATTTCAAATCCTGAAAGATGATGCTGTGAAAGTGCTGCACTCAATATGCCAGCAAATTTGGAAAACTCAGCAGTGGCCACAGGACTGGAAAAGATCAGTTTTCATTCAAAACCCAAAGAAAAACAATGCCAAAGAATGATCAAACTACTGCACAATTGCACTTATCACATGCTAGCAAAGTAATGCTCAAAATTCTCCAAGCCAGGCTTCAACAGTACATGAACTGTGAACTTCCAGATGTTCAATCTGGATTTAGAAAAGGCAGAGGAAACAGAGATCAAATTGCCAACATTTGTTAAATCATAGAGAAAGCAAGAGAATTTCAGAAATAAACATCTATTTCTGCTTTATTGACTATGCCAAAGCCTTTGACTGTGTGGATCGCAATAAACTGTGGAAAATTCTTAGAGAGATGGGAATACCAGATCACCTATCCTGCCTCTTGAGAAATCTGTATGCAGGTCAGGAAGCAGCAGGTAGAACTGAACATGGAACAACAGACTGGGAAGGAGTACTTCAAGTATTGAAGGAGTACTCCTTCCCCAAATCGGGAAAGGAGTACATCAAGTATTGTCACCCTGCTTATTTAACTTATATGCAGAGTACATCATGGGAAATGCTGGGGTAGATTAAGCACAAGCTGGAATCAAGATTGTGGGGAGAAATATCAATAACCTCATATATGCAGATGATACCACTCTTATGGCAGAAAGTGAAGAGGAACTAAAAACCCTCTTGATGAGAGTGAAAGAGGAGAGTGAAACAGTTGGCTTAAAACTCAACATTCAGAAAACTAAATCATGGGATCTGGTCCCATCACTTCATGGGAAATAGATGGGGAAACCGTGGAAACAGTGACAGACATTATTTTGGGGGGCTCCCAAATCACTGCAGACGGTGACTGCAAACATGAAATTAAAAGACACTTGCTCCTTGGAAGAAAAGATACGGCCAACCTAGACAGCGTATTAAAAAGCAGAGACATTACTTTGCCAAAAAAGGTCCGTCTAGTCAAAGCTATGGTTTTTCCAGTAGTCATGTATGGATATGAAAGTTGGACTATAATGAAAGCTGAGCACCGAACAATTGATGCTTTTGAACTGCGGTGTTGGAGAAGATTCTTGAGAGTCCCTTGGACTGCAAGGAGATGCAACTCATCCATCCTCAAGGAAATCAGTCCTGAATATTCATTGGAAGAACTGATGCTGAAGCTGAAACTCTAATACTTTGGCCACCTGGTGTGAAGAACTGACTCATTTGAAAAGACCCTGTTGCTGGGAAAGATTGAAGGCAGGAGGAGAAGGGGACAACAGAGGATGAGATGATTGGATGGCATCACCGACTCACTGGACGTGAGTTTGAGTGAACTCCAAGAGTTGGTGATGGGCAGGGAGGCCTGGAGTGCAGCAGTCCATGGGGTCGCAAAGCATCAGACACGACTGAGCGACTGAACTGAACTGAAATGAACATGATAAAAGCTTGGTAAATGACAAACAACAAAAGTACAATGATATAAAACATAATTAGGAAAATTGTGCCTTTTAAAGAAATAGCTGGTAAGATAATTTTCCTAACATTATGCTGACCTGTATAATAATGTTTTTACAAGTGGAACCATTTGTTGCTTTGCTCTTGTTGCTCTTTTCCTCCAACACTGAAAAATTGCTGCATGATATAGTGGATTTGTTTTAGCTCATGTTAAATACTTTGATATCTTTACTTTTCTCTCAGTTCCTTTGGAAAGGGCAAATCCATTGATAAGAGTAGTTATGATTTCACAAAACATATCTCATACTTCTGTGCTTTGGCGTGAATCCTTTAAGAAAAAATGTTGAACATACGCAGCTCACTCCTAGCCATCTGCAAGAGATAAATGGATAAAACCTGGGCTTACATGGGGAACTTCTTTGGTGGTCTAGTGGCTAAGACTCTGTGCTCCCAAAGCAGGGGGCCTGGGTTCTATGCCTGCTCAGGGAACTATTAACAGTCCCCACAAGTTGCATTTAAGAGTTCACATCCTGAAGCTGAAGATCTCATATGCTTCAACAAAGACCCAGCGCAGCCAAATGTTGATAAATGAATGAATATTTTTTAAAAATTGCAGACAAATCCTATTTTTTAAAAATAGCTTGGCTTACATGCACTGAAATTCTGAATTCTGAGCTTCTCTTTCCTGTGGGAAGTTCAGTTATAATAAGTAGAGTGGGTGAAAGTAAGGAAAGTGAGAGCCCTTGCCTAAGAAGGAGGACTGTCTCTGTAGTGAATGATTTACATCAACTGCCTCTACAACTGAAATTGCACTGGTAATAGTTGAAATTTCCTGGTTTATTTTTTTATTGGGTTCCATTCAACCTTTAATAAATGGCTCAAAATGTTTTTTCCCTCATATAATACTAAGAACAATAAAGTCATATCTTAACTACATGAATGGGGATCACTTGAAGATTTTAAAATGTGTTGCCTTGGGAGAAAAATACACAACCTTAAAGGTGAAATGTGAAATATTGCCTTTAAATTATTAACTATATTTTATAGAGATACTATTTCAATTTTACTTGGCTTTTGAATTTGATTGTTTAATGCTTGGGGCTATATACAGCTACTGTAAGAAATTAACTTCAGAAACAGTTTGAAAGAAAATAAAGAGAAAGAAAATGAAAAGTTGGCTTTTTATAAATGAAACCCTGAAAACTCTTTCTAGTAAATTTTCTTAAACTGATCGAGTGGGTGGTCTGTTAATTGTTATATTTGTAATGTTTCAATAAGAAGTTACTAATCAGCAAAGTAATATGTATATAGTGCCTAATTTCAAATGGTTTTGGTATATTTTACATAAAAGTTAGATTTTCCAGATATAGCTAGTCTTTGTGATTTGGAGAGCTGGGCTGGGGAAGAAGGTTGGTCACTTCTAACTATAATTTGTTTTTATTCACTTGCTCTTCTTATGTAAGTTTTCACACACCAGTTTAAGTAAATGATGAAAAAGGAAAAGATCAGATAAATACACAGGGAACATCAGAGGTATTCTTGACCAGAAACTCATTCATTAGAAAAATGTAGTAATAGTATTTCACAACTTTCTTTACAACTAGTAGAAAGAAAGCACTGTTTACATAGGTTAAAAGCATGGATGCATTCAATCATACCAATCAAAAACACTTTTCAGTCTGGTAAAATCCAAAGTAACTTCTTGTAACATCTTAAAATAATAAATTATCTGAATGGATGTTTTACTTTTTGCAAGTTGTGTAGAGAGGAGCCAATCTCAATGTTAGTTTTGTAGGCTATGCTTCATCATCACAGTGAATCAAGTGGTTACAGTGCCTACAGCTCTCTCTGATGGGTGTTGCGAGGTATGATAAGCCATGAATGGAACTGGAATCTTTGTTTGCTCAGGCTGTTGGATGTCTCAATGATGAAGGATGAAGGAATATGACTGGCAGGAAAACTCAAGTGTGTGTTATTAAATAAAGTGAAAAACAAGGGCAAGGCTCAGGCTTATTAACTCCACAGCAACAAGAACACATATGGTAGAGTGTAAATTTTCCTCTACAAGATTGGGAAATGATTATAATGGCCAGTACTTTTCAGTACTTGTGGTACACAAGACACTTGACTAAGAACTTCATATAGCTTATGCCATCCATTGATTCTTGATCCTCCTGACAACACTGTGTAGTAATTACTGTTGTTATCACCATGTTATGAAGAGGAAGCTGAGGCCAAGGAAAGCAAAATAAATTGGATTGAAGTCACATGCTAAGTAAATAAGTGAATTAGGTTTAGAACTTAGGTCTCTGACTTCAGAGCCTGTTTTTTAAACCCCTTATTGTGGTTCGGGTTAGTGAAAGTGAAAGTCACTCAGTTGTGTCCAACTATTTGTGACCCTATGGACTGTATAGTTCGTGGAATTTTCCAGACCAGAATACTGGAGTGGGTAACCTTTCGCTTCTCCAGGGGATCTTCCCAACCCAGGGGTCGAACCCAGGTCTCCTACATTGTAGGTGGATTCCTTGCCAGCTGGGCCATAAGGGAAGCCCGTGGTTTGGGATAAGGGGAGACTAAATGACTCCTGGTATGAGACCAGGACTAAGTGTTCACTCAGTACTAACATTCTTAATCAGTTTGATTTGATTATCTACTAATAATACTATACCCTTTGGGTGACTAGTGGTAAATATGAAAGGTCTGATAAGAAATACTGCCTGTTATCTGTCATAAAAATGTCTACAAATAATAAATGCTAGAGAAGGTATGGAGACAAGGGAGCCCTTGTACACTGCTGGTGAGAATGTATATTGATGCAGTCACTATGGAAAACAGTATGGGGTTCCTTAAAATACCTAAAAATAGAACTATTTGTGTTGGCCAATAAGTTCATTCTAGTTTTTCCATATGTAACGGAAAAACCCAGATGAAGTTTCTGGTCAACCCATTATCATATGATCTAGCAATCTTACTTCTGGGTATATATCTGGAAAAGAAGAAAGCTCTAATTAAAAAAGCATATGCACCCCGATGTTCATAGCAGCACTATTTACAATAGTCAAGACATGGAAACAACCCAAGTGCCCATTAACAGATGATTGGTTTAAGAATATGTGATATACATGAGTGTGCAAGCATACATCCCTATGCGCACACACACATATACACACAATGGAATATTGTGTGTGCTAAGTCACTTCAATCATGTCTGACCCTTTGTGATCCTATGGACTGCAGCCCTCCAGTCTCCTCTATCCATGGGATTCTCCAGGCAAGAATACTAAAGTGGGTTGCCATGCCCTCCTCCAGGGGATCTTTCCCACCCAGGGACTGAACCTGCCTCTCCTATGTCTCCTTCATTGGCAGACAGGTTCTTTACCACTAGCACCACGTGGGAAGCCCCAGTGGAATATTACTCAGCCATAAGAAGAATGAGCCATTGCCGTTTGAAGCAACATGGATGGACCTAGAGATTATCATACCAAGTTAAGTAAGTCAAAGTAGGACACATTGTGGAATCCAAAAATAATACAAATGAATCTATGTGCATAACAGACTCATAGACATAAAAAACTAAATTATGCTTACCAAAGGGGAAAGGGAGGGAGGAATAAATTAGGAGTACGGGATTAACAGATGCAAACTACACATAAAATACATAAGCAACAAAGATTTATCATATAATAAGTACATGTGTGCTCAGTGATGTCTGACTGTATGTGGCCCCATGGACTGTAACCTGCCAGGCTCCTCTGTCCATGGGATTTTTCAGGCAAGAATACTGGAGTGGGTGGCCATTTCCTTCTCCAGGGAATCTTCCTAATCCAGTGGTTAAACCCATATCTCCTACATCTCCTTCATTGGCAGGAGGATTCTTTACCACTGAACCACCTGGAAAACCCCCTTATGTATAATACAGAGAACTATATTCAGTATCTTGTAATAATGTAAAATGAAAAATAATCTGATTCAGGCAACTGAATCACTTGGCTGTACACCTGAAACTCACATAACATTGTAAATCAATTATACTTCTAATAAAAAACAATACATCATTGAAACAAATGCAAAAAAAAAACAACAAATTTTGCCTGTTGTAATTTGGATAAGCTGAAGAAATCATTCTTTGAAAGCTCCACCTGTTTTTTAGACATTTCCTTATGAATGTCTGTCAAATTTCCAAGTGAATATTGAGGTTCAGCAAGGGTATCACTATAAAGATGTCTCCACAGAGTTTGTTTTAGGGAAGTTGTGAAATAAATGTGGGAAAGTTCACTAGATTAATTATTGCAGCCATTTTTTTAAGATGATAATTTAAAGTCTATATAGCAACCCAAAGAAAAATGAAAATACTAATTGGCCTAATATAGAGTGTAAATTGTATGTACCTTATAATTATGGCTGTATTATAAACTACCCAGAAATACACTAAATGCTAACAGATGAGTCCATCAAGTTGGTGGGATTTTTCTCTAATTATGAGTTGTAGATAATGTAAATCGCTGTCATAATAGAAAAAAATGAATAAATAGAAAACCAGCACAGAAAAATAAGAGCGTATTTGAAAGAGACGTTCGAGTCTTGTGATCCATGGGGTTTCTTGACTGGTGGCTGATGATGAAGAAGGAGGAACTGAAGATCATGATTTCTAGTTTTTCTGAAGAGTGAAATGCATTCCTCAATGTAAAGAGAAGGAGCAGGCTGAGAGGAAGATAACTGAGTTCAGTTTAGGCATTAGAGAGTGCTGCAGTTACCCCGCGTACTGATGCAGGAGGAGGAGGACATTTTGGAGGAGGAAAATTTGCTGGTTTTGTACATTTATTATATGCTGACTATCCACCAGACAAATAGTAACTGTATACTGGTGTTTGAACAGAGATGGAAACAGTGAAGTGAAAGTGAGAGTTGCTCAGTCATGTCCGACTCTTTGCGACCCCATGGACTATATAGTCCATGGAATTCTCCAGGCCAGAATACTGGAGTGGGTAGCCTTTCGCTTCTCCAGGGAATCCTCCCAACCCAGGGATCGAGCCCAGGTCTCCCGCCTTGCAGGCAGATTCTTTACCAGCTGAGCCACAAGGGAAGCCTAAAAATACTGGACTGGGTAGCCTATCCCTTCTCCAGGGGCTCTTCCCGACCCAGGAATTGAACTGGGGTCTCCTGCATTGCAGGTGGATTCTTTACCAGCTGAGCTACCAGGGAAGCCCTGAATAGAGATTAGAAGTAGCGATTATGATAGGGGGGCCACCAATGAATGCATAATGACTACAACTCTGAAAGTGTCTAAAATTGTCCAGAAAATGATCCCAGAGAGGAACAGAGCCAAGGACAGAACCTTGAGAGACTAAGATGAGAGGAATGGAGCAGCTGAGGCTGGGGGCATGGAGTCCGTTTTAGAGGCTAGTACTGTTGTACATATCTTCTGTGAATTACTGAAGGCATTGGGGATGGACTCAAATGCTGAAAGTGAAAAGTGTTTAAATATAAATCTGACTTATAGAAGTGATGAAGAGAGGAAATGAGGATAACTTCCAGGTAACTCCTGGTCTGAGTGACCGAATGAATGGTGGTGTCACCAGCTGATTACTTGAATGAAGAGGATTAGTAGATTTAGCAAAAATTCATGGATGTAGGTTTTGAGTCCCAAATGTCTATGGTACATCCGAGGAGAAACAGCCAGTCAGCAGGTAGATCTGATTGGAGCTCGTGGATGAGTTCGAGGACAGCGATAAATAGCAGTGTGGAGATGGTGGTGAGAACCTTGGCTATGGGTGCAATATCCCAGAAAGAATAGGTTAGACAACATCTAATGTTGCAGGATCAGCACAAGGAGTGAGATGGGGGCCACTGATTTGGCTGTGGGAGCGTCATTGGTACTTTGGTCAGGGCCTAGGATCAAGAGTGCTGTTGCTGTGTTTTGAGTAATGAATGTGCAGGAAAGAGTTACAACAGCAAAGACAGACCATTCTCTTAAAATGTTGGTAGTACAAGGTACTGAGTATTTATACTGGGGAAAGATGCACAGCATGTTTTTAGAATGTAGAAAATGAGTCAGAGGGACTTCCCTGATGGTCCAGTGGTTAAGATTTCACCTTCCAATGCGGGGAGTGTGGAATCAGTCCCTGGTTAGAGAACTAAGATTCCACATGCCTCTAGACCAAAAGAAAAACAACTGTAGAAGACAGAAGTAATTTTGTAACAAACTTAATAAAGACTTAAATAAAGGTCCACATTAAAAAAATATTGAAAGTGAGCCAGACAGGAAAGAATGGTTGAAAACACTTCAATATAGAGACAATGGATAAAGTAGGTCCTAGAGAAGGTCTCGCGGGGTCAAGTGGGAGTGAAGTTGCCATGGAATGGATGGGAATACCTACTGCCTTGAGAACCCCCTGTGAAGTCCTCTGCAAACCTCCTTAAAGCAGTAATTTTCACCCTCTCTCAGTCTGTGCCAACCTAAATCTATATTACAACTGGACTGGCAATCTTCAGGTGAGTAAATCCTGACCACTCCTCAACCTTGTGCTTGCTATCAGAGTTACCCAAGTAAGAGCAGTTCCATTACTAATCAACTTCTGAAATGTGGATCCTCTGCCCGTTTGACTTTGAAATCACCATTTATTTCCCCTCCATCCTTTGGCAATGGAGACTCTTTGAAATGCCATTAGATCCCAACATGAACATTCCATGGAACTTATGGTGGTGGTGGTTTAGTTGCTCAGTCGTGACCGACTCTTTTGAGGCCCCATGGACTGTAGCCTGCTAGGCTCCTTTGTCCATGGGATTTTCCAGGCAAGAATACTGGAGTGGGTAGCTTATCCCTTCTCCAGGGGATCTTCTAGACCCAAGGATTGAACCTGGGTCTCCTGCATTGCAAGCAGATTCTTTGCCAACTGAGCTTATATGCTAAGTCAGATAACCCCAAGATGTCCACTAAAGTCAGAAAATTCACCTAGCTGTTTTTTGTTTTGATTCATGAGGTGGCAAATGAGGAAACAATTAAGCATGTATTATGTATTTTGCATATATTGCATCAAACCATCATTTCCAGAATGAAGAGAAAATCTAAAATCTGAAGGAATGAAGTAACTTGTTCAATAACTTGTGGTGACAGAGCATGAGCTATAACTGAGGCTTCCTGCCTTGAATTCTGGTGCTACATCCTGCAGCATACATTTCGAACTTTTTGTTATAAAACATATGGGCTTCCCTGATGCTTCATCAGGTAAAGAATCTGCCTGCAGTGCAGGAGACTCGGGTTCAATCCCTGGGTGGGAAGATCCCCTGGAGGAGGGCATGGCAACCTACTGCAGTTTCCTTGCCTGGAAAATCCCCTGAACAGACGAACCTGGGAGGCTACAGCCTATAGGTTCGCAAAGAGTCGAACACGACTGAAGTGACTTAGCACGCACGCACATGTTATTAAACATGGGGTTGCCTTTTCCTTCTTTCACTTCTTTTTCTTTAACAGTATATCTGTACTTTATTGCATTTGGCCTCAAGCAGTAGGCTCATCCTCTTATTCCTGCAGTTGAGCAATCAGGATCTGTTTGAAAGCTTTGCTACCTGTATATGTGACAGAATCAGGTTGCCAAATAAATAAAATATTGTTTTCTTTGGTCTCAACTGTGGTCTTATAAACCAGCTGTAATTGGTTTATTTTGTAATTATCCTCTTTGTCAAGAGAATTGGTTTGAGGGACTTCCTCAGCTTTCACATTTGCATGGTACAATGTACCATGTCTTGAGTAGTACATGAGTAAAATAAAAAAATAAAAATAGAAACAAACAAACCTGTTGTAGAATTGATATGTTATTTGCCCCTGCATTTGGTTGGTTGTAGTTTTATAGATTTAAATATAAAACATATGAAAAATTTCTTTTGAAATCGAGCTTTTGAGCTTTTCTGAGAAAAGGCGGTTCTGCATATGTCAGTTGAATTAAACATGACATGGGATTCCCAGAGTGGAAATCTGAGCTCTTCAGAAAGCTTTGGGTGGTTGGACTGAAGGGACAAATAAATCAGAGATTTAGAAAGCTTATAGGTCTTATCAAATCTTATTTACACTCTTGAGGGGGACAGCATGTAAAACAAATTAAGATGTGTCATTATTGGTATCTAAATTCCATGGTAGTTTTTTAGCTCTTTTCTGTGGCAGTGATCCTACTTATTTAGTTTGGGTTAATGCCATTTTATTTCAGAATTGGAAGTTCTTTTCTCTTCCATGGATTTTTGTCTTTAATTCGAATGATATTTTTTGACAGTAGAGCCGGAGTACCACCAAACAAAACAAACCAGTCCCCATTGGTGACTATGTTATATTTAAGGGTATTCCTTCAAAGACAAGACATAAATGCAGTGCATCAATTAGGAGTGGGTTGGTCTCACTTTAACAATTATGTGGGCAGAAAGAGGCTTAAATTATAGCTTGGCAGTTGGGGAAACCCTTCTTACTCTAAGAAACTGCAGTCAGTAACTTGAAAATAACGCTAGTGTGCTAGAAGTTCAGAGTGTGACATGTGTTCCTTATTTGCAGTGGGGATCACTATAATACATATACTTTGGTATTTCAAGGTTTGAAAAGTGTCACAGTGATATTTTTTTCATATCTAACATCAGGTGATTTCATTTTTTAAAAAATTTTAAAAGCCTTGCTTGCATCTCTTCCAAAATTTATGAAAAACAGAAAAATATAGATAGGAACAGCCTCTTATTAAACCTACAGTGTAGATAGAGATAACCACTATAAAAATTTGGGTTTTCCTTTCTCCCAGATTAAAAAAAATTATTATTAATAATAAATAATGATAATATTAAAAGTAAAAATAATTATAACAATAAGGAAGAGGAACTAAAGAGCCTCTTGATGAAAGTGAAAGAGGAGAGTGAAAAAGTTGGCTTAAAGCTCAACATTCAGAAAACTAACATCATGGCATCTGGTCCCATCACTTCATGGCAAATAGATGGGGAAACAGTGGAAAACAGAGTCAGACTTTATTTGGGGGGCTCCAAAATCACTGCAGATGGTGATTGCAGCCATGAAATTAAAAGACGCTTACTCCTTGGAAGGAAGTTATGACCAACCTAGACAGCATATTAAAAGGCAAGACATTACTTTGCCAACAAAGGTCCATCTAGTCAAGGCTATGGTTTTTCCAGTGGTCATGTATGGATGTGAGAGTTGGACTGTGAAGAAAGCTGAGCACAGAAGAGTTGATGCTTTTGAACTGTGGTGTTGGAGAAGACACTTGAGAGTCCCTTGGACTGCAAGGAGATCCAACCAGTCCATTCTAAAGGAGATCAGTCCTGGGATTTCTTTGGAAGGAATGATGCTAAAGCTGAAACTCCAGTACTTTGGCCACCTCATGTGAAGAGTTGACTCACTGGAAAAGACTCTGATGCTGGGAGGGGTTGGGGGCAGGAGGAGAAGGGGACGACAGAGGATGAGATGGCTGGATGGCATTACTGACTCAATGGATACTGAGTTTGAGTGAACTCCGGGAGTTGGTGATGGACAGGGAGGCCTGGCGTGCTGCAATTCATGGGGTCGCAAAGAGTCGGACACGACTGAGCGACTGAACTGAACTGAACATTTATTGAGGAATGGGCACCGGTAAATTTATAGTTTATTCATTGAGTCTATTAAATAAGGAAATTTGTATAAAGGACCTGTGTGTGTGTGTGCGTGTGCTCAGATGCTCAGTCATGTCAGGCTCTGTGATCCTATGGACTATAGCCCATCAGGCTCCTCTGTCCACGGGATTTCTCAGGCAAGCATACTGGAGTGGAGTGCCATTCCTTTCTCCAGGGGATCTTCGGCTCTGCGTGCTCTTAGGCAAGCTTCTTAACCTCTCTGTATTTCAGTCCCCTGTAATCTGAAGACTAATCTACGCCCCACCCCCCATAATACCTTTGTGAGGATCAAATGAAGAAAATTAAAACACATAGAATGTATTAAAGCCATAGTCTACATAGAATAAAGTGGTGGGGTGTTTGAATACAAATTCAAACAGTTTAAGCCCAGAGTCTGAACATTTAACTATCACTCTCTGCTGCTTCATATACATGCTCATTTATATTTAATTTAGATCATTCTTTACAAACAGTGTAACATTTTCCTTTTTCCACAGCCTTATTACCATAAGGATTTCCCGTGGTAATTCCATGTTAATTATAATTTAGTCACAAGACATCGTTTTATGCCTATATCTTATTGTATGTAATTACTTCCTTTATTGAGCCATTTAGATTGTTTGCAGATTTTTGATATTATAAATAATGCTATGATGAAGTTATTTTTCCATAGGTCTTAGCATTTCTGATCCATTTCTTGGATAGATTTCTAGAAGTAGCACTGTTGCTAGGAAGACCTTTTAAGGTCACACTTTTCTAAATTATGAGTACAAGTCAATTAAAAAAAACCCACATCTACAAATAAACTCCAAACCTTCTTTAAAAGTTAATTAATGGGAGTGTCTAAGTTTTAGAAGCTTTTATGATGTGATGAGAGAAGGCAGGGGGCTAAGCAGTGGGGAAACCATTCTCTAACTCAAGCCTGACCTTTGCTCATTAATAAGCCATGGCCTTATCCTTGTATTATGCAACCCCTGGAGCTAATCCACTTGCAGATTGCCCATTGATTCTGAATAAGCTGTGTTTTTAGAACAGCTAAATAGGGGGCCACAGCAAGAAGAGAAATTAGGCCAAAGATTGCAAAGCATGTACAGAAGCTTAATGTTGTTTTTAATCATCACTCTTTGTAAGACAAATATAAAATCAAATCAAATTCTGTTCTAAAATAGCATTCAGCATGAATATGGGAATTTCAAGATACATTGTGAAATAAGGCAGGGTGAGTTCTCTGCAAACATCTTTATTCTCAAAGCAGAAGGCAGTACCAGAGTAGTGAGTAGATCTTTAGTGTTGGTCCTGTGACTCAGTAGCTGAAATGTGGTAGCTTCTTTTGCCCACCCACCTGCTCTCTGCTATTTTCTTGTTCAGTACTTCACTTCTATCTTTAATCCTGCCCTAGTAAGTTTTAACTCCAAACCCCAATCTTGTTTATTCACCATGCTGCTCTTGTCTTGCCCCTGGTAGATTGTCTTAATTTTTTTTTTTTTTCAATCTTGCTATTTATCTATCCTTCCCTGGACTCCAAAAGAAAACCGTGTGCTTGACTTTATCTATGTGTTATATAGACATGTGCATGGGGCTTCCCAGGTGGCTCAGTGGTAAAGAATCTGCCTGCCAATGCAGGAGACGCAGGTTCCATCTCTGGGTTGGGAAGATCCCCTGGAGAAGGAAATGGCAACTCACTCCAATATCCTTGCCCAAAAAATTCCATGGACAGAGGAAGCTGGCGGGCTATAGTCCATAGGGTCACACAGAGTCGGACACAATGGAGCTATGTACACTTGTGTCTGTATATATACACACACACATAAACACATACACATATTTGGGTATATTTTAACTATATTTTGTCTTTATTAACCAATAGGCTTGACCCTAGGTGAAAATGTAAATTATTATTCAAGTCCTCTTTTTATTCTTTGTCTTTGCTCAGTGTTTTGTGACTTTCCTGTGTCCCAGGCAGGTATACCCACTGGCCCAAATTTGTCATGACTATTTTCTGAAAAATGACAGCTGAGTAATTGAATGAGCAGACTCAAGCTAAACAAAAAGGGCATGTTCCTGGCTCTAGTGAAGGGACAAATGAAAGCAAGAGGATTAAATACAAAGTGATTATAATTTTGTTCAGTCGCTCAGTAGTGTTTGACTCTTTGCGACCCCGTGGACTCTAGCACACCAGGCTTCCCTGTTCTTCACCATCTCCAGGAGTTTTCTCAGACTCATGTCCATGGAGTCGGTAATGCCATCCAACCATCTCATCCTCTGTCTTCCCCTTCTCCTCCCGCCTTCAATCTTTCCCAGCATCAGGGTCATTTCCAGTGAGTCAGTTCTTTGCATCAGGTGGCCAGAGTATTGGAGTTTCAGCTTCAGCATCAGTCCTTCCGATGAATATTCAGGATTGATTTCCTTTAGGATTGACTGGATTGATTTCCTTTAGGATTGACTGGTTTGATCTCCTTGTAGTCTAAGGGACTCTCAAGAGTCTTCTCCAACACCACAGTTTGAAAGCATCAATTCTTTGGTGCTCAGCCTTCTTTATGGTCCAACTCTCACATCCATGCATGACTACTGGAAAAACCAGTGATTACAGTGAGAACACATAAATATGTAATTGCATTTAGGGCTAGCTAGGAGATTTTGTTCTTGTAGTAATATCCAGCCTTAAATAACACACAAATGCTCTTTTTCCAATGCTCCCTCAGGGAAGGTAGAACTATGTATAATGTTACCTTTTATAAAGAATCTATTGGTTCTTTATTCAGAAGCTTAGGTTTAAATTCTTGACTTTCAAGGAACACTGTATAAAGAACTCCCCCTCGGTGAGCCTCTAATGCTAAAGAGCATTGGCTCCCATATTTGGCTGCATGTTTGAATCACCTGGGGAGAGTTATAAAAATGCAATTGGGCCTGGGAATTTATGTTTTCCAAAAGTTCTCCAAGTAATTTCGTTGCTCAGGAAGATTTGAGGACTCCTGTTAATGAAATTGCTTGAATATTAGCTAAGTTGACTTTCGTGCCTTTAGAAGGTATTCAGTAGGTGGATAGCAGTTATTGAGCATGAAAGCTGTGCCAGTCCTCACGACCTTTTATAGCTGAGGAAGTTTGTCTAGGTTTGTGAGTGGCAGAGTTTGAGCTCAAAACAAGACTCTGAGTGCTTATTCTTATGGAACCTTTCAACAAAGGTTGATTAAGGCACAGAAAACAATAAGGAACAGGCTCAAGTTAAGAATTTACTCTTTCATTCTTATATCTTAATCAATCAGTTTCTTCATCATAAAATGGAAATGATATCTTTGTAGGATATTTTTTACTTGAATTTGTTCTAAAATGGCTTTACTCTTGGAGAAGTTTTGCGAATCTAGCACAGAGGCTTTCTATACACCCTTCACCCAGCTTCCTATAATGTCAACATCTTATGTAATGTAATATCTAGCATAAACATTTTATAGAACCATGGTATATTTATCAAAACTAAGAAATTAACATTTTGGTTTCCCCAGTTTTTCCATTAATAAATTATTTTGTTCCAGTGTTCAGTCCACTGTATTACACTGCATTTAGTCATCATTTCTCTGCCAGTGTAATAGATTCTTGGCTTTCCTTGTCTTTCATGACTTTGACACTTTTAAAAACCAGTGACCAGGTATTTTTAGAATATCCTTCATTTTGGGTTTATTCGATTTTTTTTTTCAGTGATTAGACCAATGTTATGAATTTGGGTTAAGTATACCACCAACCACCACAGCACAGAAGTGACACAACCCTTCTCATGGCATTGCAATAGGGCTTTTATAAGATTTTTGATAGTGGACTCCGTGTGTTCCCTCCCAGTGGAAGCATTTAAGCAAGAGCTAGATGACTGTTGGCAATGCTAAAGAAATCCCTGTATTAGACAAGATCTTTAAAACCCCTTTCAACTCTAAAAGTCTAAAAGAAAAGTCACACACACAAGACAAATATGAGATCTGGTTAGAGCTCAAAGAATAGAAAGTACCAACTTTTCGAATACTGACCTCCATCCAGTTTTCCCACATGGTGGCTGAATTCAGAATGTGACATCTTCATTACACTGGGGACTTTTCCCAACATTGCAGCCCCGAAGAGGCATCTGTGAGTGTTTGCTCTGGGTAATTGAAGCCACTGGGTTGCTCTTGTGGTTTTCCTCTGTGTTACTGAAAATTAAATTGATGTGTAGTTAATTAGAAAGCAATCTAATTTGAAAGAAAGCAGTGACCTGACTCTTAACTATAACTCTGTGGTTTGGATATGTTAAATAACCTTTTTTTTGCCTTACTTTCTCTAACTGTGAGTTGTAATTATTACTGACATATATTGACTTATATTGAACTTAGAACATATCTCCAGGAATATAATACCTAACCTGTCAACCTTGGGATGAAACATGATTAACCTAGAAGAGTTAATTCTGTATTTCACATATGTCTTGAAAAGATGATTCATTATAGTATATAAAAAAAATATTTAAAAAATATATAAAAAAATAAAATAAATAAATAAATAAATAAATAAATAAAAACACTCAGAAAGAAAAAAAACAACAACAAAACAACAACAACAAAAAATTTTAAAAAGAAGACACCAAGCAAACTATGAAAGTGGAGGAACAACTGTAGTGTTGCAAATGCTGTCTTGGAACTCTGAATGCATAACTTGGAAAGGCTAGGGTGCCTGGAAATGGCCTTGGAAATGAGAATGCCTGGTTTAGTGCCAAGGCTGCAGCTACCTACCACATGTATGACCCCCAACAAATCATTTAACCTTACCATTTGGCTTCTGTTCTGTTAGAGAATAAGACACAATTTTTAAGACTAGTTTCTAATCTCTGTAGTTCTTTGATTTTTGAGAGGAGAGTCATCCTTCATGTCTTATAAAACCATTGATTCTGTATGCTGATATACTGTTTGTAAATATATTGTGCTGCTATTCATTTGAAAATTCAGGAAATGCTTGGTTTTACATTTTTCCAGCTTGGCAAAAAACAAAAAACTTGTAAATGTCTCACGGTATTTAATCATTTCTTTGAAAATTGATACATTTTTGTTTCTGTATTTCATAACTAGATAAAACCACTGCTTCAATCCCAATGGAGAGAATAATTTCCTTATGAGATCTGAATATTTGAAATAGAAAATTACCTCATAAATGAATACATATACTATCTAATGAATAAAGTGTCTATCTGCCCAAGATGTTCCAAGTTATTTTACTGGCATGAAAATTGTAAAGTGTTTGGAAAAACAGTTTCATTGTGATAAGTGTAATCAACACATTTCCTGTACTCTAGTTGCAGACCTGTTCATAAACAATGTTAAAAGAAAAATAGAGTGACATAATGTCTGGGAAAGAATTTTCTAATAGAAACAGACTCAAGTCCAGGGGTTGTGGTTTTGCAAGTACACAATTCCTTCTGGGAGGCCCTCTTGACAGATTTGCCCTCATCTGAAAAGGAGTGTCACTGAGCTTGACACAGAGGTGGTTCCCACCAGTGTGGTCTGGCTCATTCTGTTATCCTTGCTGACCGAAGAGGGAGGAGCAAATAACCCAAACTCCAAAGCAGCTCCTTTCTTCTGGAATTTTTGCCAATTCTAACTAACCCTTTAAGGTCCAAGGTGAGATAACTTTTGAGGGTCTTCCATGACACCTTCAGTGAATTATGCTGAGAGGCAAATGGGGCTTTGTGATGGGTCTGATGTGTCTTGAATAAGCACACATGTCACTTCAATTAGATCCTAGCCTGGGACCAATCCCAAGTTGAAAGTTCATTTCAACTTAGGAATCAAGCTCTTTATTAATGATTTTCCAGAATGGTTTTGATGGCTTATAATGAACCATGTTCAAATAAACTTGTGGATTGCTTTGGTAAATACTTCCAAAGTCAGAATATTTATAATCAACATAGAAAATAGCAAAATCAAACACTTTTTAACGATGTCTCTAAAGTGTTTCAGCACACTGACAATATGGATACTATACTTTATACTCAGCTGTGTGGTAAATGTTTAACAATTGGCACTCTGGAGAAAGGCTGTGATTTTTTATAGTGTTTGCCCATGTCCATGGTGTCAGTATTCCCACCATGGCCAATTGCAAACTCCCCAAGATTCCTGTGTGTGGAGCTAGGGAGAGAGGTGCACAGTCAGAGGTGCACAGCTCCCTCGGGAGCTGAGATGAGCAAGCTCTAAACCAGCTCTGATTGTACCCAGGACATGAATGAAGAGGAAGACTGGGTGACAAACTCAGGCCATAAACACGCAGGAAAATGCCTGCTCCCAAGTGCAGTCAGGCAAACCCAGCAATTTCACAGATATACCCATCTATTTCAGAACATTAACAATAACATTCTGCACAAAAGTGATTAGGATTGAGATGTTATTCCTTTTTGCTAAGGCTTTTTTACTACTGTTTTTAAAATTGGACCCTTACAGATTGTGAAATTTTGTTCCAAAATTTTGATTCAGTTGACATATGGAAGGGCTCTCTCTGCCTGGAATTGGAGAGTGGTTTTGGACGTTTGGGGCTTCCCGGGTGGCACTAGTGGTAAAGAACCCCCCTGCCAGTGAAGAAGGTGCAAGAGACGTGGGTTTTTACCTGGCTCAGGAAGATCTCCTCGGGTGGACACAGCAACCCTCTTCAGTATTCTTGCCTGGAGAATCCCATGGCTCGAGAAGCCTGGCAGGCTACAGTCCATAGGGTTGCCAAGAGTTGGACACGACTGAAGCAACAGCATGCATGCATGCTTGGACAGTTTGGTAAGGCCACACAAGAGAAACCACATGGGAAGAGTGAGTGTCCTGTTTTCCATGCCTGAAGACAGTTACACAGATCCTAACCTATTCAGTTTCTTACAACTTTGAACAGAAGAAATTTGAGAGCTAGCACTTTGCTCCTATGGTCTGTGCAGTGTGACCTGGGTACATTTTGTGGTAATCTTTAGTCAAATCCGTTTTCTTGGATGAATTCTTATTCTGTTCTTTTTTTATTTGAGTATAATTGCTTTACAACGTTGTCTTAGTTTCTGCTATGCAACAATGTGAATCAGCTATATATATATAGAGGGAGGGAATATATATATTCCCTCCCTCTTGTACTTCCCTGCTACTGCCCTCTTGCATCCCATCCTTCTAGGTCATCACAGAGCACCAGGCTGTGCTATACAGCAGCTTCCCACTAGCTATCTAGTTTACACGTGTTGGTATATACATGTCACTGCTACTCTCTCACTTCATTTCACCCTCCCTTTCTCCCCACGCTGCCCTGTGTACACATCTGTTCTCTATGTCTGTGTCTCTATTCTTGCCCTGCAAAAACATACAAATCTTTTTCTTATTCTTAGGTCCTAATTACGTCTTATTTCATATGCATAAGTAAAGAACCACTGAAACTTTTCCTCTAGCATTTGACAGGAAAAAGACTCTAAAGATAAACTTGATGGATGGTGACTTAATAGTCTTATTTATGAACATAGTCATTGAAGTGTTTTATGATGTTTCCTATAATCAAAACACATATAAGCTTCTTACCTCTTTTGAATGCTGCAATTTCTTAAATGTCTGCTTAAAATACCCCTTTTTCAGGTTAAGGACTTCCCTCCGCGGCCTACCCCCACCCCCACCCCCCACCCCCGTCCCCTGGGTGGGAATGATCATTTAAATGTCAGCTTCACAAATCTTTTGAATACTTTCTCCTTTTCTCCTGTCTCCTTCCCACTTTTTGTCTCTCTCTCCTTTCTATCCTCCCTCTCTCCTCCTCCCATAACCCTCTCCTTAACCTCTTTTCGGAATGAGGAGAGTCAATCCAGAAAATGAATTACAATTGAAATACAAATACAGGAAATTCCAGGCTTAAGCTTCATATGGCAGAGTGAACTTGGCCATCCATGTGTTGCATTTTATATTTTTCTCATGTACTACGTTAGGACAAGGTAACCAGATGTCCTGCATTAGGGAAGACAGTGTCTTAGGTTTCAGCTTTTTTTTTTTTCCCTGTCTGCTCAAGAATTCTACCAGGCCATTTTTGCTGAGTTTCTTATTTTGATTCCAGAAAGCAATTCCTGGCCAAAAGCATCTTTTGGAGTTCTTGAAAGGGGGCATTTGGTCTAAGGTAAGCTCCTACAGGGCTCCAGAGCAGCAGAGAACAGAATAGTTCAACAATAGGATCTGTCCCTCTGATGACCAAATGCCTGCTTCTTATCTTGTGGCAGAGAATACAGCCCTTGTAGCAGTGGGCCAGGAATTTGTTCTCTAGGGGAGGGAAGTAAAGATTCTTTGCTTGAATGGCTTAGGGCAGATAGCAATGGTAGGCCAGAGAAGGGGAAGGCTACACACAGGAGGAAGAAACTACCTAAAGGAGGGGTAAAGGAGGGGCTTTCCAGGTGGCTCCAGGGTAAAGAATCCCCCTGCAACGCAGGAGCCACAGGAGACACAACTTCGATCCCTGGATTGGGAAGATCCTCTGCAGGAGGCAATGGTAACCCACTCCAGTATTCTTGCCTGGAGAATCCCATGGACAGAGGAGCCTGGAGGGCTACCGTCCATAGGATCGCAGAGTCAGACACAACTGAGTGACTGAGCATGGACTCACTGGGTGAAGGAAGGAGGAAAAGCAAGAGGCATTTCTGACTGACCCTTGATGCTCAGAAACCCCTCCCGCATTAGCCAATCTTCCTATTATTCATCCTTCCCCTTTAATAAAACTGATTGGCTTTTTCTGCACTGTTTAAATTTGCTGATCAATAGAGCAGTTATTTCTTTAATTTCCACAAAGAATTTCCTAACAGAAGCAGAAGATATTAAGAAGAGATGGCAAGAATACACAGAAGAACTATACAAAAAAGATCTTCATGACCCAGATAATCACGATGGTGTGATCACTCACCAAGAGCCAGACATTCTGGAATGTGAAGTCAAGTGGGCCTTAGGAAGCATCACTATGAACAAAGCTAGTGGAGGCGATGGAATTCCAGTTGAGATATTTCAAGTCCTGAAAGATGATGCTGTGAAAGTGCTGCACTCAACATGCCAGCAAATTTGGAAAACTCAGCAGTGGCCACAGGACTAGAAAAGGTCAGTTTTCATTCCAATCCCAAAGAAAGGCAATGCCAAAGAATGCTCAAACTACCACACAATTGCACTCATCTCACACGCTAGTAAAGTAATGCTCAAAATTCTCCAAGCTTCAGCAATACATGAACCATGACCTTCCAGGTGTTCAAGCTGGTTTTAGAAAAGGCAGAGGAACCAGAGATCAAATTGTCAACATCCACTGGATCATGGAAAAAGTAAGAGAGTTCCAGAAAAACATCTATTTCTGCTGTATTGACTATGCCAAAGCCTTTGACTGTGTGGAGCACAACAAACTGTGGAAAACTCTTAAAGAGATGGGAATACCAGACCACCTGACCTGCCTCTTGAGAAATCTGTATGCAGGGCAGGAAGCAACAGTTAGGACTGGACATGGAACAACAGACTGGTTCCTAATCGGGAAAGGAGTGCATTAAGGCAATATTGTCACCCTGTTTATTTAACTTCTATGCAGAGTACATCATGAGAAACACTGGGCTGAATGAAACACAAGTTGGAATCAAGATTGCCAGGAGAAATATCAATAACCTGAGATATGCAGATGACACCACTCTTATGGCAGAAAGTGAAAAAGAACTAAAGAGCCTCATGGTGCAAGTGAAAGAAGAGAGTGAAAAAGCTGGCTTAAAGCTCAACATTCAGAAAATGAAGATCATGGCATCTGGTCCCATCACTTCATGGGTAATAGATGGGGAAACAATGGAAACAGTGACAGACTTTATTTTGGGGGGCTCTAAAATCACTGCAGATGGTGACTGCAGCCATGAAATTAAAAGATACATATTCCTTGGAAGGAAAGTTATGACCAAACTAGACACCATATTTAAAAAGCAGAGACATTACTTTGCCAACAAAGGTCTGTGTAGTCAAGGCTATGGTTTTTCCAGTAGTCAGGTATGGAGGTGAGAGTTGGGCTATAAAGAAAGCTGAGTGCAAAAAAATTGACGCTTTGGAACTGTGGTGTTGGAGGAGACTCTAGAGAGTCCCTTGGATTGCAAGGAGGTCCAACCAGTCCATCCTAAAGGAGATGAGTCCTGGTTGTTCACTGGAAGGACTAATGTTGAAGCTGAAACTCCAATCATCTGGCCACCTGATGCGAAGAACTGACTCATTTGAAAAGACCCTGATGCTGGGAAAGATTGAGAGCAGGAGGAGAAAGGGACAACAGAGGATGAGATGGTTGGATGGCATCACCAACTCAATGGACATGAGTTTGGGTAAACTCTGGGACTTGCTGATGGACAGGGAGGCTTGGCATGCTGTGGTCCAAGGGATTGCAAAGAGTCGGACACGGCTGTGCGACTGAACTGAACTGAGAGGAGTTATTTCTTTGATTTCCACAAAGAAGTGAAAAACCTATCCACCTGACTTGACTATGTTCTCTGATGATGCTCATTGGCTGACTTTATACATCCCTCCTAAGATGGATTTCTTCACCAAGACTATGGCTAGCATGGCAGTGAGCACACATCGTACACTATGCTAGCAATCTCTGTATTTGAAATCACACCTAAACACATGTTCAGTTCAGTTCAGTCATTCATCCATGTCTGATTCTTTGTGACCCCATGGGCTGCAGCACACCAGGCTTCCCTATCCATCACCAACTCCCGGAGCTTACTCAAACTCATGTCCATTGAGTTGGTGATGCCATCTGAACATCTCATCCTCATTCCCTTCTCCTCCCGCCTTCAATCTTTCCCAGCATCAGGGTCTTTTCCAATGAGTTATTTCTTCACATCAGGTGGCCAAAGTATTGGAGTTTCAGCTTCAGCATCAGTCCTTCCTACGAATATTTAGGACTGATTTCCTTTAGGATGGACTGGTTGGATCTCCTTTCAGTCCAAAGGACTCTCAAGAGTCTTCTCCAACACCCCAGTTCAAAAGCATCAATTCTTCATGAGTTGACAAAACTGCCATGAGGTACCACATTAGACTGGTCAGAAAGACCATCATTAAAACGTCTATACATAACAAATGCTAGAGAGGATATGGAGAAAAGGGAACCCTCCTACGCTGTTGGTGGGAACGGAACTTGGTGCAGCCACTATGGAAAACAGTATGACGGTTCTGCAGAAAACTAAAAATAGAATTGCCATATGATCCAGCAATCCCATTCCTGGGCATATACCCAGACAAAACTATAATTCAAGAAGATAAGTGCACCACTGTGTTCATTGCAACACTATTCACAGTAGTCAAAACATGGAAATAACCTAACTGTCCATCAACAGATGAATGGATAAAGAAGATTTAGTACATATATATACAGTGAAATACTACTCAACCATACAAAAGGAAAAAATAATGACATTTGCAACAACATGGATGCAATTAGAGATTAGCATACGGAGTGCAGTGAGTCAGAAAAAGACAAATACCGTATGCTATCAGTTACAAGTGAAATCTAAAATATGGTACATATTAACCTGTCTTCAAAACAGAAACAGACTCACAGACACAGGGAGCAGATTTGTGGTTGCCAAAGGGGGAGGGGGGAAAGGAAAAGCAATGGACAGGGAATTGGGGGTTGGTGGATGCACAGTATTACATTTAGAATGGATAAACAATGAGGTCCTCCTGTGCAGCACAGGGAACTATATCCAGTCTCCTGGGGTAAACAATAGTGGAAAAGAATATAAAAAATAATGCATGTAAGTATAAAACTGAGTCACTTTGCTTTACAACACAGATCGGTACAACATTGTAAATCAGCTACACTTCAACAAAAACGTATACATGTATATGGTGATTTGATGCTAGTGAGGGAACTCTAGATTCACATTTGTGCATCACACCGTCAGGTAAATACAGTCGAGTCAAAGCCTATATTGTAATCCTGGAATATGCAAGGTTTCCATGAGCTAACTCACTCTTGTATTTCTAGATTGACCTTCTGTCATTACCTGCCATTCCTCAACATTTTCTCCTAACAGTATAGTTTGATCATCAACTGTGAGGACGTGGCTTCCTGTTTTTCTGTTTCTGCAGATTTTCCTTTTTGCTAGAATGTACTATGCTCAGTGTCCCTATTTTTTTTTCACATCTGCTTGAAATATATGTACCTTTTCATAATGAGGAAGATAAAGTATGATTTCTACTAAAACTAGATAAGAGTATGCTGAGTAGTATTTAGTACAAAGGCAAAAAAAAGGAGGTAGAAAATTTTTGAAAAGGAGTGGTAATGGGGTGTGTGTGTGCTAAGTCTCTTCAGTCATATCTGTCTCTTTGAAGCTTATGAATTATAGCCCGCCAGGCTCCTCTGTCCGTAGGATTCTCCAGGCAAGAATACTGGAGTGGGTTGCCATGCCCTCCTCCAGGGGATCTTCCTGACCCAGGGATTGAACCCGACACTCTTCCGATTCCTTCATTGGTTCTTTACCACTAATGTCACCTAGGAAGTCTCCAGTAATGGGCAGTAGTAGTAAATAGCCTGCTAGGTATCAATCAGATTATCAGGTATTAAAATGGAAATTAAATGAATACAGGTAAATCAGTTAATTAAAGTGAATTTTACAAAGGCTTAGCAAAGTAGAGGTAAATAAACAAAGAGACAATGATCATGGATAAGAAGACTAAATCATAAAAAATAATTGTGAATTCTCCCCAAATTAGTATCTAAATACTATTTATATTATAATTTCAAAATTATTTGTCATGCAGATTAACAAACTAAATCTTATATAAAAGACAATATATCTCAGAATAGGCATTTTTTAAAGGAGAAAACAAGAGAGGCACTTGCCTTATCTATACCAAAACATATAAAAAGAGTTAATTGTAATTAAAACAGTGTGGAGTTAGACAAATGAATTAGTGGGATTTCAAACCCTAAAATGATGATGCTGTTAAAGTGTTGTGCTCAGTATGCCATAAAATTGGAAAACTCAGCAGCGGCCACAGGACTGGAAAAGGTCAGTTTTCATTCCAATCCCAAAGAAAGGCAATTGCCAAAGGATGCTCAGACTACTGCACATTTCAATTCATCTCACACGCTAGTAAAGTAATTCTCTAAATTCTCCAAGCCAGGCTTCTACAGTACCTGAACCGTGATCTTCCAGATGTTCAAGCTGGATTTAGAAAAGGCAGAGGAACCAGAACAAATTGCCAACATCCATTGGATCATCGAAAAAGCAAGAGTTCCAGGAAGACATTTACTTCTGCATTATCAACTGTGCCAAAGCCTTTGACTGTGTGGAGCACAACAAACTATGGAAAATTCTTAAAGAGAGCGAAATACCAGACCACCTGACCTGCCTCTTGAGAAATCTGTATGTAGGTCAGGAAGCAACAGTTAGAACTGGACATGGAACAACAACAGACTGGTTCCAAATTGGGAAAGGAATGTGTCGAGGCAATATTGTTACCCTGCTTATTTAACTTATATGCAGAGTCCTTCATGAGAAATGCTGGGCTAGATGAAGCACAAGCTAGAATCAAGATTGCCGGGAGAAATATCAATAACCTCAGATATCCAGATGACACCAACCTTATGGCAGAAAGCAAGGAAGAACTAAAGAGCCTCTTGGTGTAAGTGAAAGAGGAGAATGAAAAAGTTGGGTTAAAGCTCAACATTCAGGAAACTAAAAGCATCCCATCACTTCATGGCAAATAAATGGGGAAACAATTGAAACAGTGACAGACTTTATTTTTTGGGGTTCTGAAATCACTGCAGATGGTGACTGCAGCCATGAAATTAAAAGACATTGCTCCTTGGAAGAAAAGTTATGACCAACCTAGACAGCGTATTAAAAAGCAGAGACATTACTTTGCCAACAAAGGTCCATCTAGTCAAAGCTATGGTTTTTCCAGTAGTCATGTATGGATGTGAGTGTTGGACTATAAAGTAAGCTAAGTGCTGAAGAATTGATGCTTTTGAACTCTGGTGTTGTTGGAGATTCTTGAGAGTACCCTGGATGGCAAGGAGATCCAACCAGTCTATCCTCAAGGAAATCAGTCCTGAATATTTATTGGAAGGTCTAATGCTGACACCGACACTCCAGTACTTTGGCCACCTGATGTGAAGAATGGACTCATTGGAAAAGACACTGATGCTGGGGAAGAATAAAAGTGAGAGGAGAAGAGGACGATAGAGGATGAGATGGTTGGATGGCATCACTGACTCAATGGACGTGAGTCTGAATAAATGGGAGTTGGTGATGGACAGGGAGGACTGGTGTGTTGCAGTCCGTGGGGTCACAAAGAGTCGGACATGACTGCACTACTGAACTGAACTGAACTTAAAATTTAAAAAACAAATGAACATCTAGAAAATTAGCACATATAACAAAATATTGCTATCTATATTTGTCCATTTTTTAAAAGTCTTTACTGAGTTTGTTACAATATTGCTTCTGTTTTATGTTTTGGATTTTTGGCCATTAGGGCATGGGGGATCTTAGTTCTCCAACCAGAGACTGAACCAGCATCCCTGTGTTAGAAGGCGAAGTGTTTACCACTGAACTTCTAGGGAAAACTCTATATTTTACATTTTAAAAACTCCTTAATTTAAATAAGAGAAAAAGTGCCAGGTATATAAACAGTCAATGTATAGAAAAAGCAGTACAGATGGGTTACTCTATGTAAAGACAAATGTTTTACTTTATTAATAATCAAGAGAAATGCAAAAGTTAAGTGCTACTTTTTAACCACCAATTGGGCAAGCTTTAAATATTTGCCAAGTGCATATTTGGACCAGTGTGTGGGAGATAAACACATCCAGCACAGCTGAGAGCCACATAGATTCATCTATTACTATTTAAAATGCTCGTAAGCTTTGAGCTACCAGTATGCTTCTCAACAGACATCAGAGAAATGAGCACAAGGAAGCCTCTTCAGGGACTTCTCTGGTGGTCCAGTGGCTAAGATGGTGCTCCCAATGCCAGGGGCATGAGTTCGATCCTTGGTCAGGGAACTAGATCCCACACGCCATAACTAAGATCCTGTTTGCTTGCTGCTACCAAGATCCTGCATGCTGCAACTAAAATGATCCCGTGTCCCGAAACTTAAGACTTGGTGGAGCCAAAAAAAAAAAAGTTTTAAAAAAGAAGCCTCTGCAAAATTATTCACTGAACCATTTGAACGATTGAGAAACGGCTTTGGTTTTATCAGCAGGGGAGTGTCTAAACAGAAAGCAATTGTAGAGTAATGCAGACATGCAATTACAGCTATGATATAGTCAATGAAAAGAGTACATTTAGGAATAAATAATCTATAATATTTGTTGAAAATGAATGTATATTCTCTATGATTTTATATTTGTATGCAAATGTATAGAAAAAAAATTTGGAAGGATTCACACCAAACTGGTAACAGTGGCTGTTTTAGCGTAAGTACCATGGATTGGAAAGGTATATGGTCAAGAGGGATTTCAGCTTCATCAGATGTTAGCAGAACCCTGATTTTTGTAGCAGAAAATGTTACAACCTCTCTTATTTATCAGTGGGCCCACTGTTTAATTTGGGGAGTGCTCAATGCACCTGTGAGAGAGATGCATCATGTTGTATTCACTGGAATATTTAGTATTTGATATGCAAAATAGTAGGGTCTTCCCAGGTAGCTCAGTGGTTAAGAATCCGCCTGCAATACAGGATACTCCGGTTCTATCCCTGGGTCTGGAAGATCGACCGGAGGAGAACGTGGCGACCCACTCCAGTATTCTTGCCTGGAGAATCACACGGACAGAGGAGCCTAGCAAGCTACAGTCCATAGGGTCGCAGAGTTGGACACAACTGAAGTGACAGCTTGCATGCACACAAAATAGTATCATGTGATATGTGTATGTTCATATATGTATATTCATTATAAATTATATCACTACCAGATTATATATGATGTTAAAGATGCTTAATTATGATAGTCTCAAATAATTTAAGTTTTAAGAATGGGCTGATCACAGACAAGGGCCCCACAAAGTCCAGAGTAAATTGATATACATGAGGTAAGAGTAGCCCCTTCCTTATTTCTTTTGTTGAGTTTTACAACTGACTTGCTGAAGTTTAAAAAGTTGGAAATGAAAATGTTTTTCTGTGCCTTGATTTATCATAAACATCAGTGATTCCTCATCTTTATGTTGACAGTTCAGTTCAGTGCAGTCGCTCAGTCGTGTCTGACTTTTTGTGACCCCATGGACTGCAGCACACCAGGCTTCCCTGTCCATCACCAACTCCCAAAGTTTACTCAAACTCTTGTCCATTGAGTTGGTGATGCCATCCAGCCACCTCATCCTCTGTTGTCCCCTTCTTCTCCCACCTTTGATCTTTCCCAGCATCAGGGTCTTTTCCAATGAGTCAGTTCTTTGCATCAGGTGGCCAGAGTATTGGAGTTTCAGCTTCAACATCAGTCCTTCCAATGAACACCCAGGACTGATCTCCTTTAGGATGGACTGGTTTGATCTCCTTGCAGTCCCTTGGACTCTCAAGAGTCTTCTCCAACACCACAGTTCAAAAGCATCAATTCTTTGGTGCTCAGCTTTCTTTATAGTCCAACTCTCACATCCATACATGATGACTGGAAAAACCATAGCCTTGACTACACAGACCTTTGTTGGCAAAGTAATGTCTCTGCTTTCTAATATACTGTCTAGGTTGGTCATAACTTTTCTTCCAAGGAGCATGTTGACAGTAGCTTGTTTCTATTGTATTTTTTTTCTCCTATAATTTCATCTCACTTTGCTTGGGCTTTAATATATAGCACTTAGGAGTGGATCGGAGAAGGCATTGGCACCCCACTCCAGCACTCTTGCCTGGAAAATCCCATGGATGGAGGAGCCTGGTGGGCCACAGTCCATGGGGTCACTAAGAGTCAGACACAACTGAACGACTTCACTATCACTTTTCACTTTCATGCATTGGAGAAGGAAATGGCAACCCACTCCAGTGTTCTTGCCTGGAGAACCCCAGGGACGGGGGAGCTTCGTGGGCTGCCATCTATGGGGTCACACAGAGTCGGACATGACTGAAGCGACTTAGCTGTAGTAGCAGTAGGTGTGGATGGTATATAGAAAGAACATGAACTTTGGTATTAGGGAGACTGAACTTCAAAGCCTAGCTCTGCCACTTAGTAGTTTATGTGTGTGACCTTGGGAAAATGTCTTAACCTCTTCATTTCATAATGACCTGTATTGAGAGGACTTTATGATAATTAGAGAAAATTCTTTGCATGCAACTCATGTATCACAAACACACATATATGTAACCTAGATATATATGTAAACACATGTGTATCTTAAGTGTTATGAGACCTGAAATCTAAAGCTTACACATGAATGTGCTTATGAATTCATTTTCAAAGTAAAACACTTTGATGTAATAGCAATTTTTTTCCTTTTCTAAAAACAAAGAATTCCTTCTTTTAATCTTAAAATCCCCAGCTTCCTTTTAAAATTTTTGAGCCAGATCAAGGGCTTGGAAATCAAATAAATGACAAGAAAACACAATGCACAGATCTACTCTGGAGGGAGCCTCAACCACCTTTGCATCCAAATGTTTGCAATTTTTCAGCTTTGCTTCATCTGTAAGTGATTCCGTTTCAGAGACCAGGAAGAGAGAAGTTAAAGGTCAAGGGAATCTAGTTCACTAAGGTAGTTTGTAACAATCAGTAGAACACAGAAAGCTGAGTGAAGTCGATGGTCTTCCTGTCCTGGCTACGTGCACCATATGGAAATCAAAAGGCGCTGGGAGGGTGTAGGGAAGAAGCCAAAGAAAAATAAATTCAGTTTGAAATTGTAATGAGGAAGAGGAAAATGTAAGGCTGACAAATACCAATAATAATTTGCATCTGCTCCCAACTCAATGTTTTGAACCTTCCAACTATTTAAGCAAGGGTGTTTTTATGCCAGTCTTCTAATGCTCTTTATTTATTTATCTTTTTACTAAAGACCTCATTGATATGAACATTCACCCATCAGGGATAATTTGTGGCAATCCTGGCAGCTTCATTTGCCTGAGTAACCCCACATCAAGGTTATGTTACTGTGCTGAGTTTATGACACCACACTGGTGAGAAGGGGAAGGCTGTGGTGGGTTGTGTGCATGAAAATGGCAAAGTCCCAGCAGTCCTGAATATCTGTGTATTTTATACATATATATATATTGTTGTTCGATTGTTCAGTCATGTCCGTCTCTTTGCAACCCCATGGACTGCACCATGCCAGGCTTCCCTGTCCGTCACTATCTCCCGAAGTTTGCTCAAACTCACATCCGTTGAGTCAGTGATGCCATCCAACCATCTCATTCTCTGTTGCCCTCTTCTCCTGCCCTCAGTCTTTCCCAGCATCAGAGTCTTTTCCAGTGAATTGGTTCTTCTCATCAGGTGGCCAAAGGATTTAAGCTGCTATTTCAGCATCAGTCCTTCCAATGGCTATTCAAAGTTGATTTCCTTTAGGATTGACTGGTTTGATCTCCTTACAGTCCAAGGGACTCTCAAGAGTTTTCTTCAGCACTACAGTTTGAAAGCATCAAGTCTTTGATGCTCAGCCTCCTTTATGGTCCAACTCTCACGTTTTTACATGATTACTGGAAAAACCATAGCTTTGACTGTATGGACCTTTGTCAGCAAAGTGATGTCTCTGGTTTTTAATATGCTATCTAGATTTGTCATAGCTTTTCTTCTAAGGAGCAAGTGTCCTTTAATTTCATGGCTGCAGTCACCATCTGCAGTGATTTTGGAGCCCAAGGGAATAAAGTCTGTCACTGTTTCCATTACACACACACAGACACACAGACAGATATACTTACATGAAATATAGTATATTGTACATATTAGATGTAAACATGAAATAAAATAATCTTTAAAGTATTGTTAAATTTACAGAGCAAATATTCCTTTTCCAAAATATACTTTCCGTAACACAGAAATGAGACATACGAGTCAAGAACAATATATTTCATTAATTCATTTAGTGATTTTTTGAGTACATAGTAGGAAAGTAACATGTTGTACTAGAAAAGTAAGACTGAACAAGCAGGGACTTCACACAGCTGATACTTTAGGAGAGAAAGGTGGAAATAATAAGAATGATAATAATAGAAATAACAATATTAATAATAATAATGAATTATAATCAACATTTTAGAATTGTACCCAGGGTACCTAAATCCATCTAACAGGGCAAGGATAGAAGGCTTTGTTGAGAAAAAATTGTTAAACAATTTTTTTTATTTGCTTTGAAAACTTGTGAATAGCCAAAGAATATGACCAAATTTGTGCTTTGTAAGAGCCTCCCGTGGAGAATGAATTGGATTTGGGGGTGGAGTCACACAGGATGAAGGTAGAACTTTTCCCAGTTCTTTGGGAGGAGTCTTCTAGAAGATCTGATCCTTTCAAACAGGTGAAAACACATTAGGGAACTGGGAAATCCATCCCAGGACTGGATGCACATGTGTCAGCCTGCATGTGAGCATGTGAAAAGCACGATGGTCATCAGGCCTGGTTCATTCTGGGCCTGGGGAGAGACGTTGGTTCACTGGTAGGCAGGTCGATGGAGGAGGCCCTCCTCTCTGGGTGCCAAGTGGGCAAGGGCCCATGTTCCCCTTGTGTTCTCCCTGCAGGCAAGGTACCTTTCCCAACTTGCCCATGTTTTGACTTGTGATCAGTTTAGACCGTTATTCGGCAAACAGAACTCTTATTCCATAGGAGATATTGCTATTCTGTTGTCTTGGCTCGTGACTTCTAATTCTCTGAGCAGGTCTGCATTGTATTCTCCCAGCTGTAGAAATTTTCCTTTCTAAAATCGACTTTCTAAATGAAGCCTCAAGAGTTATAAGATATGGACAAACTGCAATATAGCTCAGAAAATCTTGAGAGCTATTTAAAATCAAAATCAAAACAAACCCCCCTTTTTTTTTATTGAGTCAGAAGCCTAGAAGTTAATAAGTAAAATAATCTCACTTGTTATTCTCACCCCACCCCTAATTTCAAATCCACATGTATCTTGTAAATTCTGTATTATGTTGACATTGAGCCTGACTAGACAACATGGGTTAACTGCAGATGAACTGCTGCAATGCAGGTGGGTGATACATCTTCTTGGGACCAAAGCATATGCATGATCAGACAGCTGTTGCATGACTTCATGCCTAATCCTCGACATGTGGATTGTGAAAAAAAAAAATAACATAGGGGGAGCAGAAGGCCGCTTCATCCCAGGAATATCTGAATCCTTCCAGCTAGAAGCTATCATTGAGCGAAATGAGTCACTGCTAGTCTTAAAATGGAACAGAATTTGAATACTCTGAAATTCAACTCTCAACGTTAAGCCAGACTTAGGACTCATCGTTGAGAGTGTACCAAGTGCTTGAAAGGTTCTTGCTTTGCTGTAGAGCGTTGGATGATCTCTAATACTCAGAATCACAAAAAATTACACTCTTAAGTAGTCACAGATGTCCTTGGAGAGGATGGTTTCTCATGCGTACTGATACAGTTACGTTTGATTGTTTCATTTTCCTTTTGGCATGATATATACCATAGTAATCAAAATCCAAGCTCTAATTTTACTTGCTGTGTTTCCACAGTTATTTGTTGATGACTGATACATGATTTATGAACATGTGCACTTCTGTCTACATGTACGTGCTAGTATTTCCCTTCTTTAAAGTTTGAATGTTAATTTCTTTAGTAAAAGAGCTATTTTTAGCTGACTTGCATTCCACATATTTAGGGTAAAGTTTATTCCCTTTGATAATCATTTGCAATTCCAGAAGTAAGTTATAAAGTTTTTATGGAACAACATTTGAAATTATGAGAATTTTGAAAATTCAGTCCTTGGTGAGAATCTTTATCTGATAGGATATAGACTGAATAATTTTATTAAAAGCAGACTTCTACTTGAATCTGTAAATCTGTCTTATCATCTTCATATCTTAATTGACTAATTATTCCATGAAAAACTATCAGATTTCACTGTAATTTTTTGTCTTCAGTAGTCATAATTTGGGGTTTACCAGGTGACTCTAGCTTCCCAGGTAGCGCTAGTGGTAAAGAACCTGCATGCCCATGTAGGGGACATAAGAGATGTGGGTTCTATCTGTGGGTTGGGAAGGTCCCCTGAAGGAGGGCATGGGAACCCACTCCAGTATTCTTGCCTAGAGAATTCCCTGGACAGAGGAGCCTGGTGGGCTACAGTCCATGGGGTCACAAAGAGTTGGACACGACTAAAATGACTTAGCACACACACACACAATCATAATTTGATGTTGTAATAGTAAACGTAGTATATAGATTTTTTGACATGATCCTCAGATGGTATTTTTAGACTGTGCAATAGATGCCTTTGGAAACATAAGTGCATATCATTTTTAAAACATATAAAAGCATTTGTAAAATGTACTAGGGACACATTGAAAGCACTGCTACAGCAAATCCTTTTGCAAAGTAAAGAATATTCATACCATGAATACTGACCACCGTTTTGTTTTATCTTTCTGGATTCTTCTGCTTTAGAATGTTCCTAAACAGGGTTGTTTTTCTCTGTGAAAGGATTAAAGACTGTCCTCTCTCCGATCTAACTTCTTCAGTAGCATCTTTTCCTCACTTCAACATCTGGTAAAGCAGCCTGCAGACAAGAAAGACTCTCCTGCAGGGAATGCAATTTTGGGCCTCCTTTGTAAAGAGGATTTGAAATAAAGCCAGGCCTGGTTATGAGCCACCCATCCATTTTAATATAGCCTTTGCCGATTTCGCTTGGAGTAATCCTTACAATCATTCGTAAAGGAACTGCAATCTGCTGTGCTCTGTTTGTGGTTTCTGAGAGTCATTTCTCTCTCTTCTACACTCTTCCCTTACCACGATTTTCTCTGAGCCAGCCTGTCTAGCCCAGTCCTGCGTATAAATAGATCCAAGTTCGGATTTCTTGAGCACTAATGCCCTGCTATTGCTGGGTTATGTGAAACCCTTTCTTATGTTGAACACAAGAAGCCCATGATTATTGGTACCACAGATTCTCACATTCTTAATCAGTTCCACCTGGCCAATACACAGTAAAGCCAGGGCAGCTTCTCTTCTGTGTGGGTTTCCTACTTTATGGGCAATAAAACTGTCCTCAGTGTGATTTAGGGATCCCTTTGATGCCTGCTAGTTTACTGCATTGGTATTTCAGGAGTGTTGGCAGTCACTGGGGAGACTGCACTACTGACATCTCAGAACTGTGGCAGTGAGCTCACTCAGCTAAATAGTGGGGGAAACACAGCTGGTAACACATTTTCTTTTACTGAGATCCATCAGAGAAAAATTTAGAAATGGTCTTTTTGAAACAAGCAAGGTCAAAGGTGGTTAGATTTCTTTCAAACATAGAGAAAGGAAATAAAGAAGAGGGGATGGGGAGAGAGAGTAGGGATGAAAAAAAGGGACAAAGAAGCTGGAATGTAATTTTGTGATCCCCGTGAAAATTCCATTTTTTTTTTTTTTTTTTTTGCAATGGTACTTTGTTAAAATCATGGCTGGAAATCAAACTCCTTGTCTGCAAGTTAAAGAAATAAAACTAGACTAATTATTAGCTTTTCTGTATTGAATTGGCTAGTAAATAAAAGTGCTGTCTGCAAGTTTCAGGAAAGAGAGGAGTATTAGGAACATTCTTTCTCAGTCCCTTTCCAGCTCCAAGTTTGAGGTCTTTTTATTTTCAGTGCATGGTTTTGGTAATATGTTGATGTTTCATGGGGGGTTGGTTTTGTTTATGTTTTTATTTTTTCTGACCAATTTGTTAGGACATTTGAAGTGGGAAAACTAAATGGTGCAGGAGGTTAACGCCTATCAGATCAAAAGAGACAAGAAACTGGGGCATCTTGAAACAGTGAATGCTTTGCAAACTTCAGAGCTCTCACTGGTTGGCACTATTTATTTTGAACTATTTCTTTTAACCATGCTAACCATTAACTTAAAAACTGTAACTCATTTGGACTTTGAAATAGTTTTGTTACATAGTGCCCTTCTTTGTATTAGCATTACATACCCTTGTCTTTAATTATTTGGGTCACTGTTTGAATGAAATAAATGTCATCAGCCTTATCATTACAGTCATCATCACGTTTTAAAGATAAGTAATATTAATTGGCTACCATTTAAAGAGTTTAGGAGAAAGTTCTGTAATATATGAGAGAGAACTCTTCTGTGAGTGCCTAGTGCCCGAGAGTCACTTATCACATACGTGATAATTATTGGCAACATCTGTGTATGCTTTTAAAGTTTTTTTTGAAGTGGGCCTTTTTTAAAGTCTTTATTGAGTTTATTACAATATTGCTTCTGTTTCATATTTTGATTTTCTGACTGCCAAGGCATCTGGGATCTTATCTCCCCGGCCAGGGATCGAACCTGTGCCCCCTGATTGGAAGACACAGTCTTAACCACTGGGCCACCAGGGAAGTCCCACCTGTATATAAAGATCCACAGTTTCTCCTAAAGTATCCTCCTTCCAAATTAGTTAATGTACCTTAATGAATATTTTTAAAATATTGCTATAGTTTTCTAAAACTCTCACTGTAAAGATTTATTGATCTATATTGCAGATGGTGAAATAAGCAGAGACAGTGCAGTGTGTTAACAATGAGCAGGATGTGTGTGTGTGTGTGTGTGTGTGTGTGTGTGTGTGTGAATGTGTTTAAGACTATTTAACAAACATGTACTGAGCACCTATTATTCAGGTGTTGGGTACTGTAATAAAGTACCAGAACTATAAAAATAAATAAGACCTAGTCCCTATTCTTGGGAATTATATAGTATGATGGGGTGACAGATTTTCAAATAAATAATTATAATTGAAAGTGGTAGTACTAAAATAGAGGCTGACTTTGCCTGAGGGAATCGAGGAAGCCTCTCCAAAGAGGTGTCTCTTAAACTGAGTTTTGAGTGACAAACTTGGGTTTGGGAAGAGCAGGACAGAGAAGAATATTTTGAAAGGAGAAGTCTGAAAAGGCATCAAGAAGTGAAGTATATGACCTGTCTGGAAAGAGCTGGAGTATGGAAAAAAGGGACAAGAATTAAGCATTGAAAGTTCTTTCCCTGCTTAAGTTGTACTTGTTAGTTGCTCTGACAAAAAGTTTATGAGGGAGCAGGTTGATGCTTATGAACAACATTCCACAAATGTAGATAATTGGAAATATTATAGAATAAGAGTTAAAAATACAGCAATTTGAAACCAGAATGATGGAGTTTCTAGCCAGTACTTCATGAACACATATCAAATTCTTTCAGGATTACTACAAGTGCTTTTATTAGTTCTTCATGCATTCGTTAATAATTCACATTTAATCTTTTAAAATGTGTTTGAAACAATAAAGATTTTGATAGCTTTATATATTTGACCAAAGTTAACAAAGTAATTTCTTACACTTATATAAAGTCAACATTTCTAGTTGACTTTAGGGGAGAAAACAATTTCAGCATTGAAAAAATTGGATTTCAGTAAATCCTAAGTGTGAAGGGAAACAACTTTGTTTCATCTTGGGTTTTGTGTACATGAGCTAATATGTGTAATATTTTGTGTCATGTGTTCCAAAAAGATTTATTCAAATAGTAATAAGTTGTTACATCATCCTAACTGAAACTTGATGAGCAAGAGATGCTCAGTTAACTTTCTCCTTGCAGCAAGCCCACCTCTTTCACACTTGGGGCAGCCAGAGAGTGACATGGCAAAATATCGTTTGAAATGCTTACATTTCTAAACTTAGAATAACATAGAGTAAGACTTTGGCTTAGGAAGTGATGTGGGAAACCACTGAGGAATACCTTACCAGACTATAACAAGTTTTTTTTTTGTTTTCCCTTGTGTAAGTATAATTTCCTAAGGAAAATTTAAATATTTTAGCCTGTATTATATTATAGGAAATTGCTTATTAAAAAAAACCAGGATATTATTTAACCTTTAAAAAGAAGGAAATCTTATATACTGTAATACAGATGAACCTTGAGGATGTTATACTACATGAAATAAGGTGGTCATGAAAGACCAATATTGCATGATTCCATCTATATGAGTTATCTAAAGTAGTCAAACTCATAAAGAAAGTAGAATGGTGGTTGCTAGACATTGGGGGGAAGCTGAAAATTGTTGTTCAGTAGTATAGAACTACTATTCTATAGTAGTATAGAATTTCAGTTTGACAAGATGCAAAATTCTAAAAATGCTGTGAATATATTAACAGTTTACTGTACTGTATACTTAAAAATGGGGAAGATGGTAAATTTTATGTCCATATGTTGTTTACTATGATTTAAAAAAACAACAAAGCAACCAAAGGTATTCATTCTACATGAAGATTCACATTAAAAACCATACTTTTCATGATACATCTGTTTAAATCATTGTAATGTAGTATGAACATATTTTTGAGACTGGGCACATACATTTTTAAATCAATTAAAATAACTGAAGATACAATGTGTAGGGTTGTGTAGGATATGAAACTGTCTGTTTTAATTGATGTTTTCATTATACAGATGAGATTTTTGCTACTTGTGGATGTTATTCTTCGATTAAGGCGTTGTTTCATGCATGTGAGCAGAAAACCATTTCCTTTCCCTGAAATCACACTTCATTGTTTCTTTATTTACTTCATACACAAGAAAGGCTTGTCCTGCCTCCTTTGCATTGCTGCCGATGGTGTAAAAAATCCTTGAGTGAGGAACTATTAATATAACAATATACCAAATATTGTTATACCTAAATAGACTATTGCAGGGCACAGACAGAATCTTGTGTGCACCAGGACCAAGGAAAAAGAAGCAGTGACCCCACAAGAAACTAACCCAGACTTGCCTGGGAGTGTCCAGGAGTCTCCAACAGAGGTGTGGGGGCAGTGAGTATAGCAGTACATGCATGGGATCTTATCTTCATTAACTAAACAATAGTATCAGTTCATTTCAGTTCAGTTGCTCAGTTGTGCCCAACTCATTGCGATCCCATGAATCACAGCACGCCAGTCCTCCCTGTCCATCACCATCTCCCGGAGTTCACCCAAACTCATATCCATCGAGTCAGTGATGCCATCCAGCCATCTCATCCTCATCCTCTGTCGTCCCCTTTACCTCCTGCCCCCAATCCCTCCCAGCATCCAAGTCTTTTCCAAAGAATCAACTCTTCGCGTGAGGTGGCCAAAGTACTGGAGTTTCAGCTTTAGCATCATTCTTTCCAAAGAACACCCAGGACTGATCTCCGTTAGAATGGACTGGTTGGATCTCGTTGCAGTCCAAGGGACTCTCAAGAGTCTTCTCCAACACCACAGTTCAAAAACATCAATTCTCGGTGCTCAGCTTTCTTCACAGTCCAACTCTCACATCCATACATGACCACAGGAAAAACCATAGCCTTGACTAGACCGACCTTTGTTGGTAAAGTAATGTCTCTGCTTTTTAATATGCTATCTAGGTTGGATATAACTTTCCTTCCAAGGAGTAAGCGTCTTTTAATTTCATGGCTGCAATCACCATCTGCAGTGATTTTGGAGCCCAGAAAAATAAAGTCTGACACTGTTTCCACTGTTTCCTCATCTATTTCCCATGAAGTGATGGGACCGGATGCCATGATGTTAGTTTTCTGAATGTTGAGCTTTAAGCCAACTTTTTCACTCTCCTCTTTCACTTTTATCAAGATTAGTTCTTCTTCACTTTCTGCCATGAGGGTGGTGTCATCTGCATATCTGAAGTTATTGATATTTCTCCCAGCAATCTTGATTCCAGCTTGTGCTTCTTCCAGCCCAGCATTTCTCATAATGTACTCTGCATATAAGTTAAATAAGCAGAGTGACAATATACAGCCTTGATGTACTCCTTTTCCTATTTGGAACCAATCTGTTGTTCCATGTCCAGTTATAACTGTTGCTTCGTGACCTGCATATAGGTTTCTCAAGAGGCAGGTCAGGTGGTCTGGTAGTCCCATCTCTCTCAGAATTTTCCACAGTTGATTGTGATCCACACAGTCAAAGGCTTTGACATAGTCAATAAAGCAGAAATAGATGTTTTTCTGGAACTCTCTTGCTTTTTCTATGATCCAACGGATGTTGGCAATTTGATCTCTAGTTCCTCTGCCTTTTCTAAAACCAGCTTGAACATCTGGAAGTTCACGGTTTACGTATTGCTGAAGCCTGGCTTGGAGAATTTTGAGCATTACTTTACTAGCATGTGAGATGAGTGCAATTGTGTGGTAGTTTGAACATTCTTTGGCATTGCCTTTCTTTGGGATTGAAATGAAAACTGACCTTTTCCAGTCCTGTGGCCACTGCTGAGTTTTCCAAATTTGCTGGCATATTGAGCGTGGCACTTTCACAGCATCATCTTTCAGGATTTTAAATAGCTCAACTGGAATTCCATCACCTCCACTAGCTTTGTTTGTAGTGATACCTTCTAAGGCCCACTTGACTTCACATTCCAGGATGTCTGGCTCTAGGTGAGTGATCACACCATCAATATTATCTTGGTCATGAAGATCTTTTTTGTGCAGTTCTTCTGTGTATTCTTGTCACGTCTTCTTAATATCTTCTTCCTCTGTTAGGTCCATACGATTTCTGTCCTTTATCGAGCTCATCTTTGCAGGAAATGTTCTCTTGGTATCTCTAATTTTCTTGAAGAGATCTCTCATCTTTCCCATTCTGTTCTTTTCCTCTATTTCTTTGCATTGATCACAGAGGAAGGCTTTCTTATCTCTCCTTGCTATTCTTTGGAACTCTGCATTCAGATGCTTATATCTTTCCTTTTCTCCTTTGCTTTTTGCTTCTCTTCTTTACACGCTATTTGTAAGGCCTCCCCAGACAGCCATTTTGCTTTTTTGCATTTCTTTTCCAAGGGGATGGTCTTGATCCCTGTCTCCTGTAGAATGTTATGAACCTCAGTCGATAGTTCATCAGACACTCTATCGATCAGATCTAGGCCTTTAAATCTATTTCTCACTTCCACTGTATAATCATAAGGGATTTGATTTAGGTCATACCTGCATAGTCTAGTGGTTTTCCCTACTTTCTTCAATTTAAGTCTGAATTTGACAATAAGGTGCTCATGATCTGAGCCACAGTCAGCTCCCGGTCTTGTTTTTGCTGCCTATATAGAGCTTCTCCATCTTTGGCTGCCAAGAATATAATCAGTCTCATTTCGGTGTTGACCGCCTGGTGATGTCCATGTGTAGAGTCTTCTCTTGTGTTGTTGAAGAGGGTGTTTGCTATGTCCAGTGCATTCTCTTGGCAAAACTCTATTAGCCTTTTCCCTTCTTCATTCTATATTCCAAGGCCAAATTTGCCTGTTACTCGAGGTGTTTCTTGACTTCCTACTTTTGCAGTTCCCTATAATGAAAAGGACATCTTTTTTGGGTTGTTAGTTCTAAAAGTTCTTCATAGAACCAAACCACCATAGTTCGGCCCCAGGTAAATAGCAGGAAGGGAGCACAGTTCCACCCATCAACGGAAAATTGGATTAAAGATTTACTGAGCATGGCCCTGCCCATCAGAACAAGACCCAGTTTCCCCCTCAGTCAGTCTCTCCCATCAGGAAGCTTCCATAAGCTTCTTATCCTTGTCCATTAGGGGCTTCCCTGGTGGCTCAGAGGCTAAAGCGTCTGCCTCCAATGTGGGAAACCTGGGTTCAATCCCTGGGTCGGGAAGATCCCCTGGAGAAGGAAATGGCAACCCACTCCAGTATTCTTGCCTGGAGAATCCCATGGACAGAGGAGCTTGGTAGGCTACAGTCAACAGGGTCACAAAGAGTTGGACATGACTGAGTGACTTCACTTTCACTTTTCACTTTCACCTTCTTATTAGAGGGCAGACAGACTGAAAACTATGGGCCCAAATATCAGCTCAATAAAGGATAGAAATGGTACCAAAGCAGAAGATATTAAGAAGAGGTGGCAAGAATACACAGAACAACTATGCAAAAAAGATCTTCATGACCCAGATAATAATGATGGTGTGATCACTCACCTAGAGCCAGATATCCTGGAATTGAAGCCTAAGGAAGCATCATTATGAACAAAGCAAGGGGAAGTGATGAAATTCCAGTTGAGCTATTTAAAATCTTAAAAGATGATGCTGTGAAAGTGCTGCACTCAATATGCCAGCAAATTTGTAAAACTCAGCAGTGGCCACAGGACTGAAAAAGGTCAGTTTTCATTACAATCCCGAAGAAAGACAATGCCAAAGAATACTCAAACTACTGCACAATTGTACTCATCTCACATGCTAGTAAAGGAAATGCTCAAAATTCTCCAAGCCAGGCTTCATCAGTACATTAACCATGAACTTCTAGATGTTCAAGCTGGTTTTAGGAAAGGCAAAGGAACCAGAGATCAAATTGCCAACATCTGCTGGATCATCAAAAAAGGAAGAGAGTTCCAGAAAAATATCTATTTCTACTTTATTGACTCTGCCAAAGCCTTTGACTGTGTGTATCACCACAAACTGTGGAAACTTCTGAAAGAGATGGGAATACCAGACCACTTGACCTGCCTCTTGAGAAGTCTATATGCAGGTCAGGAAGCAACAGTAAGAACTGAACATGGAACACCAGACTGGTTCCAAATAGGAAAAGGAGTACATCAAGGCTGTATATTGTCACCCTGCTTATTTAACTTATATGCAGAGCACCTCATGAGAAATGCTGGACTGGATGAGCACAAGTTGGAATCAAGATTGCTGGGAGAAATATCAATAACCTCAGATAAGCAGATACCACCCTTATGGCAGAAAGTGAAGAAGAAATAAAGAGCCTCTTGATGAAAGTGAAAGAGGAGAGTGAAAAAGTTGGCTTAAAGCTCAACATTCAGAAAACAAAGATCATGGCATCTGGTCCCATCACTTCATGGGAAATAGATGGGGAAACAGTGGAAACAGTGACAGACTTTATTGTTTGGGGGCTCCAAAATCACTTCAGGTGTGACTGCAGCCATGAAATTAAAAGATGCTTACTCCTTGGAACAAAAGTTATTACCAACCTAGACAGCGTATTAAAAAGCAGAGATTACTTTGCCAACAAAGTCTGTCTAGTCAAGGCTATGGTTTTCCAGTAGCCATATATAATGTAAGAGTTGGACTGTAAAGAAAGCTGAGCACCGAAGACTTGATGCTTTGAACTGTGATTTTGGAGGAGACTTTGGAGGAGATCCAACTGGTCCATCCTCAAGGAGATCAGTCCTGAATATTCATTGGAAGGACTGATGCTGAAGCTGAAACTCCAATACTTTGGCTACCTGATGTAAAGAACTGACTCATTGGAAAAGCCCCTGATGCTAGGAAAGATATAAGGCAGGAGGAAAAGTGGATGACAGAGGATGAGATGGTTGGATGGCATCATGGACTCAATGAACATGAGTTTGAATAAACTCTGGAAGTTAGTGATGGACATTAAGCCTGGTGTGCTGCGGTCCATGGGGTCACAAAGAGTTGGACATGACTGAGCGACTGATCCGAGCTGAACTGATACCTAATATAAAGACCCTGGGAGTTTGAGAAGCTCTGGGGCTGTTCTTGAGCAGTACTTCTTACTGAAGTATTTTAGTCAGAGCCAGGAGGAACTGGGCTGACAGATGGTGATGAGACCATCCTGAAACACATTTCCTGTTTTCGTTTGTTTCAGTTCAGACATTGGGTTAGTTGCCACCAGATTTGTAGTTATGATTATATTTCCTGAGTCATGGGATTTTCTAAGCCTCTGATAGCATCCCTCAGGTATGCAGAGGCGACGACCCACTTCTGGAGTTATCAGTCATCCATTTCTAAGACTATTAGATTACCTAGATTCTCTGGTTAACCTCAGATATGAATATTACCAAAGCAGATAGAAACCTCACCTTCCATTTGTTGATGTGTCCACTAGCAAATCATTAAGGATTTTCACAGGAGTTTTAGTAAGGATACTGCTCTCTGCTTCTCTTCTTCCTCCTGCCATTTCACTTATCATCTTTTAACATATTGTATAATTTACTTATTTCTTATGTTTTTAATCTATGTTCCCTCCACCCTTCTCCAGAAAGGCAGAGATCTTTCTGTCGCTTTTGTTCCCTGATGCATCCCACACATCTAGAACGATGCCTGGCCTGAGTAGATATCCTTTAAATATTTTTGAAATGAGATAGTCACAGATTTAAACCTCAAAAGGATTAAACAATGTATGGTTTCCTTTGATTACAAATAGATACACCAGTGACGTCCAGATCTCTGCCTCTCTTTACCTCTCGTTAGAACTCCGCCTCGATCTTTAGGCTCTTGTAAACAATTACAGGGCTTCCCAGGTGGTACAGTGGTAAAGAGTGCCTGCCAATTCTGGAGATGCAGGAGATGACTGATTCAGACATGACTGAGCACACACACACACAGCCAGTTATTAAGCATTTCTGAAACTATTCTTTTAAGTGGTTGCTTATGTATATGCTCAGTCGATTAGTTGTATCTGACTCTTTGCAACCCCAAGGGGCTGTAGTGTGTCAGGCTCCTCTGTCCATGGGATTTCTCAAGCAAGGATACTGGAATGTGTTGCGGTTTCCTACTCCAGGGGATCTTTCCGACCTAGGGACTGAACCCGAGTTTCCTGCATTGGCAGGTGGATTGTTTACCACTGTGCCACCTGGGAAGCATATAACAATTGACTGGTACTCTAGAATTCAAATGTAGGGTTGTATACTTAAGAGCAAGATCATGCTATCACACAGCCGTGGTTCAGTTGAAGCCTAGTCATTGTGTAACTTTGGCTAAGTTGTTTAAATTCTCTTAAACTTAGTTCTTTCATCGGTAAAAGTGCTACCATAATATTTAATTATTGGGATGCCATGAAGTTTAAATGATCTTATTTTGCACACTTTAAGCTCTCAATGAGTGGTAAGTGCAATGAGAAGGAATAATTATTCTGGTAGTTAGAATTCCTTTATCACCACATTTCTAAAAGTACTTTAGTACATACATTTTAGTATGACCAATGTTACCCTATGGAAAATCAGTATAGCATTCGTTTTCCCATATTTCCCACTAGCAATATCAGGAAGGAATGGTCCAGAATAAAAATATTACTCTTTATATGAATCAAGGTTCAGCTGGCCATTTCTTGCAAGTCATTTAGTGACTCACTTGAGAAAATCCCATTAACTATGATTCCTGCTGGAAGAGATGGAAAAGGTAGAGCATTTTCTTTTTCTACCATTTTTACATTTAAGGCAAATTCTTAAATGCATTCACATTTCTTGAGTAGAATTCATGGTAAATAACCAATTTCCTGACACATAGTTTTGATCATTTTAATCTCCCTGATTTGTTCTCAGAGTTAATTCTGAAGGCTTTACCTTCACTGGTGGGACCAGAATATGAAGACTCTGAGTGTTCTGTGAGTTGATACAAAAGTTCTAGGCTGCAAGCTGCCGACTGCTATTCATCTGTCTCTTAAGGAACCAGTAAGAACTCAAGTAAGAACTGTGGTTAGAACTAGTCAGAGGGTGTATGGAAGTGATTCCTTTGGTGCTGTCAGTAGCTGCTATGTGATTTGGGCATATCATTTCCCCTTTTTGAATTGTATGAAGTTTAATGTCCATTTAAAAATTATGTATTTATTATTATTATATTTTTGCCTATTCTGTGTCTTCACTGCCTCACGGGCTTTTCTCTAGTTGCAGTGAGCGGGGACTACTCAGTAGTTATGGTGCCTGGGCTTCTGGTTGCAGGGCCTCTCTTGTTGTGGAGCTTCTCTTATGGGCACAGGCTCTAGGGTGGGCGGGCTTCAGTAGTTGTCTCCTGAGGGCCCAGTAGTTGTGGTTTCCCGGCTTTAGGGCACAGGTTCAATATACCTGTGGTGCTCTGCGGCATGTGGGATCTTCCCGGATCAGGGATAGAACCCTTGTCTCCTGCATCGGCGGGGTGATTCTTTACCACTGACCCACCAGGGAGGCCCTAATGTCCTTTTAAAGTAAACAGTGCTGTCCTATGAAGGTAGTGTTACTGCCTTTTTGAAAACTGAATTCTTTCACAATGATAATCTTGGATATGCAGGGACTTTGATTCTAAACAGTCTGGCAAAATGCATAATTTGATAAGCCCTTATTTACACAAAGATCTTCCCTGATAGCTCAGTCGGTAAAGAATCTGCCTGCAATGCAGGAGACCCTGGTTCCATTCCTGGATCAGGAAGATCCACTGAAGGAGGGATAGGCTACCCACTCCAATATTCTTGAGTTTCCTTGTGGCTCAGCTGGTAAAGACTTGGTCGCAATGCGGGAGACCTGGGTTCAATCCCTGGGTTGGGAAGATCCCCTGGAGAAGGGAGGGGCTACCCACTCCAGTATTCTGGCCTGGAGAATTCCATGGACTGTATAGTCCATGAGGTCACAAAGAGTCAGACTTGACTAGGAAACTTTCACTTTCAAGGTAAAAGGTCAGTGGAGTTTTTTAAACTTCAGTGACATTTGATAAACTCCCCAAATTCAGAAGGAGATAGCCAGGGAATCATTTAATAAAAGTTGAGAAAAATTAGATCACGTGATGGCATTTTCTCCACACTGTCCCCTTTAGCAGAATCTGATGTATTATGATCCTGGCTTCCCTTTGTTCTTTCTCAGTTGTCCACTGTTTCAGGTTCATTCTGTTAATTAGGTATAACAGGCATGTGAATTAGGCCCTGAGTTTTTTTAAGGCCCTTTGAATATATGTGAGGAACCCTGAAAACAAATGAGATTCTACAAAATCTTGAAAAAGAAAACCATAAAACTAACATTGATAAATGTTTAATTAAATGTCTGTAGAATATAATAAGTTGGCCTCATTAATTGTTAAAATTAGTGTTCATAAAATTTTCATGTTTGGAAACTATCTGCAGTTTAGATTTCCCTTTTTAAAAAGAATTCCTGAATATGCAAGTTGCTTATAAAAATATAACAAATCACAAATTCACTGAAATGCTTAGCCAAAGAATTTCAGAAGCAAAACTGAAAAAATCCTTTGTGATTTTGTACTAACAAAAAAATCATGTTTATGTGTTCTGTGAGTATATTGTAGCATATTGTATAGTAACTAGAATAATAATAATGAATGTTTATGGAATGTTCATTAGGTGCCAGATATTATTCTAAGTGGTTGTCAATTATGTTTGTACCATTTATTTTTTCCTTTCTCTCCCTCTGCTTGCATGCGTGCTTGCCAAGTCACTTCAGTTATGTCTGACTCTTTGTGACCCTATGGACTGTAGTCCACAAGGCTGCTTCTTCTATGGAATGCTCCAGACAAGAATACTGGAGTGGGTGGTCATTTCCTTCTCTAGAAATTTTCCTTAAATTTGTCTATTTTTCTCTCCACTGATGCTGGTCTTGTTCCCCCCTGCTCCCAATCTAGAATCTTACTGTCTCTTAACTAAACTACTGCGAAAGTCCTCTTGCGTCCCCACACGTCCCCGACGTTCAGTATCCAGCGGAAGCCTGTTTAAAACTCTTCCGTGTCTCCTATTCCTTCAATAAGAGTATAAAGTCCTGAATGTAACCTACAAATCTGCATCATTGTATAAGCAGCCTTGTTCCAGGGCCTCCTCTTTATGCTCTGGTCAGAGATATTGGACATACCATGTGGCCTTCTACCTTGGGGACCGGGAGAGATGGCATGAGAATTGCCCAGGAGGTGTTGGGGCATAGAGAAAGACCTATATAAGATGTAGGTTACTATTAAGGAGAGGTTAACAATTGGAGAGGGATGGAAGAAACACAGATTTATTGAGACATGATGATACATGCGAGTCCTGGCTAAGTGCTTTACATACGCCATTTCATCAGATAACACACAGAACAGTCTGTGAGGCTGCCATAATTTTGGAGTGAATAAAAGAAGAAACTGACACTATGAGAGGCTGAGTTGCCAGGACAGCACAGCTTGTGAATATCAGCATTGGGATTTGGAACTGGACTCCAAAGGTAATGTTTTTTCCACTTGCTACACCACCTACCTTGTTATTTGACCACCTTTCTAACCCCAGGCTCTTTAAGACAGCAAATAACTTACCCAATAAATGTTGGGTGAATTGAACGCCAGGGTAAACCATCTCGAGCTTAACGACTTCTTTGAAGCAAACCACCCCACTTTGTCCTGGAAGCTGAGTTGGTTCTTGTGGAAGCTAAGTGACCTTTTCCCCATAGATCTCCATTCATACTGTATTCTGGAGGTCTGAGACTATATTAGCTGTTTACCATGACAGTTAACCTGACTTTCATATTTCTATATACACAGATTCTTTCAGCATGACTCCTTTGAAGCACAGTGCTCTCAAATGTGAAATTTAGCAATTTCCCGAGTATAATGGCACAGTATTTTTGCGACTTTTGAAAGTACCTGGATACGTTCTTCTGGTTTTTATTAGCACATACATATAAATATTTTAAGAAGTTCACTAGAGCGAGGCAGGTGACCACTTGGAGGTTTGCCCAGCGGCTGCTTACAGCTCACCACTAGATGTTTCATGCCAAAAGCTCCTTCTCTTGGCCAAGGAGCAGATGAGCCCCTAGATGATTGCCATGTGTGTGAGAGGTAGATGTCAGGCCTCCATCAGAATTCCTCAGGGGCTCATCCATAATTCCATCTTTCTTTGTTACTTTCCCTACTCTTGGTTTAAAAGTATCTGTTTAAGAGATGTTACAAAGGCTTGTGATATTTTTAGATCAACTCTGAGTAAAATAGACATAAGGACGGCTTCAGACTGTCTTGCCATTGTTTCCTGAACCTTTTTTCATTTTCTAATTTTGGGCTACACTGAGAGACTTGAGGACTCTTAGTTCTTCAACCAGGAATCGAACCTGCACCCTTGGCAGTGAAAGCATGGAGTCCTCACCACCGGACTGCCAGGGGATTCCCTATTTCTTGAATACTTAAAGCTATCAACTAAGAATGCTTATTTTCACAAGCTACTACTTTTTAACCTCCCTATCAAAAATTTTCAATACTTTTCATTATATTTAATTTCTAAAAAGTCAAATCCAGCACATTTCTTGTATCTGATTAAATGAGAGGGAGATGAGACTACTCAGGATGGAAGCGTACACACGTAGGTGATCAGCCCCAGGTAATCTGCACTTTGCTTTTAAGTATGCCCCCTCCTCCCCCCAACCCCACCCCTGACACACATGTAAACTGAGTCAGGTATTGACAGAACTTTTAGCTCACAACAGATGATGGCCCCAAAGTGGGCTCCTCTGGGATGGGCAGTAGTCATTAAGTGGAAGCTCAGGTTATATTGCATAAGTCAGATAACATTCATGTTCTCAGTACTACAGTGTGTGGTATTTTCTGGGCGAGTGCCTGTTGTCAAAGGGAGCAGGGAGCTGGAGAGGGGAGTCAGGAATTCAGAACTGCTGGATGGAGTTCTGTTCCTGCAGCTCTATGTGTGTGACCTTGACCAAGTTTTGTAACCTCCTCAATCTCAGGATTTTCAGCCATCATTAGTAATCCTAACACTTTCTGTACTATTGCTGTAAAGAAGAAAATAAAGTGTGTGTATTAGTATTTTTAGGGCTTCATAAAAAGTAACCATAAACTCGAGGGCTTAAAACAACAGAGATCTATTCTCCCCCAGTTCTAGAGACAAGAAATCTGAAATCAAGGGCTGGTAGGGCCATACTCCCTCCGAATACTCTAGGAAAGAATCTTTTCTTGCCTCGTCTAGCTTCTGGTGGTTACCAGTAATCTTTGGCATGCCTTTGGTTACATAACATCAATCTCTGCCTGTCTCCACATGGCTTTCTTCCCTCTGTATCTGTGTGTCTCAAATCTTTCTCTCCTTATAAGGGCATGGCCACTGGATTTTGAGCCGACTAGTCCAGCATGACCTCATGTTAACTTGAATATATCTGTGAAGGCCCTATTTCCAGTTAAAGTCATGATCACATGTGCTGGGATTTAGAACTTCAACATAGCTTTTTTGAGGGGGACATTGTTTAACCCACAACAGTAGGCAAAATGTTTAGCACTCTGACTGTGTATATACACATTTAGTAGCCCAGTACATTTTCAATTTTAAATGTGTGAAAAACACATCTTGCTATTGAGATGCTTCCTTTTGGTCCCATAGAAGCCATGTCTGTGAGCTTCAGTTTATTATTTTTCTTACTTATATTCTCTGCTTTTGGAGAGTCATAGATTCTTCCTTTTGAGACCCCAAAGATCATTTAGTACAACAATTCCATCTAGCTGGTTTTGAAATTTATTCTAGAGCAGGGGTCCCCAACCTATGAGCTCTAATGCCTGATGATCTGGGGGTGGAGCTGATGTAATGATAATAGAAATAAAGTGGACAGTAAGCCTAATATGCTTGAATCATCCCAAAACTATCCCCTCACCCCAATTTGTGGAAAAGTTGTTTTCCATTGAGACAGGTCCCCAGGGCCAAAAAGTTTGGGGCCCACTGTAGAGCATCTTTCTCCTGTTATTGTCTAGTCCCTGTTGTTATTGCTCCAGGACAGGAATCTAAGGGCCATACAAAGACTCTGTTTCACCTCCTGATTATCAGTAAGTTCTTCTACATCTTAAGTCAACTTCTATCTCCTTAAAGTTTAGTCACCAGTCCTATAGGAGAAAGTCTAATTCCTCTTCCCTATCTTAGCTGTTCATATATTCCAGATCAAGAATCATATTTAATCCTTCAATAAAAAAATAAATAAAAAAAAGAAAATGAAAAGACAAAAAAAAAAAAGGAAAAACCTTCCAAATCTGAGAATTATTAAAAAGTGAGAAAAATCCCTTAATGACAACATTACCCACTGTACAGAAAGACTCTGTGGCAGAGAAAATTGGCAGTGTTCTGATGATCAGACTGAACAGCTAAAAGACTCCTATTCAAACTACTTTTCAAGTAATAAAGCTAATGATTTTTCTCACAAACTGCTGAAATAGCCATATTTCTGTCTGGTTAAGATGTCTATTCTCTATTGGACTAGTGGTTTTCCATACTTTCTTCAATTTAAGTCTGAATTTGGCAATAAGGAGTTCATGATCTGAGTCACAGTCAGCTCCCAGTCTTGTTTCTGCTGACTGTATAGAGCTTCTCCATCTTTGGCAGCAAAGAATACAAGCAATCTGATTTCAGTGTTGACCATCTGGTGATGTCCATGTGTAGAGTCTACTCTTGTGTTGTTGGAAGAGGGTGTTTGCTATGATCAGTGTGTTCTCTTGACAAAACTCTTTGAGCCTATGTCCTGCTTCATTCTGTACCTCAAGGCTAGATTTGCCTGTTCCTCCAGGTATTTCTTTTTTTAATATATAAATTTATTTATTTTAATTGGAGGTTAATTACTCCAGTCCCCTTGAAGATAGTAGGAAAACCACAAGACCATTCAGGTGTGACCTAAATCAAATCCCTTACGATTATACAGTGGAAGTGACAAATAGATTCAAGGGATTAGATCTGATAGACAGAGTGCCTGAAGAACTATGGGGGGAGGTATGTGACATTGTACAGGAGGCAGTGATCAAGACCATCCCCAAGAAAAAGAAATACAAAAAGGCAAAATGGGTGTCTGAGGAGGCCTTACAAATAGCTGTGAAAAGAAGAGGGGCAAAAGGCAAAGGAGAAAAGGAAAGATATAAGCATCTGAATGCAGAGTTCCAAAAAATAGCAAGGAGAGATAAAAAAGAGTTACTCAGCGACCAATGCAAAGAAATAGAGGGAAACAATAGAATGGGAGAGAGTAGAGATCTCTTCAAGAAAATTAGAGATACCAAGGGAACATTTCATGTAAAGATGGGCACAATAAAGGACAGAAATGGTATGGACCTAAGAGAAGCAGAAGATATTAAGAAAAAGTGGCAAGAATACACAGAACAACTATACAAAAAAGATCTTCATGACCCAGATAATAACGATGGTGTGATCACTCACCTAGAAGCAGACATCCTGGAATGTGAAGTCAAGTGGACCTTAGGAAGTATCACTATGAAAAAAGCTAGTAGAGGTGATGGAATTCCAGTTGAGCTATTTCAAATCCTAAAAGATGATGCTGTGAAAGTGCTGCACTCAATATGCCAGCAAATTTGGAAAACTCGCCAGTAGCCACAGGACTGGAAAAGGTCAGTTTTCATTCCAATCCCAAAGAAAGGCAATGGCAAAGAAAGCTCAAACTACTGCACAATTGCACTCATCTCACATGCTAGTAAAGTAATGCTCAAAATTCTCCAAGCCAGGCTTCAGCAGTATGTAAACTGTGAACTTCCAGATGTTCAATCTGGATTTAGAAAAGCCAGAGGAACTAGAGATCAAATTGCCAACAACGGCTGGATCATTGAAAAAGCAAGAGAGTTCCAGAAAAACATCTACTTCTGCTTTATTGATTATGCCAAAGCCTTTGACTGTGTGAATCATCACAAACTGTGGAAAATTCTTCAAGAGATGGGAATACCAGAGCCCCTGACCTGCCTCCCGAGAAACCTGTATGCAAGTCAGGAAGCAAGTTAGAACTGGAAATGGAACAACAGACTGGTTTCAAATCGGGAAAGGAGTACGTCAAGGCTGTATATTGTCACCCTGCTTATTTAACTTATATGCAGAGTACATCATGAGAAATGCTGGACTGGATGAAGCACAAACTGGAATCAAGATTGCCCAGAGAAATATCAATAACTTAAGATATGCAGATGATACCACCTTTATGGCAGAAATCAAAGAAGAACTAAACAGCCTCTTGATGAAAGTGAAAGAAGAGAGTGAAAAAGTTGGCTTAAAGCTCAACATTCAAAAAACTAAGATCATGGCATCCGGTCCCATCACTTATGGCACTTAGTTGGGGAAACAGTGGAAACAGTGATAGACTTTATTTTCTTGGGCTCCCAAATCCCTGCAAATGGTGACTGCAGCCATGAAGTTAAAAGACATTTGCTCCTTGGAAGAAAAGTTATGACCAACCTAGACAGCATATTCAAAAGCAGAGACATTGCTTTGCCAACAAAGGTCTGTCTAGTCAAAGCTATGGTTTTCCCAGCTGTCATGTGCATGTGAGAGTTGAACTATAAAGCTGAGCACTGAAGAATTGATGCTTTTGAACTGTGGTGTTGTGAAAGACTCTTGTGAGTCCCTTGGACAACAAGGAGATCCAACCAGTCCATCCTAAAGGAAATCAGTCCTGAATGTTCATTGGAAGAACTAATGCTGATGCAGAAATTTCAATATTTTGGCCACCTGATTTGAAAAGACCCTGATGCTGGGAAAGATTGAAGGTGGGAGAAGTGGATGACAGAGGATGAGACGGCTGGATGGCATCACTGACTCAATGGACTTGAGTTTGAGTAAACCCCTGGGGGTTGGTGATGGAAAGGGAGGCCTGGCATCCTGTGGCCCATGGGGTCACAAAGAGTCGGACATGACTGAACAACTGAATTGAACTGTTCTCTATACTTGACTGAAAATGCACAGGCTTATTTTTGGTCCATCATAATTATAAATAATGTGTGTGTGTATGGAACCGTAGTTTTCAAATTTTTTGTATTTTATTCCTTTTCTCTGTGGTTCATACTAATATTTTCACCAGTTTACAGAAAAGAAAACTGACACCCAGTATGGCTAAGTGACTAATTCAGTCATATGGCTATGGGGAACTAGGATTCAAATGCTGGTATTTGACCTCAAGAATCTGTTCTGATAACCACTAACATGCTCGGTTGCTTCAGTCGTGTCCAACTCTTTGTGACCTCATGGACTGTAGCCCGCCAGGCTCCTCTGTCCATGGGATTCTCCAGGCAAGAATACTGGAGTGGGTTGCCATGCCCTCTGCCAGGGGATCTTCCCAACCAAGAGTCTGCTGTGTCTCCTGCATTGCAGGTGGATTCTTTACCACTGAGCTGCCAGGGAAGCCCCATAACCACTATGGTAAACTGATATTCTGAAAACATTCATGAACATGTAAAGTGGACTACAAAACATATTACAACAGAATGCATCTTGCATGGAAATGGAATGGTGAATAATTAGAAACAAGCAAGGTTTAGCTAGTTTTTGGAGTTTACACTTACTTGATTGTTGTAGTTTAGACTTCAAATTAGATATTGAATTAAATTATCAAATTAAATATTGGAAAGCCATATTTGGATAAGTATGAAACTTAGTTACTAGGAAATTACTAGGAAATCTTGATTACATTCCATGAGTTTTGTGCAGTTTAAGGAAGTCTTTGTAGTTGGTTTGAGCTGTAAAAACTATTATTCTTTCTTTGTGCCCTCTTAGAAGAAAAATTAAGAAGCACCATTTTTTAATAACAGAAATTATATTCTACTAGTATGAAAGATTTGTTTTATCCTTTGATTATTAGAGGATTTACTTCTCCAGTAAAACAAAATATCCATAGTTTGTGTTAAATTCCTTTCTCACTTTTGACAGTTTAATACCCACAGTCAGGTCACATATATACTGTAAATTACTATGAATTTCTAACTTCTGCATCATACTGGTTTGAAAAGGAAAACTTTTGATAAAACTGGGCATCTCCCAAATTCTTCCAGTGTTTACTTGCCTAACCTTGCTCTTTCAGGTCACCAATACTTTGGGTGACATTGATAGATGAAGTAGCAGGTGATTCCCAGGGATGGATATCTTGTTCCAAATCTAATTGATTGTGGCACAAGTCTTTTATGTTTTTGTCCCATGACCAAGTGAGAGGTAAGGGGATTATACCCTCTGCTCTCACAACATGTGAAAATTGGTGTTTGAGGAACCCTCCACAATGGAGGTGGCTGGATAGATAAGGATTGAAAATAGAATTGTTTATTTCTCCCTTTTAATTTTTGTTCTTTTGCTAAAGAATACTAATTAGATATGAAGTTAGTGCAGTGCAGTATATGCTATAGGGAAGGGGCACATGATTGTGAGCATGGGGTCTAGAGTCGGATTCCTCAGGGTCAAATACATCCTTCACTGCTTCATAGCTATGTGTCCATAAGCAGGTTATTTTAAAACCCTGGGATTTGGTTTCCTCATATACAGAACAGGAATAACACTAATAGCCATTTCATGGTTTATTATTAGAATTGTCAGTTAATCCTTGTAAAATACTGAGAATAGTAACATAGAAATAGTAAGTCCTCAATGAATGTTAGTGATTACCATTCATATCAATGAAGAATGTTATTATTTTAACTTCCATTTATGGCTGGTAAAGTGAAAGTGAAGTCGCTCAGCCATGTCCGACTCTTTGCAACCCCATGGACTGTAGCCTATCAGGGTCCTCTGTCCATGGGGTTTTCCAGGCAAGAGTGTTGGAGTGGATTGCCATTTCCTTCTCCAGGGGATCTTCCTGACCCAGGAATCGAATCTGGGTCTCCTGCATTGCAGGCAGACACTTTACTGTCTGAGCCACTAGGGAAGCCCTTATGACTGGTAAACCCCTACTAATTCTTGGATATCCCATAATCCACCTCCCCACCCAGAGTCTTCTCTGATGGCCATTTGCTCCTCTTTGGAACTTTCATATTGAATTACCCACCACTTTCCAAGAATATGCTTGTATGTTTTTCTTCTGCATTCACTTTTGCAGTCTCAGATATCAGAACCTATTTAATTTGGGAAGAATGCACAGCATAGTACCCAGTATATTAGACACCTGTGATTAGTAAATAAATAAAAATTGAGAGTGTGCTGTGATACAACATGGCCTTTCCTGTGTTTATCATCTACTCATGGTTCTAAGTGTACTACCAAGATGCAGTTCATTGCCAGAATCTATGATTGTCAAGAGGGAGGCATCTGAACCACCCTAAAGAAGATAATCAAAATCTCAGTAGCTTTAGATTATACTTATTTTAGGCAGAATGTTAGGAGGCCATAAAAATTACAGAAATCATCCCTGGTTTCTCAGCCTCTGATCTCAATCCTTTATAATAATTTCTATTTCTTGCTAATAGGCTATTCTTTCTAAAACACTACTTTCAAAATTTTTCCTTCTCCAGAACCAAAGTGTTACCTAATAAATGTTTTATAATAGTTAAATTTTTGAGTGGTTATTAAGAAGTGGGTACAGTGCCAAGCACTTCCATGCATTATCTCACATAATAAACGCATATTTATTATAATATTATTCTGTTTGAAAGGAAGTTCAATGAGAAGAGGACCCTTGCCTTTTGAAGTGAAAGAGTAAACTACTTGTAGATTAATGCCTGATTGATGCTCTCAACACGTTGAGTGAATGAGTTTGTTATCATTATTCTTGTTTTATAACTACTGAAAATAAGAACAGAGAAATAAAGCCAGAAAATAAAAGACAGATCTAGGGTTTTGATACATGTAGTCTGGCTACCTTTAGGTACAGGATAGGATGCTAGAAGATTAATCTCCATATTTTTCCGTCTAGCGTTCAAGGAACAGCAAATCCCGGGCCACCAGAAATTTGATACAGGCTGCTTTTCTCCACTGTACATTGAACTTGCCATGCTCATTTACAATGGCACAGTATTTGCCCTCCCTATCCTGTCTTTGTTTTCCTATTTGTGTTGTATGTATTTAGCTTGTCCCTCCAAATAGACCTTCGTTCTTAAAAGGCAATGTGTCTGACTATTCTTTATAATTTCTCATTTGCTTGATTCAAGTAGTTGAGCTTTATATTTAAGAAACATTAAATATTCATTAGCTCAATAAATATTTATTGAGCACCTAGTATATGTGCTTTTAGATACAGAGATGAAACAATACTCATGAAAGACAAGGGCCTTTTTTCAAGAAACTTATATTGGAAGGCAGAAGATAAATAAGTAATAAACAAATATAATAAGACATAAATGAAGATAAGTACAATGAAGAAAATAAAGCTGAAGTTGGAGGTGACATGTGACGGGAGATGGCAATGTGAGTCTGATAGTGATGCTGGAGGGGGTAGTGGTGTGGTGAGGAAAAGCATCTCCGAGAAGGTAGTGCTTGAGGTGGGTTGGCAAGACCTGAAACAGGAGGCAGCGTTGAGACATTATGGGGCATAGTGATCTGGCCAGAGGCAATGGTAAGTGGGAAAATGAGAATAAGCTTGGCATGTCTGAGGATAAAGAAGGATGACCTGCATGCTCTGAGCCTGTTGTGACTAGAAGGACAGACATAGGTAGTGGCCAGATTATGAGGTACCTTGTTGACCTGAGAAAGAAGCTTTGAGTTTATTTAAAGGGCAATAGAACCAATCAGAAGGATATTAAACAGCAGAGAGGAATATATGCTTTATATTTTAAAAGATCATAATATTAAAAACATAACTGTGTGTGGAGCAACAGGAATTCTCATTCATTGCTGGTGGGAATGCAAAATGACACAGCCAGTTTGAAGACAGTTTGGCAGTTTCTTATAAAACTAAACATAATCTTATCATACTATCTAGCCATCACACTCCTTGGTATTTTTACTCAAAGGAGTTGAAAACTTACATCCATACAAAACCCTGCACACAAATGTTTACAGCAGCTTTATGCATAGTTGCCAGAACTTGGGGGCAGCCAAGATGTCCTTCCGGAGGTAGAATGGATAAATAATCTGTGGTACTTCCAGACAGTGGTTTATTACCCAGCATTAAAAAGAAATGAGCTATCAAACCATGAAAAGACATGGAGATACCTTAAATACCTATTACTAAGTGAAAGAAGTCAGTCTGAAAAGTTGATTCTAACTACATGAGAATCTGGAATAAGCAAAACTCAGTTCAGTTCAGTTCAGTCGCTCAGTCGTGTCCGACTCTTTGCGACCCCATGAATTGCAGCTATGGAGAAGCAAAAAGACCAGTGGTTGCCAGGAGTCAGGAGTGGAGGGAAGGATGAATACATGGAGCACAGAGGATCTGGGGGGCAGTAAACATACTGTGTATGATACTAATGGTGGATACATGTCATTAAACATTTGTCCAAACTCATTGAACCTACAACAGCAAAAGTGAACCCTCATGTAAACTATGGCCCTTGGGTGATGATGTTGTATTAATGCAGGTTCATCACTGGTAACAGTGTAACACCCTGGTGCGGAATATTGAGAATGGGAGTGGGTAGGCATACGTGGGAGTAGGAGATATATGGGAATCTCTGTATGTTCTTCTCAATTTTGCCATGCACCTAAAACAACTCTAAAAATTTAAAGTCTTAAAATTCTTGTAGTAGAATATGAGGGGTGTAATAGAGAATTATTAGTAATTTTTTTGCACTCCGGAAGAGAGATGGCATACCAGGCAAGAAGTGATAGAGATGTGTGTGCATGCATGCTCAGTTGTTTCAGTCATGTCCTCTGTCCATGGGATTCTCCAGGCAAGAATACTGGAGGAGGAAATCCAAAAAATCAAACAGGATGTACTGAAGAGGAAGAGCCAATAGAATTTACTGATGAATTGTATATGAAGGACGATGAAAAGAGAAGAATTATAGATAATTCTTAGGTTTTTGGCATGAGATCTGGGTAGACAGTGGAGCCATTTATTGAGGAAAGGATGCCTTGGGACAGAGGATAAAGAAATTAATAGGTGGATCAAGGTATTAAAGAGACAGATCATAAGTATTCATTTAGTTCCTTACTTATTCACCGCCTTGATCCACAGAGGATTTGAATCATCTTACAGTGGGAACACATATTTATAATAATGATAAAGTAGTCATAGAAAATAAGGAGGAAGGGAAACATAAGCAGAAGTAGAAAGTCAAGTGTAGAAAAGATATATGCAGGTGATTAGATTCTAAAATAGTTACTATTATTCAGTCTTGGATTTGGCTCTGAGGGAAAAGGGAGTCTTGATCAGTGAGTTAATTTTTATTATCCGATCAGAGGAAGCATAACCATGCCTCAGGAGAGGCAAACTTTTTCAGGCTTTGCTTTTGCAAAGAAAGTCTTCACAGTGAAGCTCAGAGGAGGTTAAAGTGAAGAATACAATGTGAGACTTTTGATTCAGTTTCAGCTAAGAGCCTTCTTTGGAAACGCCTGAACAGACATAAAAATACCTGAGAATCATTCAAAGAAGTCAACATTTTGAATAACACTTATTCCTGAGGATTTCCTGCTTTTTATGGTTTCTAGGTTCAAATTCTCCCAAGGTCTCTCCTGAATGATACTAACAGTCTTCAGTACAGAGACCCAGCTTCCCATCTCCTACTTGGATTTAGCCATTATTTTTCACTGAACTCACCTGCCAGTGCAGGAGGCATAAGAGACATGGGTTTGATCCCTGGGTCAGGAAGATCCCCTGGAGAAAGTCATGGCAACCCACTCTAGTATTTTTACCTGGAGAATTCCATGGACAGAGGAGCCTGGTGGCTACAGTCACAAAGAGACTGAAGCAATTTAGCAAGACTGATAGTCTATCCTCCCTTCCTGCTTACTATGTGATGTTAAAAGTTTTGGTTTATTCTATTAAAGCTCAGAATGATTTGGAATCTTAACTTCAAACTACTTCTACTGCTTTTTTTCTTCTTCAGTATTTTATTTCCAAAAAACCTACAATTCTTCCCATGTATCATCAGAGACAGGTTCTAAGCAGGACCATATGAAGTGGTATTTGTTGATAAAAGCATACAGTTCTACAATTGTACATAGACTAGGTTATCTTGAACTTTGGGCAATGTCTCAAGACACACATGCTTATTTAAACATCTGGCTCATCTGCTAATTAACAAGATTGGAGAGGGGTGTTCAGGTCTCTGTTCTTCTGTGATGAATCTGTGCATGCGTTTCATCTGCAATCTGTATTTAAGGATGAAATCAGTAACAATTTGAACATGACAGTCTCTCCTTAAAACTTAGATGTAGAAAGATAACTTTACAGCAAAGAAATCTGCTCTAAGTTCTATTGAAATTGCTTATTTACAATAAAATCAAATAACATAAAGTTTTCAAAGTATTACCTTCATTTGCATAAGTGCTGAAAATTCTTGTAAAGAAATAATGATGGGCGAGCTTTGTAAAGTTCATGGAAGTATAAAGTAAGGTTTCACATCGCTTGAAATTCCAGATATTAAATATTTACGATGGATGATGCAAACATTTTATATACTTGTCTTGGTCTAACAAAATACTGGGTGGTGTAGTACCAAACATTTATATCTCAATCTGGAGGCTGAAAAGTTTAAGCTGAAGATGCTGGCAAATTTGGTGTCTGGTGAGGCCCTGTTTCCTGGTTTATAGATGGCCATCTTCTGACTGTGTCCTTTCAGGGCAGAAGGGGTTACGGAGTTCTGGGGGTCTCTTTTATGAGGATACTAATACCATTCATGCAGATTCCATGCCTATGACCTAGTCACCTCCCAAATGTCCTACCTCCAAATGCCGTCACACTGAGGGTTAGATTTCAACATATGAGTTTTAAGAGAAGACAAGCATTAGTTGACAGCAATATTATAATATGCAGAATTGTAAAATGAGTACAAACAAGAATAAAGGCATTGGTTTGCTAAAGAGAGATAAGTACTTTCAAAGCAAAGTAGTTTTGTAGAAGCCGGAAGTGGTTTTGTTTTGTTGATTAAGATAAAGAAAATAATAAAAATCATAACATCCTGATATTATGTTATATGTTACACTTATCTTTGATCTCAGAATGTATTGGCATATATTGTCTTAATCACTCCTTTTTTTCCCTGTCATGACACTCATATCATCAATGCTTTAAAGTCATAAAATGCATAAAGATATTTTTTTGTATTAATGTATTCAATTATGCAAATATTAATTGGACACCTGTGTGCAAGGCCCTGTGTTAGAAATGGCAAAGATGTTTAACAATTCAGCTGGGACATAAGTTCAAACACAACTAGCTCTAATAAATAACACACTTTAATAAATGATTCAATGAAGGACAATAAAATAGAAACAAATTAATTTCTATTACAAAAAAGGTCCTGTGAAACAGAGCATTTTGAGGAAGGCAATGAGGCTAACTTTTCATAAATGGAGATAAGTAAGTTATAAAATTACTGGAAATATGTTTTACCATATTTCTCTTTTTGTTTTTCACCCACTATTCTTCCTAGTAATTTTCAAATATTATAAGGCAACATTATTAAACACCACAAAGAAAAGTTTCCTGGTTTCACTTTATATATATATTTCCCAGATTTGTAGATTATTACTGTTACTTTCAATCTAGACAGTAGGATGAAAAGTCCATGTTCATAAATTCATCTGTGTTTGTCTTCTGGTCTCCTATCTCCCTCTATTAAGAAGCAGCAGAGAGCCGGTGTTCAACGTTTGGTGTCAAAAGAGCCTTTTCCATTATTACGATGGGCAAGTTAGGTAACTAAATTGAAAAAAAATGAGATAGAGAAAGATTTTCCAGGCAAATATGAGCCATGTGCTTAAGATAAAACAAAGTTTCCAAAGGGACAAAAAGGAACAATCGATGAGGAATTTGTAGAGACCATGAATATAATTCTTTGGAAGATAAATTGAAAGCAAAGACAAAAAATAGAGTGCTGCTCATGTAGGAGAGAAAGAGGACTGGGAATAGTATTTGAAGGAAGAAACAATATAAATCAGAAGAATGTGCCTAATTGATGATGATATATGCCATGCCTAATTCTATCCAGATGATATTCAAAAGAAGATAAGTAAAAGGAAGGTGATGGAGATGGGTTCCATGAAAGGCATACAATTAGAAGACTATGGGGGTGATTAGGGAGTTCTTGAATAGTCATGAAATTTGTGTCTTTTTTGACCTGATGTTTTGATGAAAAGATATCCTAATAACTATTTAAAGAAATTATCAGAACTAATCAATAAGAGCAAGGACTTTGTCACCAAACAGTCTTGGTTGAAATCTTGACCGTATTTCGTATTATATATGTGATCTTGGAGAAGCTAGTTAATCTAAGCTTTATTTTCTTTTTTTTAAGTGGCACCAAAGAGCTATATTGTAGGGATGATATGAAGATGAAATGAAACAAATAATATGAAGATAAAAAGAAATAATACTTAACAATACCTTCAAGAAGGGAGTATGCTTGGGACATTTTCAGAGCTCCTTTGTTTTTCTGACAATATCTGTTGTTTTTATATCCATTTCACTGCATATGGAATTTGGAATCAGTCTTGCCATTTTCCCACTCTTTTAGGAATTCACAGTTGCAGAGAAGGCTGAGAGATACCATATTTATGTCCACTGTAGGACACCTGTTTTCTCACTTTGGATTAGTTTTGTAATATTTTCTAGGTCTGCATTCCAAAACTTTGCTGATATGTATGTAAGTATGGGTACTTTTATCGGTGGTTTAATCTGGAACATGTGTGGCCTTTCAGTCTACATATGGAGTGCTTTCTTCAACTCAGAAAATAGTTTATTATACTTTTGATTGTTGCTTTGGTTCCATTTTATTGCAGTTTTAAGTTCCAACATACTGTTGTTACTCCTTCCAAATATTCTATGAGCAATGGAGTATACAGTCTGACGTGTACACATATGGGCGTGCATGTATGCATGTGTGTATCTGTATGAAATCAACCTTGTTAATTATATTATCACTTACATTTATGTTTTTTTTGACTATTCGAGGCTTGCCTTTTGAAATTTTAATTAGTTTTTTCTAAATTCAATAATTCCTTTCTTTTCTAAAAAAATTTTTTCCTACTTTGGCTTGAATTTCTAAAGCAAATGTTGAATTCACTGTGGTGTGTTGAAAGATAAATTTAATGCTTCTGAATTTTGATCTGTTCAAGAAAAGCTGTCAATGCTAACAATAGTGATTTTGCCCATTTCTCCCATATTTCACAATATTTAATGAAACAATTTAGGGCATACAAGTATGTCACTTATCCATGTATATCATAGATCTACCCTTTATCTTGTTAAAATTTCACTCTTCTAAATTATTTGATTTTTATCTCTATTTTTTCTGTTGTTAATTTATTTTGCAATTACATAATTTGTATTTGTTCTTCCTTTTCAGATATTTACAATACTTTATTTTAGATGTATTTCTTGTAAAGAGCTAGTTGGAGTTTTTTGATTCAAGTAAGTCTTTTTTTTTAATTTATTTTAAAAAATATTTATGTATTTATTTATTTGACTGCAGCAGGTATTATTTGCAACACTTGGGATCTTTAGTTTCAGCCTGTGGGATCTAGTTCCCTGACCAGAGATTGAACCTAGAACCCCTGCCGTGGGAGCAGGGAGTCTTAGCCACTGGACTACTGGAGAAGTCCCGAAAGTCTTTTTAAAACAGACTGATTATCCATTTAATGCTTGCAAATTTGAATTAATATTCTTGTTATATTTTCCTTTGCTTTCTACTTTTCTATATTCCCTCACTGATGTTCCTTTAAACTTTATGTCTTAAAAATTAAAAAAACAATAATTCATCTTTTTTTCCTGTATGCACTACGTTGTTTATATATCCTCCACCTGTTTGGAAGGTATAATTTTTGCAAAATGGTTTCCTTTAAATTATCCAGAGTTACGTTTAATCTCTATTCAGCTCTTTTTCAACACTGAGTAAAATGATGTTCTTATTTGATGTATGGTATTTAATTTTAATTTACTCCCTTTTATCTTTTTTCCCCCACCTCCTTTTTAAGATAACATAGGATTTTAGATGCAGGTATTTTATAATACTGCAGACTTTTTACATTACATATTTTTTCATGAACAGAGTTATATTATTTTTAAAGCCTAAAGCTCAGGTATTTCACCCTCCCAATTCCACCCTACTTTAATAAAGTTTCTGATTTCCCTATCTGTACTCAGTCACTCCTTCTCTGAATCTAGTACGTGTGCTTTCTGGTCTGTTCCCCATAGGTATCGTAATCATTAGTTTAGATGTGTCTCTTCAGTCAGCAGTGAGCTTTTTGCGATAACAACCATCTCTTTAATTCTGAATTCACAGGACATAAGGTCATGTGAGCTTAGTCATGTCCAACTCTTTGTGACTTTACGGATTGTAGTCTGCTAGGCTCCTCTGTCCATGGGATTTTCCAGGCAAGAATATTGGAGTGAGTTGCCATTTCCTCCCTTTAGGGCTCTTCCCCACCCAGGGATTGAACCCACATCTCCTGCATCTCCTGCATTGCAGGCAGATTCTTTACCACTGAGCCACCAGGGAAGCCCCATTCACAGGACATAGTATTGAAATATAATGTGCAATGTTTAATAGAAGCTCGGTAATATTTGGTAAACAAATGAAGGTGTGAATGAATATTAAATGTCTTAATGAAATATGTAGCTTTATTTTTGGAACTCTATATGGGTTTTGTTATTTTAAAAGTAATAGGAATGGATTATGAAATAAAGTTTTTATGTGACCTTTTCTTAGCTTCTAGAAAATCTTCAGTGACTGTCATCTTACTAACGATAGTAAAGGGCAAGGGCCTGAAAGCTACAGTCCTTGCTCTTAAAGGGTATTCACTCACTGAATATTCAGTATGTTCAACATTTAGTAAGTACCTACAGCATGCCAGGCACTGGTACATAATCTACCTTCTCAGAAAGGATTCTGAGATGTTATTATAAACCTTGAAGATTGCTGTAAGACTGACCAGTTTTAATGTTGTTAAGTTCATTAAGGTCCAGAGGGAAACTCTCTTAAAAATATTGAGAGAGATACCTGTACCCCAATGTTCATTGCAACACTGTTTACAATAGCTAGGACACGGAAGCAACCTAGATGTCCATCAGCAGATGAATGGATAAAAAGTTGTGCTCCCATATACACAATGGAATATTATTCAGCTATTAAAAGAGCACATTTGAATCAGTTCTAACAAGGTGGATGAAACTGGAGCTTATTATACAGAATGAATTAAGTCAGAAAGAAAAACACCAATACAGTATTTTAACACATATATATGGAATTTAGAAAGATGATAATGACGACCCTATATATGAGACAGCAAAAGAGGTACAGATATAAAGAACAGACATTTGGACTCTGTGGGAGAAGGCAAGGGTGCGATGATTTGAGAGAATAGCACTGAAACATGTATATTACCATATGGGAAATAGATCTCCTGTCCAAGTTCAGTGCATGAAACAGGGCACTCAAAGCTGGTTCCCTGGTACAACCCAGAGGGATGGGATGGGGAGGGAGGTGGGAGGGGTGTTCAGGATGGGGGACACATGTACACCTGTGGCTGATTCATGTCAATGTAAGGCAAAAATCACCACAATATTGTAAAGTAATTAGCCTCCAATTAAAATAAATTAATTAATTTTAAAAATAAAATAAAACCCTTATTTTCTAATTAAAAAATATTTAACTAACTTACATAATTTCTTTAATTCTCTAATCCCCAGCTTTGGGATTTGTTCAATAAAAAAATATCAATATCGTCCACCATTTGGTTATGAATACATTTTGCCTAAAATAATTCGGTTATGCCTCCTAGGTATAAGACTTAATGATAGGCACTATGGAGGAGATCTATTAATGTAACTGCTTTCAAAAGTTTTATATTGTTGAATACAGATCACGTAACATACTCCCTGGTTAATATTGATCTTACATGAATTCTTAATAACTACTTATTCTGAATGTACTATTTTTCTCTTAGATGGGAGATGAGGTATGGATGGAAGGGATTTCAGATGATTCAGATTTCAGTTGAATGTGTTAAATTCATTGTCTTATGATTATACAGTGGAAGTGAGAAATAGATTTAAGGGCCTAGATCCGATAGATAGAGTGCCTGATGAACTATGGACTGAGGTTCATGACATTGTACAGGAGACAGGGATCAAGACCATCCCCATGCAAAAGAAATGCAAAAAAGCAAAATGGCTGTCTGGGGAGGTCTTACAAATAGCTGTGAAAAGAAGAGAAGAGAAAAGCATAGGAGAAAAGGAAAGATATAAGCATCTGAATGCAGAGTTCCAAAGAACAGCAAGAAGAGAAAAGAAAGCCTTCCTCTGTGATCAATGCAAAGAAATAGAGGAAAAGAACAGAATGGGAAAGACTAGAGATCTCTTCAAGAAAATTAGAGATACCAAGGGAACATTTCATGCAAAGATGGGCTCGATAAAGGACAGAAATGGTATGGACCTAACAGAAGCAGAAGATATTAAGAAGAGGTGGCAAGAATACACAGAAGAACTGCACAAAAAAGATCTTCACAAACCAAATAATCATGATGATGTGATCACTAATCTAGAGCCAGACATCTTGGAACGTGAAGTCAAGTGGGCCTTAGAAAGCATCATTACGAACAAAGCTAGTGGAGGTGATGGAATTCCAGCTGAGCTATTTCAAATTGTGAAAGATGATGCTGTGAAAGTGCTGCACTCAATATGCCAGCAAATTTGGAAAACTCAGCAGAGGCCACAGAACTGGAAAAGGTCAGTTTTCATTCCAATTCCAAAGAAAGGAAATGCCAAAGAATGCTCAAACTACCGCACAATTGCACTCATCTCACATGCTAGTGAAGTAATCCTCAAAATTCTCCAAGCCAGGCTTCAGCAATACGTGAACTGTGAACTCCCTGATGTTCAAGCTGGTTTTAGAAAAGGCAGAGGAACCAGAGATCAAATTGCCAACATCTGCTGGATCATGGAAAAAGCAAGAGAGTTCCAGAAAAACATCTATTTCTGCTTTATTGACTATGCCAAAGCCTTTGACTGTGTGGATCACAATGAACTGTGGAAAATTCTCAAAGAGATGGGAATACCAGACCACCTAACCTGCCTCTTGAGAAATCTGTATGCAGGTCAGGAAGCAACAGTTAGAAGTGGACATGGAACAACAGACTGGTTCCAAATAGGAAAAGGAGTACATCAAGGCTGTATATTGTCACCCTGCGTATTGAACTTCTATGCAGAGGACATCATGAGATACGCTGGAATGGAAGAAACACAAGGTGAAATCAAGATTGCTGGGAGAAATATCAATAACTTCAGATATGCAGATGACAACACCCTTATGGCAGAAAGTGAAAAGGAACTAAAAAGCCCCTTGATGAAGGTGAAAGAGAAGAGTGAAAAAGTTGGCTTAAAGCTCAACATTTAGAAAACGAATATCATGGCATCCGGTCCCATCACTTCATGGGAAATAGATGGGAAAACAGTGGAAACAGTGTCAGACTTTATTTTTTGGGGCTCCACAATCACTGCAGATGGTGATTGCAGCCATGAAATTAAAAGACACTTACTCCTTGGAAGAAAAGTTATGACCAACCTAGAGAGTATATTCAAAAGCAGAGACATTACTTTGCCAACTAAGGTCCGCCTAGTCAAGGCTATGGTTTTTCCTGTGGTCATGTATGGATGTGAGAGTTGGACTGTGAAGAAGGCTGAGCGCTGAAGAATTGACGCTTTTGAACTGTGGTGTTGGAGAAGACTCTTGAGAGTCCCTTGGACTGCACAGAGATAAAACCAGGCCATTCTGAAGGAGATCAACCCTGGGATTTCTTTGGAAGGAATGATGCTAAAGCTGAAACTCCAGTAGTTTGGCCACCTCATGGGAAGAGTTGACTCATTGGAAAAGACTCTGATGCTGGGAGGGATTGGGGGCAGGAGGAGAAGGGGACGACTGAGGATGAGATGGCTGGATGGCATCACTGACTCAATGGACATGAGTCTGAGTGAACTCTGGGAGATGGTGATGGACAGGGAGGCCTGGCATGCTGCGATTCATGGGGTTGCAAAGAGTCGGACATGACTGAGCGACTGAACTGAACTGAATAGAGCTGCTAAGCAAATGAGATGTTTTCTAAGCAAATCAAGCATGACACTGTGTCCTTCAATATCCTGTGCTCTGGTTTCAAACACAGCTGCTGCTGCCCCATTCTTGGGTGCAAGCCTTCCTCCCTAAAGTTGTTATGATTACTGATACCATCTATGATTCCAGACACACCTCTTATTGATAATGCCCTGTTTTACTCTTAAAAAAAACTAAACTCATTGACTTCTAGGATGTATTCGAGTGATGTCACAAAGTTTCAAACTAATGTTTGTCAAAATTCATAGGAAATTTTTATAAAAATAATCTCATTTGAAGTGTGAAAAATATATCAGATTATTGTAATTCCAAGTATTGGATTGAAATATTGGTAATAATTTAAACATGTGTATGCACATACACATATGTGTTTGTATGTACATATATAATAAGAATAACAATGAATCATTAGCCCGCATCATCTTACTTATTATACAAGTTACTGGTAATATCTTAGAACACAAACAATGAAACATTATGATGAAAAAGAAAGAATGAAAAGAAGAAATACAGGGAAAAGCAGTAGATGGCGAGTTTTCTCATCCATACCTTCCCAAATCTCCAATTAACTTTACTGGTGTCAGTTGACTCCTGTCCCCTCCCCACTCCTCCCTACCGAATTATAAAGACTTTGAAATTCTATTCTCCTGAAGGAAAGAGGTGATACCCTTTGCTTACGTTCTTCCTTAGCTAGGTGAGACGGGTTTCTCTTTCTTTCTTTTGTTCACATATTAAATCTTGAAAATACAGGGAGACACTAGAGTTTTCACAGTCATTTGCTTTGTTTAAAATGTTCCAAGTACACTTTTTCATGTCAAGTTTTTTTTTATGCTAAAAATATGTGAGAAACTTTCAAATGACAAGACAGATGGTGTATTAAATGTGGAAAATTCCTTTAATTTTCTTCTTCCTAAGAGAATGCCCTAGGGGTATAAAAAAATCTTGTTGATAGGAAATAGTTAAAACTGTGCTTTAATATGTTCTTTAGGAGATTAATTTTTTTGTTCTCCTGAAATCAAAGGATAGGGCCCCATAGGGAGAGGCCAGTTTGTCTGGTCTTGTTCTCTTGAATCTTTAGTGAAGAACTTAGCTTAAGAAGGCTGAGTACTTGTTGAATGGACAATTCTTTTCACAGCTTCATTAAAGAACAATGTGGTCGGGTGTATAAAACAAAGAAGCAATAAAAATCTTTTGTACAGCACAGGGAAATGATTGTCATTGTTTTGTAATGACTTTTAATAGAGTTTAATCTATAAAAATATTGAATCAGTATGCTGTACACCTGGAACTAATATAATATTGTAAGTCAGTTATACTTCCATTTAAAAAAAAATGAAATAATTGGGGAGGGATATCAGATAATTTTATAGTGGGTTCCTTGCATATGAATGATTTAAGTATGTTTCCCTAAAAGAAACTGTTTTCATACCTAGAGATAGTATACATCCCTGTGCATAAAAAGATATCTGAGTTCAGAAATTCATATATAGAACGTAAAAAACAAGTTTGAATGCTTTAACAATTACATATACTTTTACAATGTCTGCTTCCAACTAAAATGGAGTTACAGGAGCTGGACTTACCCTTCTATGTGCAATAACTGGAAAAAAGATGAACTATGTGAGAAATACCGAGTGTCAGACACTGTTGGATGATAATGCTAGAGAGATGGAAAACTACTGGGGTGAGGGTGGTGAACTGCCTCTGTTCATCACCTTGAGAGAATTTTCCCGCCATAGTACAGGCAGAGGGAACTCAGGCAGAGCTTGGTGTACTGTCTGAGTAGGAGAGAGGGAGCTAGGGTATGAGGGAATCAAAAAAGCAAGAGTGCAGGGTACAGAGTGCGAGAGGAGAGAGGGAAGCATGGAGGAGGGTTTAGAGATCTGAGGAGGAGTTCCATTTAAATATTCAAAAGAGTACTGTTAGGCACATGAGTTTGAGGAAAATATTTGATGGTGAGGAAGTATCACTTGAGTGTCAGAGAAGCGTGACTAGCACTGACACAGGAATGTAGGTGGTACCTACCAGTTAGGCTGGAGAACTCATTCTTCATAAGGCATTGGATAGAAAACTCAGGAGGGGTTTGCCTCATTCAGTTCAGTTCAGTTCAGTCACTCAGTAGTCTCCAACTCCTTGTGACCCCATGAATCGCAGCACGCCAGGCCTCCCTGTCCATCACCAACTCCCAGAGTTCACTCAGACTCACGTCCATCGAGTCAGTGATGCCATCCAGCCATCTCATCCTCTGCCATCCCCTTCTCCTCCTCCTGTCCCCAATCCCTCCCAGAATCAGGGTTTTTTTCCAATGAGTCAGCTCTTCATATTAGGTGGGCAAAGTATTGGAGTTTCAGTTTCAACATCAGTCCTTCCAATGAACACCGAGGACTGATCTCCTTTAGGTGGACTAGTTGGATCTCCTTGCAGTCCAAGGGACTCTCAAGAGTCTTCTCCAGCACCACAGTTCAAAAGCATCAATTCTTCTGCGCTCAGCTTTCTTTATAGTCCAACTCTTACATCCATACATGACCACTGGAAAAATCATAGCCTTGACTAGACAGATCTTTGTTGGCAAAGTCTCTGCTTTTTAATATGCTGTCTAGGTTGGTCATAACTTTCTTTCCAAGTTTGCCTCATTACTGAGGAATAATTAATCTTAGATTAAATGTTGTTCTGATACCACTCAGCATACCTTAAAAGTAAGAACTCGATTGGATCAAATTGTTTCCAAGTAACATAACTGCATCCCAGAATAAAGTTTAATACTTGTGGAAAAACATGCCTGGCATGATAAAATATATGTCTTACACCAATCAAAGATTATCAGGCAGACAAAGAAACAGAAAATGATACAAATAGTGAGGAGAAAATCAATTGGTTAAAAAATTATGCAGAATTAGTAGGTAATGATGGAAATATAGTTGACAACATTGTGTTCCATAGATTGAAAAAGTTCAGTAGAGACTTGTGAGATACAAAATTAAAATCAAATTCCTGAGGGAGAAAACCAAAATTTCTAAGAAGAAAAAGCAAGTGGATAAATTAACTTGAAGATTAGATATTGCAGAGGAAAGATTAGTGAACTTGAAAATATAGCAATAGAAACTATCCAAAATGAAACACTGGGATAAACAAACAAAAAATAATTGAATAGTGTGGCATTGACTTATGGAGCAACTTCAGGCAGCTTAATGAAGAGGAAAGTCAGAGCGAATATCTAAAGAAATAATGGCTGGAAAGTTTCCAAATTTGATGAAAGCTATAAGTACATAGATCCATAAAGCTTAGTACATCCTAAGTACAAAAATACAGGTAAAACTATACCAACATATCAGAATGAAATTGCTCAACATTAATGATGGAGAGAAATCCTAAAATCAGGCAAAGAAGAGGAAAAAGACATATTACGTAGAAAGAATGGAAAGGATGACAGAAAAAAAAAGATGTGTTATACTAAAAGGAAAAATGATAAGGATGACCAGAAAATTTCTCTGATAACATTACAAAACAGTGGAGCAACTGAAAGAGCTGCAGGTGAAAGACAAATCCACAATTATACATGATTTCAATGTCTTTGCTCAACATTTGGTATAGAAAGTCAGCAAGAACATGGAAGACTTGAAAAATACTATCAACCAATTTTACTTAGTTGACAGTTCTAGAACACTCTACCAAAACATTCTTTTCAAGTGCACAGAGAACATTTACCAAATTGACCACATTTGGGGCCACAAAACAAGTCTCACAAAACAGGCTTTAATAGTACATGAACTGAGAACTTCCAGATGTTCGAGCTGGATTTAGAAAAGCCAGAGGAACCAGAGATCAAATTGCCGACATCTGTTGAATCATCAAAAAAGCAAGAGAGTTCCAGAAAAACATCTACTTCTGCTTTATTGACTATGCTAAAGTCTTTGACTGTGTGGATAACAACAAACTGGAAACTTCTTAAAGAGATGGGAATACCAGACCACCTGACCTGCCTCCTGAGAAATCTGTATGCAGATCAGGAAGCAACAGTTAGAATTGGACATGGAACAACAGACTGGTTCCAAACCAGGAAAGGAGTACGTCAAGGCTGTATATTGTCACCCCACTTATTTAACTTATATGCAGAATACATCATGCAAAATGCCAGGTTGGATGAAGCACAACTAGAATCAAGATTGGTGGGAGAAATATCAATAACCCAAGATATGCAGATGACACCACCCTTACGGCAAAAAGCAAAGAACTAAAGAGCCTCTTAATGAAACAGAAAGAGGAGAGCAAAAAAGTTGGCTTAAAAGTCAACATTCAGAAAACTAAGATCATGGCATCTGGTCCCATCACTTCATGGCAAATAGATGGGGAAACAATGGAAACAGTTAGAGACTTTATTTTGGGGGGCTCCCAAATCACTGCAGATGGTGACTGCAGCCATGAAATTAAAAGATGCTTACTCCTTGGAAGAAAAGCTATGACCAACCTAGATAGCATATTAGAAAGCAGAGACATTACTTTGCCATCAAAGGTCTGCCTAGTCAAAGTTATGGTTTTTCCAGTAGTCATGTATGGATGTGAGAGTTGGACTATAAAGAAAGCTGAGTGCCAAAGAATTGATGCTTTTGAACTGTGGTGTTGGAGAAGACCTTTGATAGTCCCTTGGACTGCAAGGAGGTCCAACTAGTCAATCTAAAGGAAATCAGCACTGAATATTCTTTGAAAGGACTGATGCTGAAGCTGAAACTCCAATACTTTGGCCATCTGATGTGAAGAACTCACTCATTGGAAAGACCCTATTGCTGGGAAAGATTGAAGGCAGGAGGAGAAGGGGATGACGAGGGATGAGATGGTCAGATGGCATCACTGACTCAATGGACAGAAGTTTGAGTAAGCTCTAGGAGTTGGCGATGGACAGAGAAGCCTGGTGTGCTGCAGTCCATGGGGTCGCAAAGAGTTGGACACGACTGAGCACCTAAACTGAACTGAAACAAGTCTCAATACATTTAGAAAGTTGCATGGAAAATTCTCAAATATATGGAAATGAAATAATAGACTTGTAAACAATTCAAGGGTCAAAGAAAAATGTTGAAGCTAGAAATTATTTTGAATGTAATAAAAATGAAAGTAGAATATATCAAAATTAAATTCTAGTACTTAAGAAAAGAGAAAAAATTAAGAGAAAACTTAAGCCCAAAGTAAGCAGAAGAAAGAAAATAATATAGGTCAGAAGGAGTTCCACTGAAACAGGAAACAGAATAATAACAGAGAAAAGTAAACGGAAATAAAACCAGTTCTTTGAAAAGACTAATCAAATAGATAAATTTCTTGTTCAAGTGATTAACACAAAAGGGGAGAAGACACAAATGTATTATTCTGTATTATATACAGAATAAGAGAGATAAGGTGGCTACAGATTCCACAACTATCAAAAGGATAACTTTATAGGAGTAAATTCAGGTGAAATGGACAAATTCATTGTTAGACATAAACTGCCAAAGTTCACTCAAGAAGAAGTACATAAGCTGAATAGCCCTGTATCTATTAAAGAAGTTTAATGTGTAGTTAAAAACTTTTCCTCCACAACTGTGCCAGCATGCCTCAACTATTGAAGCCTGTGTGCCTAGAGCTGGTGCTCTGCAATAACAGAAGCCACTGCAATGAAAAGCCCATATACCTCAACAAAGAGGAGCCTCCACTCGCCGCAGCTAGAGAAAGTTTGCGCAAATCAGTGAAGACCCAGCACAGCCAAAAATAAAAGTAAAACAAAACAAAAACCTTAAAACTCTTTAAAAGAATAAAAATTGCCAATAATAAAAAGCATAAGATATGAAATACTTAGACATAAATCTGACAATAATGTGCAAGTTCTGTACATTGAAAACTACATACTAATGATGAAAGAAGGGAGAAAAAGATGTAAACAGAGATGATATACCATGTCAGTAGGGCAGAAGACTCACCATTATCCAGAGATACCATGAAAGCTCAATCAAAACTTCAGCAGCCTGTTTTTTTTTAAGATATTGATAAACTGATTCTAAAATTTAAATGAAAACGGTAAGGATCTAAATTTGCTCAGACAAATTTGAAAGAGAACATCAGTGGATTTACTTGATTTCAAAACTTATTATCAGTTCAGTTCAGTTCAGCCACTCAGTCATGTCCGACTCTTTGTGACCCCATGAATCGCAGCACACCAGGCCTCCCTGTCCATCACCAACTCCCAGAGTTCACTCAGACTCACGTCCATCGAGTCAGTGATGCCATCCAGCCATCTCTCCTCTGTTGTCCCCTTCTCCTCCTGCCCCCAATCCCTCCCAGCATCAGAGTCTTTTCCAATGAGTCAACTCTTCCCATGAGGTGGCCAAAGTACTGGAGTTTCAGCTTTAGCATCATTCCTTCCAAAGAAAACCCAGGACTGATCTCCTTCAGAATGGCCTGGTTGGATCTCCTTGCAGTCCAAGGGACTCTCAAGAGTCTTCTCTAATACCACAGTTCAAAAGCATCAATTCTACGGCACTCAGCTTTCTTTACAGTCCAACTCTCACATCCATACATGACCACTGGGAAAAGCATAGCCCTGACTAGACGGACCATTGTTGGCAAAGTAATGTCTCTGCTTTTGAATATGCTATCTAAGTTGGTCATAACTTTCCTTCCAATGAGTAAGTGTCTTTTAATTTCATGGCTGCAATCACCACCACAGTGATTTTGGGGTCCAAAAAAATAAAGTCTGACACCGCTTCCACGGTTTCCCCATCTATTTCCCATGAAGTGATGGGACCAGATGCCATGATCTCAGTTTTCCGAATGTTGAAATAAAACTTATTATAAAGGTACAGCAATCACGACAGTGTGATATTGGTGTCAAGATAGACAAAGATCAGTGGAACAGAATAGAGTCCAGAAATATAGCCACACATACATGGTCTATTAATTTTTCAATAAAGGTATAAAGGCAAACCAATGGAGAAAGGAGAATCTTTTTAAACAATATGTTCGAACAATTGGATGGGTATATGTCCTGGTGGCTCAGATGGTAAAGAGTTTGCCTGCAATGTGGAAGACCTGGGTTCAATCCCTGGGTTAGGCAGATACCCTGGATAAGGAAATGGCTACCCACTCCAGTATTCTTGCCTGGAAAATCCCATGGACAGAGGAGCTAAGCAGAATACAGTCCATGGGGTGGCAAAAAGTAGGACACGACTGAGCGACTTCACTTTCACATGCCAAAAAATAGACTTTGGCACACATATGGTACCACATAAAAAACTCTGAGTAGGAGCTGACATGGATTATAGTTCTAAACATAAAATGTATTGTCTCTAAAAAAATATAGGAAGAAAATTTTGTGAGTTTGAATTAGGCAAAGATTTCTTAGGTATGGTAGTTTCAAGCAGAAGCTATAAAAGAAAACACTGAGAAATTTGGACTTCATTAAAATTAAAAATTCCTGGTCTTTGAAAGACAGTTAAGAAAATGAATGAAAAGATAATCTATGGACTGGGACCATGTATTTACCAAGCATATTTCTGATAAAGGATTTTGATTCAGAATATGTAAAAAATAAAAACCCTCAATATTCAATAATAAAAAGCCAAAGAATACAATAAAAATGAACAAATAGTGCCTGGGTCCAGCCCTGGTGGATCCAGGGTGATTCGAAGGTGGGGACGGAGTTGGCGTCCTTGGAAAAATACGTATTTAATTACAGATATAGAGAGAGATTAGAAACAGATAGTGTAATAGGAAAATTAGTGGAGAAAAAGAGGCTGAATAAGTTGGTTTACGTGGAATAGCATTCATGCTCCAGATGGGATTTCAGCCAGAAAAAGGGGAGCAAGAAAGAACGACATGGGGGTATCAGTCTTTCTGGAAACTGATCCCATTTTCTTTATTTTTAGGTTTGCTTATATACCTTTTGTTACACATAGGGATGAATACAGAGTCACGAGGGGGTCAGCAGTCCTGACCTTTATCAAAATCAGGTGCTTTACATAAAAAAAGGTCTTAGGGATTTTACATCATCTTCTGGCCATGAGACTGGTTGACATTTTACAACCCTTTCTTTCTGATAACCAAAAAACTTATTTTTCCAAGGCTGTTTTTTCTTAAACCAGGCACCACCTTCCAAATGAAGTTGCATTCTTATAGGGTGAGGGTGTAGTGAGTTACAATCAAGAAAGGAATTTATTTAACCCAAGGTTAACATGATTAATCTTAAAGGTTAATACTTATTTCTCCTATATGCTTAAAGGTTAATACTTATTTCTCCTATATGTTAGTTATATTCATTATAAGGACAGGGAATATGGAGATTTAGCAGCAAACATCAGCCCAACAAATGAAAATCCTTTCACCAATGTTCCCCTTAAGATCTATTTAGTTAAGATAGTGATAGTTACATTTCTACATAGCAAGGACACAGTGATTTATAACAAAGTACAGTGATCTATTACAAGAGAAAATTCATTAACTCAAAGAGTCTAGTATTGCTAACCTTAAAAACTACAATATTTCCTTTTCTATATTCCAAATACATTGATTAATATATTCCCAGGTGCCTAAGGATATGGAGGCCTGGCGGCAATCATTGACTCAACAATGAGAAAAGCCCTATGCTAATTAAGACTTTCAAAATACTCCAAAACTCTCTGCTGTTTATGGTTAAGAGGTAGTAAACAATCAGTGGCAGGAGTATGGATAATCCTGTCACACAAGCTAGTCTGTCAGCAGAGAGGTTTGACCTGAGACATCTGTGTCCCACCCAGAGCAGGGAATTAGCAGCAATTATTGATACAACAAATGAAAAACCCTTTACCAATATAATTCCTAACCAACCCACTATACTAATAATTTCCAGCTCCCTGAGATAATTTGCCTTTAGTAAGTCTAAAACATCTCGTGCCTCTCAGGTTGGGAGGCTGTAAACAATCACATGTGGCTGGATGAACCTATACAGGCGGGCTAGATAACCTTCAGAGGAGTCCATAAGCTGAAACACTCTTGTCACGCCCAGGAATTTTTATTGCCTTGGAGCTGCACGTTTACTCCTTCTCCAAGAGAAATGGTTATGGGGGAGAACCCCTAGTAAAGTCAGAGGTGTAGGTGAGACCATAAAACAGACTCTGGTTTTGGGGTTAGATGCTCTGGAACAGGGGGTTTCCTGAGGCTTGATCACGCCTTTGCGTATGCCAAGCCTCCTTCCTCATGACCTTTGCCATGGGCGGAGTTCCTCACGCTGGCCCCAGGCAAAATAGCTGAGCAGATACTTCACCAAAGAAGATAATACAGATGGTGAATAGGGACTTGAAAAGATGCTTGATATCATTAGTCATTTGAGAAATGCAAGTTAAAATCACAATACATATAGGCCTATTAGAATGGCTAATACTAAGAAGACTGATCATACCAAGTATTGATCTGGATATGGTGAAAATGCACTTCTGGAAAACAGTTTGGCAGTTTCTTAAAAAGAAAATTTATTACTGTCATACAGTAGCCATTCCACCTCTTAGAAACTTTTATCACAGAAAAGAAAGCATATATTCAAATAGCTACATGAGTATTTATTTTATAAATTTTATTTGTAACAGGCAAAAACTAGAAACAACCTAAATGTCCATCACTAGATACATGGATCACCAAACTGTATTATACTCATGTAACAGAACACTTCTTAGTAATAAAACGATATGAACAATTGATAAACATAAGAACAGGAAAGAATCTTGAAATAATTGTGCTGAGTTTAATGAAGCCACACAAGAAAGAATAGGTACTGTATATACTGTATACACTGTACCATATGATTCCACTTATATAAACTTCTAGAATTAAAGTTAGCAAGTTAAATACTATTTTTAATGCACAATTTAGACTATATATTACATATTTTTATTCTAGATATTGGGGATATTTCCCAGTATCTAGTGACATAAGAGAGTGAAACAGTTGGCTTAAAACTCAATATTCAGAAAACTAAGATGTCATCTGGTCCCATCACATCATGGCAAATCGATGGGGAAACAGTGGAAACAGTAACAGACTTTATTTTGGGGGGCTCCCAAATCACTGCAGATGGTGACTGCAGCCATGAAATTAAAAGATGGTTGCTCCTTGGAAGAAAAGTTTTGACTAACTTAGCATATTAAAAAGCAGAGACATTATTTTCCCAACAAAGGTCCGTGTAGTCAAAGCTATGGTTTTTCCAGTAGTCATGTATGGATGTAAGAGTTTGGACTATAAAGAAAGCTGAGCACCAAAGAATTGATGCTTTCAAACTGTGGTGTTGGAGAAGACTCTTGAGAGTCCCTTGGACTGCAAGGAGATCGAACCAGTCCATCCTAAAGGAAATCAGTCCTGAATATTCATTGGAAGGACTAATGGTGAAGCTGAAACTCTAATACTTAGGCCAGCTGATGAGAAGAACTGACTCATTTGAAAAGACCCTGATGCTGGAAAAGATTGAAGGCTGGCAGAGAAGGGGACGACAGAGGATGAAATGGTTGGATGGCATCACTGACTCAATGGACGTGAGTTTGAGTAAACTCCAGGAGTTGGTAATGGACAGGGAGACCTGGCGTGCTGCAGTCCCTGGAGTCGCAAAGAGTCAGACATGACTGAGCGACTGAACTGAACTGAACTGGGGATATTTCCTGTTACTCCTTAGGAAAAGAAATAATTATATTGATCTTGAATCTTAATATTATAAGATAAAATTATTAGAGATTCAGAAGCATTCAAAGAGTATTAAATCTTTTGAGAATCTTTGACTGAAGTTAAGAAATATGAAGTTTGAAATAGATTTCTCTTTTTAACTTGCAATGATTGTTTATACCTTTGGCTTAAATTGGATGGATGGCATAAAATATTTGGTACAGTTTATATAGAAAACTGTATAAGATATGAATTCAGAGAGCTATAATGAATTCAACACATTTTGTTCTTTTTTCATTCATGTCTAATTGAGAAATAACATTAATTGAGAAATATATTTAAAGTGCAAAATGTGATGATATATGCATACATTTTTAAAGGATTCCCTCTCTTCAGTTAGCACATCCATCACCTCTTATATTTACCTTTTTTTTATTAGTAGTAAGAACACTTAAGTTCTCTTTAAGCCAGTTTCAGTTTACTATAATCAGTTTTAGTCATCAGACCTTATTCACCATAAAGCTGAAAGTTTATACTCTTTTTACCACCCTCTGCTCCCTCCTCTGTCACTCTAACTCATCTTGGTATCTACCATTCTACTTTCTAATTTTGAGTTTGACTTTTTTTTTTTTTTGGATTCCACATAGAAGTGATACCAAGCAGTATTTGTCTTTCTCTGGCTTATTGCACTTAGTATAATGTCCTGCAGTTTCTTTGATGTTCTTGCAAATGGAAGAATTTTTTTTCTTTTTATGGCTAAATAATATTTCATTGTGTGTGTGTGTGTGTTTGTATACCACGTATGGGATAAGTCACTTATCTCTGTTTTACTTAGACTGGTTTCTGGAGATGTTATCTTTGTTCTTTTGTTTGGAACATATTTCCCTGTTTCTTCATTTTCCTTGAACTTTATGTTGGTCTCTGTGCAGGTAAATGCAGGAGATGAACCTCTTCCATCAGCCTGGCCCAGACTTCTTGCTGCTTCTCAAATCTTTGTGTTTATCCAAGCCATTGTCTTTGTATTTAGTGATTCTTTGTAATATAAAGAGTGTGCCAACACCCACCTGTGTTTCACAAGGGACAGTCATAGTCAGCACATAGATAAGGGCGGATTAGAAACTTGACCTTCAGGCAGCAACTAGGAAAGTGTGCAAACGCCTTCTGGGAAGAAACTGGGATGCGGGCATTTCTGCCTGCTTCCTCCGTGCAAGGCACAGGTGAATAGCTGCATGGGTTGCTCCAGCACCTTTGGAAAAATTGCTTCTTTTCCTGCTATAATTATATCGGACTTGTGAATGTCAGCCCTGTTGACTCTCAGACCTCAGTAATTAGGGGACACTCCCCTTAGGTGGCAGCCTGAAAGGTTGGGATGCTGGATATATCAGCTTCTTCACTCCTCAGGAAGAAGCTGAGAGTTAAGCGTACTGTGCTGGGGGCGGGGCTTATCGTGATTCTGTGTCTCAGACTTCCACGCACATTTTAATGCAACTGATTTCTGTGCTGGTGGATGTGTCAGAGTTACTCAACTGGTTTTTGGATTTTCCTCAAAGGAAACTACTCTCTGTGCAGTAGTTGTGTATGAAGTGTCTGTCAGAGGAGGAGGAGGAAAATTCAGGAACCTCCTATGTCATCACCTTGGTCCAGAGTCTATCTTTTTTTTTTTTCTGACCTTTTTTTGTGAAGGAAGCACCATGAGTAAAATGCAACTTCCATAGTTCCATCATGTGTGAGCAAACCTGAATTGAAAATGTGCTATAGATGAATTTGTCAGTTCTTCAGAACTATAGGGGTGTGTCTAGGTAGGGAGCATGTTCTAACAATGTAGACTTCTCCTAGGGATGTTTGCAAAGTTGATCTTCATTTTGGCATTAGCCTTTCACAGTTTCTAAAATATTTTAAACCATATTTTTTTTAAATCTTTAAATGAAGAGTAACTGGGAAAAATATATGTGTTATACACACATGCATATATGTATGTGTGTGTGTGTGTGTGTGTATATATATATATGTATACATACATATATATATATCAGGGTGAATCCATTCATGAGTCCTACAACAGATTCCAATACCTGATACCTGAAATCTCAAAGAGGATATCTTGGCATGCATTCTTATAGCAGTATCTGTGTTTTCTAGCAAAATCATTGCTCATGTGGATTCTTCTTGAAATGTGAGATCATAAGGAGGAGCTCACCATGGTGTATATCCTCTTTGTACACTCTGTGCTGTCCCATTGTGAGATTTTTCAAATTTTGAATTTGTCAATAAATTTGCTATTGGTGTACCTTGGCTTTATATGTTTTGGTATTGTGCTGTCATCGTTGTTTTAGTTGCTAAGGTGTGTCCGACTCTTTTGTGACCCCATGGACTCTGGCCCACAAGGCTCCTCTGTCCCTGGGATTTCCCAGGCAAAAGCACTGGAGTGGGTTGCCATTCCCTTCTCCAGGGGATCTTCCCAGCCAGAGATCTCTTGCATTGGCAGGAGGATTCTTTACCACTGAGCCACATGGGGAGCCCATTTTATTTACTTTAAACTAATAGATGGTGCCAAAAACATCTGAGGAAGGACTAAACCTGAAGGAAGATGTGTAAGCATTGACAGTTAAGTTAAATAAAACCCAAAATGCTCTTGAAAACAATCTCTAATGGTGAGGTGAATTTAGAAAAACTTTAGACAATTAATACAGACAGGCTGGTTTTATCAGCATACATATACACGTGCTCTGTCATCTATGGGATTTGCAGATGCAGCAGCCAATTCAAAAGGATGTCTAGTTACAGTATTCAATTCCAAAACCAATCTCAAGCTAAAAATAAAAGGACAAGTTTGGGAATAATTAAGCTGATTCTAGCCAAAAAATTTTTAAAGGCTTTCAGTCTGACTTTGTGTATCATGTTTTAAACAACAAAGGTTTCCTGAGTTTGTAGTTAAGGAACAAATTACCAACAGTTCTTTTTGATACACTGGAAAAATAGATGACCTAAATTGAATATGATAATACCTAATGGGCTAGATTTGGTTAAACAATCCTGGTGACAACCAGGCCTTCTTGAGCCAGCAATATCAGTGAAAGTCTCACTTACCAATTGTATCCATGAGATCCTTTCCTTTAAACCTGTTAAACAGAAAGAAAAAAGATGGATGATATTCACACAAAGGGTGTTTTCCTCTTTTTTTTTTTAACAAGTTTCAATTTTGTTAAATTAGAGCAGTATGTGTAACTGTGTGTTTAGCCATTCACCTGAATAAACTTCCACAATTGTACATTAAGATCATAGAACACATCTTCAAAGCTAATTAAATCAACATGATAGGTTCCTACAGCTGCTTGCTTTTTGTCTTGCTTTTTGCTTTCCAGTGTGTAAACCAAATGTGTTTTGATGGGATAATAAGCCTCTTGCTCTTTCTACCACCATAACTCTCTCCCTCTACAGCTTTTTATATATTTACCATCAAACACAATTTCATATATTGTATATTATCATCTACATTTAACACATTTTGAAGAATGTGGTTTAGTAAAACAGTCACTTTTTTCCTGAGCACTTTTTTTTTTTTAATCCATTTTGCTACAATAATGGTTTAATTCTCATAGAGAAAATGGAATGAGCCTTTTCTGCTGAAAAATAAGAGCCTGAAGAAAGGATATAATTTCTACATTGTTAATATTTAAAGGTGTTTTATATCAGTTATCAATAGCCAATTACAAATACTTAATATCATTTATTAATTATTTTTATTTTCATAATAATCCTATGTGGCATTGTTATCTTCAATTATCAAAAAAAGAGAAGACTAAGGTAAAAAAAGGCTGAATGATGTGGGGGCCAAGAGAGCTAAGAGTAACATTCAGTTCTTTTGATTTCCAACTTAGCTTTCTTTGCATTCAGGCAGAATATTAGCTTTGGAAAATAATTAGGATCTTTCCATTGAGAGAATAGACTACATTCTTCTGGCTGTAAATAGTTCTTTTCTATATTTAGTGGCTAACTAATTCTGTGAGCAACTTATGGTCAAGTTCTTCTTCTTCTTTTTTGTTTTTTTTTTTCAGTAACAAGTTGCATTTTCTACAACAATAATAAAAAATGAAGTTAGTCTCACATTGGCTTATTTCTTTCAGTTATGCACAAGTTAACACTTGATTTCTTCACTCTTACCCTTGAAAGTAGGGCAATCAGAACACCCCGTGTAATTAAAGGGAGAGAAATTTACATGTGATATGAAGATAAATTCTTATAAGTTTTTATGCTTTTAAAGGAGTATTGCACTGCAGCCATGCACTTATAATGCATTACATACGCATGTGCATACACAGAAATTTGTAAAAGATGAAGCTGGGGTAAAAGTACTTGCCTCAAGTTTCGTGGAAGTGTTTTCTATTTCAGACCAGGGAAGTCTCATCCTTCTCAACCACCTGGCTTATATTATTGCAGGTTCTGCTGTCAGTGTCTCCTTAAACAGTGAGAGGCTATGCCTATGTCACCCTCGAGAGGATCATTTATTAGTGACTGATTTGGTTTAAGGCTTTATTTATCTATTATGACAAAATGGTAATACAAATAAATGCTTTCTGAGCTAGAGATGTTGCATTTCCAGAGTTTAATCACATTCACATAAGTATAGCTTCATGGTTCATTCCTGTCACAGCCTTTATAAATGGAATCCCTCTTACTAGACTGTCAGATCAGCATAAGTAGGCACTGGGCTGTTGACATGAGTACTGGAAAATTTAACTCTTTAAAAGTTTTTGTCCAGATTCTCTATCTTGTCAGAGTTGATATGTTTGATAATTCCATTTCTGTTGTTAGAAGATATAGTATGGTGTGGTAATTAAAACCTGGACTCTGAAAATAGATAACTTGGATCTGAATCCTGTCTCTGTCACTTACCCATGCTGTGATCTTGAACAAGCACTTTACCTATCTGTACCTTAGGATCCTCATCTGTAAAATAGAAATTTTAGTAAGATCTAATTTGTATATAGTTGAAAAGAGTAAATAAGTTAATACATGCTTAATGTTTAGATAACATCTGGGACATAGTGTTAGTTGCTATTTTATTATGAGGAAGTATGTAAAAATGGTTTGGATATTCTCTTTGAAATGTCTTTAGTAATATTTTACCAAAGGAAATTTTAGCATATCAATAATCATTGTTAGAGTTACAAAGGATTTTCCACCTATGTTTTTTAAAAATAAAAGTAATGCAAATTCTTTTTTAAGGCAATTCGAGTAATTGGATATTTTGAGACCAAGAAAGAAGTAAAGTTACTTTATAACTAGACCCATTGGGGTTATATATAAATTCATTTCAAATTCTTTCAGAAAATTCTATTTCCTCTCTTAGTTATTCTTCTTACTGTGAAGAGAATATTCCTTCAGGGGGAGGAGAGAAGAACTTTAATCGCCATATTCTGTTTCCTTGCCCTAATTTTATTTGGTCAGATGAAATCTCCTGGGAATCCCAGTCAGTTTCTTTCTCCCTCTCTCTCTCTCTCCCCTCCTTTTCCTGCCCTGTTTCTCCCACTCTCTGTTCTCCCTGCCTCAGGTGCCTACATAAACTCTCGGTCTTCATTTTCTTTAGTAACTCTTACTCATTTACTCATTCTTTAAGACTCAAATCAATTTTCACCTCCCACACAAAATCTCTCACTAATCTTCAAGAAACTGTTGTTTTTCCCTTCTTTATGCCCTCACTGGACTCTGCTCATTGAGACATATTATCTTCTAATTATCATTTAATATGTTGGTTTACAATGTTGAACTGTGACTTCAAGATACCAGCAACATCCTATTGGCCTTTGTATTGTCAGTATTTAGCTCTGTGTACTATGAAATGGAATGGACCTAGCAGAAGCAGAAGATATTCAGAAGAGAACTACACAGTAGAACTATACAAAAAAGATCTCCATGACCCAGATGACCATGAGGAGGTGATCACTCACCTAAGCCAGACATCCTGGAATGCAAAATCAAGTGGGCCTTAGGAAGCGTCTCTGTGAACAAAGCTAGTGGAGGCAATGGAATTCCATTTGAGCTATTTCAAATCCTAAAAGATGATGCTGTGAAAGTGCTGCACTCAATATGTCAGCAAATTTGGAAAACTCACCAGTAGCCACAGGACTGGAAAAGGTCAGTTTTCATTCCAATCCCAAAGAAAGGCAATGCCAAAGAATGCTCAAACTATCACACAATTGCTCTCATCTCACATGCTAGTAAAGTAATGCTCAAAATTCTCCAAGCCAGGCTTTGGCAGTACATGAACCGTGAAATTTCAGATGTTCAAGCTGGATTTAGAAAAAGCAGTGGAACCAGAGATCAAAATGCCAACATCCGCTAGATCATCAAAAAAGCAAGAGAGTTCCAGAAAAATATCTTCTGTTTTATTAACTAAGCCAAAGCCTTTGATTGTGTGGATCGCAACAAACTGTGGAAACTTCTTAAAGAGATGGGAATACCAGACCACCTTACCTGACTCTTGAGAAATCTGTATGCAGGTCAAGTAGCAACAGTTAGAGCTAGACATGGAACAACAGACTGGTTCCAAATTGGGAAAGGAGTACGTCAAAGCTGTATAATGTCACCCTGCTTATTTAACTTATATGCAGAGTACCTCATGCAAACTGCCAGGCTGGATGAAGCACAAGTTGGAATCAAGATTGCTGGGAGAAATATCAATAACCTCAGATATGCAGATGACACCACCCTTATGGCAGAAAGCGAAGAAGAAATAAAGAGCCTCTTGAGGAAAGTGAAAGAGGAGAGTGAAAAAGTTGGCTTAAAGCTCAAAAAACTAAGAAAACTAAGATCGTGGCATTTGGTCCCATCATCTCATGGCAAATAGATGGGGAAACAATGGAAACAGTGAGAGACTTTACCTTCTTGGGCTTGAAAATCACTGCAGATAGGGACTGCAGCCATGAAATTAAAAGACACTTACTCCTTCGAAGAAAAGCTATGACCAACCTAGAGAGCATATTAAAAAGCAAAGACATTACTTTGCCAACAAAGGTCTGCCTAGTCAAAGCTATGGTTTTTCCAGTAGCCATGTATGGATGTGAGAGTTGGACTATAAAGAAAGCTGAGTGCCAAAGAATTGATACTTTTGAACTATGATGTTGGAGAAGTCTCTTGAGAGTCCCTTGGACAGCAAGGAGATCCAACCAGTCCATCCTAAATGAAATCAGCCCTGAATATTCATTGGAAGGACTGATGCTGAAACTCCAATACTTTGGCCACCTGATGTGAAGAACTGATTCATTGGAAAAGACCCTGATGCTCGGAAGGATTGAATGCAGGAGGAGAAGGGGACAACAGAGGATGAGATGGTTGGATGGCATCGCCAACTGGATGGACATGAGTTTGAGCAAGCTCCAGGAGTTGGTGATGGACAGGAAAGCCTGGCATGCTGCAGTCCAAGGGTTCGCAAAGAGTCAGACATGACTGAGCAACTGAACTGAACTGAACTGAGTGCTGTGTACACTATACATTAAGTTTGTTGTTTAGTCACTAAGTTTTGACTGATTATTTTGTGACCCCATGGACTGTAGCCCAACAGGCTACTCTGTCCATGGGATTTCCTAGACAAGAATACTGGAGTAGGTTGCCACTTCCTTCTCCAGGAGATCTTCCTGACCCAGGAATCGAACCCATGTCTTCTGCATTGGCAGGTAGATTCTTTACCACTGAGGCACCTGGGAAGCCCAGGAGTGGAAGTGCAGAGTCTTAACCACTGGACCCCAAGGGAAGTCCCTGGCAATATATGTTAGGTAGTCGATACATGTTTAATGTCTAGATGAACTGCATGGAGCATGTGCATCAGGATTTGAGCTGAGTTTCTCCTAGATGTAACAGGAGAGGGTGTCTGCCCAGTAAATATTATTTGTAGGATACCAACCAACCCAGTACTGCATTTTGGACTCTTTCGTTGACCATGATGACTACTCCACTTCTTCTAAGGGATTCCTGCCCGCAGTAGTAGATATAATGGTCATCTGAGTTAAATTCACCCATTCCAGTCCATTTTAGTTCACTGATTCCTAGAATGTTGATGTTCACTCTTGCCATGTCCTGTTTGACCACTTCCAATTTGCCTTGATTCATGGACCTGACATTCCTGGTTCCTATGCAATATTGCTCTTTACAGCATCAGACCTTGCTTCTATCACCAGTCCCATCCACAACTGGGTGTTGTTTTTGCTTTGGCTCCATCCCTTCACTCTTTCTGGAGTTATTTCTCCACTGATCTCCAGTAGCATATTGGGTACCTACTGACCTGGGGAGTTCATTTTTCAATGTCCTATCTTTTTGCCTTTTCATACTGTTCATAGCTTTTTCAAGGCAAGAATAATGAAGCGGTTTGCCATTCGCTTCTCCAGTGGACCACATTCTGTCAGACCTCTCCACCATTGACCCATCCATCTTGCAGTCTCAAAAATGACAGAATGATCTCTGTTCATTTCCAAGGCAAAACATTCAGTATCACAGTAATCCAAGTCTATGCCCCGACCAGTAATTCTGAAGAAGCTGAAGTTGAATGGTTCTATGAAGACCTACAAGACCTTTTACAACTAACACCCAAAAAAGATGTCCATTTTATTATGGGGGACTGGAATGCAAAAGTAAGAAGTCAAGAAACACCTGGAGTAACAGGCAAATTTGGCCTTGGAATACAGAATGAAGCACGGCAAAGGCCAATAGAGTTTTGCCAAGAAAACGCACTGGTCATTCCAAACACCCTCTTCCAACAACACAAGAGAAGACTCTACACATGGACATCACCAGATGGCCAACACTGGAATCAGATTGATTATATTCTTTGCAGCCAAAGATGGAGAAGCTCTATACAGTCAGCAAAAACAAGACTGGGAGCTGACTGTGGCTCAGATCATGAACTCCTTATTGCCAAATTCAGGCTTACATTGAAGAAAGTGGGGAAAACCACTAGACCATTCAGGTATGACCTAAATCAAATCCCTTATGATTATACAGTGGAAGTGAGAAATAGATTTAAGGACTAGATATAATAGACAGATTGTCTGATGAACTATGGACGGAGGTTCGTGACATTATACAGGAGACAGGGATCAAGACCATACCCAGGAAAAAGAAATGCAAAAAAGCAAAATGACTGTCTGAGGAGGACTTAGAAATAACTGTGAAAAGAAGAGAAGTGTAAAGCAAAGGAGAAAAGAAAAGATATACCTATTTGAATGCAGAATTCCAAACAATAGCAAGGAGAGATAAAGCCTTCCTCAGTGATCAGTGCAAAGAAATAGAGGAAAAAAAAAACAGAATGGGAAAGACTAGAGATCTCTTCAAGAAAATTAGAGATAAGAAGGGAACATTTTATGCAAAGATGGGCTCAATAAAGGACAGAAATGGTATGGACCTAACAGAAGCAGAAGATATTAAGAAGAGGTGGCAAGAATACACAGAACAGCTACACAAAAAAGATCTTCACGACCCAGATAATCACGATGGTGTGATCATTCACCTAGAGCCAGACATCCTGGAATGTGAAGTCAAGTGGGCCTTAGGAAGCATCACAACGAACAAAGCTAGTAGAGGGGATGGAATTCCAGTTGAGCTATTTCAAATCCTAAAAGACGCTGTGAAAGTGCTGCACTCAATATGCCAGCCAATTTGGAAAACTCAGCAGTGGCCACAGGACTGGAAAAGGTCAGTTTTCATTCCAATCCCAAAGAAAGGCAATGCCAAAGATTGCTCAAACTACCGCACAATTGCACTCATCTCACATGCTAGTAAAGTAATGCTCAAAATTCTCCAAGCCAGGCTTCAGCAATATGTGAACCATGAACTTCCAGATGTTCAAGCTGGTTTTAGAAAAGGCAGAGGAACCAGAGATCAAATTGCCAACATCCGCTGGATAATTTAAAAATCAAGAGTTCCAGAAAAACATCTATTTCTGCTTTATTGACTTTGCAAAGCCTTTGACTGTGTGGATGACAACAAACTGTGGAAAATTCTAAAAAGATGGGAATACCAGACCACCTGACCTGCCTCTTGAGAAACCTGTATGCAGGTCAGGAAGCAACAGTTAGAACTGAACATGGAACAACAGACTGGTTCCAAGTAGGAAAAGGAGTATATCAAGGCTGTATATTGTCACCCTGCTTATTTAACTTATATAGAGAGTGCATCATAAGAAACGTTGGGCTGGAAGAAGCACAGCTGGAATCAAGATTGCTGGGAGAAATGTCAATAACCTCAGATATGCAGATGACACCATACTTATGGCAGAAAGTGAAGAGGAACTAAAGAGCCTCTTGAAAGTGAAAGTGAAGTCGCCCAGTTGTGTCCAACTCTTTGCAACCCCATGGACTGTAGCTTGCCAGGCTCTTCCATCCATGGCATTTTCCAGGGAAGAATACTGGAGTGGGTTGCCATTTCCTTCTCCAGGAGATCTTCCCGACCCAGGGATTGAACCTGGGTCTCCCACATTGTAGGCAGACGTTTTATCGTAATGAAAGTGAAAGAGCAGAGTGAAAAAGTTGGCTTAAATCGCAACATTCAGAAAGCTAAGATCATGGCATCTGGTCCCATCACTTCATGGGGAATAGATGGGGAAACAGTGGAAACAGTGGCTGACTTTATTTTGGGGGGCTCCAAAATCACTGCAGATGGTGATTGCAGCCATGAAATTAAAAGACACTTACTCCTTGGAAGGAAAGTGATGACCAACCTAGACAGCTGATTAAAAAAGCAGAGACATTACTTTGTCAATAAAGGTCCATCTAGTCAAGGCTATGGTTTTTCCAGTAGTCATGTATGGATGTGAGAGTTGGACTATAAAGAAAGCTGAGTTCTGAAGAATTTATGCTTTCGAATTGTGGTGTTGGAGAAGACTCTTGAGAGTCCCTTGGCCTGCAAGGAGATCCAACCAGTCCATCCTAAAGGAGATCAGTCCTGGATGTTCATTGGAAGGATTGATGTTGAAGCTGAAACTCCAGTACTTTGTCCACCTGATGCAAAGAGGTGACCATTTGAAAAAACCTTGATGCTGGGAAAAATTGAGGGCAAGAGGAGAAGGGTATGACTGAGGATTAGATGGTTCGATGGCATCACCAACTAAATGGAGATGAGTTTGGGTGAACTCTGAGAGTTGGTGATGGACAGGGAAGCCTGGCATGCTGTGGTTCTTGGGGTTGCAAAGAGTCGGACATAACTGAGGGACTGAACTGAACTGAACTGAACTGAACCAACCCAGTCTCCTTAATTTGTCTTTACAACTGGCTGACATCTATAATTCCCTGTTAGTGATCACTTCAAGGTCTTGGTACACATAAACCCAGTTAGACATTATCTTGTCTAGGATTAGTAGAAAATAACATAGCAACAAGCCTGTTAGCAATGATTAGCTTATCTAAGAGTGAAGAAATTGGTGGACAGAAATGGTAAATTTTGATGTCAGAAGGGTTTTGTGTGTGGGTTATTAGAGGGTGCATTGATCAGTGAGAATGACCTGGGGCACTTGAAACTGTATGTAGCAGCTGGCATGAAAGGGAGGCCAAATGCTGAAAAGAATATCCTGAAAGTCAACTTAGCTTATGTTACTATTCAGCTGAGATCTTGCTTGACTGAGTCATAACATTTAGGAAAGGGGAAACTCCAGGTGGACTGTTTGCTTGAGCCTAAGTGCAGCTCTCCTCAGTTACAAAAGTGGGAAACCAATCTGCTCGTGCCAGAGATCACTGGGTTCCTTGCAGTTTTGCAGGACAGTGCAGTGCCTACCCTCAGTAAAATAAATAAGGTTCAATTAAAAACAATTCCATAATTCAATCCAGGGCAGATCTTTGCCTTGTCTATTACTGAATTCTTGTTCAGTAGAGTTGCTGAGAAAGTTAATCTATCCACACGCAATTCATCACATGTGTTTATATTTCTAAAAGTTGCAGAGACGGAAATTATTGGCCTTACAAACCCTGTCTGTCTCACTATTAAATCATTTGCAGACTGTTAAGCAGGGCTCATTTTGGAGGGTTGGAAGGTCCCAGAGCTGCACTGCCCATGTTTCCTCCACTGGAAAAAATCTGTTGATGTATGAAAAATAGGTATTTAAATAAGCTATCTGAATTTTCAGAAATGACTCCAGGCATTTTCAGTCATTTGAGCAGTTAGGTAGAGACTCTCACACACAACTTTGGAGCCAGATTTACACAGTGTTTAAAATAGCTCTTTTTAGAATTTAGCCGCTTTTGGAAATTCTATGAACAGTTTTGAATGAGTACTCTATTATTCCATGGCCAATTTTAATAGCATTATCTGCAGCATCTTCTGATTTACTCCCTTTTCATCTGTTTCCACAGATACAAACAACAGTACCCAAACTGCCTGTACCTCTCCAGGATTTGATATGTTACAGCAAGAATTCATTTTCTTTCACTGCCATTTTGATTATTTCATTTCTTTTATTTTTACATACATGCAATGGCTCCTCCTTTATATTAAGTCCCATTTTAATTTTGTGGTTCACGCCTGGGTGTCAGTATGTTAGACTACACTCTGAGCCATGTCTCATCCTCTCCCACCCACCCAAAAGGCAGCTACTTCATACTCCCCATATGGGCTTCCCTGGTGGCTCAGCTGGTAAAGAATCTGCCTGCAGTGCAGGAAACCTGGGTTCAACCCCTGGGTTGGGAAGATCCCCTGGAGAAGGGAATGGCCACTCAACTCCAGTATTCTTGCGTAGAGAATTCCATGGACAGAGGAGCTTGTTGGGCTACTGTCCACGGGGTCTCAAAGAGTTGGACAGAGCTGAGTGACTAACACTTTCACTTTTCTTTTGTACTCCCCATATCTCACTTCCCCTGGAATTAGCTTATTGTGAACCTTTGTGTCCCATTCTCATATCTAGAAATTCTAGTCTCTTCATGTCAGCTGACAGTTCCTTCTTTCCTGTAAAACTTCTCTGGTTCAAGGATCAGCATAACCTGTGGCTCTTTAGTATTTAATTTGTTTATAAATAATTAAATCAATTAATTATTGATCATGATGTTTATGTACTGTGGTAAGCATTGCAAATATTAAAAAATAATTATAAAAGATAGTTCTTTGCCTTCAATTGTGATAGAATTATGACTTAAAGCATACTGTTAACATAAAATACTAAATACTGCAATGTAAACACAGACAAAATATGATATGACTCAGTGGTTAAAAAGCAGTGCTCTAAATCCTAAGGAAATTTAGTCTCTCAAGCATTTCTTTCCCTTAGACAGTTGGTATTCTTCCCTTAGATAACCTCTCCAGGGCCAACCCTACCTGGTTCTAGTTTTCTGAGCTGTCCAATATGGTAGCCATTGGTCACATGTGGCTACAAAGCAGTTGAAGTGTTGCCAATGTAACTGAGGAATAAAAATTTAATTTCATTTATTTCTACTTAATATAAATTTAGACTTAAAAATTAATATTCATTTCAACTGTTGGAAAACGTTTATACACATTTGGAATAGCTTGGGTTTGTAAGGTTACTTTTTCAAATGTACATTTTTATTAATAAAATCTAAATGCAGATCAAATGTTACAAGTGAAAATTTAACATGTGAATTGAGATGCGCTATAAGTGTCAAATACGCCATGGATTGTGAAGACAAAATGTAAAAAAATATATAAAATATCTCATTCATTTTTAATAATTTCATGTATTTATTTTTGGCTGTGTTGGGTCTTCGTTGCTTTCCTCTAGTTGTGTGAGTGGGGCTGCTCTCTAGCTGTGGTGCATGGTCTTCTCATTGTGGTGGCTTCTCTCATTGTGGAACATGGGCTCTAGGGTGCGAGGGCTCAGTAGTTGGGGCTCCCGGGCTCCAGAGCACAGGCTCAGTAGTTGTGGTGCACAAGCGTAGTTGCTCCATGGCCTGTGAGATCTTCCTGCATCAAGGATCAAACCCATGTCTCCTGCATTGGCAGGCAGATTCTTTACTAGTGAGCCATCAAGGAAGCCCTCATTAATTTTAAAAAAATTGAATACATGTTGAAATAATATTCTGAATGTGTTGGGTTAAATAAATACATTCTTAGAATTTCTTTCCTTTTTCTTTTTTTTACTTTTCAAAATGTGAGTACTAGAAAATCTTATATTACTTATATTACACATGTGAATTGCAGTGCCATCTTTTGGATGGCATTGCTTTAGATAAACCAGATCTATGCTAGATTCCCATATGTACATGGACCTCAGGGCCAATTACTCCAGTGATGTTTATTGGTTGTCTAGAACTCTGGTGCATTTTGGCCTTCCGCTGATCCTACCATATCAACTTCAGGTTGTATTTAAAAACATAATCTTGGACTGTCATGTGCTGTTGGAGATCTATATTTCTCCATTCATTTGACCCTTTATGAATGGATATACCTTAAAATTTCGTTTTGGTATTTGTCTCTTTATCTGAATAACCACGTTCTTTCCTGTCCACTCCTTTGTGTATTGGCTACAATAACTTTACTGCCTATTCTAGACTTTCTTCTTTTTTATCAATCTTGTGGGAGAAAATTTGCTCATTTTGGGCTGTAGCTTCTTGCAATCTTTACATTCTGGGACAATCTGATTTTGGTTTTTGACTTTGAGCCCTTCTTCCTTGCGCCCCCTCCCTACTTTCTTCCAGGTAAACTAGAGGATAGTAGAAGCTCTGGGGGAAGCCACTCAGATTCCACGTGCATAAATCCATGCAAAACAGTGTGTACTCATGACGCTTGGAGTACATGAGACTCTGCGGCCCTCTCCTTTTAAATTCTTATTTTCTGAAGTCTTTTGTACCTGGTTTTAAAAGTCTTTGTCTGCTTCACCAACTGATTATTCATCATGCGTCAGATACAGGTCCAGTGTAGCAATTTCCCTAGGCAATTCCTCTTCTTTGGGAGATGAAGTCTAAAATATTTGTCTTATTTAACATTCTGCACAATTTAACCCTGATTGCATGTCCACTTTTACCTCCAGCAAGTAACTCTAAACCATCCTGTTCTCTGTCTTTTATGGCTCTCCTAGCATTAACTCTTTATATCACAGGCTACTGATGCTCTTCCTGATTTTTGAAGAAGAGATAACAGTATTTAGCATGAATGAGAATTGTGAAACTGTAATAATAATAATAATTGACATTCATATAATGCTTAACATGTGCTAGGCACTGTTCTAAACAGTTTATATGTATCTTCTTTTATTTCCTCTAATAGTTATGATCTCATTTCATGAAGGAGAGATTGAGGTATAGAGAAATTAAACACCTTGTCCAAGGCCACACAGCTAATTAGTCAAAGCTTTAGCATAACCAGTGAAGCCGAAGTAGATGTTTTTTTTTTTGTGAAATTCTCTTGCCTCTATGGTCTAACAAATGTTGGCAATTTCATCTCTGGTTCCTTTGCCTTTTCTAAATCCAGCTTGTACATCTAGAAGTTCTTGGTTCATGTACTGTCGAAGCCTAGTTTGAAGGATTACCTGTTTTATGCTGAATACAGTGTTGGGTAGCATTGGTTATTTTTTAATCATTATTAAAAGATGCAAGTAATGGCAATGCTAAAGTCATATAAACCTATCTTCATTATTGTTATTGAAACTAATAATAAATTATACAAGTGCTGCCATGTGCTGGCCCTCATTCTAAGTGCTTAGCACTCATGATCTAATCATTCCAACTACTGTATGAATTCAGTCCTATTATTGTCATTTTGCAATATATACTTTGAAATGTATCCTTTGCAATAGATATTTTATACTAATAGAGGTAAAAGGAGTTAACCCATTTGTACATAATAGTATATAAAATAGTGTTAACTGATGAGTTTATTTTTTTAAGTGAGTTATAGTGCTATGTATTTGAAAAGTGTTAGGATTTTTTAAAGCTATTGTGATATATCTAGAAAACACAGTGTATCATGAATAAAGGATTACTTTTGGACACTAGAAGTTGTCTTTTTCATATCAGAAAACTGAGACTTGTAAGATGAAATGGAAATCTTTGTGGGTGATTAATTCATTCATTACTTAGCATTTATTTATTGAATACTTATTACAGTCTGTTTCTTCCTCATAAACAGAGAAGTAAATGTATTATTAAACAAGCAAGTGAGGATTATGAAAAGAATTTCAAGCAGCATGGACAGAGTGGTGATATAAACAGTATTAGAGACAGCCTACAGAGAAGGCAATGGCAACCCACTCCAGTACTCTTGCCTGGAAAATCCCATGGACAGAGGAGCCTGGTAGGCTGCAGTCCATGAAGTCGCTGGGAGTTGGACACGACTGAGTGACTTCACTTTCACTTTTCACTTTCATGCATTGGAGAAGGAAATGGCAACCCACTGCAGTGTTCTTGCCTAGAGAATCCCAGGGACGGCAGAGCCTGGTGGGCTGCCGTCTCTGGGGTCACACAGAGTCGGACATGACTGAAGTGACTTAGCAGCAGCAGCAGCAGCAGCAGCAAAGAGATCCTATAGGTTGGTCAGGGGAGATTCTGCTGAGAGAATTTAAGCTTTGAGTTTAAGAACGAAAAAAAGCCAGCCACATGCAAGGATGTGGGAGGGAGTGGCACAGGCAGATAGGAGGAACAGCATCTTTAAGACTGAGAGTCTGATGGTTAAGAATCTGCCTGCCAATGCAGGGGATATGGGTTTGATCCCCAGTCCAGGAAAATCCCAAATGCTGCAAGGCAACCTTAAGCCCATATGCCATAACTACTGAGTTGTGTGCCTGGAGCTTGTGCTTTGCAGCGAGAGAAGCTGCCTTAATGAGAAGACAACACATAGCAACTAGAAAAAGCCCATGCAGCAATGAAGACCCAGTACAGCCAAAAAATAATTAAATTAAAAAAAAAAAAAACCTATGAGAGAGCTAGAGTTTAAACTCACTGATTGTGTGATTTTTCTCCCCTCCAGGAAAGTTCTGTGATCTGCCCACTTCTGCCAGTCCCTACTAGCAAAACCACACATGCATTAAAATATTTTCATTATCATAATAATTAGCAGTTATTGTAGCTGCATTTAAAGATAAGCTACAATATTGATATTAAGTAGTAGAAAGTGCTTTTTAAAAAAACCCCAAGCCTTTGGAGTAATGTGAATACATGGAGTACTGTCAGCAGATTCTGGAGGGCTGAGCATGGGACCACCATGGTGCACCTGCTGTTCTCTTCGTTCTTGAGATAGCCCTCAGCTCAGTCACTTGTCAGCTCTGTGAGTTTAGGCAATTTAAGTAAACTCTGAGGCTTAGTTTATTTGTTAGCATAATGGGGAGGGGATATGTACTTTAATATTATTATGAAAATTAATTAAAATATTTTAAAGCAGCTAGCACTACACTCGACATGCAGTAGGGCTTAAAACATTAATTATAATGGGACATATTTTATATATGTTCCTGATAGCAGTCATTCATTTTTATTTAGAATTATTAAATATCAGGTGCTCTTCAAGAAGTTTCAATGTTCTTCACGTTTTGTACTTGCAACAAGCTTATGGAATGGAAGCAGTTTTTGGATATTTTTAATTTTTTAATTGAAGTATAGTTGATTTGCAGTGTTGTATTAATTACTGCTGTACAGCTGTACAGATATATGTGTGTAACTAATTCTATTATGATTTATCATAAGATATTGAATGGAGTTCTCTGTGCTGTACAGATAATGTTTATCCATTCTCTACATAAAAGCTTTACCTATCTCCCTATTTCACATCTGAGAAACTGAAAGCACAGAGAATTATCCATCTTGCCCAAAATCACAAAGCCAGTAAATGGCAGAAAATGAGAGTGAAAGTATTGTCACTTAGTTTGACTCTTTTGCAGGACTGTAGCCCGCCAGGCTCCTCTAGATAGAATACTGGAGTGGGTAGCCATTCCCTTCTCCAGGGGATCTCTCCAGCCCAGGGATCAAACCCAGGTCTCCTGCATTGCAGGCAGATTCGTTACTGTCTAAGAGTTAGGATTCAAACCAGGTGATCTGGCTTTGGCACTTGTGCCCTTAAATGTGTTTCTCATTTAGTAATAAATCATCCATACCTGAAACTTGTCAGTTTCTCAGGTAAGTGGTTCAATGCAATAAATACTTTCGGGAGAAATCTGAAGCTAAAACAACTTGCTTGTTTCACACGGAATCTATGCACTCGATTTATAAGTGACTTTTGTAGCATATTAAGGCCAGTTTTCAGAAGCAACTCCCCTCCCTCCAAAAAAATAAAAATGACAGATTAGTCATTAAGATATATAGATTGTTATTATAAAGGGCCCTGCATGTGTATCACATAAAGGATTTACCCAGCAATTTATTGTCAAGAAGATAACAGCATGTAAATTTCCAAGAACCAACTTGGCATCACTGGAAAATCACACTCTGGAGACCCAGGCACTAGACAGTTCCACAGCAGCTGAATCATAAAGACTTTTACAGATCAATAACCCTCAACTTTGCTGCATGAAAAACCATCTTCATCAACAGAGAGTTTCAGGGAGCTACAAAAGCCAATGAGATATTAGCACAGGTGGGCTTTTGCATGCAGGCATGTATGTGATTTTCACAAGGTCACTGTTGGCATTTAGTTTTGATATTCCAATATTATATAGTAAAATGATACCATATCCCCAATACATGATAATGTATTCTCTATTAATATACTATTAATGATACTTAATAATTTTTTAAAAAGTTTCATTAGATAGATGTATGAATATACTTGTTTATGTTGGATAATATACGGGGAGGGAGGTGAGGAGGGGTTTAGGATGGGGAACACGTGTACACCCGTGGCAGATTCATGTTGATGTATGGCAAAACCAATGCAATATTGTAAAGTAATTAGCCCCCAATTAAAATAAATAAGTTTATATTTAAAAAAGAAATTAAAAATTATTAAGTATCATTGAATGAGTATCATCTATTAATTGTTGGTTATATGGGGACAGTTAATATTTGAAATATTCTTTGTTGTTTAGTTGCTAAGTTTTATCCCACTCTTCTGCAACCCATGGACTGTAGCCTGTCAGACTCCTCTGCCCATGAGATTTCCCAGGCAGGCATACTGGAGTGGGTTGCCATTTCCTCCTCCAGGGGATTTTCTCTGCCCAGGGATCAAACCCATGTTTCCTGTATTGGCAGGTGGATTCTCTACCACTGAACTATCAGAGAAGTCCCCCATTAAATATTTTACAAGATGTTTAAAAGACTTATGAACTGAGGATAAGTTTTAGGTTGTTTCCATCTCATTGTTGGCTATTGATTAAAAAGCTATTAAAGAAGGAAATTAATCATATGGCAGATGTTTTACATACATTGAATTCATACAAGTTTTATGATAATTATAATGGCATTTTTATCCCCATAATACAGATGAGATTATTGAGACTCAGAATAATATTAACTTGCTGAAGTTAACAAAAGCATTAATTAAGCAGCAGAATAGAGATTGGAACCTTGGCTTCTGTGGATTCCAAAGTTCTCTTAGCATACCCTTACTGCCTCTCTCTTTTATTGTCTTGAAATGATCTAGACATAATCTAATTGCTTGAATAATAATCAGCTATTCCAAGGATTTCATAATCTGGCACGTGTGTAACTTGATTATGATGTGGTTGATTTCGTCCAGTATATACACATTCAGATGTCTATTTTTAAGACAGTAAAACCACAGATACTTTCACTGATTTGACTGCTTAATATTGCAAAAAAAGCAAAACAAAACAGCCCTTTAGTGAAGTTTACAACTGAGTTTACCAGTCAAATTCAATTAAAATATTAGACTTGGATGATGTGTATATAACCAGACTAAATATTTATACTTAGATAATAATATTGAAGTACTAAATTTAATGTACTCCATTCGGTAAAATACAGCTGATAAATTTACTAGCAAACTATGATTTTAAAGGATTGGATTATAATGGCAATAGAGATTATATAAAATCAATTAGATATATATATTGAAATATTTATGCATAATATAGCATGATGTCTGGGGTTTGCTGTAAAGCGCTACAAGCAAAAAACCCCTAAAAACAAACAAACCAAAAAACCCCTAAAAACAAACAAACCAAAAAATCAGTAGGTTGGATGGAAGAAACAAGATTGGTGAAAATTTGTTAAAGTTGAGAGTATATGGGAATTCATCTTTTGTATATATTGTAATCTCTTTATACAATAGAGTTTAAAAAAGCAATCAGCTGGTCATCCATTAGGTTGAGGCTAGAAATCAGAAAGTTTGATTGCTCCAATTGAATATATGTTCAGAGTTTTGGCTGTATTTTGGTGGTTAAAAATTTTTATTTCAAATGTTAGCATAATCATGAAGCATCCAGAATGTATATCTTCAATAAGCCCTGATCTCATTAAGTATATTTTGATAAGATATAACTTAATGATATAAAGATATGAATCTCAGACATATATAATACTGATAGTCTGTGTTCTTGACAAAAAGAGACCTGGCTTTTTGATTATATTTAAATTCAAATTTTTATTCCCCTGAAGATAGCACTATGATATGGCTTTAATACAAATCTTACATGTTTTCATTGAATTTTAATTAAAATCATACTTCCACTCAAAAATAGATCCTAAAGAATGATGGCATATTGCTTCTTTTATGCTACTAGTATGTGATTATTTTTCTTTTGTTGTTAATTTAAACTATGTCATCAAATGGAGAAGGCAATGGCACCCCACTCCAGTATTCTTGCCTGGAAAATCCCACGGGCGGAGGAGCCTGGTGGGCTGCAGTCCGTGGGATCGCTGAGGGTCGGACACGACTGAGCGACTTCACTTTCACTTTTCACTTTCATGCATTGGAGAAGGAAATGGCAACCCACTCCAGTGTTCTTGCCTGGAGACTCCCAGGGCCGGGGCAGCCTGGTGGGCTGCCGTCTATGGGGTCGCACAGAGTTGGACACGACTGAAGTGACTTAGCAGCAGCAGCAGCATGTCATCAAAGCAATTATGCCTACATTCTGCAAAATCTCAGGTAATTAAAGACATCTTATTAAAGTGATACTTGCTATGCAACTTTATTTTACTATATAACAAGAAACAAACTCTTTAGTTTTATGCTTTTAAAGTATGCAAATAAATGAGAAATTCTCTCCTCTATTGCTAGAAGAACAGTTTAGTTGCTCACTTTTTCCAATCATTTAAAAAATTTATCTATTTTTCAATTTATTTTTTTAATTGGAGGACAATTGCTTTACAATGTTGTGTTGGTTTTTGCCGTAAAACATGAATCAGTCATAATTATACATGTATATGTATATACCCCCTTCCTCTTGAACCTCTCTCCTCTGCCCCCATCCCACTTCTCTAGGTCATCACAAAATGCCAGGCTGGGCTCCCTCTGTTATATAGTAGCTTCCTACCAGTTATATATTTTACACATGATGGTGTATATATGTAAATGTTACTTTCGCAATTCATCTTTTAATAGCATTTTTTCTAAATCGGGTTATTACAATTATTACGCATCATTCTTTGGCCCTAGGCAAATTGTGAAGTTAGACTTTGTTTCCCTTTGGGCTTCTCTGGGGCTCAGACAGAAAGCAGGAGACCTGGGTTCAATCCCTGGGTTGGGAAGATCCCCTGGAGGAGGGCGTGGAAACCCACTCCAGTATTCTTGCCTGAGGAATCCCATGCACAGAGCAGCCTGGCAGGCTACTGTCCATAGGGTCGAAAAGTGTCAGACGTGACTGAGTGACTAAGCACAGCACAGTAAGCTTTCCTTCCAGCCGCATAGTTCTTTCTTGTGGCATCATTTTTCTTCCAGATCTACAATCGCATTGTAGCAGCAGTGCATCCCTGGAGTTGAGGCACTTTAATGCTCACTGCTTATCCCATCTTCATAGCATTGTGCTGATGACCATTTATGGTTTAAAGGTAAGCATGCCTTGGTAGGTCTTCAAGGAGTGCTAGAAGTGCCAAGCCACACTATTTTCATGTGCTGGCTTTTTTGTTTGTCTTTTTACGTTTTATTTTTTTAATTAATTTATTTTAATTGGAGGCTAATTACTTTACAATATTGTGGTGATTTTTGCCATACATTGACATGAATCAGCCACGGGTGTACATGTGTCTCCCACCCCAAATCCTCCAACCTCCCTCCCCATCCCATCCCTCTGGGTTGTCCCAGGGCACCAGCCCTTAGTGCCCTGTTTCATGCATCGAACTTGGACTGGTAATCTATTTTACATATGATAATATGCATGTTTCAATGCTATTCTCTCAAATCATCACACCCTTGCCTTCTCCCACAGAGTCCAAAAGTCTTTCCTTTATATCTGTATCTCTTTTTCTGTCTTGCATATAGGGTCATCATTACCATCTTTCTAAATTCCATATATATGTGTTAATATACTGTATTGGTGTTTTTCTTTCTGACTTACTTCATTCTGTTTAATAGGCTCCAGTTTCATCCACTTCATTAGAACTGATTCAAATGTGTTCTTTTTAATGGCCGAGTAATACTTCATTGTGTATATGTACCACACCTTTCTTATCCATTCATCTGCTGATGGACATCTAGGTTGCTTCCATGTCCTGGCTATTGTTAACAGTGCTGTGATGAACATTGGAGTACACGTGTCTCTTTCAATTCTGGTTTCCTCGGTGTGTATGCCCAGCAGTGGGATTGCTGGGTCATAAGGCAGTTCTATTTCCAGTTTTTTAAGGAATCTCCACACTGTTCTCCATAGTGGCTGTACTAGTTTGCATTCCCACCAACAGTGTAAGAGGCTTCCCTTTTCTCCACACCCTCTCCAGCATTTATTGTTTGTAGACTTTTGGATAGCAGCCATTCTGACCAGTGTGAAATGGTACCTCATTGTGGTTTTGATTTGCATTTCTCTGATAATGAGTGATGTTGAGCATCTTTTCATGTGTTTGTTAGCCATCTGTATGTCTTCTTTGGAGAAATGTCTGTTTAGTTCTTTGGCCCATTTTTTGATTGAGTTGTTTATTTTTCTAGTATTAAATACTTATATATTTTGAGTTTTTATCCAGAAGAGTACTTTAACTTTTTATTTTTAGTTTGTTAAAACCTTTTTATTTTGTATTGGGATATAGCTGATTAACAGACAACATTGTGATAATTTCAGATGAACAGCAATGGCATTCAGCCATACATACACATGTAACCATTCTCCCCCAGACTCCCCTCCCAAGAAATACATTAGGCAACAGTAGGCACAATCTGCATGCATTTTAAAGCTATATCACAAGATTTCAAAGACATCCAAGTTTGAAAGTAGGTTGTTTTGGGAGCTGACCTCCAGCTCCGCGGTATGTATTCACCCTTCAGTCTCCTTCTCATCAGTGATGCCTCAGGAGAAAAACGTGAGCAGGGCCAGAACATGACCTCTCTTATGCACGTTTATGTTCCAATTTGATTTGAATAACATGGCCCATGGCATTCTATGAAGTTTTGGGGACAGAGATACTTTGGAAAGGGGTGATTTTACTATTACTATTACTTTTACTATTTTCAAATTGCTCCTTTGCAAATAGTTACCTTCATTTATAGAGATTCTGGAACACTGCAGAATATGAATTTTGTTTACTATAAAGAGGCTTGGCCATTGTCTTTAAGACATATACGAATAATAAAGGAAATCACAATACGAAAGCAAAAATCTGTTGGTAAAACAGTGTATAGGATAAAGAGGTAGTATAATTTTCCAAATTCTTATTACAATTAGAGGAAAGATGTGCTTCAGTTTAAATAACATCTTTCCCCTTTTCCACTTCCTATATCAAGTACATTAAAAAATGTCCCTGGTTCTAGAGTTCGCTTTTCTTTTAATTAGATGTAAAAAGTAATATCTGAAATGTAAAACACTGATAATGTAACATAATAATCTGAAATGTAAAATGTATCAGAAATTTAAATGTCAAGTTATTTCCTTGTTAATCTAAGAGAATTTTGTCCCAAAATTTGGACTTGGAAATTATCACAAAAATGAATGGCAATGTAGGATAAAATATGCTAATGGAGCTTTTCAGCATGTCTGCCAGTGGTTAAAAATGAGGAGCTCTGAGTTTGGGTTTTACTTTAGTCCTTTGTATCATAGTTAACATGAAAAGAAAAAAAAATAGAGGGCAGCAGGAGAGGCTCCTTGCTGGCAAATTGAGCTCCTTGGGGAAAAAGCAAAAGAGGGAGGCCAATTTCTTCAAGGGAAATTATAATACACCAATCATGATGATTGAGCCTATGTGAGCAGAAGACACATGGAAACAATTTAAATGTTGTCCATAAAACTACTGCTTTCAGGCTTAGTGGCATTTTCCTTATCAGGATCACTGCTTTGGGGGCACTGTAGAGATTCTATCATTCCAGGAAAGAATAAGAGGTTTGGTGCATTCTTCCTTGCTATTCAGTTTGGAAAATGTGGAAAAAGGGGAGCAATTGGTACTTTTTCCTTGTCTCCTCTAATAATGAGACTTTTCCTCAGAAGCTCTTGCCAATGCTCAATTCAAATACCCCATATTAGTGAATTCTGAAGAGTTTAGAAAAGGTATTTTATTTAGTATCCCATCTCCCACTTTTATTCTTTTTGTTTAGCTGACTCAGTTTCCATCTAGAATGTAGGAATTCATTGAGATGGGCTGTCTTTGTAAAACTAAAGCAAAAATCATAATCACCATTAGTGGATATTACATGGGCTTTCCTGGTGGTAGCTCAGTGGTAAAGAATCTGCCTGCCAACATAGGAGACAGGTGTTGGATCCCTGGGTTGGGAAGATCCTCACTCCCCTGTTCTTGCCTGGGATATCCCATGGACAGAGGAGCCTGGCAGGCTACAGTCCATTGGGGTCGCAGAGAGTCGGACATGACTTAGCAACTGAGCACACATGTTAGGGTTTTACATAGAAAAACTGCCTCCATTTTGAAGTATGACTCTTTCTTGGAGTTAATTTAAGACAAGGTAAGACAGCATACCTGTATATCTGCATATTTTTCTTCTTACATGTATAGAAGAAAAGTAAAACCATTGCAAAGTAGTGACATTTTCAAGAAAATTCTTCTTATGATCAGTAGCTTGCTTTCATTTAAGGTAGATTTTCTCCCAATGATGGTGTTTTGTTTTTGAGGGGAAAAACATAATGATTTTTGATGACAGTCTTTTGTAAAGGGATTATCTGATCTTTCAAGGTTATCTGGGACCTCCGGGCTCTGGCAGAAATTTTTCACTATTATGCTAGACCGATTCTGATTGTGAGGACTGTCAGAAACCTGCCACTGATTGAAAGGATGGGAAGCGTTCCTCTGAGCTGCTAGTAGAATAAGATGATTATTTTCGGTTGATTTACATTTTCTTAACAAAAACAATAAAATTGGTTATTTGAATAATTCGACTTATTTAGAAGCCCTTATATATATCATTTATCTAGAGCACATGAATGGATCCTTTTCTTGAGTTTTGTATTTAGTGTTTGAATTCTGATTTCCCCACATATTATCTTTGTGACCTGACATCACTAAACTTTAGTTTTCTTGCCTGTAAAATAAGAATGATAATATCACTTACCTCATAATGTTGTTGTGTTATTTATATTAGATAATCTATTATCACAGTACCTAGCACAATAAACACTAGCTAGTATTATTCAGGTTCAAAATCATATACCTGGATTTCTTTTCACCTTTTAGGAACAAAGTAAAAATTCATAACTGCTTGTGGTAAAAGAGAGAGACGAAGACATTCTTCTGTCATATAAATTGAGAAGCTTGGGCATAAGGGCCTCAGGAACACAAATTGCCAGTTATGTGTCTCCTGTTTCCCTTTTGTTCCCATCATGTACATTTCTCCAGCATTGACCTTGCCAAGATCTCTCCTCTTTGTCTGTTTTCCATTCTTCCCTGTTGCTTGCTATTCCCTGAAAACACCAAATATTTTCCTTCTCTGGTCTCTGAAAATGTTATTTTCTCTGACTGAGATTCTCTTACCCTACAATCTCTCTAAAATCCATTGAATTTTAAGCTGTTGTTCAAAGTTGCATATTCTTACTTCTATAAATTATCTTCCGATTCACTAACTGAGTGTTTTTTACTCTCCTCTGAGTACTAAGGTGCTCTGAGCCTCTCTTAAACTGATTTTCTAACTGTGTGATAATAGTCTTATGTGGTTGGTTCTATATGCCCATGAAATTCTATATCCTGAGGGATGACCTACAGGAAGTGATAGGCTATAGAGAGGGCTTCCAGGTGGCGCTACTGGTAAAGATCCTGCCAGTCAATGCAAGAGACAGAAGAGACACAGGTTCAATCTCTGTGTGGGGTCAATCCCATGGAGGAGGGCATGGCAAGTCACTCTAGTATTTTTGCCTGGAGGATCCCATGGATAGAGGAGTCTATAGGCTACATCCACAGGTTTGCGAAGGGTTGGACACGACACACACGCAGGCCATAGAGAAGGAGCCCTCAGTCAGTCAGTTCAGTGGCTCAGTTGTGTCTGACTCTTTGCAACTCCATCGACTGGAGAGCTCCAGGTCTCCCTGGCTATCAACTCCCTGAGTTTACTCAAACTCATGTCCATTGAGTCAGTGATGTCATCTACCATCTCATCCTCTGTCATCCCCTTCTCCTGCCTTCAATCTTTCCCAGCATCAGGGTCTTTTCAAATAAGTCAGTTTTTTTTTTTTTTTTTTTTTGCATCAGGTGGCCAAAGTAGTGGAGTTTTAGCTTCAACATCAGTCCTTCCAATGAATATTTAGGGCTGATTTCCTTTAGGACAGGCTGGATGGATATCCTTACAGTCCAAGGGACTCTCAAGAATCTTCTCCAACACCACGGTTCAAAAGCATCAGTTCTTTGGCACTTAGCTTTCTTTATAATCTAACTCTCACATCCATACATGACTACTGGAAAGACCATAGCTTTCACTAGACAGACCTCTTTTGGGAAAGCAATGTCTCTACTTTTTAACATGATGTCTAGGTTGGTCATAACTTTTCTTCCAAGAGCAAGTGTCTTTTAATTTCATGGCTGCAATCACCATCTGCAGTGATTTGGGAGTCCAAAAAATAAAGTCTGTCACTGTTTCCACTGTTTCCCCATCTATTTGCCATGAAGTGACTGGACCAGATGCCATGATCTTAGTTTTCTGAATGTTGAGTTTTAAGCCAACTTTTTCACTCTCCTCTTTCACTTTCATCAAGAGGCTCTTTAGTTCTTTAGTATCTGCCATAAGGGTAGTGTCATCAGCATATCTGAGGTTAATGATATTTCTCCCAGCAATCTTGATACCAGCTTGTGCTTCATCCAGCCCAGCATTTCTCATGATATACTCTACATATAAGTTAAATAAGCAGGGTGATAATATACAGCCTTGATGTACACCTTGCCTGATTTGGAAGCAATCTGTTTTCCATGTCCAGTTCTAACTATTGCTTCCTGACTTGCATACAGATTTTTCAAGAGGCAGGTCAGGTGTTCTGGTATTCCCATCTCTTGAAGAATTTTCCAGAGTTTGTTGTGGTTCACACAATCAAAGGCTTTGGCATAGTCAATAAAAAAGAAGTAGATATTTTTCTGGAACTCTCTTGCTTTTTTGATGATCCACCAGATGTTGACCTCTGGTAAACAATTTGATCTCTGGTTCCTCTGCCTTTTCTAAATCCAGCTTGAGCATTTGGAAGTTCACAGTTCATGTTCTGTTGGAGCCTGGCTTAAAGAATTTTGAGCATTAGTTTATTACCTTGTGAGATGAGTGCAATTGTGTGGTAGTTTGAACATTCTTTGGCATTGCCTTTCTTTGGGATTGGATTGAAAACTGACCTTTTCCAGTCCTGTGGCCACTGCTGAGTTTTCCAAATTTGCTGGCATATTGAGTGCAGCACTTTCACAGCATCATCTTTTAGGATTTGAAATAGCTCAACTGGAATTCCATCACCTCCACTAGCTTTGTTCGTAGTGATGCTTCTTAAGGCCCACTTGACTTCACATTCCAGGATGTCTGACTCTAGGTGTGTGATCATACCATCATGATTATCTTGGTCATGAAGATCTTTTTATTTATTTATTTATTTTATTTTACTTTACAATACTGTATTGGTTTTGCCATACATTAATATGAATCCACCACGGGTGTACACATGTTCCCAATCCTGAACCCCCCTCCCACCTCCCTCCCCATACCATCTCTCTGGGTCATCCCAGTGCACCAGCCCCAAGCATCCAGTGTCATGCATTGAACCTAGACTGGCGATTCATTTCTTATATGATATTATACATGTTTCAATGCCGTTCTCCCAAATCATCCCACCCTCTCCCTCTCCCACAGAGTCCAAGAGACTGTTCTATACATCTGTGTCTCTTTTGCTGTCTCGCATACAGGGTTATCGTTTCCATCTTTCTAAATTCCATATATATGTGTTAGTATACTGTATTGGTGTTTTTCTTTCTGGCTTACTTCACTCTGTATAATCGGCTCCAGTTTCATTCACCTCTTTTTTTGTATAGTTCTTCTGTGTGTTTTTACCACCTCTTCTTAATATCTTCTACTTCTGTTAGGTCCATATCATTTCTGTCCTTTATTTTGCTCATCTTTGAATGAAATGTTCCCTTGGTATCTCTAATTTTCTTGAAGAGATCTCTAGACTTTCCCATTGATTGCTGAGGAAGGCTTTCTTATCTCTCCTTGCTTTTCTTTGGAACTCTGATCCCTCAGATAACCATTTTAACTCTTCAGGGATTAAACATCTTACAGCACTTGACTTCCTGTGTTCTATCACATCTTCCATAACCATGACTTCTATACCTGCCCATCACCACCACCCCCCGCCCCCGCCCCCCCCACCCAAACCCTTGATTTCAGTGGCTTCTCTTAACCACATAACAGACCTGAATTCCTCCCAGGGATAATCTCTCACCTGGAAAAAGATGGGGATATACTATATGCAGCCTCAAAATCTATGACTCTCCAGCTGCATCTTGTTACCCACCCTGTCCTCCACTAAATGGCATCCATGGCCATGGCACATGTGGACTCTTCCATGATGCAGACAGTGAATGGATAACACATTGCTTCCCGAGGTCTTGGTTAAATAAGCAGGAAACTAAGAATGGAATGTATTCTCTTGCTGCTCTAAGTCTTAAGTCTTAGTTGACACTTAAGGTATTCCATATGATAACGTAATATGGCAGGCTTTATCCTACAACTTAACTGGCGCACAAAAATCTGTTCACCAGCATCCAGAGTGGGAAACCATACCTTTATCCTCACACCACCTCTTGCCTCCCCAGTGGTGTTCAGTGTACCTCCTTCTATATATCCCATACCCTTGTTCATACCTGTGCCAGCTGTCTCTCTAAACTGAGTCATCTCCACACTCCCATCTACCCTTCTAACTAAGACGGAAATTCTCTAAGATCTGAATGTTATATGCCATATGTCACTGCCAACAGCTCTGACTTTATGACAGGGTTATAATATAACCTCTTTTACAATCTGCAAGATTGTATTTTCCTATCATCCTCCTCCTAAGATCCTCTCTAAGATTCTGATATCCTAAGATTCCCTTTGTTTGACCACACAGCCATACTCATCGTTCCCCCAACACTGTCTCTCTTTTCATACCTCTCAACATTTTCATAACTTGTGACCTTCTGGGAATGCTGTGAAGTCACTTCTTTTTTACCTGAAAATTCAAGTAAAAGTGTTAGTTGCTCAATCGTGTCCAACTCTTTGCCACCCCATGGACTGTTCCCCGCTAGGCTCCTCTGTCCATGGAATTATCCAGGCGAGATCCATTCCTTTCTCCAGGGGATCTTCCTGACTCAGGGATCAATCCTGTATTCCCTGCATTGGCAAGTGGATTCTTTACTCGCTGAGCCACCTGGGAATCCCTCTGTTTCACTCAGTTGTTACTTATTCTTTTAGACTGGGTACAAATGAAATCTTCCCCTTCATAATTCTGTGTACTTACAGCATTTGGCATTTATCCATTACTATGCCCCTCACATTAACTTCTAGCTATTGCGTAATTAATTCTCACTAGAAGGTGAATGCTTCGTTTTTATAATCTCACCTTCCAGTATATTTCAACAATTCTTTTTCTGACACCTAGTAGTAATCTGTTCTTTACTAGATGCTCAATTTAATAAAAAACTAAGTGAATAAGTGAAATGATTACAATTTAAATGCAGTATTTAAATATTTCAAATGATCAAATTAATTTTAGCATAGAAGTACTCCCAATGCTATTAATGTGAATGCGAAATGATCTGTTCATCTAATAACATTTGCTATAATAATCACAATGCCTTGATGAGTAGGTGGACTCTCAGTATTATAGGAAAGAACCTTTTGTGTTCTATTACAAGTTAATCCCTAAAGGGATGTTGCCTGTAAGTTTAAATTATACATAAAACCCATCTCTGGGAACCCTGCTTCCAAGGTAATGAACTGTAAACTAAAATTCCTTTGTTTAGCCTACAGGAAGCATCCTGACCAGGCTCACCTGTGAGTGACTTCAGGGAGGAAGAATTTAGCCCTTCTCCTCTGGAGGCAGCTGGGAACCAGGAAGTGTTAGACTTTACTACGTCCCCTTTTACTATAAAAGGAGCTTGCATTCTAACTCAGGCAAGAGAATTCTTTGGGGCCAGAACCTACCATTTTCTCTATTTGCAGGCTTTACAAATAAAGCTGTTACTTCTAGCACCAACAATTTGTTTCTTGATTATTGGTCTGAACTGCAGTGAGCAGTATGAGCTTAGACTCAGCAATATCAGTATATTTTTTGTTTGTGGGGGGTGGGGGGGTGGCAAAAACAGCCCTCTAAAACCCTGTTGTTTTACTGAAATAAATTGTCTAAATAAGAGCAGGTAATTTTTCTTTCTTTTTAAATTATGGAACTTAAGTCCTCAAACTGAAAAACTTAGATTATATCAACGATCATATATAAAGCAAAGTTTTAAAAGTGCAAAGTTCATAGATTAATAAAGGCGATCCATTGACCTTTGCTAATGTTCTAGTTAGTGAACTAGACTTTGTAGTTTAATTATAATGGTCCTCCTTTTTTTTTTTAAACCCAACCCCTTCAGTGTCTCTTTGGTGCTCACTGATAATGTATGAGTTGTTAAGAAAACATACACACTGTAACAGTTGGTTAGCCTTTGAGTCTCAAGTTTTCATTTTTAGTTGCATCTTAAACATGATACAGACTGCAGTGTCCTGCTTCTATTTTCAAGTGTTAATGGGAAAGAAACTTCAAAGACCTAGATCCTTTAGTTACTAAAAAAAAAAAATAATAATAACTGGGAAGTTCTCATAGTTATTTGTGGTTTATCTGGTTTAACTGAAATTATTTGAGTTGTACTCTTATCTTATTGATTTTTTCCCCCTCTCTTTTGGGCAACATTAGCCATTCCAAGCTAGAACTCCTTGATATCCAATTTTAGTGCGTCATCTTTCCTCTAAGTGCAGAAAGGACTTTAAAAGATGCTGGTTGAGCATTTTTACTTTTCTGAAGATAGTTTTCTGAATATCCAGTATTAGTTTTTCACTGTTCTGTCTTTGGGCAAAAATTATATGAAGAAAACTGCTGAAGAAGAGTTAAATGATCAACATTTTCTGAGCCAAAGAAAGGACCTCCAAGTTTGGGTGAGATCAAGTATCAGCAAAACATTTTCTAATTTGTGTCATTTTAAGAGGGTTCTTTTAAGTACATTGTGAGGAATGTGAGGTTTGGCCTCCTTTTTCACACAGGAATTGCTGAAAGGAGCACTTTATGTCTTTTATGACTGTATGTTTCACAAAGAATTTTTAACGTTGGTGCAGTATAGGACTAAAGTGGTATTTATTAGCTTTTAGCGCTGCATAGGTGTGCACACCCATAGCCAGAAGCACCACTTCTCCTCTCTCCAGTTATTCATACCCTCCATCTTTTCTCCTCTATGCCCTGCATCTGACCAGCTGTCCCTACCATGGATTTCCCCATTTGAAATGCTTCTAAAACACATCCCTTCATCTCATTCATCTTCCCACCTTTTAGTCCTCATGCCAGGTACTCACTGCTTCACTCCATTCTTCATGGAGCCCTCACTCATCCTCTCCTCTTCCAAAGCTCCCCTCTTTATTATATCAAATGGGAATCATTTTGCCTGATCTCCAAAACGCTCTTCAGTTTGCTCTTACCTTCTATACCTGATCTTCTGTTTTTGCTGGTCTTTCCAACATACTCACAAGTTTCCTGTTTCTCAGAGCAGGGACTTAAGAGCATATGCTTCAGAATGGGAGCTGTTCAGGAAACAACGTAAAGTATTGCTTTCAGACTTTCTCTTGCCAACCTGGGAATCTGCATTTTAAGGGGGTTTCCTCCAGGTGGTTCTATGTGTTTAAAACAGAGAGTCTACATACTTGCCTCTTCTGTCCTCACTGACCCAGTGTTTCTGTAAGGTCTATAACACATACCCCTTCTGCATGGGATGCAGTGTTCAATACATGTTAACATAACTGCTTTCTGATTACATTTCCCTGCCTAGAGTATGAGCCCCCCAGGACAGAGGTCACGTTTATATTACAGAGTAAGGCAGAAAGTCCACTGGTTGGGAGTTGGCAGGTTTACTTCTGTCATAAGTTCTAGCTGTAGGGAAAAACATGGGCTTGTACAGCCTCAGTTTGCTCATTGGCAAGAGTGAGAAACAGCAGAGGTGATGCCTAAACTCTTCTATTTTAAAAGCCTATGGTGTCATTGTCATAGGAAGGTTAAGAGCTTCACTCTCACACCCGAGTTTAAACCTTAGCTCTGCCATTAGCTTTGTAATTATGAGTGAAGGATAATTTCTCTGAGTCTGTATCAGTGGGGGTAATAATGTATACCTCCTGAGGTAGCTATGAAGGTGACATAGTTAAAGTGCTTAACACAGTAGATCTTATATGAAGGTTTTGGCATATTGCTATTAACCTGTGTTCTCCCTTACTTCTCATAATGAGGGACAAAGACGTATTCTTTCCTGAACACTACATTCCAGCAGAGCTTCTTCTCTGTAGACAGTTTAGTTTAATAATAAAATATAAAATTGGTTGGGTTCAAACTTGTCTCCACTACTTAATAACTCAATTACCCTATCCATATTATTAATACTTTATATTTTTTGAAGTAGAGATCCTAATAATATTATCTTTATCATAAAGTTGTTGTGAGGCTTAAGCGAGGTAACACATGTAAATGCCCAGCCAATGCCTAATCCAGAGCAAATGTTAGCTATTATTAATCCTTCTGCCTGGGGTTAGCCTGAACCAAATGAAAATGTATTGTCTGAGAGTCAAGAGACCTAACTTAAGAGTTCTGGAACAAATCTTGGGTGGGTTACATCATCTACCTCTTACTTCAGTTTCCTGTTCTACAAAATGGTACTGATAATAACTCATTCCATGGGGCACCACAAGGATTAGATAAGGAAATACATGGGAAAATACATTCAAAAGACAAGGAACTATACCAGGCATGACTTATATTTATTGTTATTATTTTCTTTGTATCCATTAAGTGAAGGAATTAACCCACATAATAGCCAGTGTTTATTTAAAATTTACTGTGTATAGGCATTTGATCCTCTGATTTAATCCTCTCAAAATCCACTGCATTATATTGTAGAATTTCTCTTTCATAGCATGTGAAAATTGAGGTTCAGAGAAGCCAAGTAACTTGCTCAAGAACTCACACCCTGTAAGTTGCATAATTGGAACATATTGAAAAAGCAAACATTTAACCACTTTCAAAAGACTTCTAAAATCCCTCTGGCCAAGTCTCTTGGTTATAGCTTTATCTATGAAGAGACTGGATTTGATGTTGGAAAAATAAGATGGAGGCTTTCAAAGTGAGTGGGAAGATCCCTAGAGTTGAAAATCAGAAGTAGAAAGCTATTATATGCCTGAACTTGGCTTTCATTAGAAACTCTGGATTCTTCATCATTGGAAATGGAACCTACATTGGTCCTGCAGCCTTTCTCTTCGTCTTCATGGAATAAACGGGGCTGAAGTATTTAGTTTCCTCATAGAAAGGCAACCCACTCCAGTATTCTTGCCTGGAAAATCCCATGGAGGGAGGAGCCTGGCAGGCTACATACCATGGGATCGCAGAGTCAGACATGACTGACTTCACTTCACTTTCTCCTTAATTTTCTCTATATCTTAGATCGCAACAACACTGTGAGGTATTATTACCTCTGTTTTGTAGGTAAGGAAACTGAGATTCAAGAATGGTTTAAGAGCTCTGGTCTACAAAGGTAAAACTGTTGGAACTTGAATATATGTCTCTGGATGGTATTCTTTTCATTTATACGCTTCTAGGTATGTTTTTGTCTCTAACTGGTCTAACTTGAAAAATATGATTTACATAAATTTTGCAGAAACATCGTACATTGATATCAAACCGTACAATACATTCATACCTTATTTGTCCTCACAACCCTTGAGTAAAGCTTTTACAGATGAGGAAACTAAGATCCAAGTAGTATAAATGACTTGCCAAAGTACACAAAACTAATCAGAAGTATAATATATTGTATTCCTTCATGTTTTGTATACTCTAGTAGACCACTCATAGTGACTTGGATACATTAATAAAATACATTAATCATCATTCATTTTACAGAAAAAGTGAGCAAACCAATGAATAATATCAAGAACCTAAGTGACCAGAAAAATCACATTTGAAATTGTGTTTTTCCTTCTAAACTAATTGAAGGAATTCTTTTAAAGCTCTTTTTTAAAATTTAAGAATAATGATGGGGATTTCAGTTGATTAAAAAGAAGTCAGTCCTTTATCTTTTGTGCAATGGGAGAATTTCTTTTTTATAATACTCACAAGATAACACAAAAGAGGCTTTTGGTTTTGATTGGGATCTTAGTTAAGCAAATGAGTAAAGGCATCTGAAATGTATATTCTTTTACTAATTAATTAACTCTTTCATTCATTATTCAGCAGTTGCATTGTGCCAAATGCTATGCAACATTTTCTGTACTAATGATTACAAAAGAAAATTTGAGATACATTTATAAACAAGCCAGAATCAAAAGCAGAATTAAATAGTTTGGTTTCCATGCATAGAGGATTAGACTTTATATCATTCCTTTACTCTTTCATGGAAATGACAATGTAGATTAACATCACTCCAGCTTCATTTCATCTAAGCCAAGAGGGGAAAAGAAAAAGTGTTCAGTTTGTAGCTGAATAGTCCTTATTCTTCTGTTTTGCAGGCTTTCTTTTTTTCTTTTCCAAAGTTGTTCTATGTGGGGCTAATTTGTTCTAATTTGGGGCTTATTTTCATTTAAAAAAAATCTACATTTTACCTATAAGGATAAAGATAAACTTCAGTGAAATAGCATTTAAAACATTAAATCCATGTTGTTGATTTAGATATTTAGAATTTATTTTTCAAGAGCATTAGAATTTGATCTATTGAGGGAATGGAAATGGGTATTTGGCCCCATACTATATTCCAGTCTATGCATGTGGAAAAAAAGCTATACTAATACAAGTAAACACGAAGAGCCTGACAGTGTATGTGATGGTGTTAAGACTGGCCCTTTCGGAAGTCAGGCTGGTGCATCAGTCAGGTTCTGCTGGCTTTTGACGTTCTGCTAGCCTTCTACTTTCTCATCCAAGTTCTGTCCTGATCCTGCCTTTTAGAAGCAGGCCACAGTCCAGTGCAAGAGCCTAGTCCATCATCACACAATTTAAATGAGAGATAAACAAAAACCCTAAACAAGTCATCATTTGTCTAATTTAGGAAAAATCATCTCTGAGGTTCCATATGCACGAGGCCAGAGAGACAATTCTCCATTTCTACCTTGTTTCTTTATTTCTGTCTGTCTGTATGTGCTGTGAGTGCTAAATTGCTTCAGTCATGTCTGATTCTTGGCGACCTTATGGACTGTAGCCCGCCACGCTCTTCTGTTCATGGAATTCTCCAGGCACGAATACTGGAATGGGTTGCCACGCCCTCCTCCAGAGGATCTTCCTGACTCAGGGATCAAACGTGTGTTTCCTTTGGCTCCTGCATTGTAGGCGGGTTCTTTACTGTTGAGCTGCCAAGGAAGTCCATGTATATAGGTACTTAAAGTTTACTTCCTTCATACTAGCCACATTTCTTTTTTCCTTTCTTTTTAAGACATATTTTTATTTATTTATTTGGCTGTGCTAGGTTCGTTGTGGCACATGAGATCTTTCCACAATGTGGAAAGGCATAGTTGCTACCCAGATAGACTCCATTCTGAAGAGAACTGTGACTTCCAGGATCTACTCTACCTATGGAAATACTTGTATAGCAGTATTTATTTATTTATATGGTTGTGCCAAGTCTTAGTTGCAACACTCAGGATCTTCACTGCAGCATGCAGGATCTTTAGTTGTGGCATGTGGGATCTAGTTCCCTGACCGGGAATTGAACCTCGGTCCTTGGCATTAGAGGCACAGAGTCTTAGTCACTGGACCACGAGGAAAGTCTCTCACCGTTTCTATTTTATGTCAATCATTTTTGCTCCACGTTTGAATGTGGAATGTAGTAGAATTTCGGTTGGCTTGATATTCTAACAATTTTTGCACAACTACATTGGGATTTTCTGTAAGAAGTTTTACCTGTGGAAATGGAATACTCCTGAGTTCTCACACATTGTAGTTAATTCATGAGCCTTTGTATGGTAATCCTGAAGACTCCTAATAATCAAAAGCTGTTTCTTTATTCAGAATCAAGAGAAAACGTCCATGACTTCAGAACAACTTTCCTTTTTATGACAGAATATTTCTCTTTTGACTATAACTTTAATTAAGCTCTATTAACTTTAATTTAATTTAAGCTATTTAAATAGTTCAAATGCTATTAAACTCAAAGAGCACATTTTTTTTAAAAAAGGTATTTAGTTCCTGGGCATTTTTCCTCGATCTCACACAGCCTTAATTACTATCCACTTATTGTTAAGTATATCATAAAATAAAATATACTGTATAAATTGCATTAATCTCCATAAAAGTAAACTTGAAGCAGAGCCATAAACTAACCAGAGGTACTAAAATCAGAGGTACAATAAAAAGACAAAGTACATAAAACATCTTCTAACATTGGACCTCCATGGATGGTGAACAAATTTTATTGCATTCTTCTATTATTCCAGTGGAAATGAGAACAGGCATTTTCATGTATGGAGTATTATTACATAATATTTCCACCTATTATGTGATTTTCTTTCTTTTCTCTGTACCCTATTTTAATGTCTTTCCCCCAAAGTAGAGCTTCTCTACATCTATAATAATTGCAATAGATTTGCCAAGTCAGTTTTCTAAAAGGAATAAAGTGAATTTGATTTTGAAGGAATACGTTTTCCTTTCGTAATTACTCATATAATTACGACAACCTGGCACATACTAGCAAGTAGGGTAAGAGGCCTATTTAATTATATCCTAATGAACATTTGCAATTATACAATTTTTTAAAATCCATATGAAATTTTTTTAAATGCTTCCATCAGACAGAATATTTCTTGAATTTTATTTTCAAGACCGTGCGCATGCATGCTAAGTCGCTTTAGTCATGTCCAACTCTATGCAACCCTATGGACTGCAGCCAGCAGTCCTCTGTCCATGGGATTCTCTAGGCAAGAATACTGGAGTGGGTTGCCATGCCCTCCTCCAGGGGATCTTAGACCACTACCCTTTAAATCACTCAGAGTAAAACTTTTCATTATCAGAGAACTATAGATGTTAACTTCAGAAGATAGAATCATTGATTTAGAAGCAACTTTGGATGTCTTCACATCCTAGTCTTCCATGGCCTCACTCACAGATGCGCTACTAAACACTTTCTAATTTTCAGCACACAATTGTTAATGAGACGTCACTTAAATACCCCCAGGAGTGTAGTGTGTATCATTAGAGACGGGAGTTTTTTCCAAGGCCAGCAGTGCTAACTAGGCAGTATCTCTTGGGCACCTAATATGTGCAAGATGCTCTTCTAGACATTACACAGGATGTAAATTTGAGTCAGATTTTACTTTTGTACATAAAATACTTACACTCAAGTTGAGGATATAATATGTTTACATGAGAAAGTGACACTGTAATAGTGGAGCTGTGTTCACTTGCCCGTTTGGATTTTATATGCTCTGAAAAGACTCTGATGCTGGGAGAGATTGGGGGCAGGAGGAGAAGGGGACAACCGAGGATGAGATGGCTGGATGGCAACACTGACACATTGGACGTGAGTCTGAGTGAAGTCTGGGAGTTGGTGATGGACAGGGAGGCCTGGCGTGCTGCGATTCACGGAGTCGCAAAGAGGCGGACATGACTGAGCGATTGAACTGAACTGAACTGACCTCCACTAGAGATTTGAGACACATGTCTGCTTACCAGGACCTCTACTTTGAATATTGTCTTTCCTGGTTCCCCTAAGCTTCATCTTCCTAAATTTGTACCTGAACTTTCCCTTCCTGACCAACAACTTTTATTTGTTAACACATTTGCGTAAACATCTGGGAATTTGATAGGCGCTTCCTAGAGGCTCTTTGCTTGATTACATTTTCAGTTCCTGTCTCACGATTCAAGGACAAGTAATCCCCACCCTCACATCCAGTGTAAGATTCCAGAACACTTAGCCACATACAGGTTCTGGCACAAGCTCAGCACGCAGGCCCAGCCCTGCAGAAGCTGGTGGAGCCAGGTATGTATGTCATGGAATATACCTGGTCATAGAGACGTGGCGAAATAGAATGTTACCCTTTGAAAGGGTCCATCAGAAATTCCATCAGGAATTGGAAAGCCCTTATGGTGAATGCAGAAACTACTCCCCTTTTCAAATATGGAGTCACTTTTAACATTTAAAAATCTCATGTCCTATCATCTGATCCAGTTAACACTCTTAGTCTCTACTGATAAGGAAAATAACAATTTCTGAATTCAAAATACTTTAGATTATTTCTCATGGTATCAATTCTAACATTTCAAAAGCAATGGCACTTATGTATGTGAGACATATTATTTACTCCAACTGTCAGCAGTGCTTGATGTATACATAACTTTCTGATGTCCTGGTCAGAATTCCACAGGCACTCAGGGATACATTGTCAGACTGTGAACCATAACAGATGTAGAGAACAAATGGATATAAAGTGGGGAAAAGAGGGCGGGAGGAACTGGGAGATTAGGGTTGACATATATACACTGCTATTTGTAAAACAGATAACTAATGAGAACCTGCTGTATCGCACAGAGAACTCTACTCAGTGATGTGTGGTGACCTAAATGGGAAAGAAATCCAGAAGGAAGGGGGTATATGTATAGGTATGGCTGATTCATTTTGCTGTATAGTAGAAACTAACATACCATGGTAAAGCAACTATACGCCAATAAAAATTAATTTAAAATGAAATGTATAATTATAGAATCTGAGCAAAACAGATTATGCAAGTTATCTCTTTTAGTCCTCAAAACTACACTATGGGGGTCTGCATTGCTAAGTTTTATTTTATGGGTGGGGAAACCAAGGCTTCCAGAGAATGAGTAACTGGCCCCAGACATGGAGCTAGAGGTGACAAAGCTGAGATTTGACCCAGGCTTGTCTGCTCTGAGAGCCTGACTCTATGATTTTACCATCAGGCACTAGGAAGGGGCTTTCAAAATAAGGTGAGAGAATCTGAAGTGGAGGAGAACAAGAAGTGCATTCATAAATGCCATTATGCTAAACCCTCCTCTTCTGTTGTTAGTTATATATCAGCCATTCTCTGAAACTAATTGAAACTTGACAGTGAAGGTAATATACACACAACAAAGGGATTTTGTTTCAGTTTCCTAGAACAGCCACTGAGTTAATGTTAAAATTTGACTCTTGGTTGATTGGTGGCACTAGTGGTAAAGGACCTGCCTGACAATACAGAAGACACCAGAGATACCTCTTTGATCTCTGGGTTGGGAGGATCCCATGGACAAGGAGATGGCAACCCACTCCAGTATTCTTGTCTGGAGAATTCCATGGACAGAGGAACATGGGCTACAGTTTATAGGGTTTCAGTCAGACACGACTGAAGCAACTTGGCAGCCAGCCAGTCGATTTCACCGATCCATGCAACTTTGTTTTCTTAGTGCTTTCCAGGTGCATTTCTGCAGTATGATAAACCACCTAGGTCAGCTGAACACATTTCTCAATTTTACATCTAACCAAAGCAAGCTAATTGTATGATTATTCATCTGGGTCCTCCAAGGGAGCACAAGGACAATCAAAAGTTTCAATTATGATAAAATACAGCAAGTGTCATGGATAATAAAGAGAAGAAGCAAATAAAATACAGTTGAAGTTAAGAGGAAGGAGGCATTATTTTGACCTTATTAGGTTGGAGAAAGCTTTATGGAAAAGTAAGTTGGCATTCCTGGATGTTGAGTAATAGTGAAGCTTTGGCAACTTAAAGTTGCTGAGGGGATGGAACTCTAGAAAGAAGGACCATTCCTTTGTTATCTAAATCAGGACATATTAGAGAGTAAAAATGGCACACTTCTAGTCATTGTACTTAAGCAACAGACCAAAATGAGACTGTTCCAGAAAACTGCATGTGTGGTCACTCCAAGTTCAGGGGAAAGGGTAGAGGAATTCTCTGTATTTGAATGGAGCAAGAGAGGAGAGTAGTAAAAAGTCAGATTAGAAAGTGCATCAGGACCATATCGTGAAGGACCTTGAGTGCCAAGAAATATTTTGCAGACAGTCTAGTTATGGAAAGTTTGTGAATAGGTGGATATGTGATGTAAACAAAACTGTCTTTCAGAAAGATTCATTTGACAGTAGAGAGGAAGATGGATGACAGAGGGCAGACGGGAATATTTACTCGACGTGTCTGTGATTTCTTTTCTCTCTCCAAGTCTTAGAGAATTTGCCTTGTCACAAGGTAAGTAAGGCTAGCCCTAAGTCCCATGGATCCTTATTTTTCTTGTAATCATCTAATACAACCAGGAGTAGACATATGGATTTGCTGGTTCAGTGAGATAGTTTACTCTTAGAAATTTAAAGTTGAGACCAGAAACCAAGTTTTTAAACTACAGGAATTCATCCTTTGGGAATACATGAGGTAGACCATGAACAGGAATGCGTTTCACAGAGAACTGATGTGCTGTGCAGAGAGACAGAAACACTGAAGCTGTGCAAAATGGTGCAGATATGAAAGGCCATGTGCTCATGTGAGAGACGGGAAGAGAGAGAGAGAGAAACAGAGACACAGAGAGAAATGGAGACACAGACGGACAGAGGTGAAGCATGAGAAGAAAAGAGTGGGGAGGAGAAGGAAGGGAAGGGGAGAAAGAGATGCTGCCTGATGGCTCTGAGGTTCTGTGTTACCTGCTGTACCTCATACTCCATGATATTACTGTGTTCTCCTCATTAGCTAAGTTAATCCTAGAACAGTGTGGGAGTCAGGGGCACTGACCTTCTAGGCTGTTCAAAGTCTGCATAATCTACTTGTAATTTATAGTTAGCCCTTTGTATATGTTCCTCCATAGAAGCGGTTCCTTTGTACCTGTGGTTCTGCAACCTCAGATTTAAACAATATTGGATCCTGTAGCACTATAGAATTTGTTATTGAAAAAAAAAATCTGTTAATCTATAAAAATACTGAATCACTGTGTTGCACACCTGAAATTAATATAATATTGTAAATCAGTTAGACTTGGCAACAATAAAAATCTGCATGTAAGTGGACCCGGGCAGTTCAAACACATGTTGTTCAAAGGTTAATATTTGATCAGGTTTATTTTCTTGAAAACAAATGTGCTCTGACTAAGGTAAAGTAAGAAATGTTCCCCAGTAAGAACCACCCATTGATTCTGGATCTGTCTTTTTGGACACCACAAAAGAAGTCTCCTTCTTCTCATAATAGCTCTGCAAATATTTTAAGACAGGCATTGTTATTTTATAGTTTCCTGTTCTTCAGGCTGAATATTTCTCTCTTCAGCAAGAGAGAAGTTATGTGTCATCTGTTTCTTGTTAAAGATGATACTCAAAATTGAGCACCTTATTTTAGATATGTTTAGACCACTACAAAAACTAGTCAGCCTCTTGCTTCACAACCTTCTGTTCTCCTGTATTTTCTTTCAAGGCAAAAAAAATTAAGCACTCAATGTCCCTGACTTTCTTTCAGTTATGGGGAGATGGAAAGGACTTGAAGAATATTTTTAGGTGGTGACATGTAATGATATGTAGGTAGAAGTCTTATTACCAAGCCAAATTTGCATCTGCTCACCTGTGTGCAGTAGAGCCAATTCACTGACATCCGGTTGTGGGAAAGGAAACTGCAGCATTTATTGCAACAGCCAGGCAGGGAGTCCAGGAAGCTAATGCTCAAAAGGCCTGAATTCCTTGATGGCTTTCAGGAAAAGGATTTTAAAACAGAGTGAGGGAGAGGGTTTATGGAGTGTGTGATCAGCTTCTGATTGGTTGGCGGTGAGGTAACAGCGTGGTATTTCAGGAGTCAACATCATCAACCTTCTGGCTTCAACTGGTTTGGGGTCTACTTGCTTTTGGTTAATACACAGTTAACTTCTTCCATCTAGGGAGGTTTGGCATCTGAAAAACAGCTTAAGGATATAGCTCAGACTATTATCTATAGCCCTTGAGAAGGCACTAAATTCTTTGACTTTGTTTAATGGCGAAGCTGTTATTATTTTGTCTTGTTGACTGTTTTCCTTTGTTTCTGTGTTTTCTCACTTCTCTGATTAAATTTGTAAGTCAGGGAAGGCCTAGGAGGCTAAACATTTTCTACAAAGAAAAGGCTTGTGGGGACTTCCCTGGTTATCAGTCCAGTGGTTAAGAATCTGCCTTGCAGTGCAGGGGACTTTGGTTCAATCCCTGGTTGGGGAACCAAGATCCCACAAGCCACAGGGCAACTAAGCCTATGCGTACCAACCAGAGAGTCCATGCACTGCAACAAAGATCCCATGTGCTGCAACTAAGACCGGATGCAGCCAATAGATAGACAAATAAATAAACAACAACAAAAATAGAGGCAAGAGGGAGATAAGGGAGTGTGCCTGTCCTGGGAAGGCCCCAGAGAGTTCTGCTCAGTTGCAATCTAGGAAGAACCATTTTTTTCTGAATAAAAATGTGAATATTTTCTAGGGGGAGAATCCTTTATCCTTTTTTTGTTTAGGATGAAGAAAAGATGCCTGAAAGTGTAGCATCCCTGATGCAACTATGAGGAGGTAACAAGGATGCTGATGTTGGAGAATAAAAACACCTGGTTCCTAGTTTCTATCCCTGAGCTGGCATATCCTCCATGGACTGCCATCACAATACTGCTTGTTGCATGAGACAATAAGAGCCATTTTGTACAAAACTATGTAGCGCATTTTTCTGTAACTAGCATACAAATAATAACTGATAAACCTTCTCAGGCTTGGATATGATACTTTTGTAAATATGATGTAAGGCTTTTAAGTCCCATATATAATGTAAACATTGTAATTCATTCATGTTAGCGAAATTTCTTCTAATTTTCAAATTGGTCTTCTGTGGTGAATAGTCACAATTCCTAGCTGTAAAGCATAGAAAGAATTTAACTCCATTTTCTTAATCCTGCTGTCTTTGAGAAATCAACATCTAATAGATTGATTGGATAATATGCAGATGATTTGCAAATTTCTAAGGCTAATTTATAGAGTAGCATAAAGAGAAGAGTAAACCACACTTTGAGCACAGGTTTCTTCTAGTAGGGAGAATAAAGCATAGTCTCAAATAAGTAAACGTAAAGGAAAATGAGTGGAGTAATCAGGTAATTCTCATGTCTATGAAATTTTGCTGCTCTGCAACTCTTATCCCACAATGATGTGGAACAAATCCAATAAAGCAGAAATGATTGTGTGTGTGTGTGTGTGTTGAGTCTATAGAGTCCTTGAGATGGAACCCCTCCCACCTCTAGTTGCCTGCAGCCTGCAGCCCATGTGTGCCATGGGGAGATACAGAAATGCCCAGGTTCAGGAAGGGGAACCAAGGAGAACTAATGTCAGGGCTGCACAAGGTCAAATGGGCAATGTTAAAGGGTCAGGATCCATGGCGGGCACTGTGGGCCTCAGTAGCAGATGCATTTAGGCCAAGTGAGTGCCATGAAATGCAGAGGGGAAGGAGGACTTCATCCAATGGTCAGGTGAGGTGGCGTGGCTCAGTGAGGAGGGAGAACTGCACAAGTGGCCCTCCCATCCCTGCTGCCATGATGTTTCCTAGGAATTTCTTGTTGCTCAGAAGATCTGAGGGGAGAAAGGAGAAGATACAGGGGTATGAGATGACTGTGAAAACATGTACCCCAAATAGACCTGGTTAAATTGCAAGAGAATAGCCTTAAACAAAAATTGACTCTCTTACCCAGATTAGGTATTTTTTTCCATTGTTATTCAGAGACTTAGAGGCTTGTGATGAGGTTGCATTTCTTTACATACGACTTATAGTGTGTGAATTTTGAAGTCACTTCAAGTACAGGATCTTTGATTTAAGAAAAAATGTGTGTAACGTTATAGGAGAGTTTCAAATGAAGATCGCACACCTAGTCAATGAATTAAAAGGTGATAGTCAAACAAAACTATAAAGGATGCTCATGGCTTTTAATGGGATAGAAGAGGGAGAGTAAAGATGGGTATTTGAGTCAGGACGCTGGGGCAGAGGAACAGACCTATGTGGGAAAAGCAGGATGTCTGTTAGCTGGAGCACATCTTATCGACTGAATCTCAGTGTTTCAGAAGTCGAAAGGAAAGGATTTTAGACATGAATATGTTTTTAATCTGATCTTCTCATTTACAAGTGAGGTGACTGAGGTACAGGGGTGGTGAATAGCTCTGTCACCCTTGCATTAGCAGTGGGGGCCAGTCTTGAACCCTGGTCTCCACACTCAGGGGAAGACTCTGTTCTCTACAACATTTTGCCTGGATTGCCAAGGACCCTGATGTGGGCTGTTTCATTGGCTATGGGAATTCACAGACTGCTTTTGATAAGAGAATTTTAAGAAAAGTAATCTGGCTATAAAGCTATAGGTTAGATTAAAGGGGAGGAATAGGATAGATATAGATCTGGGGGAGAAGGAAAGGGACCTGGGAAGGATTTGGGCATATGTTTAGGGAAGAGGTAAAGGAGTTAGGGTGTAGCACTGTAATAATTATAATCGGGAAGTTATAACTATAATTGTTCATTAAGTAATTTCCTAAGGGTCTCTGGTTTCCTACTGCCAAAGCCTTTGACTGTGTGGATCACAATAAACTGTGGAAAATTCTGAGAAAGATGGGAATACCAGACCACCTAACCTGCCTCGTGAGAAATCTGTATGCAGGTCAGGAAGCAACAGTTAGAACTGGACATGGAACAACAGACTGGTTCCAAATAGGAAAAGGAGTACATCAAGGCTGTATAGTGTCCCCCTGCTTATTTAAATTATATGCAGAGTACATCATGAGAAACACTGGACTGGAAGAAACACAAGCTGGAATCAAGATTGCCGGGAGAAATATCAATAACCTCAGATATGCAGATGACACCACCCTTATGGCAGAAAGGGAAGAGGAGCTAAAAAGCGTCTTGATGAAAGTGAAAGTGGAGAGTGAAAAAGTTGGCTTAAAGCTCAACATTCAGAAAACGAAGATCATGGCATCTGGTCCCATCACTTCATGGGAAATAGATGGGGAAACAGTAGAAACAGTGTCAGACTTTATTTTTTGGGGCTCCAAAATCACTGAAGATGGTGATTGCAGCCATGAAATTAAAAGACACTTACTCCTTGGAAGGAAAGTTATGACCAACCTAGATAACATATTCAAAGGCAGAGACATTACTTTGCCGACTAAGGTCCGTCTAGTCTAGGCTATGGTTTTTCCTGTGGTCATGTATGGATGTGAGAATTGGACTGTGAAGAAGGTTGAGTGCCGAAGAATTGATGCTTTTGAACTGTGGTGTTGGAGAAGACTCTTGAGGGTCCCTTGGACTGCAAGGGGATCCAACCAGTCCATTCTGAAGGAGATCAACCCTGGGATTTCTTTGGAAGGAATGATGTTGAAGCCGAAACTCCAGTACTTTGGACACCTCATGCGAGGAGGTGACTCATTGGAAAAGACTCTGATGCTGGGAGGGATTGGGGGCAGGAGGAGAAGGGGACGACAGAGGATGAGATGACTGGATGGCATCACTGACTTGATGGACGTGAGTCTGAGTGAACTCTGGGAGATGGTGATGGACAGGGAGGCCTGGCATGCTGCGATTCATGGGGTCGCAAAGAGTCGGACACGACTGAGCGACTGAACTGAACTGAAAGAGCTATTGAATGAATGAGTCAACAAATGAAAGTTAGAAATTATAGAGATGCAGAAGGAGGTTTTCCTGAAAGGAAGCTTTTTTTTTTTTGTTGAGGCTCAAGACATAAATTGGAGAATTTTGGAGAAATGTTGATTTGATTTGGACCTATGGAGTTTGATGTAGAGAAGTGGACTCCACATGGATTTTGCAATCAGGTAATTAGAAAGTGAGCCTGGAGCTCTGAGAAAGTTTAGGGCTGCAAAATCTGGGGAAACAGTCAGAAATATGGTGCTAGTGATTACAAGGCTCTACTCAGGGCACTTTACAGAATGAGAAAAATGAAAACTTGGTTCCATTCTCCTCTCAACAGAGTAGACAGTGCCTTCCAGTGAAAAGGGAAAAATTAGAACTTTCCCTTGTATGTGCTGATCAGTCTCTGGTGTGGTGTGTGTGTGTGTGTGTTTAGCACTTTTATAGCACACATATGAAAGTTGAGTGGTCTCTGAATTCAGCGGTTACAGTCAGCTGAATTCTGAACCTGAATAATATATGGGCATGGCACTGTTTACTGCGAGCAAGTGATTTGTTTTATTGCTTACATTTCAAATTCTTTCATATATTTCCCAAGAAGTTTTTGGGCTCCAAAATCACTGCAGATGGTGATTGCAGCCATGAAATTAAAAGATGCTTACTCCTTGGAAGAAAAGTTATGACCAACCTAGATAACATATTCAAAAGCAGAGACATTACTTTGCCGACTAAGATCCGTCTAGTCAAGGCTATGGTTTTTCCAGTAGTCATGTATGGATGTGAGAGTTGGACTGTGAAGAAGGCTGAGCACAGAAGAATTGATGCTTTTGAACTGTGGTGTTGGAGAAGACTCTTGAGGGTCCCTTGGACTGCAAGGAGATCCAACCAGTCCATTCTGAAGGAGATCAGCCCCGGGTATTCTTTGGAAGGAATGATGCTAAAGCTGAAACTCCAGTACTTTGGCCACCTCATGCAAAGAGTTGACTCATTGGAAAAGACCTTGATACTGGGAGGGATTGGGGGCAGGAGAAGAAGGGGACGACTGAGGATGAGATGGCTGGATGGCATCATTGACTCGATGGACGCAAGTTTGAATGAACTCCGGGAGATGGTGATGGACAGGGAGGCCTGGCGTGCTGCGATTCATGGGGTCACAAAGAGTTGGATATGACTGAGTGACTGAACTGAACTGAATTTGATTTGGAAAATTATTAGGAAAATAGGACCAGAGCACAAGAATGAAACCAATGTCAGTTGATGTGAATTATTAATTGTATCTGTTTTTCTAGAGTATTTTTAGTAATAAAAAATCAGTGTCTCTCATTTCACATTAAAATGTTGAATAAAGATTTAAATTACTAGTTTGAAGATGTGCCAGGATTGCAGCCTGTGTGTCTCAGTCCTGTTCTTGATGGGGAACAAAAAGGAAGGAAGGAGGGAAGGAAAGAAGGGGAAAGTAGTGAAACATTATTAGGATAGCAGCCCAAGAAGAAGGGTTCAGCGAGAGGATTGTTTTACTTTTTTCTAAAGACAGGAGTCCTCACACCAACGACCGCATTTCAGCTATTGTCACATCCCAGACGTTCATTATATAGAATTGATAGTGAGTGCAGATGTTTTTGACTTCATAGCCCCCAGCCTGTGAATAAGCTGAGAGCCTTCACAGATCCTTTGAGAACCACCACTCCAATGGCATCCACGCTGACCTTGATGTCAAGGGACTCGCATTCTTGTTATGGCTCTGTCTGTGGCTAACCATATGTCCTGGGGAAAGTCATTTAGTGTCTGCTTTGGTTTCCTGTCTGAATACCTGACCCTTCCTGCTTTATGGGGATGTTGCAAAATGAATTAGAGAAGGTATGAGAGAATGCTTTGTATTCTCTGAGAAAGGTTCTCTGTGATTCTAAAGGATTACTATTAACTCACCCAGAATAAAGACTATGAACCAAGCTGAACAATAAATAGATTTGATGGGAGTGCTCACAGTTTCCTGCTTTGCAGAACAAACTTCTGCCTTGGCTGCTATTAGCACCGAATGATCCCAGCTACTTGTTCCAAAAGTTTAATCCATTATTTATGTGATTGCTCATTTGGTAACATTTTAAAGAATGTGCATAAAGATGAAAATAATATTATCTGGGGATAGATTGATCCAAAGTTAGGATTTTTATAATTAAGAACAGTATTTTACACATTACCACTGCAATAAGCACCCAAATAACTGTTTAAACAATGGCATAGAAACCAAGTGCCACTTGATGTTAGATTGTTGAGATAAAGATTAATCCCATAAATAGCCGGCAATAGAATTTTAGCCTACAAAGGACTGAGGTATCTGTGGTGAGTCTTTAATTTGTGGCTAATGACTGAATCTATCTCACATACTTTTTAAATCAAGAAATCTGAGAAAATAAATATAAGAGAGATTGAAGACCTGAAAATAAAAGCTATGCAACTTAAGCCATCAGCAGTTACATTTATATTTAACAGTGATTAAGTACTGGGATCATCTAAGGGGCTGTAATTTCATCAGGGGACATGTTCATTTTTAACTCAACAAAGCAGATTTAGTGCTTTCCTACGAAAGGACAAAGAAATTGAACTGTTGCTGCTGCTGCTACTGCTGCTAAGTCGCGTTAGTCGTGTCTGACTCTGTGCGACCCCATACTGTTAGCACACCACAAATAATTCTAGCTGACTTATGGTAGGGTAAATAGAAACTAATTTTTGAAGCAGTCAATAAAAATTATCTTTATCTGGGTAGTTTCTATAATGTCCCTGAGTCTATATAAGTTTATGATTTGTAGATCAGCTATCCACAGAATGTAAACGGGAACATTTTTTCTCTGTATCTACACCATTAAGGAGTTAAGAGGAAAATAACATTTGTCTGACTCCTGTCTTCCAGTTTAACCTCATCTCCTGCAGCTGCTCCATAGGAGCCTAGCCATCAAGCCTACTGGGACAAGGTCTCAGAAACAGCTATGTCCCTCTTGGGGTGGAGGTGGGGTTGTCTCTCCCTGGCATGTTCTTGTCTTCCTGCATCTGGTTAACTCCTGCTCATTCTTAGAAAATCACATCATCATCCTTCCTTCTGTTAATTCCTCCACAAACCCACTCTCCCCATCTCTGCTGCACCACAGATGAGACCCCCTGCTCACCCTCTCTGTTCTCGGGGCTTTGTGCATTTGCCTTTTATATTATCCTGCTTTGACTTTCTGAAACTTGCTTAGCCTCCTTCTCCATCTAAAGCCAGATCAATGGGCCACATTTTCATTTTTGGAGCAGCTACTTTCTCTTTGTAGTATCATATAGAATTCTCTCTTTCAGCCCCGACTTCATTCTAGGTCCACCCAGTAGTGCAGGCTTTGGACTTCTTGCCTCCACATTAGCATTTTGCCTCTGAAGTGGACCTTTCTGCTTCATTTCATCTCTATTATAGTAATTTCCTGGCACTGAGCTCTCGATGATCCAAATTCCATCCCAGGTCCACTGGACCAGAATCCTAGTAAGGTGCAGGTGAAGGCATAAGAGGCAGTTAAAGCATTCACATTATTGTTTCATGACAGCTGGTTTACTTGTCTGTCCTCTCCAATTAATTAACTGCAAGTTTCTTGAGGGCAGGATTTATATTATCTGTATTTTGGCATGTGAGGACCTGACATAGTACTTTGTACACAGTAAATGATTAATTCATAAATAAGGTATCAGTTCATTCAGTTCAGTTGCTCAGTTGTGTCCAACTCTTTGTGACTGCATGGACTGCAGGAGGCCAGGCTTCCCTGTCGATCACCAGCTCCCAGAGTTTACTCAAACTCATGCCCATTGTGTCGGTGATGTCATCTCACCATCTTATCCTCTGTCATCCCCTTCTCCTCCTGCCTTCAATCTTTCCCAGCATCAGAGTCTTTTCAGATGAGTCAGTTCTTCACATCAGGTGAACAAATTATTGGAGTTTCAGCTTCAGCATTAGTCCTTCCAATGAATATTCAGAGCTGATTCCCTTCAGGATGGACTGGTTGGATCTCCTTTCAGTTCAAGGAACAGCCAAGATTCTTCTGCAACACCACAGTTCAAAAGCATCAATTCTTTCATGCTCAGCTTTCTTTATAGTCCAACTCTCACATCCATACATGACTACTGGAAAAACCATAGCTTTGACTAAACAGACCTTTGATGGCAAAGTAATGTCTCTACTTTTTAATATGCTGTCTAGGTTGGTCAAACTTTTCTTCCAAGGAGCAAGCGTCTTTTAATTTCATGGCTGCAGTCACCATCTGCAGTAATTTTGGAGCCCCCAAAATAGTCTCTCACTGTTTCCATTGTTTCCCTATCTTCCATTTGCCATGAAGTGGTGGGACCAGAAGCCATGATCTTCGTTTTCTGAATGTTGAGCTTTAAGCCAACTTTTTCACTCTCCTCTTTCACTTTCATCAAGAGGCTCTTTAGTTCTTCTTCACTTTCTGCCATAAGGGTGGTGTCATCTGCATATCTGAGATTATTGATATTTCTCCCAGCAATCTTGATTCCAGCATGTGCTTCATCTAGCCCAGTGTTTCTCATGATGTACTCTAGGTTAAAGCGTCTGCCTGCAATGCGGGAGACCTGGGTTCAATCCCTGAGTTGGGAAGATCCCCTGGAGAAGTAAATGGCAACCCACTCCAGTATTCTTGCCTGGAGAATCCCATGGACGGAGGAGCCTGGAGGGCTACAGTCCACGGGGTCGCAAAGAGTTGGACATGACTCAGCGACTTCACTTTCACTTTCTTTCACTCTGCATATAAGTTAAATAAGCAGGGTGACAATATACAGCCTTGACATACTCCTTTCCCGGTTTGGAACCAGTCTATTGTTCCATGTCCAATTCTAACTGTTGCTTTTTGACCTGCATACAGATTTCTCAAGAGGCAGGTCAGGTGGTCTGGTATTCCCATCTCTTTCAGAATTTTCCACAGTTTATTGTGAGCCACACAATCAAAGGCTTTAGCATAGTCAGTAAAGCAGAAGTAGATGTTTGTGAATGGTCAACTTAGGGCATATTCTTTTTATATCTTAATCCCTACATGAGACAGTTTATTCTTCAACCAGGACAAAATAGATTTGTTGACAAGGAGACCAGATGGAATCACATAAGTTCATGGAGCAAAATAAAGATTTTCTCTTTCACCTCTTTGCCTGTGCAAAGGTATTGGATGGTTCTGTGAAACCTACTTAGAAAAATATATGTCTACAGACTCTGATTTTCATATTTCCTAGGTACTTCTTTGTAAGCTGTCACTGTTTAGAATGGGGACCTCTCATCTGTAAGGGGGCCTCTACTTCTCCTGCTAAGGAGAACTAGCTTTCGGTCCAAGAAGCTAGATCCCTCGCTGATTTACTGTCACCTGTGACTTCCCAGATGGCTCTGTCTGTCAGATTGAGCCCTTAAACCCACCACATCGAGCACAGCATCTGTAACATAGTAGATGCCCAACGTGTATTTGTTGAAAGACTGAATGATGGCCTCCAGCGTTCTTGCCTGCTAACTATCTCCAGCCCCAGATCTTGTGCCATAGGTGATGACCACCCACTGGGAAGTCAGTCTACCGCTTGGCAGCTATTGTGTCCTGCCCAGCTCTAAACACCATTTCTGAACTCTGTGTTTGGTGTCTGGTGCATTTGGCTGTGCTTTCCGAGCCCACTTCTTTTTCTTTAAAACTTTGTATTTTATATTGGAGTATAGTTGATTAACAATGTTGTGATAACTTCAGGTGGACAGCAGAGGGACTCAGCCATATACATATATCCATTCTCCCCACCCCTCAACTCCTCTCCCATCTAGGCTGCCACTTAACACTGAGTGGAGTTCCCTGTGTTCCCAGCAGTACCTTGTTGGTTACCCATTTTAAATATAAGAGTGTGTACATGTCCATCCCAAACTCTAACTGTCCCTTCCCCTCATTCTTCCCTTGCTGATAACCTTAAGCTCGGAGCCCATTTCTTTAAAGCAGTCACTGCTCTCAGCATTGGTTCCCCTCTCATACTCTGGATTTCAAGTCAAAGACCAGCTGTGTCTTTTCTTTTCACCTCCTCCAAGCTCAGAGTGGCACATTCACATCTTTTGTCTGTGATACTTGTGATGTCTTGCAACTCTTAGCTCCCACTACCGCTTGCCCCCAGATATTGGCTGAATTGAGTTGAATTTGAATTTCCATGGCTGGGGGCCCCCTTCCCTGGCTTCTCATGTGCCACACACAGTGTGACTCTGAGAATAGGTGAGGAGAACCTGGTGAGGGCTGGGGATCAGGCCCTTGAGTGCCTCTCTGCATAAGCTTTGGAATAGAACACTTACATAGGAACTCATGTTCTTAATAAGAGTGTATCCATTTTTACTGGGGCTTCCCAGGTGGCTCAATGGTAAGGAATCCACCTGCCAAAGCAGGAGATGCTGGTTTGATCCCTGATTCAGGAGATTCCCTGGAGAAGAAAATGGCCAATCCACTCCAGTATTCTTGCCTGGAAAGTTCCATGGACAGAGAAGCCTGACAAGTTACAGTCCATGGGGTTGCAAAAAGTTGGACACGACTTACTGACTGATCATGTGTGCATGTATTTTACTGAGGTTAAGGTTAAAAAAATAATGAAATCAAGCCAGATTTTTCTCCTTAATTATCATTCTGGTGTGAGGCAAGTTCTTAGAAGTGGGGCAAAATCGTCTTAGTGATTTTATTCACACTCTGGAGAGCCAGAATTGCCAGAGACTCAGCTCTCATTCTTCTTTTGTCCCATCCAAGTTATGCCCTGCTGCAGTGTCGTGATGAGATATATTTTATTGTCTGTTTTGATATAATTTTTAGATCTCTTCTTTCTAAGTTCATTAAAGGCTTTTCTTTCCTCCCCTATAAGCGTGCATTGTTAGCCCTTGGGGTTCTGGCCAAATTCCAATTTGAGCAATTAATTACATTTCAATGCTCAGCCCTTCCTGCAGTTTCAGATGGAAAAGATGTGTTCTTTGTCTTCCTTGGCAAGGAACTGCCGAGGGTGAAGCAGCTGTTGCAGCCTCCCTAGAGGAGAGTCGTTTGAGAAGTGGCGAGAAAGCTTCTTGCTTCTTTGAGGGAGCTGCCTGCTAAGTGTGTTGGGACAAAAGGCCTCCCTGTGAACGTGGGGCGTTTTTACGACAGTGACAACAGTCTCTGAGCCATCCATCACTCCTCTTTTGAACCACCGGCTGAGCCCAAAACAAAATGGGAAGTGATTGTGCCTTTTTTTTTTTTTTCCTGAAGAGCTGTTCCTGAATGTGATGGCCTCCTTTGAAGCCCTGTCAAAGGGATGTTTTTATTTTGCTTTTGTTTTTCTGAAATCCCTTCAGTTTGCCGCACCTCCTGCGAGACCTCACACCACAGCCTGACATCATGTTCGATACCTAAGTGGCTGCCTTCACAGCTAACAAAAGACAAAGAATGCACAGATGCAGGTTGTTCTAATGGAATAAGTCAAATAAATGAAAGGTGTTCTCCTTTTAACTTCAAATAGCAAAAGCAATTAATATTCTTTGGAAACCTCAGGTGATAACACAACATCCAAACTCACTCACCGAGGTTCCCTGTGACATGATCTAACAAGTCAGAAATGCAGTAAGTGTAGTTATATCCTGCAAGTTATTTTGAAAAGGTATGGAGAATAACCTTTTCTAGATGTGTACTCAGTGTTTTCCTTGGCCCAGGCAACAGGGCTTGATGGAATGATAATTGGATGTTGATGAAAAACATCAATCATCATTGCATTGTGACTTGAGGTGTATTTGTTTAATGTTAAACTTTAAGTTGTGAAATAAACCATTCGAGTTGGGGAATGATGATTGCATTTCTAAAACTTCATTCTTTCACTTATTTGGCAAGAGTGAGTCATTCCTTATATCAACAGGGCTTATTGAAAATTCCAGGATTATTCACACAGGTTTGAAGTATTTGTCCTGTTTTAGAAAAATCTTTTTTCAGGCTGTTGTCTTTAAACTGTCCTTCCTAACTTGGGTTTTGGTGCAGGTCTATGGCTAACATTCTTGTTGCCCTGGCAAGCTGCATTCATTCTACATTTTCCAAAGCAGGTCATCTATGTTGTTCTGGGATCAACTACCTTTGAATTCCTTTTTCAGCGGCTGACCTCAGTGTCACAGATATGGCTCTACATGAAAACAGCTGGTTGCACTCAGTCTCCTCACATATTTAGCCACTTCACAGGGAAAACCACATCTCCTCTCTGCTCTTTCATTCTTTCCCTTTATTGCTCGTCCCCTCGTGGGGCCCATGAACAAGTCCTCTCACCCTGGTTTACACTAAGCACAGCTCAGTTGACATTTCATCATAGGTAAACACTGCCTGTATAAGTTAGTCCCTGATTCCCTACCCTGACACTCCTCCTTTTCCATCATCTTTGTTCCTTTCCCATTATCCAGGGAAATCATTGTATCTATCATGGAAATCCTTGTCACCATCACTCCACTCATTACATCTTCAGGGGCCTTATCTCAGCCTCAAATTGTGCATTTGTTCCTAAATATCTCCCTCACTAGTTTGTAAGCAACAAGGAGACTGTTTCCTTATCTTTATTTGTTCACTGTTTTTTTTGTGTGTGTGCACGTGCGCGTGTGTGTAGTTGTTTTGTTTTTTCCCTATTTCCAGTGGCCAGCAAAATGCCTGGGAAAGGAGACACTTGTTAGATAAATAAACAAAAAAATCACTTTTGTTACTAAATGGATTTTTTTCAACTGCCAATAATCAAGATATTTAGATTGCTTGGAAGAGAACAAATTTAATTCCTCATTTAAAAGAATTTCCTATGTTTCATTAACTAGGAATGTGGCAACAATGTTTTCTATTAATTAATTATTTTAATGAGACAGATACATTTCTGTTACGTAGTGTAGCTATCTAGTTTTTTGCTAGCAACTTGGAACATAATCACTCTCTCTAACATTTTCATGTTGAAAGGGAATTTATTGAGTCAGGCATCATACTAAGTACTTTCACATATTTAAATCTATTCAGTCTTCAGAGATATGTGAGATTGGTTTTTATATTATCATTTTATGGAAAAAGAAATTGTGATCAGAGAGGCTAACTGGCTTCCCAAGGTCACACAGCTAGTTAATAAAGTTATCAGGAAGATCTGTATAACCTAAAGCCCATGCTTAACCTGCTGTTCTAACTGACTTATAAGTAGATATTTTCAAACCAAGAGAAGAAAGCTTCCCAATTTATTTCTATTTTGGATTATTTGGGATCAACCTTCTGCTGAAACCAATAACAAAAGCTGGACAAATAAGTCAATAATGGACCTGAAACTTTTGTTCACCAAGTTGACACTCAGTTTGCACTGACAAAATCAAATTAATAGTTTGGGCATGGGTGTAACTTCAGGCTTTGTTTAACCAAGTATCAGACATGCCAATCTGCTTCAAGTTTATTCATCAGTGAAAACCCAAATTGTGAGCCTGCTGATGTGCAAGGTCAAAAGCTGGGACCAAAGCTGGTAGGCAGGTGTGGAGTCTCTACCATGCAGAGAAAGTAGGACAGAGCTCCCCTGTTAAATACCATCCACTGAATACCCTGAGTATTAGGGGTTGAGAAACCTGTCAAAAACTGTGGAACTCTTATGAAGGCAACTCAGCCACTCCAGCTGAACTGCATCATTTCTTCAGAGGGGTATATTTGGTGGACCACTAGCTAGGTGATGGCTCTCATCTCATAATATATTAAAAGTGCTTCCTGTTGTGCTCCCATGGACAGGGAAATGCCTTTCTGTGTCTCCGTGCAGTCTAAATTTCACTACTTTAAAAAGCAAACTCATAGATGAAATCAGCAAGAAAAATTCCTCTTATTTTTGCCTGAGGTTGTGTGATACAGGATGTTAATAATCAAGTTGATTGGAGTTTTCCATTTTCTGTCGGTCTTTTCTGCATTATGCACTCAAAAGTATAAGCAGAATGAATTTGGATTAGAGAAAACAGCTTACAAAGATTCATCTCTTACTTAGGCTTCCCATATCTAGGAACATTTCTGAATGGCCAAACGAAGACTTCATTTACATACTTATATATAATTTTCTTTCATCTTGGCAATTCAAAGAGCTTTACAATGTTGCTTTTTGAGTTGATTAAACCTCACAACTTCACTAAACACTCTATTATGATATTACAGAGGAAGGAGCAAGATTTCAGCTTCTTTGGTACATTTTCCTTGTGTTTGAAATTATTTAATGAGAATTATACCACATTTGAAAGTTTCATTTTTTAATAAAATATTCATTTTGGAATAATTTTAGATTACAGAAAAGTTGCAAATATAATGCTGAATTTCTATACCCTTTGCTCAGATTCTCTTAATGGTAACACCTTATAGAACTGGGGCACACTTACAAAAAGGAAGAAATTAGCATTGGTGTATTACTGTTAAGTAATTTACAGATTATCAGGATTATTGGGATTTCACCAGCTTTTCCATTAATTGTCCTTTTTACATTCCTGTTTCTAATCCAGGACACCATGTTGCATTTGGTTGTCATATCTTCTCAGTATTCTCTGGATTGTGACAAATTTCTCTACCTCTCCTTGTTTTCATGACCTTGGCAGTTTTGAAGAATATTTATTAGTCCAGCATTTTGAAAAGCATCCCGCATATTTTTTTCATGGTCAGAACCACCATGGTGTTATGATTTTTGTGATGAACCACAGATGTGATGTGTCCTTCTCATCACATCGGGGGACCTGTGATATCAGTGTGATGACTTCATCACTGGTGAGATTGACTTTGATCACTTGGTTAAGGTAGGGTGTCTCAGGTTTCCCTACTGCAACATTACTGTTTTACCCTTTCCCCACTATATTCTTTGTAAAGGAGTCAGTAAGTCCTAAACCCAACCCACACCCAAGACAGTAGGGAGGATGAAACAGTGGGAGGCAGAATATCCACATAAATTACCTGGAGTTCTTTCATAATGAAGATCTGTCCCTTCTCCTCCTTTCATTTATTTACTCAGTCATTATTTCAGTATAGATGTGTCTATTTTATCTTTGGTTTATCATCCAATATCACATCATTTTATGGCTCAGATTGTTCTATATTTGACTTCAGAGAGTTCTTTCAGATTAGCTCTTATATAAAGGCTTGTCCTTAAATTATTCTTTAAAAAAGTATATTTTTAATCAGTCATACATTTCACCAGTATTTCGAAGGTTTTTCAGTACCAAAGGTACTATGCCAAAAAAATGTTACCGTATTTATTGAACTCCTGTTATCTGCCAATGCTTATAGACATTACCTTGTTTGATTTTTTAGTGTTTCTAGAAGGTTCAGCTGCTCCCCTGTAAGGGGTGAAATAACTGAAGTTCACTGACCCTAACCTAGATTCCCCAAATTAGTAAGTAGCAGAGAATTGCAAAAGTGTTATATCCTTTGTAGATGATAACTAGCATTTCTGATGGGAGACAATACTTTTCAAAGATTTAAGGATATGATAATTCCCAGCAAATATAGTGGGAAAGCAGATCTTGACCTCAAGCAAATCTATGTCTTTCTAGTTTTCAGGAACTTCCAGTTCTCCACCCATCACCCCCCCCCCCACCCCACCCCTTACACACACGCTCACTCACAAATGATTCCTGGTATACGTTCCTCAGTTCAGTTCAGTTCAGTTCAGTTACTCAGTTGTGTCCGACTCTTTGCGACCCCATGAATCGCAGCACGCCAGGCCTCCCTGTCCATCACCAACTCCCGGACTTGACTCAGACTCACGTCCATCGAGTCGGTGATGCCATCCAGCCATCTTATCGTCTGTTGTCCCCTTCTCCTCCTGCCCCCAATCCCTCCCAGCATCAAAGTCTTTTCCAATAAGTCAACTTTTTGCATGAGGTGGCCAAAGTACTGGAGTTTCAGCTTTAGCATCATTCCTTCTAAAGAACACCCGGGGCTCTCCTTTAGAATGGACTGGTTGTATCTCCTTGCAGTCCAAGGGACTCTCAAGAGTCTTCTCCAACACCACAGTTCAAAAGCATCAATTCTTCGGCACTCAGCCTTCTTCACAGTCCAACTCTCACATACATACATGACCACAGGAAAAACCATAGCCTAGACTAGACAGACCTTTGTTGGCAAAGTCATGTCTCTGCTTTTGAATATGCTATCTAGGTTGGTCATAACTTTCCTTCCAAGGAGTAAGCGTCTTTTAATTTCATGGCTGCAGTCACCATCTGCAGTGATTTTGGAGCCCCCAAAAATAAAGTCTGACACTGTTTCCACTGTTTCCTTATCTATTTCCCATGAAGTGATGGGACCAGATGCCATGATCTTCATTTTCTGAATGTTGAGCTTTAAGCTAGTTTTTTCACTCTCCACTTTCACTTTCATCAAGAAGCTTTGTAGTTCCTCTTCACTTTCTGCCATAAGGGTGGTGTCATTTGCATATCTGAGGTTATTGATATTTCTCCCAGCAATCTTGATTCCAGCTTGCGCTTCTTCCAGTCCAGCGTTTCTCATGATGTACTCTGCATATAATTTAAATAAGCAGGGTGACACTATACAGCCTTGATGTACTCCTTTTCCTATTTGGAACCAGTCTGTAGATGGGAATACCAGACCACCTGACCTGCCTCTTGAGAAACCTATATGCAGGTCAGGAAGCAACAGTTAGAACTGGACATGGAACAGCAGACTGGTTCCAAATAGGAAAAGGAGTACGTCAAGGCTGTATACGTTCCTAGCATCCAGCCATAGTAAATACAAAAAACCAAAATCAGTTGCTCATATTTCTTTGGTTTATAGTTCAGTAAATTGCTGTTAAACTTGTAGGAATTTTTGTTTTGTACCCCCTGGTTTTTTTTTTTTTCAACTGTTTTAGCTGCTGGTTTTCAAAACAGTTTACTAGAAGGTACTGTGATCTGTTAGCATCCTCTTCTCTGTTTCTAAGAACAGTCTTTGCTTACGCTAGGCATGGAACAATGATGATTCACTCATGGGCTTCTTGAGTAGAATTAGATAATAATCAATTTGCTGTCTCCATTTAAGACAGCCGTCCCTACTACACACACACACAGACACACTCATACACAATTGCAATTGAATCTATTTTTTGGTAATCACAGATGGCAGAGTTATGAAGGGAAGGTCAAACTCTAGAAGTGAAAATTGATAGTTAAAGAGTATTATGCATTAATAGGGATGATATATCAACATTTCATTTTTCAGAAATAGCTGAAAAAACAGTAGTTTATGTTAAAGAATTTCCAGTTGGATATAAACAAAGAAGAAGCTCTTACAAAACAAGGAAACTAGAATGTAAAGCCCTCATAGTAAGAAGATAAAATAGCCTTGGTGAGGTGTCATTAAGAACATCATTTTTTAAGAATTGCCAAACTCAAATAGATACACATCTCCAGCCATTATGTGCCAGACCTTTTTCTGGGACTTTGGAAATCAGCTGGAGAATAGTTTTTGTTCTTAAGGACGCATGAAAGTATTTAGCAGAATCACAAGTGTATAGAAAATGGACACACACACACATACAGTTTTAACCTGATTCTGAATATCTGCATGTATTTCTCAATCAGCATGAGCTCATGGTAATATTCAGTAATTATAATGAAAGTAAGTGAAGTGAGAAGAGCACTTTCAATGTTTTAATTTCAAAGCATGCTGGAGATTCAAGTAGGCATTGACATTACATTTCTGAAAACTAGGTGGGTATTAGGGTTTCCATATGGGGTGGGGACCAAATGATAGAGAACTGATACCTAACTACCAACTCTGTTTTCCAGCTGTAAGAGAAATATGTACTGACACACTTGTGGCTGGAGTGATGTCACCATTGAGAGACAGTGTAACATTAGCAACTGGCTTATGTGTTAAATTTTTTTTTTAGGTTCAGAGCCCTTCTCTGGCATGTGTTTTGGGTTGCAGGGGATTTTTGTCACTTATATGGACATTCAGTTACCTGAAAATGGGGAATTCTGCAAGTTGACTGCTTGGAGACCCTTTTCATTCTAATTTTAGAATTTTAAATTCATTTTTATTCTATTCCTAGTTCATAAGTTTGTAACATTATGGTTGTTTATTTTAAAATTAAAAGAATTAGAAAGAATGTTTCTGGTCTATAGTGATTTTCAATAAATAGGGGAGGTAGGTAGGTACATAATAAAATATAACATGGAAAAATTATGATTTGAGGAACAGTTATGCAGACTGTTTGGTAGAAGTATAAAAGACCCTAGAGGATGCCCTTACAAAACGACTTCATTCTGTAGACCAAATGTCTTGCTTCCAGAATTGTCAGTCTCCTATTTAGGTCCTAGGTAGAACCCCTAAGTAGTTCAATCACTTACTTGATTACTTGGGACAGAACAGTTCTTCAGAAGAGAAAACAGACAGAATTATCCGATTTAGTTCAGACTGTACTCTCCTGGATTTCTTCCAGAAACAGTTAGATGGCATCTTTGCAGGCATGCATATTCTTGCTGCCTTGTTTCCTATTTACCTTTTCCAAGCTGAAAGTATATTCAATTAAGTTATGTTACACCATCGAATCATTAGCAGTTAGATCCTGGATGGTGTGTAGTTTGTTTTAACAACTGGTGTTAGAGGCCAGACCATTACACCAGGCCAGCACAGACATGCTTCTCATTAGCCCATCTGTTTTAAAAAGAAACACACGGGATGCTGAGTGAACTAAATTTCCACTCACTGGTTTCAGCAAAAGCCGCCTGAAAATGGCCTCGAGGGGACCTCACTTCAGATTTTATTAAAGTTCATCAACTACATATTATGCAGATACATAAAAATAGATTAGCAATCGTAAAAGAATGACTCATGTTTATTACCTTGAAGAGTAATTGCCTAGGACTCAAAAAAATGAAACATTGCTAAAACTCAATAAAGTTGAGAACTCCTTTTGTCAAGCACAGCACAAATAAATTTGGGAGAGAATGCCACATTGTATCTATTAGCTGAGCTATTATCATATAAAATTTTGTCTCATTTAAGGAAATGAGAGTCAAAATTAAATCCAGAAAACTGATTATAATTATAGAAGTTTTTGTCATCTGTGGCCAAAAACCACTTGACATGTGTTAATGGTCTTGTGGAAAATGCACAGGTATTTATGGATAGTGGTTCAGTCCAGCAGGACAAAAAGACAAAAGACCAAATTTTCATGTCTGGTGTAGATGTTATGGGCAGAATTGTGTCCTCCCCCCAAATTCATATGTTAAAGTCATAACCCCTAGTACCTTAGAGTGTGTGTGTGTGTGTGTGTGTGTGTGTGTGTGTGTGTGTGTGTATTGTGTGTGTGTGTGCTTAGTTGCTCAGTCATGTCTGAGTCTTTGCAACCCCATGGACTGGTGCCCGCCAGCCTCCTCTGTCCATGAGATTTCCTAGGCAAGAATACTGGAGTGGGTTGCCATTTCCTACTCCAGGGGATCTTCCCGACCTAGAGACTGAATCGGAGTCTCTTACGTTTCTTGTATTCAGGCAGGTTCTTTACCACTCAGCCACCTGGGAAGCCCAGTACCTCTGAATGTGACTGTATTTGGAGATAAGGTCTTTATAGACATGCTTGAATTAAAATGAAGCTTTTAGCGTGAGCCCTGAGCAGTGTAATTAGTCGTAATCCAATCAGAACAGGAGATTTGGACACAGACACCTATGGGGAAGATGATGTAAAGACACAGGAAAAGATGGCCATCTACATGCCCAGGAAAAAGGCCCGAGGCAGGTCCTTCCTTCACAGCCCTTAGAAGAAATCAACCCTGCTGATAGATACTGATCTTGGAGTTGTAGCCTCCAGAAAGTGAAGTTGCTCAGTCTTGTCAGACTCTTTGCGACTCCATGGACTATAGCCTATCATGCTCCTCCATCCATGAGATTTTCCAGGCAAGAGTACTGGAGTGGGTTGCCATTTACTTCTCCAGAGGATCTTCCCTACCCAGGGATCAAACCTGAATCTCCCACATTGCAGGCAGAGATGCTTTAACGTCTGAGCCACCAAGGAAGTCCTTAGCTTCCAGAACTGTGAGACAGTTTCTTTTGTTTAAGCCCATTCTGTACTACTTTTTTTTTTTCCTCCACAAAAGTAGAAAATGAAAACAATAGTAGTAATTGAAAATTAGCCGTCCACTTGCCAGTCACCCATTCTATGTATTTTGAAGCAAATGTGGGTCCTGCCCACTGCTGAGGTTGTAGGGCCAGAAGACAGAGAACAGGGGCCCACAGATCACTAAAGAAAGTGAAAATACTAATTAATTAATCAAATCATTCTCTCATACAGCATGAGTGAAATAGATTGTTGCAAAACAAAATATTTTTCCCAGTAATTTAAATATTTAACAATCATGAATCAAGCTATCAAACTATTTAATACAAATGTTTTCTCCTTTTGCATTGACATAGTTTTACAATTATAATAATTTAAAAATATGTTTCATGTATGGTTTTAATATGATTGAAAGTAGCCAAAATGTCAGACAAATAAATTTAATTATTATTGTGCAGACATGGATATTCTGTTGATGAGCTGGCAAAGTTTGGGATAATAAAATAGAGACATACATAATTTGTAAATTATTGTCTATTTATTGTATCAAATTTATTTTTGTCTTCATTTCAACACAACCACTAATTACTTAACTATAATCAACATTTTTTTTCTGATTTATGTTCTGTTGTAATTAATTTTACAGTGCACATAATTTGAACATATCATCAGAATATGAATTAAAGTGTAATTATTTTCAAAATATATATTATTTGAATGCATTAGCTTCAAAAAGGAGAAGGAAATGGCAACCCACTCCAGTGTTCTTGCCTGGAGAATCCCAGGGACGGGGGAGCCTGGTGGGCTGCCGTCTATGGGATCACACAGAGTCGGACACGACTGAAGTAACTTTGCAGTAGCAGCAGCTTCAGAAATATAAACTGAATAGGATGTAAAATATTAGAATTATTTTTCATGGAACTCTTCCCTAAATACACAATATTATCTAATAAAATTAAAATATAGACTTCAAGTTAAAATTATAAAAAATAAAAAAACTGAATCTAAAATAATTATATAAGCTAACATTTAAAAATTTGATTAATTAAATACAAGATAAAACTCTTCACCATTATCATGTTTAGTGACCACCTAGTTGACAAAGTAAAGAGTATTGTACTTCAATGCATATCAGATTTTGACATAGATAGGTATATAGATAATAGTTCTAAATAGGTATGCAAGTTTAAGTATGATGTTAGTATTTTAATATTACAGAATGTTTCTCAGCTGTCAAGTAAAACTCTGGTGAATACTGCACTGATTCGTACACATTTTGGATCACAAATTGTGGGTTGCCATTCCCTTCTCCAGAGCATCTTCCTGACCCAGGGATCGAACCTGAGTTTCCCGCATTGCAGGCAGATTCCTTACCATCTGAGCCAACAGGGAAACCGTGCTACTATTACAGAATGTTTCTTAGCTGCCAAGTAAAACTATATTGCACTGATTCATATATATTTTGGATCACAAATTGGAACCACAGATTAGAGCAGGGAGAGAAAAAAATTAATGGACATTCAGCACTCTGGGGAATAATAGTTATGCAATAATCTGTTTTATTCATGCTATTTAGCAAATGAATTAGTTTTCTCTCGTTCTGAAGTGCTTCTACCACTTGCATTTTCTTATACCTGGAAGCACTGCTATCCATCCACATATTCATGATATTTATCTGTAGATGCTTTTTATTCTAAGGGAACACAGGTTAAACAAGGAGAAGTACTTCCAGGGGCTTGATTTGTGTTAGTCGCAGAGGAGATGTCTAGGCTTACAGGTTGGGCTGTGGTGGTGCTGATGGCCAGACTTCAAGTTACAGAGACACTCCTGTATTGTTTAATAAACGTATTTTTACATGTATCTGTGGTACATGTGGCCATCCTTTTTAATTTGTTATATGTGAAGCCCTCTGAAGACCGAGAACCAGGGTAGGGGCCCACCTTTCCTGTTCATGTGAGAGTCTGCTATGAGTTGAATAGTGAGCCCACTCCAATATTCAAGTCCACCCTGAATCTTAGAGTGTAACATTATTTGGAAATAGAGTATTTGCAAATGTAATTAAAGGATCTTGAGATGAAATCATTCTGTATTTAGAAAAGGCCCTAAATCCTGTGAGTGGTGGCCTACATAGGGAGGAAGGCCTCCTGAATATAGGGACAGAGATTGGAATTATGTTGCCAAAAGCCAAGGAGTATCTGAGGCTACCACAAACTGAAAGAGGCAAGAAAGGACTCTTGTCTAGAGTGTTCAGGAGTAAGGTCCTGCTGGCACCTTGATTTTGAACTTCAAGTCTCCAGAACCGTGAGAGAAAACATCTATGTTGTTATCAGGCACCTAGTTGTGGTGCTTGTCCTCACGGGCCCGCTTGTGATAGATAGACTCTAGGCACTGATTCTTGTCTTTCTACAACCAGTAAGAATAACCCAAGAAATGTTAGCTCTCCATGTATTCTAGTAGTTATTATATCAGTGTGATGGAATCCCATTATGGATTCATTTGACTTAGATTCAACTTTTCAAAAGTAAAGAGGAAAACGATCAACAGTGTTGGCAAGGGACATGAGCATGTGTCCTTTCAGTGTGAACTTTGCATCTGAAATTTGAATCTGTGGGCTATCAGCCTCATTTTCCCCATGCTTCTCATCGCATTAGCATCTACCTACCTATCTATGTATCTATGTATTTACTCATCTTTATTTCTATCTAATAAAGCATAAGTCCTAAATAAAAGCAAATTAATACAGCTTTTCTCAACTACAGAGACAGTGATCTGTTCCAGTAGCAGGGGAAAAATCCATGCTACACTGTATTTAGTCATTGTTATGTAATCTAGGGCTTACCCTGGTGGCTTAGACGGTAAATAATTTGCCTGCAATGCAGGAGACCTGGTTTGATCCCTGGATTGGGAAGATCCCCTGGAGGAGGGCATGGCAACCCACTCCAGTGTTCTTGCCTGGAGAATCCAATGGACAGAGGAGCCTGGCGGGCTACTGTCCATGGAGTCTCAAAGAGTCAGACACGACTGAGTGACTAAGCACACAGCATATAATCTGGGAGGGCTTCCCTGGTGACTCAGAGGTAAAGAATCCACCTGCCAATACAGGAGATGCGAGTTCCATACCTGGGTCAGGAAGATCCCACGGAAAAGGGAATGGCAATCCACTCCAGTATTCTTGCCTGGGAAATATCATGGACAAAGGGGACTACAGTCCACGGGGTCACAATTTAGCAAATAGACAATAATTTGTAATCTGGAAACAGACTGTTTTAACTCTGTCGTTCATATTGTATTCTTGTCCCACTCTGTGAACATTCAAACACTTATTTCCAAACTGACTAAAATGATATAATCCTAGAGATCCAGGGCATTCTTGACCCTGCCATTGAATTTGGTCAAGTTGGTTAACAGTTATTTCCATATTCTCACAGTATTGTGAGAATAAATGAAATAGATAGGTGTGGATCTCAAAAGTTTCCTTCTTTAAACTATTCTTAGGCCACAATGTGTAAAGGGAAAAAATTATGAGGAAAAGGAAAAAGCACTCATAAATGGCTGAAAAATCTTGCACCATATAAAACTTTATAAAACTGCCTTGTAACATGCAACCTATGTTTTAACTACATTTCATTTTGAAAGTGGGAGAGGAAATGCTCTTTGAAGAAATCTTTATGATGGACTGGTGAAGCTAACTGGCAAGATTATGGTTTTTGAGCAGTTCTCTGCCTTTTAAGTTCAGTAAACACACTTTGAAGAATTAGATAAGTGCAGATATGGGAACCACAAGATGGAGGAGAAGGGAACCTTTCCTCATGTTTTTGGCAGAGTCATCAGTATCTTTAATAGGTTTTTCTAAAGGTTATTTGACATTAAAATAGTATATTATTTTATTAATCTCTGAAATGTAAGTAACGTTGGGCTTTAAGGTCAGAGTTTGAAATCTAAGAACCGTAAATCTGAATATGTTCCAAAGCCTACTGGATGCTCAATGTTGGGAAACATTTAATATCTTGGAGTTTCAGGTTCATCACTTTTAAAAATGGTCAAAATAACAGTTGTTCATGAAATTCTCACAAGGACAAAGAGAGCTTCTATAAAGTTACTAATATACTGCCTAATGCAGAATAGCCAGAGATCAAATGGAACCTACTGTTCTTTATCTTATTTCACAGAAACTTGCATATATATATTACTTTAATTAAAATTTTAAATGAGAATTATCCATTAGTAACAAGTATATTTTGAAATGATTCTCTGTCTGAATGATTTTGTTTGGTGCTGGTGATGGCTGCTTCTCCTTTCTGACAATTTTGTTACATTTACCATATTTGGGGGACACAGAGGAAAATCAGTCAAATGGACTCATTCCTTGTCACTAGTACTTTATGATTTCTCCTGAATGACCAAGATGTAAGTCCATGGGAAACATAACCAAATGAGAGAGGCCGCTGTGGACACCCCTGCTGGCTGTACATGCCCCACTCTTCCTCTTGAATGCAGTCTATGTGAGTTCACCCACAGTGGAGAGCTTAAATATTATGCTGTCTCAAGAGAGGCGAAATGGAGTGTATGTGCAGTAAGGTCAACTGTATGATAGATTCTCATCTATAATTTTTACTTTTCATTAATGATCACCACCGCTTGCTGATTGTCCCTCCCATCTTGGCCAGGATAGGATGAATTTTATAGATTGTGTTGGGAGAGCAGTCTCATCATGTTCTCTTGTGAGGAGACAGCCACAGTGTTTAGAAGGCTTACAGCAAATTATTTTCCACTTAGTAGTCCTAATATTTAGCGTTCAGAAAACCAATTAATACAGTTTACTGGTAAAGAAAGAGAATTAGGCTGGATTAGGATACAAATTCAGTGCAATTTTCTCTCTTCTGCTGGTGGTGAGAAAAAATTTTCGAAATAAAGTGAAAGCTTACACTGTGGCCACTGATGTACCCACAGCCCATCCACATATTACATCAATATTCTATTTTTCTGAGGTGTTAAAGATCTAGTGAATGTTATGAAATGGTTAATATTCTATTGGTTTTACTGAGAAGTCAAACTAGAATATGTTAATATTTTTTTTCTTTCTATTTAAGTAAGCCCTGTTGGTCTTAGAATGTTTCTGAGGACTACATCTTTTAAGGACTTTAAATGATATTTTACCTTGATCTCTTTTATATTACTAAATTCATATTTCACAAAAAGTAGGAATTACTAAGAATATAGGGCTTCCCAGATCGCTTAGTGGTAAAGAATGTACCTGCCCATTCGGAAGACCTAGGTTGGATCCCTGGGTTGCAAAGATCCCCTGGAGGAGGAAATGGCAGCCCACTTCAGTCTTCTTGCCTGGAGAATCCCATGAGTAGGGAAGCCTGGCAAACTACAGTCCATGGGGTTGCAAAGAACTGGACATGACTAAGAATATGAAAACTAAAAGCCAGATTATTTTATCTTTATTGATTTTCAAATCAAGTGACTGAAAAATAGGCATGCTTTTTCATGACATAATTTGAGGGCTGTGACACACACCAGGACCTATGTGTACATGGTGAAACTGAAATTCTAGCATGTCATCCCTGCCTTCTGCTGCTTCTGAAAACTGCATGTGCAAACGTGTCACACAGGCATCCCAGGGAGGAGAGAGCAAGGTTGAGAGGACAGCCGTGGTACTTTGTCAGCTCAGTCTTGTCTCCAGCAGCCTAGGCGCCCTTTCTCTTTTATAAAATAATACCTTTGCTCCCTGAATGACTTATCATTTATATAGCATACTCTTTATTTTATTTTATTTTTTTTACTTTATTTTACTTTACAATACTGTATTGGTTTCACGTGATAAAATATTGCAAATATCTAGCTCATTTCTCTTAAGTGCTTTAGTCATTTCATGCACCCACTACAGAAAACATACACAGCAGGGCAACAGGTGCTTAAAAGCGCCTTGAGGGAAGTACATCCATCATGGCATTCTATGTTTTCTACACATGATTTATTTTTCCTTCCTGGTCCTGAGGTAGAGAAAGCATCTGCAACCCACAGCGGTGCATTTTTACAGAATGCTTTCACATTCTTGGTGGTTTGTTCATCAAAGCATCAAAACTTTGGGGCTGTTACCTTCCTTATATATGTCATATACAGTATACTCCTCAGCTAACATGAAATAAAGCAATAGCACTACAGAAATTCACTTTCTTCACTACTTCCCCCACACCTAAACACCCATTCGGAAAGAATACCCCTATGTCCTGGAACATGCCTTCCCCACTGCTGCTTGTAACTTTCTGTCTCCCTAGTACCAGGGTGGAACACCACCTGCTACATTCTCTTTCAATGCATCGTAATTACAGAAAGACCTGTGCCATATAACTTTCTGCAAGTTTTCCTTGCGATAAAAATTCAATGCGCTAACAGCCCTTAAAATGTCTCGTTTCCTCCATCAAATATAACGGTTTGTGATTTTACACAGGGGGCTGCAGCATAAAGAAGGTAAGGCCATTCTGAATGGTTTATAAAATAATTCTCTATGGTAACTAAAATCCATATGATTCTTTCTTTCCTCGTAATGAGACTTCTTGTGTGTGAACACTTATGAAAAAGATGCTGTCACATAATGATGTTCTTTCGCTGTAGTGTGAGAGCTGACGTGGATAAAATTTTTTTTTTCAGGAAGCAAATTTGATAAGGGGGATCATGGAGCCAAAAACTGTTGCGTGCTGATGATGCGGGCCCCAGAGATAAACCTCCTCTGTGTTTCCATTTCCTTCTACATGATGTATTTTGACTTATTCTATTTTATTACCAGTAAGGAAATACCAGTAAGTATTCAGCAAAGGCGAATGCATATCTGTACCAGCACAGTTTGGCTCTAAACGATGTGCTTATTAGATCACCAGTGTGCTGGGCCATGGAGGAGGCTGCTGAGAGAGTACAGAGGAAGCGGTCAGTAGTCTTAAGAAGCAGTCAGTGATTGTATTGGCCAGAATTTTTTTTCCCAATCACTGGTATCAAAAACTTCAACCTGGGACTTCCCTGGTGGTCTAATGGTTAAGAATCCACCTTGCAATGCAAGGAACAAGAGTTTGATCCTTGGTTTGAGAACAATGCTAGGGGGCAACTAAGCCTATGCACCACAATTGCTGAGCGAGCCTGCACGCTCTGGAGTCCACCTATCACAATGAAGATCCCACCTGCCACAACTAAGACTCAATAAAGCCAAATAAATAAATAAATAAATTTTAAGATAAGAATAATCTTCAAAAAAAAGCCTAACTCAAGTTGGCATGAGGATCTAACAGGTTTATTTGTTCTTATAATGTGCATGCCATTAAGAATAGGCATGGAGCTGGCCTTAGGAATGATGAGACCATTGCTTCTGAGACTCCCTGCCTTTCTGTGTGGACTGGATTTATTTTTTACTGATACAGGCCGATTTCCTCCACATGTGGTAGGAACTCCAGACTTGCATTCCTTCAGCTTCATAATCTGAGAAGAAAGTAGCTCCTACTCACCCAGATCTAGTTATTCAATTCTCTGATGCTGGAAATTTATGGAGCCAGTTACTCATACTTCCTATATTCCTGGGTTCTAACTGATAAAGAACAAACAGGACAACTTGGATTAGTACCTAAAGCTAACCACCCCAAAACACTAGATTAACTAGGGAATAGGTTTACTCCTTTTTTCAACTCTAATTCTTATATGCTGCCACAGAATCAACTCAGCCCACACATCTGACCAACTTCACAGAGGACGGGAGGCCAACCTCAGACATTCTTTGGCTGTCAGAAATGGGAGACACTGTGGTCAGACTTGTCTCAGAAAAAAAAAAAGAAAGTAGATCTATGGACCCCAACTCTGCATGGCAGCAAGAAATAAAAGAGACCATTATGTTTCTTTGGGATCAGTTAAACAGGCAACATGATGAGGTGGGTGAATCTATTCCTGGTTTTTAAGAGTAGTCATCACACCACAAGGCCAATGAATGTCTAGCTCTGACCAGTTAGATTAGTCATGCCTCCTGTGGTGTGCTTAACATGGTTTCACTTCCCCCTTCTCCACTGCCTTCTTATGGGGAGTGTTAATAGATGTTCTGTCTCCTTTAGACATCTGAGGAGGGGGAGAAACATTTCTCTTTTCCCTCCTACAAGGAAGACCCTGAATGTTTCAGGTCAGGTCACATGCTGATCCCTCAGTCACATGTTGAAACCAGGGGAATCAGGTATCTTGATGGTCCCAATCTTGGACAGATGTCCACACTAGTGGCTGAATGCGGCCTCAGGAATTTTACCAGAAAGAGAATGGACAGGAGTTTTGCAGTTCACACATGATCATCAAGGACTTCTCTGATGGTACAGTGGTTAAGAATCCATCTTCCAGTGCAGGAGACATGGGTTTAATCCCTTGTCAGGGAACTAAGATCCCACATACTGCAGAGCTACTAAGCCTGTATGCCTTAACAAAAATTCCACGTGCAGCAACTAAGAGTCAACACAGCGAAGTAAATAAATAAACAAACTTAGTAATCATTTTCAGCCAGACAGCCTTGATAATGAGGATAAAAGGATAGAGTGGAGTGTTAATATGGATATTTTTAATAGAATAGTCCAGATATCAGATACCAAAGTGAGACAGACAGATTGTATATAAAATTGTCAACGAAAATTGCCAAGAACTGGTTCCACAATTTTAAATCCTCTCAAATGCTTTAAGAGTACAAACGTCTAGACAAAGTAGAAAGACAAGGACAATTTGTGAAAAGATTTTGGGGAGAGCTATTGCCTCATTGTAAATCTGTACCTCCCACCTGAAGGTGGGAATATGAACCTGAATATGTGACTCCTGAAGTTGTGGGCTATTTGTGCCACCAGCTTCCTGGTGAGCTGTGCCGGTATAAGGATACATTGAAGAGAATGTGGCTGCTATTTTGGAAATTAATGTTGGTCCTCTAGGATGGCTAGTTAAAGGTCCTTGAAATCCAAGGGACAGATACAGAGTACATGATAGGAATTTATGCCTGGAGATGTTTCTGCCATAGGATGAAAGGCCACAAAAGACAGAGCATGTGTGGGATAAGCATCAGGTAATCAGAAGTGTAGGGAGGATTGGGGATGCCTTGCTGAAGACCTGCCCCCATAGCATGGGAGTTGATGCCAGACTAGGTGATGGTCTATAGTTCTCTTCTCCCATATTCAGTACCTCCTCTTGAAGGAGGATTATAAATCTCTGCCCTAAAATATTTTCTTTGTGTCCCTGCCCTAATGAACTCAATGTGACCAATGAAGGTAACTAGACATATCATGCATCTCTTATGGACAGACATGAAGAGACAGCACTTGCTCCCTGTGCTCTTTCCTCTGATGCCTTAATCTTAGAAGAATGTGCTGTGATATGGAGCCTCATTAACTTAAGTTTCTGGATACTACAGAACTGTTTACTACAATAAATAGGGTCTGCTTGCCCACCTACTCTTGAGGCACATGGTAAGTGAGCAGAAACTAAACTTTGTTGTCTTGGGCCAATGATTGTGGGGGGTTAGCTGTTGACATAGCATCATCAATTCTGTTTTAACTGACACAAGGAACCTAGTATGGGAGCCTCCAAAGAGTTCTGAGAATAACTCCTGAGAACCAGCTTTACCATCTCACCAATTCCAGAGAGTGAGTCAGGTACTAGCCAAGTAAGAACTCTCTCCTATTGCTTCATTGCCCCACCTCTACCCACACCTTTGTAAATCCTGGCTGGAAAGAGGGAGATGATGGACATCTAATGATGTCCATATTTTATTTTATTTTTTAAAATGTATTTCTTTATTTGTTTTTGACTGTGCTGGGTCTTTGTTGCTGTGCCTGGATTTTCTCTAGTTGTAGTGATTGGGGACTACTCTCTAGCTGTGTTGTGGGGGCTTCTTATTACGGTGGCTTCACTTGTTGCAGAGTACAGGCTCTAGGGCACTCGAGCTCAATAGTTGTAGTGCTCTAGCTTAGTTGCCTCGTGGTATATGGGATCTTCCCAGATCAAAGACTGAACTCATGTCCCCTGCATTGGCAGGTGGATTCTTAACCCCTGGACCACCAGGGAAGTCCCATATTTTAGAGTATTGTCTAGGACTGCATGACCTAATAACTGAACTGAGATGGTGTTGGCATCTTAATGTCTTCAGAGGGCTATCTATTGCCTGAAAGTGACCAGAAAAGAAGTGACCTTGGTAGAATGTTGATCTACTAACAAGGCAAAAACTTTTCCTTACCCCACCCTCACCCATTAAAAAAGAAAACTAAGGTAAAATCAAAACAAAATAAAGCCACACAAAACTTTCCTCCAGAGAACAAAATTACAGTAGAATAGTAGACCATTTTTTAAAAATTAGAACTTAAACATATCTTATGCATTATGCTTGTTTAACATACCAGCTATATAAATAAATCAAGAGTGCTGATTTTAAAGTTTTAAATTTTCTTCAGAACTAAAATGTATTTTTAAATGCAAATGAATGGCTGGCACTTATATCTTACATTTATATATATATATATAAACAAAATTAGATATTAACATTTAAACATTAATGTGTGGGTTTGTTTGTTTTTGTTACAGTGTGTATCAAGTAGTGGAAAGAAGCTGAAATATAGAAAGAAATTTGTGGTGAGATGAATTGACTCAGTCAGATTTAAGCACAGCACTGAGTCTGACCTCCTTTTGCAGTTTTGTCTTTCTCTGATGTGCCTTATGATATTGTACAATTCATTTAACTTTCTGTATTATGGATTCCTTATTTATAAATTGAAGGTGAGAGCTGATTTCTCAGGTTTCTGTGAGGAGTATCTAATTAATGCCTGTAAGATTTTGAAAATATAAAGTGCTCTGTAAATATTAAAAGGAACTAGGTGTACATCTGCTCAGTGAAGATTATAAGATTGCTGAAAGATCTTCATTGCTCCAAAACGGGAAGGACCATACTCTAAGAAGAGAATCTCAGAATATTTTTCAAAAATATGCTTTGAAAGCTGAAAACTTGGTTTCACAGTCACATAGATGATTTCTCAGATATTTAGTCAATTCAAAATAAAAACATGCTGTGCATATTTGTAGTAATACTGGTATACATTTCAAAGAGCTTACATATTCATTACTTTAATTGAAGCACATAATTGTAGGTTAGGAAGAAATCTTAGCCAACATCTAGTGCAGTTCCTTGCTTCTCTTTTCCCAAATTTGTGATCTGAGGTCACAAGAGACTCAACAACTTTATTAGTTATCACACAGCTAATTTATCAGATAACCCCATCAGTCAGTTCAGTTCAGTTCAGCCGCTCAGTCATATCTGATTCTTTGCAACCCCATGAATCACAGCACGTCAGGCCTCCCTCTCCATCATAACTCACGGAGTTCACTCAAACTCATGTCCATCGAGTCAGTGATGCCATGCAGCCATCTCATCCACTGTCGTCCTGCCGCCAATCCCTACCAGCATCAGAGTCTTTTCCAATGAGTCACTCTTTGCACGAGGTGGCCAAAGTATTGGAGTTTCAGCTTCAGCATCAGTCCTTCCAATGAACACCCAGGACTGATCTCCTTCAGAATGGACTAGTTGGACCTCCTTGCAGTCCAGGGGACTCTCAAGAGTCTTCTCCAACACCACAGTTCAAAAGCATCGATTCTTCAGTGCTCAGCTTTCTTCACAGTCCAACTCTCACATCCATACATGACTACTAGAAAAACCATAGCCTTGACTAGACGGATCATTGGTGGCAAAGTGATGTCTCTGCTTTTCAATGTACTATCTAGGTTGGTCATAACTTTCCTTCCAAGGAGTAAGCGTCTTTTAATTTCATGGCTGTAATCACCATCTGCAGTGATTTTGGAGCCCCCCCCCCCCCCACAAAATAAAGTCTGACACTGTTTCCCTTTTTTCCCCATCTATTTCCCATGAAGTGATGGGACCAGATGCCATGATCTTTGTTTTCTGAATGTTGAGCTTTAAGCCAACTTTTTCACTCTCCTCTTTCACTTTCATCAAGAGGCTTTTTAGCTCCTCTTCACTTTCTACCCTAAGGGTGTTGTCATCTGCATATCATAGGTTATTGATATTTCTCCCCACAATCTTGATTCTAGCTTGTGTTTCTTCCAGTCCAGCGTTTCTCATGATGTACTTTGCATAAAAGTTAAATAAGCAGGGTGACAATATACAGCCTTGATGTACTCCTTTTCCTATTTGGAACCAGTCTGTTGTTCCATGTCCAGTTCTAACTGTTGCTTCCTGACCTGCATACAGGTTTCTCAAGAGGCAGGTCAGGTGGTCTGGTATTCCCATCTCTTTCAGAATTTTCCACAGTTTATTGTGATCCACACAGTCAAAGGCTTTGGCATAGTCAATAAAGCAGAAATAGATGTTTTTCTGAAACTCTTAATTTTTTCAGTGATCCAGCGGATGTTGGCAATTTGATCTCTGGTTCCTCTGCCTTTTCTAAAACCAGCTTGAACATTTGGAAGTTCACAGTTTACGTACTGCTGAAGCCTGGTTTGCAGAATATTGAGTTTTACTTTACTAGAGTATGAGATGAGTGCAATTGTGCAGCAGTTCAAGCATTCTTTGGTATTGCCTTTCATTGAGATTGGAGTGAAAACTGACCTTTCCCAGTCTTGTGGCCACTGCTGAGTTTTCCAAATTTGCTGGCATGTTGAGTGCAGCACTTTCATAGCATCATCTTTCACAATTTGAAATAGCTCAACTGGAATTCCATCCCCTCCACTAGCTTTGTTCATAGTGATGCTTTCTAAGGCCCACTTGACTTCACATTCCAGGATGTCTGGCTCTAGGTGAGTGATCACACCATCGTGCTTATCTGGGTCGTGAAGATCTTTTTTTCTACAGTTATTCTATGTATTGTTGCCACCTTTTCTTAGTATCTTCTGCTTCTGTTAGGTCCATACCATTTCTGTCCTTTATTGAGCCCATCTTTGCATGAAATGTCCCCTTGGTATCTCTAATTTTATCGAAGATCTTTAGTCTTTCCCATTCTGTTGTTTTCCTCTATTTCTTTGCATTGATCACTGAGGAAGGCTTTCTTGTCTCTCCTTGCTATTCTTTGGAACTCTGCATTCAGATGCTTATATGTCTCCTTTTCTCCTTTGTTTTTCACTTCTCCTCCATTCACAGCTATTTGTAAGGCCTCCCCAGACAGCCATTTTGCTTTTTTGCATTTCTTTTCCATGGGGATGGTCTTGATCCCTGTCTCCTGTACAATGTCACAAACCTCAGTCCATAGTTCATCAGGCACTCTATTAGATCTAGGCCCTTAAATCTATTTCTCACTTCCACTGTATAATCATAAGGGATTTGATTTAGGTCATACCTGAATGGTTTAGTGGTTTTCCCTACTTTCTTCCATTTAAGTCTGAATTTGGCAATAAGGAGCTCATGATCTGAGCCACAGTCAGCTCCTGGTCTTGTTTTTGCTGACTGTGTAGAGCTTCTCCATCTTTGGCTGCAAAGAATATAATCAATCTGATTTCAGTGTTGACCATCTGGTGATGTCCATGTGTAGAGTCTTCTCTTGTGTTGTTGGAAGAGGGTGTGTGCTATGACCAGTGTGTTCTCTTGGCAAAACTCTATTAGCCTTTGCCCTGCTTCATTTCGTACTCCATGGCCAAATTTGCCTGTTACCCCAGGTATTTCTGACATGACTGAGCGACTTCACTCTCAATTTTCACTTTCATGCATTGGAGAAGAAAATGGCACCCCACTCCAGTGTTCTTGCCTGGAGAATCCCAGGGATGGGGGAGCCTGGTGGGCTACTGTCTATGGGGTCACACAGAGTCGGACACGACTGAAGTGACTTAGCAGCAGCAGTAGCAGCCAGGTATTTCTTGACTTCCTACTTTTGCATTCCAGTCCCCTATGATGAAAAGGACATCTTTTTTTGAGTGTTAGTTCTAAAAGATCTTGTAGGTCTTCATAGAACCATTCAACTTCAGCTTATTCTGCATTACTGGTTTGGGCAAAGGCTTGGATTACCATGATATTGAATGGTTTGCTTTGGAAACGAACAGAGATCATTCTGTGGTTTTTGAGATTGCATCCAAGTACTGCATTTCAGACTCTTTCGTTCACCATGATGGCTACTCCATTTCTTCTAAGGGATTCCTGTCCACAGTAGTAGATATAATAGTCATCTGAGTTAAATTCACTCATTCTAGTCCATTTTAGTTCACTGATTCCTAGAGTGTCGATGTTCACTCTTGCCATCTCCTGTCTGACCACTTCCAATTTGCCTTGATTCATGGACCTGACATTTCAGATTCCTATGTAATATTGCTCTTTACAGCATCAGACCTTGCTTCTATCACCAGTCACATCCACAACTTGGTATTGTTTTTGCTTTGGCTTCATCCCTTCATTCTTTCTGGAGTTATTTCTCCACTGATCTCCAGTAGCATATTGGGCACCTACTGACCCAGGGAGTTCCTTTTTCAGTATCTTATCATTTTGCCTTTTCATACTGTTCATGGGGTACTCAAGGCAAGAAAACTGAAGTGGTTTGCTATTCCCTTCTCTAGTGGACAAAATTCTGTCAGACCTCTCCACCATGATCCGCTCATCTTGGGTGGCCCCACATGGCATGGCTTAGTTTCATTGAGTTAGACAAGGCTGTGGTCCATGTGATTAGATTGGCTAGTTTTCTGTGATTATGGTTTCAGTGTGTCTGCCCTCTGATGCCCTCTTGCAACACCTACTCTCTTATTTTGGTTTCTCTTACTTTGGTCGTGGGGTATCTCTTCACGGCTGTTCCAGCAAAGCACAGCTGTTGCTCCTTAACTTGGATGAGGGGTATCTCCTCACAGCCGCCCCTCCTGATCTTGAACATGGAGTAGCTCCTCTTGGCCCTCCTGCACCCGCACAGCCGCCGCTGCTTGGGGTGGGGGGGGGGGGGGGCGAGGGGGTGGAGGCAAGAATACTGGAGTGGGTTGCCATTCCCTTCTCTAGGCTATTTTCCTGACCCAGAGATTGAACCTGGATCTCCCACATTGTAAGCAGACACTTTATCATCTGAGCCACCAGCAAAGTTAGATACTCTCATAAATTGGTTTAAATACGTAGGGAATTTTATTTGTCTTCATTTTTAAATAATTTATCTGATTTTAAAATATTTTGGAGGTTTTTAGAGATAAGTTTCAGTTTTGGATTAAAACACATTGACAGTGAGGTGAATAGGCTTGAATGCAGGTTATGGACAGAATTGGCAGGGGAGACTGGAGTGTTCTGAGTTTTAATTCTGTTGTTTTTTTCCACTCCACCTGGGTACAGTTAATCCTTCCTGTTAGATTAGGCTACCAAATGAAGGTCTAAACTGTGTAACCCACAGTTTAGTTTTCTATCACATATCTTAGAGCTGGTAGAGTTTAATTGAAAAGCAAATGACTAACTTTGTCTTAGCACTGGAAGAGGAGGATTCCTCAGCTGTTGAGGAATGCCTTGCAGTTTTCAACTGTAGAGTGATATTGAGTGCAGTAGTTTGATGGGAAGAATATGGGCCATGGAGGTAAGAACAATTGGATACTCGGAGGTGGTGCTGACAGTTTCTGGCCGTGTTCTCTTTGACACTGTGTCTGACACCTAAAGGGAAGAAGCTGAGAGAAATTGATCTCAACAGCAACAATAGTCGTCAGGTCATGATTTCTCTGTCAAAAGGACAGTAAGTCGTGTCCTCCTCTTTGCGACCCCATAGACTTTAGCCGATCAGGCTCCTTTGTCCATGGGATTTCGCAGGCAAGAATACTGGGGTGGGTTGCCATTTCCTTCTCCAATCTTCTTGACCAGGGATTAAACTCTCGTCTCCTGCATTGGCAGGCAGATTCTTTATCACTGTGCCACCAGGGAAGTTGAACAGGACAGTTGGGTGGAGGCTAAATCTGGTATATACAAGTGTGCTTCTTTCTGCTCTCTTACATGTTGAACATGTTGGAAAGAAAAGTTAGTAGGTCAGAATGGAAAAGAGAGAAGTATTTTTGTGGAGATTGGTGGATTATTCAAATGCTGATAGTGACTTGCCTGTATTCCCCACACTACTGGGTACTAAGAATGGATTGGCAGGCATCCGACAATACACATCACAGATGGAATCCATAACAACTGGAATGCGAGGAGATCATGGGGGAAAATAGGGAATGGAAGTTTGTGGAATATGATGGTGGCCACTCCCCAGCCCCCCACTTACTCCCACTTTGATGCAAAAAGAGAGGTCTTGACGGACTGTGATCCTAATGATTTAGCTAGGGGAAGGAACCCACAGAATTGCAGCTTCTCACTGTTGGCACAGCAGCAGAGTACTGGAAATGTTATCATACCTCTAGGGGTGTTAATGTGAATGGTGTGTTGATGCTGATAATGGTGATGAAAGGATTTTTATTCTCACATACCAGTAGAAATTTAGTATGACCTAAAATTGTTTTGGAAAGAAGGAGGAAAAAAAAAAAGAACATCAAAATCCTAGCCATTGTGTTATCTCTCCTACCATATTGTGAGCTTGCCTAAAGAGGAACACTGGGGATGTGAAGGTGGTTTGTTTTCTGGACAGTCTATAGAGACCCTTCCATTAACAGGCAGTCTTACTCTGTTGATAGCACTTTATTTTTTTTCCCCCACTGGTACTCTTTGTTTCTTGAACCATCCATACCTTCCTGTGTGAGGGCTATTGAGATGGGTGGTCTAAACTTACAGTTAAGAATAAATGGTAAGGGTAAGGAATGGATGTTAAAGACTAGAGCATAGAAAGGTGAACTAGTTGTCCTAAACATGAGCTGCTTAGTGATATAGCATAATGGTCCAACACTGAAGGAAGCAGATAGACATAGGCTCACTAATTTTATTTGTTCAGGACATTTCCAGATTATTTAGTCTTTGTTCTCTCCAAATAAAAGTAGAAAACAAAATAATCTCAGTTGTAAGTTTACAAGTTTGCTTCCTTAATATTATACTCTTCACTTCTAGTCACTTCTTTGACCTAACTGTCTTCAAAAAACATGTTGAAAGCTATAACTGGCTCATTGTTTTCAATATCATATAAACATTAAATATCATTCTATTAAGAAACATAATTTATTATAATTCTCCTTTTTGTACCATTATAATCTGAATATATCATGAGCTTTATTAAGTGACTAATTAGTGGTCAATTACTTTTTAAATAAAATGTAATTGTATGTTTATATCATATAGATCTATTTTCATGTATTTATATTCATGTTTACACTCCTTGGAAGAAAAGTTATGACCAACCTTGATAGCATATTCAAAAGCAAAGACATTACTAAGTTCCATCTAGTCAAGGCTATGGTTTTTCCAGTAGTCATATATGGATATGAGAGTTGGACTGTGAAGAAGGCTGAGTGCCGAAGAATTGATGCTTTTGAACTGTGGTGTTGGAGAAGACTCTTGAGAGTCCCTTGGACTGCAAGGAGACCCAACCAGCTCATTCTGAAGGAGATCAACCCTGGGATTTCTTTGGAAGGAATGATGCTAAAGCTGAAACTCCAGTACTTTGGCCACCTCATGCGAAGAGTTGACTCATTGGAAAAGACTCTGATGCTGGGAGGGATTGGGGGCAGGAGGAGAAGGGGACGACCCAGGATGAGATGGCTGGATGGCATCACTGACTCGATGGACGTGAGTCTGAGTGAACTCCGGGAGATGGTGATGGACAGGGAGGCCTGGCGTGCTGCGATTCAGGGGGTCGCAAAGAGTCAGACACGACTGAGTGACTGAACTAAACTGAACTGAACTTACATATAGAATCATACAACTATCACTCTAAATATGGATAGCAGTTACTTTATGCATACTTTAAAAAATCTTTTGTGTGTAGAAGCCATGCTGCTAAAACAAATATATTCTCAAGTGTTCTATAACCCATTAAAGCCCTGCACAACCATTAAAAACCAAACAAGCACTATTGTCGCCTGGAGGCATTAGAAGATTGTTTAAATTAAGCTTGTTTCTTAGTACTTGGAGGGAAAAATAGCACAAATCTAAATCAGATGGGTCATTGTGCATTTTAATGTAAAGCTTTTTTTTTTTTAATGTGAAAATAATTCTAGCAAAATATCCTGAATACTGCTGTGATAAACATCCTACAGGGACCCTCAAAGAATCTGGAGTTCTACTCTGTGCCCACCAACCAAAGAATAGGTACCTCACATTTAAAGACTTGTGGATTATACCATGAGATATGGTTTGACACATCTTTTAGCTGGATCCATGCCATTGCACAGTGCTTTTAACTGTCTTTTATCCTGCATGCTTCTCAGTTGCAAATAATTCTGCCATACCTGGATTCGAATACTTCCAGACCTGACCCAATCCAACATCCTCAGAGACCTCCCGGGCTCTAAAATGTCTCTCTCCCTTCCTGTCACATTACCTGAGATTTCCATTATTAAATAGAAAGGGGAACTAATTAACTTATTAAATTCATAATCAATATGGGATTATATTATGGTATGGGCATCCTCCACTCATTCCTCCCCCTACCCCTACACACTCCAATTTCACAAAACCTAAGAAGAAACTCTGCTTCTGGTTTTGCTGCCTTTTGCTGCTTCTTGATAATTTCCACCCAAAGTCTAGGAGACGTGCACACATAAGAGGAAGCAGCTTCCATTAGCCTGTTCCTTTTAGGGAGACCCGGCCTCAGAAAGCCACTTAAATAGGGAGCAATGATTAAAACTGACTGTTGACAAGAGGAAGAAGAGAGCCCACAGGGAAGTTTTAGGTCATCTTAGGGAGGATAAGCCCAGATTGGGTGCTAGAGAATGGACCTGCAAATTGCTGTGTGGACAGCATGGAGATGCTTAATGCTGGAAAAAGTCATGAGTGGATGGAAGGGGATCTGCTTTCTACTTTTTAGCTTTCTTCTAGTAGATGCCAGAGACAGAACAGAACCAGGTGGAGGAAGGAGACAAGGGAATTTCAAATATTTATGGGTGTGATAAGACTTGAAGGGTTTAAAGCAGGCGGGAGAGACATGTGAGGGTAGATGGAGGGAGGGGAAGGATATGTGTACAAGACGGGGGTCTTCATAACTTTTTTGAGACAGGGGTAATGTCAGTGGCGCAGGTGTGGAGGCAAATAAGACACCCAGTTCTGGTGGGCAAGTGTGTATTTTCTTTTTCCACGCCTGGGTTAAATTACTTCCCCTAGGTCATCCAATTAATCACTTGGAGAGCAAGGAAGAGAACTGAGCTCTCAAAGCTTTCATTTCACATCTGGAGCAGGCAAACTCAGCTTCTCCTTCCCCAAACACCCTCTTCTTTTAAAAAGACAATCTTTTGCAAATCCATGAAGTTTTGAACTCTTCTACAGAAAATTTTCTATATCCTCTTACTACTTGTGTGATTTAAAGCTTGAGGTTGTGTTAGTACGAAGAAACACTATAAATTGCTTTCTGCTTTATCTTTCATTGAAAAATTTTAAATATCTATCAAAATTACTTTGATCCCTACCCTGCCCCAGAGTCAAGCTATTATTCTGAGGAGCTGCAAAAAAAAAAAAAAAATGAGTTACAGATCTGAGAAAGCAGTGTGTGTGGAGCTTAACTGCTGTGTGACTGATGGTGTGATATATTGCTCTTTTCACTAACAACCACAAAGCAGGTAGAGGCATGGCAGACTAATTTGGTTTATATGTCCAGCTGTAAGGCTAGACACTGTATCATTCTTTTCAGAAACCGGTGACTTTAGGCATGTGGAACTCGTCGTCATGACAACAATAAACCAGCTTTGAGTCTGAGTTTCAGCTCAGAAACTGCCTTGTCTCCATTACTTCCTGCTCATGACCTGACTTTTCTTACTCTCTGGGGCTGGGGGCTGGGGATTTATGAAAGATCTATTGAACAGAGCTTCAGTATATGTTTAATGCTTGAAATGTCTGGCTTGAAAATTTTGCTTGCACAGATGGCTAAAGGCTGCAAGGGGGATAGATCAATCATTATTATAGTTAATGATACAGTTATAAGGGTGTACCTAAAGGTGAGCTGATTTGGAAAATGGGAATAGGCAATGTGAAAAGAGTGACTTGGAAGCATTTCTTTGAATCACATAAGCATCGTTATCACAAATAAAATGGTCTTTTAAATACAGAGGGAAGTTGTACCATGATTCTGAGAGGACCTAGCCAAAGGTACAGTGGAGAGTAATCAAACAAAAATTAGTACACAAAGTTGAATGTGTGTTTGTATATGTGTGTGTGTGTGTGTGTGTAGTCTTTTTTTAATCTGAAGAAACAATTAGCAGATGCTTATGGCAAAATCTCCATGTGATCATTTTTGTGTCCCGTGTGCTTAATGGATTGAATAGCGACCACAGTGAGAGACAGCATGGCTAGGTGACAAGAGTATGAGAGCACTGGGTTCAACAGCCTCCATGTAAAATCAGCTGCAGTACTGGAAAGTCATCTAACTATATCTATCTCTCTCTATATATATATATATACAACTATATATGTAGTTATCTAACTATATCTGGATATTCAGCTGAAAGAGAAATGATAGGATTTGTACTGTTGGTACTTGAGAGGTAAAATGTGATAATGGAGGGGAAGCGCTTAGCTTAGTGCCTGGGACACTGTCAACACTCAGCGATGGGGAGATGTCAGTGTTGGTGCTGTTGGTGTCACTGTCAGCAGGATTTGCGTAGTAATTGAAACCCGTCTTTCACGTGATTAAAGTGGTTCAACTATTCGGTGTTACAGAGAGATCATCATGAAGACTGGATGACTTTTTTTCTTTCTAGAGAGCTGTTTTCTGGCTTCGTTATGTCCTCCAAATTATCTTGACTTTAAGGAGGGTAGAGAATTAATGGCTAGAGAAGGCAGGAAGGGCAGGGTGTGAATTGCCAACATAAAAGATGACAGGTCTGGAGACTTGTGTACCTTTTTCCTGCACAGGTTTTTCCGCCCACCGCCCTCCCCTCCCCACCCCACAGGAGGTAAGAAATTTTAGCAGCCCTTTTGTTTCTTATTCCTTTAGTACACTGATCAACTTCTATCTATATAACTGCCTTTTTTTAAGCCCCCATTTTCCAGGAAGTTGATATCGCAGGCCAATAGGCAGAGAAATAGACACTGATCAAATCCTAGAGAAAAGCCAAATGCTTCCTTTGTTTTCTGTGTACTGTAAATTGAATGATTTGCTTTCCCTAGAGATCAGCTTCATGATTTCATGATCATGTGGTTAAACTTCTTAATAAATGAGATACTGCCCAGAGGCCGTTATTCTCCATGACCTTGTAGAATGTCGATCACTATGTAGAAATCTGATAAAGTACATTCAGTTATTAAGTTATAATTTGAGAAATCATGAACCACAAACTGATTATGTTTCTTATTATAAGAATTTAATGTGGTTGCAAATAATTGAATTTCTCCTTGCACTGTCCCCCAACTGGCAGTTACAATTTATAGCAATGTGAGATTACTTCTGAGACACACAATTAGGTCACATTTTTATCTTACAAAGTTTATGACAGAAATATAGTTTTGTATGTTTCTTATTAGCATGCAAGAGTTAATACACCTCCAGAAAATGAGAAATACACTATTTTTCTCTAACAATATTAATTTTTATATGTTTTCAATTGATTAAAACAATGGGCTGATTAATGTGAGAGAAATTTAAACATCAGCAAATTAGACATTTGGAAGTATAAAATAAAAGTATATAATTACTGCGTTGCAGAAAAGAAATGATTCAGTGAATAACTTTTCTGGACCTCATAAACATTATTGAAAAATATAACTCCATATCCTTAAAATAGTACTACTATAAAAACAGTATTTCTTCCATCTAAAATGGATCTGTGTTGATAATTTTTCACCATCTTTTAATTAAATTCAGATACAAATGTAGCCAAAGTTTGGAAGATTTTCCTGTTCTTTCACAAGATCTCATAATTTCATAAATATTGGTCTTAATGTTTCCAAGCTTTGAAGGGGATTCTGAAAAGCACAGACCATTTTTTTTTTCCACCAAGTTAGAATGTTTAGTCTATGCAAAAGATAAACCTTTTGAAGATTCAAAGTCTACAACATGCCCAGAGGAAACAATTGTCTTTTTAGAAGTTTTTTCCTGGAATATTTCTGTCTCTTCAGAATTGGTATGTTTTTGTTATTGCTCACAAATGTTGCTGATAAAGACACTTCAAGTAAGGGAATTGAAATAATGGAAAAATAAATCTATTCTTTAATATGTAACAGAAGGCTGATTCATTAAATATGAATTAATGTTTATGATGTGCTTAATAGCAGAAAGCTTCAGTTTTTCTGGTGGACTTTTAGGAATATTAACAACAAAAGGCTAGATTCTTCCCCTTTGAATTCCCTGTGGACCTCTCTCTCAGCAGCAGGGCAGAAGTGGAATCCAGGAGTACAAATACAGACTTAGTCAAAGCAAGCCTCTACTCCACATGGAATATTTGTTCCATGTTTATATATATATATATATATATATATCCCACATTTTTTACTAATAAGTACAATAAGTCAATTAATCCAAGTTACTGAATTCAGCAGCCAATTTTCCTAAGTTGGGATGGAACTAAAAATACATTATCTAGTTTGCAACAAACTTTCTGCAAAAGTAAGGATACTGATTGCAAAAATTCATCATCATTCATTGCCAAGAGTTGATAAACAATAGCTGGCTGATTTATTTGTAGTTTATAATGCATAAATAATGAGTCTTTGGTAAAAGGTGAATGAACATTAAATGATATCATATGATAATGATGCTGCTGCTCTAAAACTTTCATGTGATTCTGTTGGTTTTGTTGTTTGTCTAGTGTTACCCCATTCAACAGAGTGTTTTTCCCTCTCCTTTCTTTCTCACTGACCTTATCTTTTACATATTCTGATTATTCTTGAACCAGTAGCTTAAGGAGAGATGCAAAAGTGATGAGAGTTTGATTTAGCTTCAGCTTTTATTATCGGATACCCACAAGGAAATAAAGCTTTGATCTACTTCCTCGGAAAGTTAATCCCAGTGATTATGTGGAGATGTGTGCAGTGGTAGCTACAGGGATATACATCTTTAATCTCTTGGTGTTGAATACTTAATCCAGCTTGGATTCTTGGCAAGGAGATTTAAAGAAAGAACAAAATAATTACACTCTTCATGGGCTTTGTTTTCTGGAATGAATATTTGGTAGCTCTGCTTGTTCTTTTATAGTTTAATAGGCTTGCTTAGGAAAATAGACTTAGGTTTACTTAGAGTGATGTAAAAATTGATGATTTTTGCGGTCCTCATTAGGTAAATTTCAAGTACATCTATTGACAATAGGGCAGTTCGTGTGTGGTTTTTATGATTCAAGTTTGTTTATCTGGGTATAGTGAAGGCTGAATAGAAAATACTTTATTTCCAGGGGAATACTTTAAAAATTATTCTAGAACTAGATAACTCTTATTAAAAAGTCCTCATCTTTTCTAATAAATAAAAACAATATGCTGGTGTAGGCCATAAACTGGCCACTAAATTCAAATATAGTGCATCTTCTTTGGAAAATGCTTTTAAGCCAAACACATTTTTCTAAAATTGCTACTCCACTTTAGTGAGAAAATATAAGTTGGGCTAAAATATGTTCTAGCCAGTTTGACTAGTTAATCCATTTGTTAACAGAAAATATATTATCTTTTAATTTATATCATACATTACATAATTTATAAATTACATGTCAAAAAGGAAAATGGAAACTAATGAAAAATCTCATCAATCTTACATGTGCATTTAGCATTCGTGATGTTTGGTGTAATAGACACACAATTACTTTTTCCAGGTAACATTATTTATGAAGTTTTTTCCCACTATCTTATTGTGCACAAGTATGATCTTATATAAAATGCCATTAAGTATATTAGCATAATTTACTCAACTACTCCTCCAGTTTTCTTTCTCTATTATGAATAATACTGGAACTTTTTTTGTATTGAAACCTGAGATGTTGGCGAAAAGAAATAATAGTATTTCGTTACTTACCCTAAATCCTCACTCTTAATTGAAACAGGTTGTAAATAGACCTGTTACAAATTAATTCTGATATCAGAACAAGGATAAGTGAAATTTTGTAACTTACTCATTTCCAATCTAATGATTCATAGTTTTAAACACATTTATATGTAAAACAAATATTTAAATAATGAGTTTCCCTCTGGCTATGGGTACATTATATTAGCAGTTTTGATAGTAATTCAAATTCAGTCCTGTGTTAATTCATTACAAACAGAAGTGGCCTCTCTCCTTCCTCCCTTCCTTAAGTAGCATAGCTCTTGTTTCTTCTGTGATTGAGGCCTCTGAATTTTGTGACATTTTAATTATCTAGTAAAAGTACATATTCCAAATGAGGTAAAATTTAATCCTCAGAATTTGTCTTGGAAATGTACAGAACAGCAACCGAGCAACAGTTGAATAAAAGTTTCTGTGTCATTTGGAGGAAGACATAATCTATTTTACATTGTATCACATGTATTTTTTAAGAATTCCTCAAACACTCCCTAAAATGTATGCCATAGTTTAAATGGATCCAAACAAAGTCTTCATTTAATTCCCAAAGGTATTTAGCATGGGCACATAGATTTAAGAATTTTCATAGACTCCTCCAGGGGAAGAATTTAATCAGGTGTCTACATTATACAAATTTTGTTTTGTGTTTGATTTGAACTGATAGGATGTTCTGGCACGGTAGACAGAGGATAAATTCTATTTGCAATCAGTTCTAAGTATTCCTTTTCTTATATACCGTTACGTCCTGTGCTTGACCTACCCTGCTCAATGGCAGTTTATAAAGGTGAGCGACCTTGCTCCTCTATTTATTATTCAGGAATTTCCCCCCAAAGCTAGAGAGAATAAAATCCTCATGCAGAATCTTTCATTTGGCATAAAACCTTCTCTTTTACTTCCTTTTTGAAATTCATCTTAAAATTGTAGGTGACATCTGACTGAGGCAAAATTGTTCCCTCTTTCTCCTGATGGCATGCCCCTGGCTAATGGCACACAACCCATGTGAAAGTGTGTGGCAGTGGCAAAGGAAAAGAGGGAGCTGGTGGGGAGTGGAGTCTTCATGTATGAAAAGAAGCAAGTTGCCAGGTAAAGGAAGATGAACCTCATTCCTAGACCATGTGTTTCCTTAGCACAAAAGGAAAATCAGGTTAACGTCACTTGACACTAAACCTTCTAGTGTCACAATTTATTGTGTGATTATTTGAGTATTTTTTTCTTTGTCATTTAGATACTGCAAAATATTTAGTGTACTCAGATTTCCAGGTCAGCTCTGTACGAATTTATATCAATGTCACTCAATATGGGGACCAAAGATTCATGTGGATCCTAGATGTGTTTGTTACTGACTTCAGATGAGGAAAGGAGTAGAAGCCAGAATGTCAGTCAACTAAGTTGCTAAGCACACCATTTAAGTCACCTGATTTTTTTATTGTTTTTTTAATGTAAAAGGACTTTCTTGACCATTCATGGAATGCTGGTAATAAACAGTTCAAAGATAGGCAACTTTGAGTAGCAGTCATAGAGATCTTTCTTTCAAACTTTGTATTAATGTGAAATATGTGGAAACACATAAGTACATAAGAACTTGATGTAAAAAGTAAGTATTTATTGATAAAAATATTGGATAGCAGTTTGAGGTTGGGGATTAGGGACAGAGAACTTGGGTCTTTATTTAGACAGTGTCACTTAACTGTTGTGTGATATGAAGTGAATTATTTAACCACTGTGTTTCAATTTTTCTCATTTGCAAATGACCTGGAATTGTTCTGCATTAAATATTTAATGAAATGTAAGAAATAGAAAGGAACTGAGCACACTGATGCAACGCATTCTCATATCTAGACCTTTGTTGTTCACCTATGAAAATGGACGCTAGATGCGTTTGTTTTAAAATTTAAGTTGGACAGGTGCTAAAAAGCTTTAGTTTTAAAATTTAAGTTAGATACCCCTACAACTCTCATCTTTTGAATATTTCTCAGCTCTACACACACAACTTTAGTGTTTGAAAAAATTTTCTTCTCTGGCCATAAATGTGTTTTCATTGCTTAGAATAGTGTTCTGGAATTCAACCTGTCACTTGAAAAATATCCTTCTGCCCAAAACCTCATTTATTTTCATGTCACCCTTATGAGGAACCGTGACAACATCCATTTCCTCTTTTGTATAAAGTCACAATTCCTAGCAGCTTGATTCTGTGGGACAGTGAAAGTTGTCAACATTTTCTGTATGGATCCTTACGGCAAAAACTTACTCCTTCTTACTCATTATAAAAACATTATGAATAGGTATTGCAGATATTTTAATGATAGTACAGACTCTGTTCCATGAGAAGAGTAAAAGCAATGCAAAGTATGAAAAAAATAAGAAAAGATATTTTTCTGGAAATGGAAATGCCATTAAAGGAGAATTTGGCGGGGGAGGGGGAGGGATGGATATCTTGCAATATTATCCAAAAAGTAGCACTTTAATTTTCTCCTTATTAAACAAAGCTTATCATTCAATAAGCTAATCAACTCATATCATTCCAATTTTCAGAGTGTGGGGAGAGTTTCCTATTGTGTGTGTGTGTGGCCATTATTGTCCTTCACCTTTCATTCTTCTCAGTCACCATCCTCTGGGTTTACTTCTTTGGTGTCTGTCTTTAAACATCTTATCTGTGATATCACCACAATATTGTGGTACCTATTCACTTCCCAACTCTCTCTGACTCTCCTCCGTGACATACAGCATCCTATAAGTCAACATAGACCTCGACCCCAGATCACTTCTCTTATATCATATCCCTTTCCTTTGCTCTTATCTTTCCATCTAGAACCTTTTGTTTAAAATGCCCTATTACTTTTCTTTAGTTCAAATTTGGCATTTATAACTTGGAAGAAGCACAAGCTGGAATCAAGATTGCTGGGAGAAATATCAATAACCTCAGATATGCAGATGACAACACCCTTATGGCAGAAAGTGAAGAGGAACTAAAGCCTCTTGATGAAAGTGAAAGAGGAGAGTGAAAACATTGGCTTAAAGCTCAACATTCAGAAAACAAAGATCATGGCATCTGGTCCCATCACTTCATGGGAAATAGATGGAGAAACAGTGGAAACAGTGTCAGACTTTATTTTTGGAGGCTCCAAAATCACTGCAGATGGTGATTGCAGCCATGAAATTAAAAGACGCTTACTCCTTGGAAGGAAAGTTATGACCAACCTAGATAGCATATTCAAAAGCAGAGACATTACTTTGCCAACAAAGGTCCATCTAGTCAAGGCTATGGTTTTTCCAGTAGTCATGTATGGATATGAGAGTTGGACTGTGAAGAAGGCTGAGCACCAAAGAATTGATGCTTTTGAACTGTGGTGTTGGAGAAGACTCTTGAGAGTCCCTTGGACTGCAAGGAGATCTAACCATTCCATTCTGAAGGAGATCAGTCCAGGGTGTTCTTTGGAAGGACTGATGATGAATCTGAAACTCCAATACTTTGGCCACCTCATGTGAACAGTTGACTCATTGGAAAAGACTTTGATGCTGGGAGGGATTGGGGGCAGGAGGAGAAGGGTACGACCAAGGATGAGATGGCTGGATGGCATCACTGACTCGATGGACATGAGTTTGGGTGAACTCCAGGAGTTGGTGATGGACAGGGAGGCCTGGCGTGCTTCAATTCATGGGGTCTCAGAGTCGTACAGGACTGAGCGACTGAACTGAACTGAACAATTATGTTCACAGCTGTATTTGGATATGTTCAGTTCAGTTCAGTCGCTTAGTCGTGTCCGACTCTTTGCGACCCCATGAATCACACCACAGTTCACACCATGAATTCTCCAACACCACAGTTCAAAAGCATCCATTCTTCAGCACTCAGCCTTCTTCACAGTCCAACTCTCACATCCATACATGACTACTGGAAAAACCATAGCCTTGACTAGACTGACCTTATTCGGCAAAGTAATGTCTCTGCTTTTGAATATGCTATCTAGGTTGGTCATAACTTTCCTTCCAAGGAGTAAGCGTCTTTTAATTTCATGGCTGCAATCACCATCTGCAGTGATTTTGGAGCCCCCCAAAATAAAGTCTGACACTGTTTTCCCATGTATTTCCCATGAAGTGATGGGACCAGATGCCATGATCTTTGTTTTCTGAATGTTGAGTTTTAAACCAATTTTTTCACTCTCCTCTTTCACTTTCATCAAGAGGCTTTTTAGTTCCTCTTCACTTTCTGCCATAAGGGTGTTGTCATCTGCATATCTGAGGTTATTGATATTTCTCCCAGCAATCTTGATTCCAGCTTGTGTTTCTTCCAGTCCAGCGTTTCTCATGATGTACTCTGCATAAAAGTTAAATAAGCAGGGTGACAATATACAGCCTTGATGTACTCCTTTTCCTATTTGGAACCAGTCTGTTTTTCCATGTCCAGTTCTGACTGGTGCTCCCTGACCTGCATACAGATTTCTCAAGAGGCAGGTTAGGTGGTCTGGGATTCCCATCTTTTTCAGAATCTTCCAAAGTTTATTGTGATCCACACAGTCAAAGGCTTTGGCATAGTCAATAAAGTAGAAATAGATGTTTTTCTGGAACTCTCTTGCTTTTTCCATGATCCAGCAGATGTTGGCAATTTGATCTCTGGTTCCTCTGCCTTTTCTAAAACCAGCTTGAACATCAGGGAGTTCACAGTTCATGTATTGCTGAAGCCTGGCTTGGAGAATTTTGGACATTTCTTTACTAGCATGTGAGATGAGTGCAGTTGTGTGGTAGTTAGAGCATTCTTTGGCATTGCCTTTCTTTGGGATTGGAATGAAAACTGACCTTTTCCAGTCCTGTGGCCACTGCTGAGTTTTCCAAATTTGCTGGCATATTGAGTGCAGCACTTTCACAGCATCATCTTTCAGGATTTGAAATAGCTCAACTGGAATTCTATCACCTCCACTAACTTTGTTTGTAGCTCGAATAAATATTTGTTGAATTGAGTTATTGAAGTACAATCTGCCTGGAGCTGGGTCAGTTGCTTCTAATATAAAGAATAGTTGTTTCTTAACACTTTAGTTAGTTGTGATTGCTATCTCTTTTGGGCTCCCAAAGCACTTTCTTTGAACCCATCTTATGACATTTATCACTTAGTATCATGTGAAAACTTAGGCTTTGTTGTCAGACAGACAGAAGTTCAAATCCTGCTTCCTACCTAGGTGTATAATCTTGAGCAAATTGTTTCATTTCTGAAGAACCCATAGTTTTTCTGTCAAGTGAAGATGAGCATGGCTATTATATTACAGTTTTGTGAAGATTACGTGGCGTAATATGTGCAAAATACTTTGCTTTTACTAAGTGTTTAATAAGAAGAAGAACCAAAATTTATATATTACTATCCAGACACTGTTTTAAACTCTTTACATTTATTAACACTTGTGTTCCTTTTACATTGGTTAACATTGCAATAGAGCAGGCACCATCTCCCTGTTTTGTAGATGAGACAAGTAAGGCACAAAAAGGGTTAACTCCCTTTTCAAGGACACAGAGTTGGACTACACCAGGGTGATGTACATGCAAGTGGTAAAGAACCTGCCTGCCAGTGCAGAAGGCATAAGAGACGTGTTCGATCCCTGCATCAGGAAGATCCCCTGGCGGAGGGCATGGCAGCCAACTCCAGTATCGTTGCTTGGAGAATCCCACAGACAGAGGAGCCTATCAGGCTCTGTATAGGCCATAGGGTTGCAAAGAGTTGGACATGACTGAGCGACTTATCACAAGCACGTCTGGCTTTTGCATTGACCACTTCATTGTGTAGCCCTTCTGTACTTCTGTATTGTTCTCCCCTTATTGTTAAGAAGAGCAGAATGTGAATGAAGGAGTCATAAAACCTGAGTACTAGTCTTAGATTGTCAGCAGCTGTTTACTCACTTACTCTCTTTGACCTGAATTCAGTATTTTTAGGGAGAAGGCAATGGCACCCCACTCCAACACCCTTGCCTGGAAAATCCCATGGACAGTGGAGCCTGGGAGGCTGCAGTCCATGGAGTCGCTGAGAGTCAGACACAACTGAACGACTTCACTTTCAGTTTTCACTTTCATGCATTGGAGAAGGAAATGGCTAGTGTTCTTGCCTGGAGAATCCCAGGGACGGGGGAGCCTGGTGGGCTGCCATCTATGGGATCACACAGAGTTGGGCACGACTGAAGAGACTTAGCGGCAGCAGCAGCAGTATTCTTATCTACAAGACACAAGAACGGGATAGCAGACAGCCTCTTTTCACCTTCCCAGACTCCTTTTATTTTGAGAATTGTCCCTCTCCCAATCTATTCCAGAAAGACTGTCGGTCACATGGCCACCAGCTTTGCCACGGCAGGGTCTCCAGAGTTTTTCATATCCTTAGGCACAGTAATTGCTCCAGGGCTGAACACAAAGACTAAGCAGGGTTAGAAAATTATGTGTGTGTGTGTGTGTGTGTGTGTGTGTGTGTGTGTGTCTGTGTCTGTGTCTGTGTGTGGGTATTTAAACTGCATGGAATCAGGGGAAATAGATCCCTTTTTAATTTCCAAAATATATAAGCTGAAAAAAATTGTAACAGCATAAAGCTGCCAGAGACTGTCTCTTCCACCAGGTGGAGAGAATCTGCTTAAGACTGAACGCAACTCAAAGAAAGAAGAGCTATGAAATTAGGGTTTGGAGAGAGAGAGAGAATAAATGGCAAGAGTGATTATTATGATAATTATTTTGGTGTCTCAGTTCAGTTCAGTTGCTTTGTCATGTCCAACTCTTTGGGACCCCATGGACTGCCGCACGCCAGGCTTCCCTGTCCATCACCAACTCCCGGAGCTTACTCAAAGTCATGTCCATCAAGCCGGTGATGCCATCATCCCACCATCTCTTCTTCTGTCATCCCCTTCTCCTCTTGTCTTCAGTCTTTCCCAGGATCAGAGTTTTTTCCAATGAGTCTGAATTTTGGTGTCTGGATTCAGCTATATCTGAAGTCAGTCCATGTCTGTATGTTTCAGTTTCATGATTCAGTGAAATACTTTTCCCCTTTATATAGTTTGAGTTGGTTTTCTGTCAGTTATTAGAAAAAAAAATTCCTATTCAGGATTTAAAAGGATAATGTCCCTTCTAGCTATAACATTCTGTAACCATAACCATTCATTATATGCTTGCAGTCCTAAAGGAATATATTTTTGAACAAAGCAGGTATTAAATAAATATTTTTGAAATAAATGGAATTGTTCAACCTGCAATCCAGGATAAAATAGGTATACCTGGGATCAGAAGCATATATTTCAAGTGACTTTTATAGGTTTTTGGCAATTGACTACTTTGATAATGACTGAAGAGCTTCCAAGGTGGCTCAGTGGGTAATAAATCCACCTGTAATGCAGGGGATGCAGGAGACATGTCCCTGGGTTGAAGAGATCCCCTGGAGGAGGGCATAGCAACCCATTCCAGCATAGTTTCCTGGAGAATCCCATGGACAGAGGAGCCTGGTGGGTTATAGTCCATAGGGTCACAAAGAGTTGAACAAAACTGACTTGACTGAACACACATACATAATGATCTAAAATAATTAAAACCAGTTTTCCATTGGCTTAGAGACTGTTCCCGAATGAGCTGACTTCTGGATCTTGTTTGGAAAGTTGCCTCTTAACTAGTGGATGGATGCAAAGGAAAGGGTGGTTTGCTGAGCACAAAGATGAATCTTTCCTGAAATTAACAAGCAAAACAAAGGATAGAACTGTTGAAGGAGAAATAGGATATAAAAGGAACTACCAACCATTGTCTCTATACAATAATATAAGGACAGAAAATTTAAAGGGGCTCTTGGAAGGAAAGAACAGAATGACTGTCATTTGGGATTATATCCACTCTACAGTAGATCCAATTATCCTCACACAGTCATACCCACAACACAATCTCATATTCACAAAGATGAAGAGATAGATACTCAGATGGAATGTGTGAGCAACACACAAAGATGTTAAGCAGTTGCTTTCAGTTGATAAGTATGTATGCATGTATACCTACTGCTTACGTCCAAATGTCTTCATATATTTATAACTATAGAGAACTCCTCTCTGCGGTCATCTACACTTGAATCCTTCAAAAAGAACACATATTCTCTTAAATCAGTTCCATGTGCCAGGAAGTATGCTGAACACTCTGTACATCATCTCATGGTCTTCTCATCACCAGCGCCCCCCCCCCCCCCCGCCCCCGCTTTTTATAGATGAGGAAATTGAGATCCAGGTAGTTTAAATAACTTGTGCAAAGTCTCACACCTAGTAAGTTGTGCAAGTCTTTCCTGCTTTAAATGCTCTTCTTTCATCACCATGCTCTGCTACCCCTCCCAGATTTAATTAGTTTTAATGATAAAAAATACAGAGATATCGCCTGCCCTGCAAAAGAGGGAGTGAAGAATTGAGTTGATACAGTGTAGTATTGTGGAGAAGAGAGAGAAGGAGTAGGTATATGGTACATGGGAAAAGAATCAAATTATAAACATTTAGAGAGCTAATATTGGGGAAAAAATAAAACTAAGACATACAGTTCCTTCCCAAGTGATAAATCTTTTCCATTTACTGCGACTCGGTTCATTTCATGTAAATTCTATGTTTAACATGAACTCATAGTTTCATCGCTCAAAGCTGCTTGGCTGCTAGCATCCTCCTTAGGGCTCTGCCAACAAGAAAGTGCATGATACTGCCAGCAACAGCAAGGCAGTGCATGCTGCAGCCTGCCAGACTAACTGCTGAAACCTCGCAGCAGATTTAGTGTTTCCTGTAGAGGCTTTCTGAGACAGAAAAGTTCCCAGCTTGTTTGTATATGACTAGCTTATGTTTCCATGATGCCCTGAACCATGGCTTTTTAGGGGTCATTTCGTTTCATAAACATTGTTCTGACTCTATAGGGAATCAGCTGCATTCACATAGCCAGTGCTTATGGAAACAATGACATTTGATTTTTAAGTGGAAAATAGATTGTTTATTATTAGCTTACAAAAAGGACTTTTCAGAGTTAAGCAAAAGATTAGGGCAGTGTTTGGTGTAATGGTCATCCATTTATGGAGGTGATGGAGACAAGGTAACAAGATAAAGCTTTAAAAGCTTTAGAAATGTGGGAGTTCTTTATAGAAATGGGTAAGGAATGCTGCTGAACAGAACACCCATGATATTAGCTGCTCACATCTCTCAAGCAGAAATAGTGATGGAGTCTCTTAGAGCTAGGAAGTCGTTCTTGATGGCTTTACTCCAAAGAGTTCTATATACCTTGAGAAATAGTTTCAGTACAGTTACACATGGGGTTCCTTTTAGTGACATCAGTTGAAGACCTGATTCAACATTACTGAACCTTGGGTTTGGGGCTCAATCATTTCCTTTAAAGGTCAGATGATGCACCATTTCTTCATACCAAGCTTAATTCATTACTCAAGCTTCTATAACAAATGGGGTTCTGTGAAAAATACTTCATGTCTTTATCTGACATGTGTCTTGATAGGATGAGATATTATACATACATTTTTATAGTAACATTTGATGAAAACTTTCTATATATTAGACATAGGATATATTTTACTCTATACTTGACATGCAGAACCTTTTTAAAAATTTTAATGTTTATTTTATATTGAAGTGTAGTTGATTCACAATGTAGTGTTAATTTCAGGGATACAGCAAAGTGATTCAGTTATACATACAAATATATCCATTCTTTTTCAGATGCGTTTCCCATATAAGTTATTATAGATTATTAAGTATTAGAGTTCCCTGTATATTTTACATACTATCTCCATATAAAATAATCTACAAGGACTGTACAGTGAGTTTATTTTATATATAGAAGTGTGTGTATGTTACCCAAACTCCTCATTTATCCCTTCCCCCAAATTTTCCCCTTGGTAATGGTAACCATAAGTTTGCTTTCCAAGTCTCTGAGTGTGTTAACATTCAGTACCCTTTATTTCTTTGTTTTGCTAATCACTATCTCCCTTTACTAGAATGTAAGCATCCCAGGGGAAGGGAGTTTTGTCTGTTTCATCCACTGCTGTGTCTGAAGCACCTAAAGTCATGCCTGCCTCAGTGAGGTTTTCAACAAGTATATTTCATACAAATGAACAGGGACTATGCTGATCGTTTTATAGGCATATCTTTTTGAATCACCCCGTTCAAGCATTAAACCATTAAAGCATGTTATGCTTCCATTTCCATTTTACTGATGAGGAAAATGAGACTTTGAGAATTTAAATACATTTTTCAAGGCCGTAGAGCAGATAAATTACACAGCCTGGTTCAAGTATAAACTCTATCTCCAAACATCATGTTCCTCATATCTGGTTCAAACTTTTCTCCTGAGCATTTCCATTTAAAGTCTGAGTCCACGTGAATAAAATATCAGGCCCTTTTCTGGGTAAAGGAAGTCCCTGTGAGGACGGGTGGGGTTAGGTGCCTCAGATTCCAGTTGTGTCTGCCTCAAGACAGAGTCATGCTTTTGGACTTTCATAGAGCTCCTGGGATGCCTCACTTTCTTGGCCACATGTCCACCTGTCTGAAATCTGTGAGAGGGGTGAACTTTCTGGAGTTTCCCCCTTCACACCCTTGATGGGTAGGGAAGCACCTGCATAGAAGAAAGAACCAGACTATTGTGAAGCATTGTGAAACCTTCCATAGCTCAATCTCTCCAATTTTTCAAATGTCTGGGTGTGCCTTATATTCTAGAAATGCACAGGTTTAGGCAGGGTGTGTTTGTGGTTTGGGTTTAAAGGGGACAAAGAAAAGAGTAGAGGGGCTGAAGGAACAAACAAAGTAAGTAAAGACTACGAGTGTCTGCAGGGCTAAAGAAGAGTAAAGCTTTAAAAACAAACGCTAGAATGGACTTATCCAGGACGATCAGTCTCTGTCTGGAACAGGAGAAAGGCGCACTACAACGCTGACAGCAGAAAGTATGGTTGGATCTTCCTAGAACTTAGGGTCCTGGCCTTGTCCCGGCTTGTCACTGCCATTTTGACCTCCCTCTGCCCCCCACATTGCTGTGTCCTCTTGATCATTCTCCTTAACCCCTTAGCCTTTGGTTCATAGTTTTGCATCTTTTGTAGGGCAAGCTTGAGAGATGGTTCAGACATACATAAGGCACTTAGTTGGGGAAACAGTGGAAACAGTGTCAGACTTTATTTTTGGGGGGCTCCAAAATCACTGCCGATGGTGACTGCAGCCATGAAATTAAAAGACGCTTACTTTTTGGAAGAAAAGTTATGACCAACCTAGATAACATATTCAAAAGCAGAGACATTACTTTGCTGACTAAGGTCCATCTAGTCAAGGCTATGGTTTTTCCTGTGGTCATGTATGGATGTGAGAGTTGGACTGTGAAGAAGGCTGAGCGCCGAAGAATTGATGCTTTCGAACTGTGGTGTTGGAGAAGACTCTTGAGGGTCCCTTGGACTGCAAGGAGATCCGACCAGTCCATTCTGAAGGAGATCAGCTCTGATATTTCTTTGGAAGGAACGATGGTGAAGCTGAAACTCTAGTACTTTGGCCACCTCATGTGAAGAGTTGACTCATTGGAAAAGACTTTGATGCTGGGAGGGATTGGGGGCAGGAGGAGAAGGGGACGACCGAGGATGAGATGGCTGGATGGCATCACGGACTCAATGGACGTGAGTCTGAGTGAACTCCAGGAAGTGGTGATGAACAGGGAGGCCTGGCGTGCTGCGATTCATGGGGTCGCAAAGAGTCGGACACGACTGAGCGGCTGAACTGAACTGAACTGAACTGAAGATAAAAAATGTATGTAGCTGCTAACCACTTTTCCTGTACAGAAGAAAGTTTGCCTAGGATTCTGCATTGAAAAATACTGAAGAAACTTCATCAACAACATATTGGTTCCTAGTACCCTGGTCTTCTCTATGAAGACTTCTCTTTGAATACTTAGCTTGAATATTATCTGTGACCTTGAAGTCTATTCAATCTAAACCTAATAGTTAAAACTTTTCTGTTGAGAACAGTGATCTGAAAATGAGGTGTGTGTTTGGGGGTAGGTGTGGATGAAAAAAGTGAACATAAGGTTATATTTTATTTTCAAATTCTCTTCTTAGAGATTCATTATACTTTGGGTGGTAGTATATGGTACACTACTGTCACAAGGACTGCCCATTTTAATTACCCAGGGAAATTTTAAAAATATATACTTGGTCCCAGCCCAAACCAATTAAATTAGAATCCCTAGGAGGGAGGCTGGAGGACTGAAATTTTTGTAAAAGCTCTCCAGATGATTCTAACATGCAGCTAGGACTGAGAGTTCCTAGCATAGGACATGGACTGTAGGTGGAGTCTGCCAGGTCTGTGTTGTAATTCCAAATATGCCACTTTTTGTGCCGTGTGACATTGGGAAAGTTTTTGAAGCTTCCTAAACTCATGTACCTATCTTATAAAGTGGAGACAGCGTGCCTTCATCAGAGGATTGTTTTAAAGATAAAGTGAGAGAATGCATGTGTTGTAGCTAGTACAGTGCCTTGCATATAATTGGTGTCTAATAAATTAGGGTTATTATCACTATTATCATCATTATTAGGCTTAGAAAAGACCATTACGTCTATATGTAAACATTGCTTAGTCATAGGGAAGAGCAGACACTCACTGGAGACCAGTGCAGCCATCTGCTCTTTGTCAGATGGAATATTATTATACTATGATTATTTCTCCTCCTTGACCCAATCTAATTCTGAACCCCATTGCTACAATGATTAAAACTATTCTGACAGATTTCTGCTAAAGGGTAAATGGTACTCAATGTTAAGATACTTCCTCCAACATTTAGTTTTATTCGTTTTAATGCTGGTTCTACTATTCTTTCAGTTGTATCCTTCCAATATGCTGAAAATTTAAAGCATTTGACTTGTTTTATTTTAGATGGCCCTTCATCTCCCATTGCAGGATGAAAAATCAAATTTTCACAGTACTCCCTTCAAAAAAGATAAGAAACCATACCATGTTTTTGGTCTTTGAATAATTGCATCTTAAATCCATCGCCACAGATTCTACCCTTCTTTATGAAAAAGGCATTGTATTAGCCATAGAGTTGCAGACTGGATTAAAGAGACTTCCCTGGTGGCTCAGACGGTAAAGCGTCTGTCTACAATGCAGGAGACCCCGGTTCGAGCCCTGGGTTGGGAAGATCCCCTGGAGAAGGAAATGGCAATCCACTCCAGTACTATTGCCTGGAAAATCCCATGGACAGAGGAGGCTGGTAGGCCCCAGTCTATGGGGTCGCAAAGAGTCGGACATGACTGAGCGACTTCACTAAAGTTAGTAAAAATACAAGGACACAGAGTTTAGCATGGATGAGACTCAATTTATAATTGTCTTACACACGATAAATGTTCATGTCACTGTTCAATTGAAAGGCAATACTCTGCTGTTCAACAAAGCAAAATGATTTTCCTAACAATGATTTGTCTATTTAAACATCTGCAGATATTTAAGGAGAAGGGTTACAGCCCATTTTCCATATTCCAGTAAGTCCAATACACTACGTCTATGACAGATGGTACCAGCCTTCTCACAGGCTGCTTTTTGGACTCATTCATGAAGTGTGGCCAATAAACCCAATGGCTTAGCTATGTAGGATCTACCTCTGAACTAGCTCCCTAGTGTTTTTCTTTTTTGAGTTCTGGCTTGGTTCTCATCTTCATTACTCTTGCTCCCATATCTTTAGCCTCTGCCCCTGACAATGCATCCCCTACAAGAATCCAGATAACCCTCTTTGACTTCCCTATCACAAACCTGTGACAACTTCCTGCATCTCTAACAAAGCCCAAATCATGTGGGGGAAAATGGAGAGAGCTCAGTTTGCTTGAATTTGGAGGCTGGCAGATCTGGGGTTCAACTTGGCTTTGTGGCATTTTAGCTTTTAGCTGTGTGATTGTGGCTGTGTATTTTTCTTCTCTAAACCTGTTTTGTCATCTGTAAAATGAGGGCTAAAAATAACTACCTTAGGGTTTGAAAGTGAAAGTGTTAGTTACTCAGTTGTGTCCAACTCTTTGTGACTCCATCAGCCTCCTCTGCCCATGGAATTCTTCCAGCAAGAATACTGGAGTGGGTTGCCATTCCCTTCTCCAAGGGATCTTCCTGACCCAGGGATCGAACCCAGGTCTCTTGCATTACAGGCAGATTCTTTTACCATCTGAACCATCAGGGAAGCCTCTACCTTAGAGTTTAATGGGCATTAAATGAAATAACTTCTGCACATTACCTAGTACAATAGCTGACTTCCAGTTTAAGCTCAACTAATATTAGTAACCTCCTGTGATCCTCTGAGGGCTTCCCAGGTGGCCCAATGGTAAAGAATCCGTCTGCCAGTGCAAGAGACATAGGAGATGCAGGTTCAGTCCCTAAATCAGGAAGATCCCCCGGAGGAGGACATAGCAACCCTTTCTGGTATTCTTGTCTGGAAAATCCCATGGACAGAGGAGGAGGATGGGTTACATCTGTGAGGTCACAAAGAGTCGGACACAACTGAGCCTGAGCACAGATTCTGATGCTCCAATTCTAGACCGGCCTATTTTTCCTGCTGTTCCTCTGTCTTCTACATGCCCTGGTTTCTTTTTCCTTCTCTACCATCAAGGTACGCATATATCTCCATTCCCTTGCTTCTGTGACTTTATTCATCTGTATACTCATGTGGCCCTCTTTGCCATAAATACCTTTTGCATAGTGTCTAACCAGCTCTTTTGTTTTTCCCCAAGATTGCTCATCAAAATTATCCGCCAACCTCCTACTCACAGTCTCTGTCCTACCTTCTCAGAGATCTTTCCATCCTGCCTTGGGGTCCATCCCACGTCAGTTTTTGCATCCACCTTCTCCAACTGCTTATGAGCCCCTTGAGGGCAGGAGAAGGGTCCTTCTTATCTTTGCCTGTAACTGCCTATCTCTACCACACATTTCTGAGAACCTAATAGGATTTCTTAAAAAGAAAATGCTGAAAATGAATGTATTATTTAATAAATTCATTGTATTGCTAAAACTGTATTTTTAATATAGGAATCATTTTTATATAATATAAACATAAAACATTGTACTTATATATATATAAAATATTTATATATATGATTATTCTATTATTATTTATCACATAACTAGAAAAATTAATCAAGTCTACTAAGTGTAATTAACTTCCCAGAGTAATACTGTCAATAAAACTTATCGTGTCTTGGGAGTTTTTATAAAAGCTCTAAACAGACCCTGGGGACTAACGTATACCTAGCAAGCTCATGGCAATAATATTGACTCAGAAACACTAAGATTAAGGCAGCAGAAGGAAAGACAAAAGGCAGACTGACGAGATGCAGACTAAAGTGACCAGGACTCAGGACTCAATGTCTGATTTTCTGTTGAAACTTCAGGCATGTTTATTCTGCAGGACGGAAGCCAATATTCTCTTCCTTAGCACTGTTTCTATTGGCCAGGAGAGAACTAGAATAAAGAAGAGCTTCACACAAGTCAGTCTGCCTCTACAGTTTATATTAATCAAGTCTTTTTCTCATTCGTAGAAGTAGCAATAAGTGTTGGTCACTCAGTCGTGTCTGACTATTTGCAGCCCCATGAACTGTAGCCCTCCTGGCTTCTCTGTCTATGGGATTCTCCAGGCAAGAATACTGGAGTGCATTGCCATTTCCTTCTCCAGGGGATCTTCCCAACCCAGGGATTGAACCCGGGTCTCCTGAATTGCTGGCAGATTCTTTGTTGTTTGAGCTACAGGGAAATCTTTCTTCTTGTTCTTATTTTTACATATTTCATGTGGAACGCTAAGTTGCTTCAGTCGTGTTCGACTCTGTGTGACCCCATAGATGGCAGCCCACCAGGCTCCCCCGTCCCTGGGATTCTCCAGGCAAGAACACTGGAGTGGGTTGCCATTTCATTCTCCAATGCATGAAAGTGAAAAGTGAAAGTGAAGTCGCTCAGTCGTGTCTGACTCTTAGCGACCCCATGGACTGTAGCCCACCAGGCTCCTCTGTCCATGGGATTCTCCAGGCAAGAGTACTGGAGTGGGGTGCCATTGCCTTCTCCGTTCTATGTGGAATAAATCTATGCAAAATATGTATACTGAATAGTATGTTTCTCTGCCATATTTTAATTCATTTAATGACTTCTTTTGGTTTCTGTTTAATGAAAGCATTTTAATTATTCAATGTTTCCACAATCAAGCATAATTTTTTTTCCTGTATTATCTGATTGGGTGACCAGCCAGCCCAGCTTGCCAGGGGACTGAGCAGTTTCCTGGGACATGGGTCTTTCAATGTTGAAATTGGGATAGTTTGGGGAAACTGGAAAATTTAGCACCATGCTAAACAATCTTCCAATTTTTCAGAGAAAAATGTCAGCTATTGTTCTTTTCCACAAGGTGTTTGTAATTGACTGGGGAAATGGGATGCAGGAAACCAAATCTGGGACAATTGAAGAGAGAAAGAAACAAAGCTTAAGTGCGTGTGGTGCAGCATATAAACTATGTAAGGTTTGAGAGCTGGCAGTGGAAGGATGGTGATGGAGAGACACCTTCTTTGCAAAAGTGAGCCTAGCGTACAAAAGCTCAGACTGGATAGAAGCTTAGGAACTCTGGAGGAGGTGAGGCGAGTCTTCAGTGGAGAAAGACAGTGTGAACAGGAAACAGAATGCAGAAGCCCGGCCTGGGGCTGGAGAGGGTGAGCCAGGGTGGTGCAGGTCCTGAATACAAGCTGAAATAAAGTTTGACAAGGGTGTGCCATTTGCAGTAACTTTCAGCTGGCCTTCCAACATTTGCTCGAATAATTGAGACTTGGCTGCAATTACAGTTTACATTTGGTGGCTCCGCTTCCTCAAAAGGAGAATTTATGTGTCTCGTGGAATAAACCAATGTATGTGTTAACTGAGGGCTCGTCCAGTATTTCAATGAGATGGTCGTTATGAAGTAAGTCAGGGAGAGACAGCATCTATCATGAAATGTTTGGTGTGGTGAAATACTCTATGGCAAGACCAAAATGCTAGATTCAAGAAGATTTTGCAAAGAAAATAAATAACTGCTCTTTTCACGTAGAATTTGCCCTTTATCCAATATTGGCAGCCCTGAGTGTTTAGCTCACAGAAAGCACCTTTGCCATTTGTTTTATTGCTTCTCTGCAAGTTATTTGCCTCCAGTTTTAGCAGCTGAATTATTTTCCTAATCCTTCTCAATTAACATGTCTTCTGCATCATCGAGGAACCAAAATGAAAGAGGAAGTTACATGGGAACGACATTCCATCTTTCCTGGAGAACAATTTTCCTGTCAAAAATTCGAGAGGAAGAATGTGAGAATATTTTTTTTTCTTCGTTTGTTGCCAGTGTCTACTTAAAATTCAGATGAACTGCATTTTCTCTGACTAGTTTTGCTTCCATATGAACTCTAAAATATTCCATTTTCTTCTCACCACCCCTTCCCTCTCCTCAAAAACAAGCACTTTTATAAACAGGGAAAGAGCTCTGGTTCTCAAGAGTAAACAACCCCTGCTGAGCAGAGCCAGGGGCCCCTGGAAAGCCCACCCCTTCAGAAGGAAATCAGATCCCTGGGCAAAATAAGTGAAGAAAAAAGGGGCAGCTGTTAAAACATTTAGTCTGTTTTTCTCCTCCACCCCTGCCGGTCCCCTTGTTTCCCAGCCCCCACTTCCACGTGATCCTTTCCATCCTAGGTTTCTGTGCTGGAAAAGCAGTACCTCAGCACAGAGCGTGTGTAAGAAGGAGGTTCCCCGCCGGCCTCCGCACCCTCACAGTCATCTTTTCGCCTGTCCGCCCTCGCCCTCCGCGCCACATTCCTGGAGGATAGTCGAAAAATTGATTGGATGATTTTTTGGCAGCTCTTTACAGAGCCTGCAGCCACAGCTTGGTTTAATTAGGGAATCAGCGTTTCTTTTATGTAGGTCACATCAGGTTTTGATTCCAGATCTCATATAGCTCTAACCTTTCTAAAAAGTCAGAAATGCATGTGCCATGGGAAGAAGATTTTTTTTAAAAAAAGGTTTTATAATTCTCACCAGAGTCACTGATGCTAATATGGCCGTGGTCTCTCTCTTTTTGTCTAATTTATCAGAATCAGGGCGGCATTTTCCATCCTGCCTTTTCTTCCATGAGGCTCCTGGTGTCTGAAGCATACATACTCCTATTGTAAAATTATTAGCAGTGATCTGGGGATGGGGGAAGGTTTGGTGGTCTTTTGCTTGTTTCTCTGTGCATCTGTGCCCTAAAGGTTTAATGGGTTCTTTTTCTATGAAATCTGATACTAAAAAATCTCTTTGGAGATGAGTATAAAAATATTTATCCAGTAATCTTTGAGATGAAATTAGAAGTAAATAAAAGGTAGTAAGGGAGAAGGCAATGGCACCCCACTCCAGTACTCTTGCCTGGAAAATCCCATGGACGGAGGAGCCTGGTGGGCTGCAGTCCGTGGGGTCACTAAGAGTCGGACACGACTGAGCAACTTCACTTTCACTTTTCACTTTCATGCATTGGAGAAGGAAATGGCAACCCACTCCAGGGTTCTTGCCTGGAGAATCCCAGGGACCGGGGAGCCTGATGGGTTGCTGTCTATGGGGTCGCACAGAGTCGGACACGACTGAAGTGACTTAGCAGCAGCAGCAGCAGCATAAGGTAGTAAGAGAAACTGGGTATTATAATGACAGTTAATAAGCTGAAACCCCATAATAAATATTCTCATATCATACACAGCCCTTAGGAAACCTGTCTAAAAAATTTATAAAGAACAAAGAATATCCCTTGGCAGGTATCATGCAAGAACCATTGATTTAGGAAGTCTGAATGATGAACATGGATCCTGACACTGCCTTTGGAAAATTCTAACCTAATAGTATCATTTGCCTTTCAGAAATTTGTGACAATTAGTCCATGATTCTGATTTACATTGTTCTTTGGGTACCACATTTTGTTTACTTTTGCTTATAGAAAGTTTGAAATTTTATCAGCCAAATAAAACATAAATGCAAAACATCCAAACATTAAACAGAAAGCTACCTTAACCTCCACCTCCAAAAAAAAAAAAATCACATTTTCAGAGTATGCGTCAATACAAGCAATGCATACTTAAGTGACTAATATGACTGCATGTAATCTGCCACGCACAGGTAATTAATTAGGCTACTCAGTGAATGTCATGTAAATAGGTGAACATTACTTGCTCTCAGGAGTGTGAAGCAGTGTCCTGTTTACATTTCTTGGATGACTAGGTGAAGAGCAGTGCCAAACGTTGAAATGAAACACTGTGAGCTTCCAAATTGTGCACCTCTCCTAATGTTAAGAGGGGCTATTTTTCCTCAAAAGCTGCCAGTCCATTCTATTTCATATTGTTAAAAGCAGCTGGAAGGGAATATCCATCGATGAAGGAGGTGTCTCATCTGTTGGAGAAACTCACAGACTCTTGGGCTCCTTATTTTCAGAGTGAGAAGGGAACTACAGCTGTCCATTCTGATACATTTGATTAAACTGCTCAACCAAGGGTCAGAGAGGTTGAGGAAACCGGTTGAGTTTCCTAGCCAATGTTTTCGGTGCGTATATTGACTTTCCAAACTTTGCATTGAGCATGATGTATCACAATAATAGGACCTGCCATAAGATCTCTGGAATATTCATTGTTGAAACCACACCATTGAAACCGCCTGTCTCTGGATATTTTGCTCTTGTCCTCCTTGCTTGTGACTCTTACCCCAAGAAGAATAAAATGAAATAATTATGGTTTCAAATTGCCCGAGGCAGAAACTATACCCTCACCTTTCAGAGGCAGAGTGAGCACTGGTACCAAATACACAGAAATGATGGAGTTTGTATACCGCCAAATCAAATTTCAGTCACCCAAGTTCTGTTGGCTGTAGTCTTAAATCCTTTAAGAAAAGATGTCTTGACTCTAGCTTTTGAATAGCATATAGAGTTTCATATTTTTGTTATGGCTGGAGTTAAACCACAGCCCTCTCAAATTTGTAATTGGTGATAGCTCAGTGCATCTAAATTAAAAAAAAAAAAAAAATCCATGGTGCTGCAATGCCCTCTCCTGTCTGCTCTGCCTGGGGTAGAGAAACTCACCTGGGTTTATGGGAGTCGACTTGACAAGTGAAAACTGTGTCTATCTTTTCTCCATCACCATTCTATACAACTGAAGGGCTGTAAAAGCCAGATCTCCTAGTAGTGAAACTGATCATGCAAAGTTTATTCCATTTCCTCACTTGGTCTGCTATAATTTACAGAGAATAAATTCATAACACTAAAGGTTGCTGCCATTTTTATTAAATTACTCAGTTATGTCCAGTTATCTTTGTGACCAGGAAGATGGGTTAGTAATATCCAGACTACTCTGACATACAAGTAATTTTAACTTACTATTGATATATACCATAACAGCATCACATCGTTTTCAACCACTAGAATCTTGATGGAAATGACTGACTGGAGTTGCCTGACCTCTGAATCTTTCTTCAATAGGACTTTATATATTCTTAATCTTATAAAGCCCATGCAATAATTTATAAAACATATTCAGTGTAGATCATGTCATAACTCCTAATAACTTCTCAAAAGGGAACTGGCGAGACCATTAAGCAGGACTGACAAAGGGGAAAAAGTGTCCCTGCTTTGGTCTGTATTGTCTTCACCATCAGTGTGGTTGGCCTTTTCTTGTCTGATTTTCTGTCTTCCCTATCATTCATGCCCCCATGAGGTATATATGCAGCAGTTGTTTCCCTGGGCAAGATTTTAATAAATATTGTAGAAGATTCTTAGGACCTATCATTGCATTTGTTCAAAGTTCAGATTTTCCATGGACTCTTTTATAAGTATATTCTAAAAGCAGGTTTTCATGTTTCTAATGTATTCTGAAAACTAGCTCATGTTCTTATTATATAAATGGAGTATGGTGCATCTTCTCTTGTGAATGGCAGATATGTATGTGTGTGTGTGTGTGCATATACATGGGTATATGTGTGAATGTGGTATGCCTGTGTGTGAATGTGAATTGTGTGTCCATGACAGAAAGAGTTTATAGGCTTTGTGTTGGGAACACAAAAGCTTTTCCCGTGAGGCATAACCTAAAAAAAATTCTTCTCCTTGACCTAAGAATGAAAGTGAGAGTGTTAGTCACTTAGTCGTGTCCGACTCTTTGTGACCCCCTGGACTGCAGCCCACCAGACTCCTCTGTCCATGGAATTCTCCAGGCAAGAATACCGGAATGGCTGACCATTCCTTTCCCCAGGAGATCTTCCTGACCCAGGGATAGAACCCCTGTCTCCTGCATCGCAGGCAGATTCTTTACCATCTGAGCCATCAGGCCTAAGAATGATGAATGTTGAAACTCCCTGACTACCAGTATTAATTTCTCCTTACATTTTACTTGCCTTTGATTATGTTGATGACGATAATTATAGGATTGAACCACTTTTAAAAATGAGCCACTAGGTTCTTTTATAGATTGTTTTCAAATAAAGTTGAGCTTGGAGTCTCCAAATCCTAGCCTCAGTTACCAGGGAGGTTGCCTTAAAGCTCTGCTCTGGTACAGAAAAAGCATGCTATGTGTAGGTCAGAGCACAGGAGGTCAGGCATGCTTTTTAGTTTCCTTGGACTTCCCTGGTGGCTCAGATGGTAAAGAATCTGCCTACGATGCAGGAGACCTGGGTTTGATCCCTGGGTCGGAAAGATCTCCTGGGGAAGGGAATGACTACCCACTCCAGTATTCTTACCTGGAGAATCCCATGGACAGAGGAGCCAGGTGGGCTGTCGTCCACAGGGTCGCATGAGTTGGACATGACACTTTCACTACTTTCTCACCTGTTTTTAGGCCTCTGTAATATTAGTGAATCTTCGTGTCACCTGGCAGATAGCAGAGAATCAACGGAAAAGTTTGCAGATGGGAAGAGATGACTATTGATACCATCTTTTCTTAATTTCACTCTTTATGAAAGTCACTGAAATGATTATAACCTAGACATCAAGTAGCAAACACTCTTCTTCGGCTCAATCCTTATGCATAAAAGACCTTTGGTGCATAGGGCTTCAGGAGGAAGCTTTAATACTGAGATGTCTGAGTTCTGATATCTCTGATGAGTCAGCTGTCTCTCTAGCTGCTACAAGATCCTTGGAAAATACATTAATTCTTGTCAAATTTTCCCTCTGGGTCTTCCAACTAGTGTTCAGTCAGAAACAATGACCTATTTTTTTTTTTTTTAATTTTAGCATCTAGTGGTAGAATAGCTTAAGATGCCACAGTATCTGAATGTTAGCCCCAAAAGTTACAACTTTTCATGACTCACGATGAAGCTGAACCCAAATTTGAAATTCTAAGTGGGAGAGGTTGATAAATATTTAAATCTCAATTTGACTTCATGAGAATGTTGTCTTTAGAAGAAAGAAACCTTTAGCTTGCCCTAGTTTTATAGTGTTCCTAATGGTGAAAGTTAGACAAGTACAGTCTCTCCCACACCATATCTACTACTTGGCAGTGGCTCTCAGGCAATCGAATTTGAAATACTTCAGGTGCAAAGTAGGAAAAGTGAATGGACAGTGTACCAGTAAATATACCACTCTATCATATATAAGATCTTTGTCACTGGAGATCCATTAGGAAAGTTTTGCATACAGAAAGGGATGAAATAGCTAAAGAGGAAAACTAGAAAAGAAAGAGTTCAAGTGCAAATTATACACCCTATAATCAAAGTCAAAATAAGCTGTTCCCACAGGAAAAACAATAGAATATTTACTTTTAAGGTATTTGTCCTTCTTCAGAATACATTTGCACTTCTGATTAACTGCTTTTCAAAAATTGCATGTGGTTAAGATATTATCCCCTCCTCCTGGACATTTGGAATTTTAATTTCTGAAATGAAGAATCCAAAAATATTGTAAGTATGTGCCAGAACAGTGAAAACTGAATGTTTTATAATAATTACTGGGTCATGGGAAGTATGCTAAGAGCTTTCCAAGTGTTCATGTATCCAATCCTCACAGCTCTCTAAGGAGGTAGGTGCTGCTATTTTATTAGATATGAGACACTGAACCAAAAAGATGGGGAACTTAGATTTGAATATGTGTGTCCAGTGGAAGAGATCAAAGTCCTAATTCACAGGCTTTGCTGCCATGGAAATCATTTGTTGATATGATGCATCAGATTCAAATAAAGTGACTGTTTCTAACTTTCATGATGTCATCATTGAGTGTACTAAAAAAAAAAAAAGATCGTTATTTGTTTTGAATTCTTTGTTGAACCAACCAGTAACTTCCAGTTATTGCATTATAGATTCTTGGTCATTCAGTTAGTCAGCTACACTTGTTGGCAATCCACTTTTTTCTTTCTTGAGTTTTTACATTTCTCCCATAGTCTTGTTGAAGCGAATGGAAGCTTAGTGATATTAGTCATCTTACGGCATTTTTCACGAGCACAATAAATTCATTTTGCCCACTTTGGGGGCAATTCAGGGAGGTGGAAATGTAATGATATTCCACAAGTGTGGCTTCACTTAGTGAATTCCTTCCAAAGAGAATAGTATGGAAAGGGAGGGAGAAAAAGTAGCTTTGCAGTGCAGGAAGCTGACAGACACCACCTTGGACAGGTGATCAAGGTCAACAGCCACAGTGATAAGTCATGTTGATGGTATGAAACCCTTGATGTGATGTGAGGAAAATAGCATGTTACCTCTGTGGTTTCCTTCTAAAAAACACGTCACCCTAGTCTAATCATGAGAAATACATCAGAAAAATCCCAACTAAAAGACATTTACAGATACTTAACTAGTCAGTAATCCTCAAAACTGTCAAGGATCAACTGAAAAACTGTCATAGCCACAAGGAGCCTACAGAGCCACAGACAAGACAAAACATAATGTTTTTTCATAGATGGGATCCTGGGATGCTAAAAGGACAATAGATACAAACTAAGGAAATCTGAATAAAGTATAGACTTTAGTTAATAACATATCAATATTGGTTCATTAATTGTGACAGAAAGATCACACTAATGTAAGATGTTAATAACAGGAGAAACTGGGTTTGGGATACTTAGGAAATCTCTCTGCAACCTTTGCATTTTTCTGTAAAAACCTAAAACTGTTCTAAATAAAAAGTTTATTTAAAAAGTGCTGGGAAAAAATCCTCAGTTCAGTTTAGTTGCTCAGTTGTGTCCGACTCTTTGCGACCCCATGAATCGCAGCACGCCAGGCCTCTCTGTCCATCAGCAACTCCCGGAGTTCACTCAGACTCACATCCATCCTAGCACTCATTTAACCATCTGTTGATTTGTATCCTGTATAGTTGCATATTTCTTTAATTTCTTTCTCTAATGTGATAACTTCATTAGACAGTTGGAGAGGGAAAGTTGCTTATTTGTTTAATCTTTTAACAAGCATATGTTTAATAGTAATAATAATAGCTAACTTTGTTAAGTATTATTTGACAGACAGTGTGCTAAAAACTTGACTTCATTATCTTACACAGTTTTTACATCAATGTTTTGAGCTAGTTACTGTTACCACCCTTACTTTGCAGGTGAGGAAACTGAAGCTTGAAGAAGTAAATAGATTGTCAAATGTTATTAGACTAATTTTTTTCAAATATTTATTTATTTGACTGCTTTGGTTTAGTTGCAGCACGTGGGATCTTTTGTTGTAGCATCCAAACTCTCTAGCTGCAGCTCGCAGCCTTAGTTGCTTCAAAACATGTATGATCTTAGTTTCCTGGCCAGAGATCAAATGTGTACCCTACCTTGCCAGATGGAGTCTTAACCATAGTGTAGGCTGTGTTTGGCTAAATTGCAGAACCAGGATGTGACACAGCAGACTGCCCATGGTCTGTTTGCTCTTAGACAGTTTATCAGGAAAGGTTGCATTCATCTGCATATAACAGAAGTTCAACTACAAATGCTGGAGTTTATTTTTCTCGAGTAAGAAAGATCAGGCTTGTGTGGCTGATCCAAGATATAACCAAGGGCTCCAACTACTGGATTTCTCCTCCTTCATCTTGAGTGTATGGCTCTCCCTCTTATAATCCAGCCTCATGGATTATTCTAGGATAAAGGAAGGAAGTCCTAAAAAAGAAAGGGTGTCACAAATATCAGGAAAGCAAAACTTCTCTCAAATTGCTAGCAATCTTCTGTGAATGTTATTGTCAGCGTGCTGTCATCTAGCTACAAGAGGGACTGGAAAGTTAGTTCATTTTTTTTTAAATTTAAAATGAGAAGTTTAAGGCAGAAATTCCTATTCAGAACAAAACAGGATTGTATTTGTAAGGAAAAACAGGAGGCTGTCTAGCACAGAGGTGGTGAATGAATTAAAGATGGATATTGGGGAGCAGCTGGGATGTCTGCCGCAGTCATTGAGCTCTGCTGAGCCCCAAATCCACTCCAAACACTGTTCCTACTCTTACCTGACTTAAAGATGATTAGAGGAGATGATCTTAAAGGCCATGTGGAATTGTAGAGATACTCACAGGGAGAAAGGAGTGGCATTGAAACTCAGCCTGAAGTGAAGAGGGCTTCCTGGAGGAAGGGGCATTTGAACATAGAATAAAAGGGTGAATAAAAGGGATGAAAGGAAGGGAAGGTTTATGTCAGGCATTCAGGTGAAAACACATGGTGCATATTAGGGACCAAAAACAACTTAACATTGAGGAAACTCTGTTAGTTTCCCCTGATGCACCTCTCCAAACTGTACTGGTCTCTGTCTTCCTGTCTCCCACCTCCTCATCTCTTAAGTCTCAGTGTAAATAAATGCCTTCTCAGGGAGTCTTCCTCTTGGCCCCACCTGTTAATCTCTAACTTAGTTTTGGTCCTCTTCATCTTAATATTTACTTTGTACCAAGCACACCATAAATAATCAACACATATTTGTAGAATGGCAGAAATTATAGTTATTTAATTTACATTTAGAGGTATGAATCTCAAATTATTTTCTTCTGCAGGCATGCCCATCAGATATTTATTAATAATCTTTGATTCTCCATGAACAGTAGTCTTATAGTTTTCTTCTTTCACTCCTGAGATGTCTTTTACAGTTTGATTGATCAAGAACTAAAGGCACTGTAGGGATCGTGCCTAATAGGTCTCTGGAATCTTCAAAGGATTTGATATATTTACTTTTGGTGGTGGTAGTAGTAGTGAAGTCGCTCAGTCATGTCCGACTCTTTGCAACCCCATGGACTATATAGTTCATGGAATTCTCCAGGCCAGAATACTGGAGTGGGTAGCTGTTCTCTTCGCCAGGGGATCTTCCCAACCCAGGGATCAAACCCAGGTCTCCCGCATTGCAGGTGGATTCTTCACCAGCTGAGACACCAGGGAAGCCCTTACTTACGGTAGAAGAACAATATTTATTGTTACTGAGTGTGCATGTAATATAAAACCAGAGATTCATGAAAATGTATTAAATGTAACTGTTTCTACTGTGAAAGCAACTGGAAAGTTCATTTCTACCATCATTTAAAAAGATTCTGGTTCTATTTATCAGTACATCAGTTGAAGGCAATGGCAACCCACTCCAGTACTCTTGCCTGGAAAATCCCATGGGCAGAGGAGCCCAGTAGGCTGTTGTCAATGAGGTCGCTAAGAGGTGGACACGACTGAGTGACTTCACTTTCACTTTTCACTTTGATGCATTGGAGAAGGAAATGGCAACCCACTCCAGTGTTCTTGCCTGGAGAATCCCAGGGATGGGGGAGCCTGGTGGGCTGCCATCTATGGGGTCGCACAGAGTCGGACAACTGAAGCGACTTAGCAGCAGCAACAGTTAATATATTTGCAAGTTAAAAAAAATTTAGCTACTGTTGAGTGCTATAACACAGTAGACTTTATGACTTTATTTTATGATTCAGATTTCTACATGATTGCAGAGAGATGTTTTTGTATATAGTTTCTCTGCCTGCTGAGGACCCATCAACTGCAAAGAAGTACAGTAATAAGAAAAATAAATTTGTTTTTCAGAAATTCTGAAACAATTGAATGCAATCTGTAGAAATTTGTTCTCATTGGATACTCCTGATTTACACTGGCATAGCAAGTTTCCCAGTAGTCTTATTCTTTATTTATGATGCATTTTCTTCTTTTGCCTCATGTGGTGTCACAGCAAGTAATCTTGTTTTAAAATGACAAGAAACCATGAGACCAATCTTCCAGAGTGGAGTTCAAGACTCCCTTGAGAGCTTCAGGACCTCATGTAAAGTTATCAAAGTGTTATCTGGGGGAGAAAGGTTAAGGGAAGATTGGGAACATTGTCCAGGAGGGAATGTTGGTGGTAAGTAGAGGAGAACAAAACTATAGATTATAGGCCAAAAGGAAACATTCAGAGACCCAGAGAAAGAGCTATATGTAAGTAAGCTTTGTCATCAGATTCAGAAAATGATGACTGTCCTTGACAGCTGGGCAGCTTTATTCACTGAGGCTTTAGTATCATCACAAAAGTATAGAATTAACCTCACAAATCAGAGTAGTTAGACATTGTAATGGGGAGGGTTGCAGATGGAGATTCTGCATCGGAACCCCATAGAGAACATATCTGGGTCAAACAGATCATGACCTGATGCTCTTTCTCCGAGATTCTCCCTGATTCTGTCCAAGGTCATTTCCTAAGGTCCTCCTAGGACAGACAGGCCATGGTACGTTTCTTCAGGTCTGTTTCATGCGTATGTGCTCGTTCAGTAGTGTCCTACTCTTTGTGATCCCATGGACTGCAGCCCGCCAGGTTCCTCTGTCCATGTGATTTCCAAGGCAAGAATACTGGAGTGGGTTGCTGTTTCCTATTCCAGAGGATCTTCCCAACCCAGGGATTGAACCCATGTCTCTTGTGTCTCCTGCATTGACATGTGGATTCTTTCTTCAGGTCTGTTACATAGAACTGATAAAAGTCCTATGACTTGAAATATCTTCTGTTTCAAGCATCAGCCTTTCCTGTCGTGGGTTCCCACTGCCTCCATTTTTTCTCCCTCAGTGATGTGCAATTGTAGGTTTGAGGGGAAATTCTGGGCTACCTTCTTCACATAAAGAGGCAGCACTGGTAGCTTTAAATGGAAAAACTATCTCAGGGATCCAAAGTTTCTTATCCAGCACAGATTTTGGACATCTTTTCTGCATGACAACTCAGAATTAGCAGGCTTATCCCCAATTTATAGTGCATAATGCATTATATAGGATTGCCACTTAAATGGGAATATTGTTAAGTAGTATCCTCCAAAAATGGGAAACTCTGCATCATGGTTGGAAACTAGGTCCTTTAGATTTCTTTGAGGTTTTTACCAAGAGAAATTGACATAATGGTTGAAGCATGCTTGCTCTTATGGGTGTTAGCTGCTAGCAGCATTTAGTCTCACCCAGGGAATGGGAACAAGTTGAAGATTAAATTCATTGATGATGATATTTCAGGAACATTGAAGGTACCTGGGGACTTTAAGGACTTTACAACATAGGTATACAGGTGTTACTTCTGGAGAAGCAGTATTTGGAGAAAAAGATATTTATACTGGAGTCTGAAATGATAGTTCAGATGGTAAAGAATCTGCCTTCAGTGCAGGGTTCGATTCCTAGGTTGGGAAGATACCCTGGAGGAGGGAATGGCAACCCACGCCAGCATTCTTGCCTAGAGAATTCCACGGACAGACCATGGGGTTGCAAAGAGTCGGACACAACTGAGTGACTAACACACACATGCGCAACCAGAGTAAAGGGAAGGTGGGGAATTTGAGGTAGTAGAGAGGAGCATTCCAGGCAGAGGCAAGAGAGTGTTCACAGCTTGAGAGTCTGTGGCATGTTTGGGGGAACTGACTGACCACTGAGGGAGAAGCACAAAGATGAGGTTTGGGACGTGGGCAAGGTGAGGCTGTGAACAAACCATGAAATGATTCAGAGTTATGGCGAGTGTGCAAGTTCATTTTGAAAGCAGTGGGGACCCCCGAAGACTGTTAACCAAGGTAGTTATATAATCAGAGACGGTTTATAAAGATTCTTCTGTCTTTTTTTTTTTTAATTTATTTTACTTTACAATACTGTATTGGTTTTGCCATACATTGACATGAATCCACCATGGGTGTACATGCATTCCCAAACATTAACCCCCCTCCCACCTCCCTCCCCATAACATCTCTCTGGGTCATCACTGTGCACCAGCCCCAAGCATGCTGTATCCTGCGTCGGACATAGACTGGCGATTCGATTCTTACATGATAGTATACATGTTACAGTGCCATTCTTCCAAATCATCCCACCCTCTCCCTCTCCCTCTGAGTCCAAAAGTCCATTATACACATCTGTGTCTTTTTTGCTGTCTTGCATACAGGGTCGTCATTGCCATCTTTCTAAATTCCATATATAAGTGTTAGTATACTGTATTGGTGTTTTTCTTTCTGGCTTACTTCACTCTGTATAATTGGCTCCAGTTTCATCCATCTCATCAGAACTGATTCAAATGTATTCTTTTTAACAGCTGAGTAATACTCCATTGTGTATATGTACCACAGCATTCTTATCCATTCATCTGCTGATGGACATCTAGGTTGTTTCCATGTCCTGGCTATTATAAACAGTGCTGCGATGAACATTGGGGTACATGTGTCTCTTTCAATTCTGGTTTCCTTAGTGTGCATGCCCAGCAGTGGGATTGCTGGGTCATAAGGTAGTTCTATTTGCAATTTTTTAAGGAATCTCCACACTGTTCTCCATAGTGGCTGTACTAGTTTGCATTCCCACCAACAGTGTAGGAGGGTTCCCTTTTCTCCACACCCTCTCCAGCATTTATTTCTTGCAGATTTTTGGATTGCAGACATTTTGACTGGTGTGAAGTGGTACCTCATTGTGGTTTTGATTTGCATTTCTCTAATAATGAGTGATGTTGAGCATCTTTTCATGTGTTTGTTAGCCATCCATATGTCTTCTTTGGAGAAATGTCTATTTAGTTCTTTGGCCCATTTTTTGATTGGGTCGTTTATTTTTCTGGAATTGAGCTGCATAAGTTGCTTGTATATTTTTGAGATTAGTTGTTTGTCAGTTGCTTCATTTGCTATTATTTTCTCCCATTCAGAAGGCTGTCTTTTCACTTTGCTTATATTTTCCTTTGTTGTGCAGAAGCTTTTAATTTTAATTAGATCCCATTTGTTTATTTTTGCTTTTATTTCCAGTATTCTGAGAGGTGGATCATAGAGGATCCTGCTGTGATTTATGTCGGAGAGTGTTTTGCCTATGTTCTCCTCTAGGAGTTTTATAGTTTCTGGTCTTACATTTAGATCTTTAATCCATTTTGAGTTTATTTTTGTGTGCGGTGTTAGAAAGTGATCTAGTTTCATTCTTTTACAAGTGGTTGACCAGTTTTCCCAGCACCACTTGTTAAAGAGATTGTCTTTACTCCATTGTATATTCTTGCCTCCTTTGTCAAAGATAAGGTGTCCATATGTGTGTGGATTTATCTCTGGGCTTTCTATTTTGTTCCATTGATCTATATTTCTGTCTTTGTGCCAGTACCATACTGTCTTGATGACTGTGGCTTTGTAGTAGAGCCTGAAGTCAGGCAAGTTGATTCCTCCAGTTCCATTCTTCTTTCTCAAGATTGCTTTGGCTATTCGAGGTTTTTTGTATTTCCATACAAATCTTGAAAGTATTTGTTCTAGTTCTGTGAAAAATTTGGTTGGTAGCTTAATAGGGATTGCGTTGAATTTGTAAATTGCTTTGGGTAGTATACTCATTTTCACTATATTGATTCTTCCAATCCATGAACATGGTATATTTCTCCATCTATTAGTGTCCTCTTTGATTTATTTCACCAGTGTTTTATGGTTTTCTATGTATAGGTCTTTAGTTTCTTTAGGTAGATATATTCCTAAGTATTTTATTCTTTTCGTTGCAATGGTGAATGGAATTGTTTCCTTAATTTCTCTTTCTACTTTCTCATTATTAGTGTATAGGAATGCAAGGGATTTCTGTGTGTTGATTTTATATTCTGCAACTTTACTATATTCATTGATTATCTCTAATAATTTTCTGGTGGAGTCTTTAGGGTTTTCTATGTAGAGGATCATGTCATCTGCAAACAGTGAAAGTTTTACTTCTTCTTTTCCAATTTGGATTCCTTTTATTTCTTTTTCTGCTCTGATTGCTGTGGCCAAAACTTCCAAAACTATGTTGAATAGTGGCGGTGAAAGTGGACACCCTTTTCTTGTCCCTGACTTTAGGGGAAATGCTTTCAATTTTTCACCATTGAGGATAATGTTTGCTGTGGGTTTGTCATATATAGCTTTTATTATGTTGAGGTATGTTCCTTCTATTCCTGCTTTCTGGAGAGTTTTTATCATAAATGGATGTTGAATTTTGTCAAAGGCTTTCTCTGCATCTATTGAGATAAGCATATGGTTTTTATTTTTCAATTTGTTAATGTGGTGAATTACATTGATTGATTTGTGGATATTGAAGAATCCTTGCATCCCTGGGATAAAGCCCACTTGGTCATGGTGTATGATCTTTTTAATGTGTTGTTGGATTCTGATTGCTAGAATTTTGTTGAGGATTTTTGCATCTATGTTCATCAGTGATATTGGCCTGTAGTTTTCTTTTTTTGTGACATCTTTGTCAGGTTTTGGTCTTAGGGTGATGGTGGCCTTATAGAATGAGTTTGGAAGTTTACCTTCCTCTGCAATTTTCTGGAAGAGTTTGAGGAGGATAGGTGTTAGCTCTTCTTGAAATTTTTGGTAGAATTCAGCTGTGAAGCCTTCTGGACCCGGGCTTTTGTTTGCTGGAAGATTTCTGATTACAGTTTCACTTTCCGTGCTTGTGATGGGTCTGTTAAGATTTTCTATTTCTTCCTGGTTCAGTTTTGGAAAATTGTACTTTTCTAGGAATTTGTCCATTTCTTCCACGTTGTCCATTTTATTGGCATATCACTGCTGATAGTAGTCTCTTAATATCCTTAGTATTTCTGTGTTGTCTGTTGTGATCTCTCCATTTTCATTTCTAATTTTATTGATTTGATTTTTCTCTCTTTGCTTCTTGATGAGTCTGGCTAATGGTTTGTCAATTTTATTTATCCTTTCAAAGAACCAGCTTTTGGCTTTGTTGATTTTTGCTATGGTCTCTTTTGTTTCTTTTGCATTTATTTCTGCCCTAATTTTTAAGATTTCTTTCCTTCTACTAACTCTGGGGTTCTCCAATTCTTCCTTTTCTAGTTGCTTTAGGTGTAGAGTTAGGTTATTTATTTGACTTTTTTCTTGTTTCTTGAGGTATGCTTGTATTGCTATGAACTTTCCTCTTAGCACTGCTTTTATAGTGTCCCACAGGTTTTGGGTTGTTGTGTTTTCATTTTCATTAGTTTCTATGCATATTTTGATTTCTTCTGTGATTTGTTGGTTATTCAGAAGTGTGTTGTTCAACCTCCATATGTTGGCATTTTTAATAGTTTTTCTCCTGTAATTGAGATCTAATCTTAATGCATTATGGTCAGAAAAGATGCTTGGAATGATTTCGATTTTTTTGAATTTATCAAGTTTAGATTTATGGCCCAGGATGTGATCTATCCTGGAGAAGATTCCATGAGCACTTGAAAAAAGGTGAAATTCATTGTTTTGGGGTGAAATGTCCTGTAGATATCAATTAGGTCTAACTGGTCTAATGTATCATTTAAAGTTTGCGTTTCTTTGTTGATTTTCTGTTTAGTTGATCTGTCCATAGGTGTAAGTGGGGTATTAAAGTCTCCCACTATTATTGTGTTATTGTTGACTTCCCCTTTCATACTTGTTAGCATTTGTCTTACATATTGTGGTGCTCCTATATTGGGTGCATATATATTTATAATTGTTATATCTTCTTCTTGGATTGATCCTTTGATCATTATGTAGTGGCCTTCTTTGTCTCTTTTCACAGCCTTTGTTTTAAAGTCTATTTTATCGGAAATGAGTATTGCCACTCCTGCTTTCTTTTGGTCTCTATTAGCGTGGTATATCTTTTTCCAGCCCTTCACTTTTAGTCTGTATGTGTCCCTTGTTTTGAGGTGGGTCTCTTGTAAGCAGCATATAGAGGGGTCTTGTTTTTGTATCCATTCGGCCAGTCTTTGTCTTTTGGTTGGGGCATTCAACCCATTTACGTTTAAGGTAATTATTGATAAGTATGATCCTGTTACCATTTACTTTATTGTTTTGGGTTTGGGTTTATACACCCTGTTTGTGTTTCCTGTCTAGAGAATATCCTTTAGAATTTGTTGGAGAGCTGGTTTGGTGGTGCTGAATTCTCTCAGCTTTTGCTTGTCTGTAAAGCTTTTGATTTCTCCTTCGTGTTTGAATGAGATCCTTGCTGGGTACAGTAATCTGGGCTGTAGGTTATTGTCTTTCATCACTTTAAGTATGTCTTGCCATTCCCTCCTGGCCTGAAGAGTTTCTATTGAAAGATCAGCTGTTACCCTTATGGGAATCCCCTTGTGTGTTATTTGTTGTTTTTCCCTTGCTGCTTTTAGTATTTGTTCTTTGTGTTTGATCTTTGTTAATTTGATTAATATGTGTCTTGGGGTGTTTCGCCTTGGGTTTATCCTATTTGGAACTCTCCGTGTTTCTTGGACTTGGGCGATTATTTCCTTCCCCATTTTAGGGAAGTTTTCAATTATTATCTCCTCAAGGATTTTCTCATGGTCTTTCTTTTTGTCTTCTTCTTCTGTGACTCCTATAATTCGAATGTTAGAGCGTTTCATATCGTCCTGGAGGTTTCTGAGATTGTCCTCATTTCTTTTAATTCGTTTTTCTTGTTTCCTCTCTGATTCATTTATTTCTACCATTCTATCTTCTATTTCACTAATCCTATCTTCTGCCTCCGTTATTCTGCTATTTGTTGCTTCCAGAGTGTTTCTGATCTCATTTATTGAGTTATTCATTATATATTGACTCTTTTTTATTTCTTCTAGGTCCTTGTTAAACCTTTCTTGCATCTTCTCAAGCCTTATCTCTAGGCTATTTATCTGTGATTCCATTTTGATTTCAAGATTTTGGATCATTTTCACTATCAATATTTGGAATTCTTTCTCAGGTAGATTCCCTACCTCTTCCTCTTTTGTTTGGTTTTTGGGCAACCCTCCTGTTCCTTTACCTGCTGAGTATTCCTCTGTCTCTTCATCTTGATTATATTGCTGCGTTTGGGGTGGCCTTTTTATATTCTGGTAATTTGTGGAGTTCTCTTTATTATGGAGCTTCCTCACTGTGGGTGGGGTTGTATCAGTGGCTTGTCTAGGTTTCCTGGTTAGGGAGGCTTGTATTGGAGTTCTGGTGGGTGGATCTGGGTTTCTTCTCTCTGGAGTGCAGTGGAGTTATCAGTAATGGGTTATGAGACATCAAAGGTTTTGGAGTAGCTTTGAGCTGCCTGTATATTGAAGCTCAGGAGTGTGTTCCTGTGTTGCTGGAGAATTTGTGTGGTATGTCTTGTTCTGGAACTTGTTGGTCCTTGGGTGGAGCTTGGTTTCAGTGTAGGTATGGAGGCATTTGATGAGCTCCTACTGCTTAATGTTCCCTGAATTCAGGAGTTCTCTGATGTTTTCAGGCTTTGGACTTAAGCCTCCTGCTTCTGGTTTTCAGTTTTATTTTTACAGTAGCCTCTAGACTTCTCCATCTATACAGCACTGATGATAAAACATCTAGGTTAAAGATGAAAAGTTTCTCCACATTGAGGGACACCCAGAGAGGTTCACTGAGTTACAAGGAGAAGAGAAGAGGGAGGGGGTAGTTAGAGGTGACTGGAATGAGATGCGGTGAGATCAAAAGAGGAGCGAGCAAGCTAGCCAGTAGTCACTTCCTTATGTACGCTCCATAGTCTGGACCGCTCAGAGGTATTTATGGAGTTATACAGGGAAGAGGAGAGGGAGGAAGTAGACAGAGGTGGCCAGGAGGATAAGAGAGAGGAATGAGAAGGGGAGAGACAAATCCTGCCAGTAACCAGTTCCTTAGGTGTTCTCCACCGTCTGGAACACACAGAGATTCACGGAGTTGGATAGAGAAGAGATGGGGGAGAAAAGAGACAGAGGCCACCTGGTGGAGAAAAAGGAGAGTTCAAAGGAGGAGAGAGTGGTCAAGCCTGTAATCTCGCTCTCAGGTAAAATTGGGTAGTGAAGTTTGGGTTTTTAAATGTAAAAAATTGACAACAAAAACCAAAGAGCAAAGATTAAAAATCTAGAGAAGAGGTTGGATTTTCAGAAATACAATATTAAAGAAAAGAAGCAGAAGGAAAAAGGAAAAAAGAAAAAAAAGCCACAAGAATTATTAAAAAAAAAACAAAACAAAAAAAAACAAACACCAATAACCACCCAAAGACTATATATGGTGTTTGCCTTAAAAAAAAAAAGTCTTTTTTTTGAATATTAATAATAGGTTATAGAAATAAAAATTAGAGGAGAAATAGAAGACTTAACTATTAAAAGAAAGTCAGAAAAAAGAAAAAAAAAAAAAGAAATGATTTTAAAAATAGTAAAGATATATCTGGCCCTTCTCTGATGTTGTGGGCATTGTGGGGTCACTTCCAAGGCGGTTCCCTCTGTTTAACTTCTTCTTTATGCTGGTTTTTTAGGATCACTAGTTCAGTCGCGCTGTGGGGAGGGGGGATGCTGCAAACAAATAGCGCTGTCGTGTGCACACAGTGTCTCAGCCCTGCTGGACCTCTCCCTTCTCGCAGCATACAAACCGCTCCGGCTCTACGATGCGCAGCCGGGAACCGTCTGAGGCCGGCCCTAGGCTGCGTGCACTTCCCCGGTCTAAGCCGCTCAGGTTCGGCGCTCAGGCAGCCCTCAGAGGCACAGATTCGGTTGGGACTGCGTTTTGTGCCCTTCCCAGGTCCCAGTAGCTCAGGAGTTTGGCGAACGCGATAGCTGCGACTTGTCGCCTTTTCTGCCTCTGCTGCTCAGTTTTCTGGGTGGACTGCTGGCGCCCCTTGTGAGGCAGATGATGACTGTCCAGCACCCCCAGAAGTCTTAGCAAAGAAGCCTGCTTGCAGTTTGGTAAGTGAAGTCTCTCCGGGTCTGCAATTGCCCCTTTCCAGCCCTTATGGCTCTGGCTGCCTGTTCCCGGCGGGGGATGGTCGGCCGGCTTTTTCCGATCTGTCCTTTGTTCTGTGCTCGGTCCTGGCGGTGTCTTATGTTCGAGCTTTTCATGTGGTAGCTATCCCACAGTCTGGTTTGCTAGCCCAAGTTAGATCGTTCTGGTTGTGCATGGGGCGTTCCTGCCCGATTCTTACAAAGCACTGCAGCCCGCGCCTCCCGCGCGTCCCTGCCCTGCCCCCACTTCCCAGTGGCGGATGCAGGCCTCTGTGCTGCTTTTCCGCCGGGAGAGTTACTGTTGGGCTTGTAATCTCTTGGTTTTAATTATTTCTCTATTTTTCCCTTCCTGTTATGTTGCCCTCTGTGTTTCCAAGGCTCGCCACAGATTCGGCAGGGAGAGTGTTTCCTGGTGTTTGGAAACCTCTCTTCTTAAAATTCCCTTCCTGGGAAGGGCTTCCCTTCCCGGGACGGAGCTCCCTCCCCACCTCCTTTGTCTCCTTTTTTGTCTTTTATATTTTTTCCTACCTGTTTTTGAAGACAATGGTCTGCTTTTCTGGTTGCCTGATGTCCTCTGCTAGCCTACAGAAGTTGTTTTGTGGAGTTTGCTCAGTGTTGAAATGTTCTTTTGAGGAATTTGTGAGGGAGAAAGTGGTCTTCACGTCCTATTCCTCTGCCATCTTAGGACCACCTCCTCTTCTGTCTTATAGAGAGGAGGACAGAAACCAACAAAAGACAGGGGGAGTGGGTGGGAAGATCTTGGAGAAAAAGATGGGTGACCTGTACCTGATCAGTGTCTTGGTTACACTTTGTTGCATAACAATTCTCCCTCCTTCCACTAGAAATAACTTAGTGGATAAAACACCAACTATTCTATCATAATTTTGGTGAGTAAGGATTTGCATGGGCATGGATTGTCTCTGCTGCTTAATGACTGGACTCTCAGTGAGGGATGGGTGAATGTCTGCACAGGCCCTTCCCTCTGGAATCTTGTTTTATCTGCTAGGGAAGCAATGTCCAGGATGGCTCCTTACTTGCCTTCTTCATAGTTACATGCATAAGGAAGAATGAATATCTCCTTTAATCTGGGTTCCCATAAATATTTTATACATCTTTTTATTACAAACTCATCACATTGATTGTATTTTATGAATAGAATGATATATGTACAGCATTTCCCCTTTTATCATTTTCAGTCTGAAACCAAGAAGCTACTCAATATATATTTTACCTCAATTGAATTGAAAATTACAAAATAAAAGAATATTTATGTAAATATTTCAGACTCCAACAATTAAATTGGCATCAGTTTTTAATTAGGATACTAGTGTAGCAAACAGCAGAAGTAAAAAATCTCAGTCTTTTCACATGTAAAAATTAATGTTCTTTTGTTAACTAATGATAAGAAAAGATTGTTAAACATCAATGTGCAGCTCAAATGTTATGCTTAATCATCAAAGCAGCTAAATTGGCCCCTGTTAATACGTGCTGTTTCTTCTTTTAATCGCCTTGATCCTGCCTTTTATGTATCTTAATAAACTATACGGTAAATATACCCTAACCCTTCTATCTTTTGAAAAGAGTTGGGCTAGAAAAAGTAAATACATGAATAGATGCAGATAAATGTTTATATCATCAACCAGAGAGATATTTATGCCTTTTAACATCAAAAAGTTGATTATTTTAGTTGGTTAATTAATGGAATACTATTTATATTTGCCTCCCACATATTTGCCTCCATTTAATGGTCTGGAAAAGAGAGATAGTAATAAAGCAATGAAAATTTTAATGATATTAAACGTGGTGGCTTGGCAAGCAACTACAGGAAGAGAGGAACTATATGAATGAGCCTTAAGAATTCAGAAAATCTGAGCAGAAGGGAAAAGTAGGCTTAAGCAGGAATTAAATGCAGATTAAGACATCTGGAGAGAGGCATTAAATGAAAACGTTCAGGAGGCAGGTAAAATTGTAAAGGCTGTGAGAAAGCAGTACTGAGGTTATAGAACATTAGCTATTTGATTAAGTAGAGGCAACATACTGAAAAATTCACTTTTGGGTCTCTAATTTTGAATCCCTCTACAGAAAAGTGATAGATTATGTATCTCTTGAAAGAACTTTAGAGTTTCAGAAGCTTCGATGGAAGTGCTGTATAATTACCAGAATGAGGCAACTGCCTAGTATTTTATTACAGGATCCCCACCTGCTCCTCCCATTTCTTTCACATTGATAAAGGAAGCATACAAAACTCTCTATCGAGGGAACCACTAACGTGAGGAATAAGAAAAGCACTCGTATACAGAGTCCTCCAGAACGCAACATTCTTTATTAATTGTGAGGTTCTCATCCCCCACTTATTTAAAAATGGCTTTATGCAAAGAGCGGCCTCCTCTGTGGCTCAGCTGGTAACGAATCCGCTTGCAATGTGGGAGACTTGGGTTTGATCCCTGGCTTGGGAAGATTCCCCTGGAGAAGGGAAAGGCTACCCACTCCAGTATTCTGGCCTGGAGATTTCCATTTACTGTACAGTCCATGGGGTCACAAAGAATCAGACATGACTGAGCGACTTCCACTTCCACTTCACTTTATGCAAACGTAACGCTGCAAGGCAAGTATTGGTGTCCAGTGTCTGTGTCATACATCTGACTGTAGAAGGAGGACTGACTGTCCCATATTCACTTTATTAAAGTTGTTACTGAAGGCAATTCCAAAGGTAAAAACGTTCAGTTGTGAGATGATGAGTACCAGGGAGGTAATGTACAACAAAATCAGTATAATTAACACTGTTGTATGTTACACATGAAAGCTGTTGAGAGATTTACTCCTGAGTCCTTATCACAAGAAAAAGTTTGTTTTCTATTTCTCTGATTTTGTATATATATGAGATAATGGATGTTCACTAAATTTATTGTGATAATCATTTCAAGATGTATGTAATTCAAATCATTATATTGTGCACGTATACAGTGCTTTATGGCAATTATATCTCAATAAAACTGGAAGAAAAAATAAATACAAAAATCTTCCAAGGAGAAAACATGTGTTATTACTGAGAAAAGTTTAAAACATAAAAACATAGAAAATTAGTTTGGAGGATTCCCGTGTACAAATTCCAGCTTATCAACTCATGTCCAATCTTCTTTCTTCTATACACCCTTATGCCCACGCAGTCACCTCAAAGTCTAGGTTATGTTAAAGCATATCCCACCCATTTAGATAGTGTATATATCTAAAAGATAAGTATATGTGGGGCTTCCCAGGTGGCTGGTTGGTAAAGGATCCACCCCAATGCAGGAGATGCAGGTTCTATTCTCGGGTCAGGAAGATCCCTTGGAGAAGGAAATGGAAACCCACTCCTGTATTATTGCCTGGGAAATCCCTTGGACAGAAGAGCCTGTGGGCTACAGTCCATGGGGTTGCAAAGAGTTGGACACACTGAGCATGCAGACACACACACACACACACACACACATATACACACACACATATCAGCATTATAAATATGTCATTACAGTTTGTAGAACATTATTGATACTTCCTTAATAACTTCATATTCACTTTTATATCTTCAAGGCTCAGCTGAGTCCCCCCAGAGTAGTAATCATTAAGTATATGAATGAACGAGTGAATACTTCTTCCCACTTATTAATTTATTAATTCAAGAACACAATATCACTACTTGCAGGTTATTTCTGCTCCTTTTTGTCTCTCAAAACCCATCCAAACGACCTCTTTTCTGTGAAGATGTCCACAATATTCTTAAATAAAGCTAATTGCTTCAAATTTTATCCCACTGTTGTAAATCCTGAATGTTTTTGAGCACTGACAGTGTGCTGGGAACCATGCTAAACACTTAGCATGGATCCATATGTTTCGGATTCAGTTTGATTCTAGAGTCTATGCTTGTCACCATTTTTATTTGTCTTTGTACTTCATGTACCACCAAAGTGTCTGATACATCATAGAAACTTAAAAAAAAAGAATTATTGAGGGAAGAAAGAATGGAAAGAAGGAAGGAAAGGAGATAGAGAGATGGAGAGGAAAAGGAGAGAAAGGGAAGGAAGATGGGAGATGAAAAAGAGAGGAAGAGGAAAGGAAGGAAGGGAGGGAGGAAACTATTGGGACTACTTGAGAATGAGAAAAAAGACAATTATATAGCACTATACAGTTTCAAAAATGTGCTTTCATTTATCTTATGTACTTTTCTTCATAAGCTAACAGATAGATATTATGCCATTTGAAGATCTGACTCTGCAGTCTGTTCTGTTCAGAATCTAAAAAGTCGGTGATATTTGTCTTTTGATATGTCTGGAATCCCAACAGAAAGAGTTCAGTGGCCCCTTCCTGGAATGCAGGACTCTGGATCAGGGGTCTGCAGTGTTCCTGAAGAGGAGCAGAATGGTGGAGCACTCGAAGCCTTGGAATGATGAAGACTGATGATCTGGCAGAGGGTCGGAGGGGAGTGTCTAGAGTCAGGGAAACCATAAGTGTGATGTGGAGGAGGGTGTGGGTGAGGGATGGTGACAAGGCAGCATTCAGCCGCCTGTCTCCCCATTGCATGCTGTAAGCTGGCGAAAATCATGGCCCTGGAGTCCACCTGGACCACCCGCAAAGAACTGCCTCTTACAAGGTGGTCTCAGTGGCAAGGTGGCTCCATGTAGTAATTTATTATGTCTAAGCTCCAGCTAATCTGAACTAACCCCTCAGCTTCACCCTGTAAGTCTCTCACAGAACTCTCATTGAGTCTTTATAGTTTTTGTCACACTCTGTACTTCAATATTTAAAAAAAAAATTTCCATTAATTGTCACCATAACTACATTATAAACTCTATAGTGGCAGGAGCAATGTCTGTTTTATCACCAAATATAACACCAAGAATAGTTCTTGAAACATAATTGTCAATTGCCTAGTAAATACATGATGAATAAATAGGTGAATTAATGAATGAATAAAGCATATGTCAGGTTTTTTTTGTAACTTAGAGTGTTAATACCATTTTCACAAAGTGTGGGATGTGATTTTGCAAATGTGATATACTTACAGTTTCCAGTTTTAATTGAATGACTTTATTGAGTGTTGCCTTTGTGCACAAAATATTTTATATTTACACTTAGGTGTAAGTTGATATAAGTGTAAATAATAATTAAGGAAAAAGAAGACAAATATAAAATTCCAAGGGACGATTACACATGGCAGTGTAGGTATCTGTTTAGTTATAAAACTTACAAATGGATCTTACCTAAATAATCCAGTCCCCTTTCCTCCGTCATTTTAGAAATTAAGCTAAGAGTTTTACACAAGATCATAGTTAATTAATAGTGAAACTGGGACCAGGTTGAAGGCCTTTTTCTTTTAACCCTGTCATTTTTTCTTAATTCATCCTACCTCACACTGTCATAATAAATTCACCTTTAAAATTTCTTGGTTTATGGTAGCTAAATCTGAAAAGTTAGCAATGTATTTCAAGTGTGAAAGAGATGATTTGAAAAATCCAGTGGGCTAAATTGTGAACAGCTTTGTTTGCCAAACCAAAAGATTGGAAGCTTTCTTCAATAACCAACGGAAACAAGAGTTTTGAGGAAGAAACCGAAAGCTTAAAAACAATTTGAGAGTGAAGTGATCAGCTTTATTTTCTAAATTCATAAAATAAATAAAGTTTTCTCTGGAAGCAACTTGGGAAATGTAAGGGGAAAAAAATCAGGCGATGATTCAGCAGTTCTGGGAGACTTGGTGCAGTGGCAGCAAATGTCAAAAAAGAATAGATTTTTCAAGTCACTTCTGAGACATGACTTAGATTTGATATCCATCTGGATAAGATGGTAGTGAGAAAGATAAGTGAATGGAGCCTGTTTAGGCTTCTCAGTGTGAAGCTTGGTGGAGAGTTATAGTTTCTAGGAAACTAAAGTTTTTGAAGAAATTAACGTTTGAGACATCTGTCTTCATCCGTGCGTGCTGTGTGGTTGGATGTGCCTCCTTGTGGGTCCATGGGAAGGTTCCTGGTGGTTCACTGGACAGGCCCTTAGTTGGGCAAGATTGGCTCCAGGCTACAGCTGGGAAGGGCTAGAACCAAGTCACAGGGCCACTTCAGAATCTACAGCTGACGGTGGTCAGAAGGCCGACATTCAGAGGCACAGATCTCTGAATCTCCCATCAGGTTGCTGGGTAGTCTGGACTGCTCCTGGGCTGCAGCTGAGAGGGACTTATACTGTGTCATGGGGCCACTTCACTGGTGGGATGCCTTGGAGGCACCCATGAGCATGGCTCTCTCCAGGTCCCTGGGTGGCTAGATTGCTTCTGGACCAAGGCTTTGAGTGCTGAAGTCAGGTTACAGAGTTGCTCCAAGATCCAAAGTCAGAGCAAGATCCAAAGTAAGTCAATGAACTTACTTTAGGGGCAGAAATGGGCTGGGCTGGACATGTGTCACTCTGGGTTCCTGGGCAGTTAGGACTGACAGCTCTGAGGGACATGGGCAGGGTCACATACCACTTCAGGAACACAGCTGGCACTGAATTCAGTAGGCACAGGTGGATGTGACTCCTCCTGGGTGCCTTGGTGGACGGTGCATATGAACAAGTTTGTGGTGGAGTCCAGAGTGGTCTGTGGTCAGAAACACAGTTGAGTCTACCACCTGGGCCAAGATCTGCTTTCTCATAATGAACTTCCTTGGTCTTGGGATTCATCAGCGTTTCATAGTCTCCTACCTGTATCCTGTACATCCACAGAGGCACTTCTGTCTGTGGATGGTTACCAAATCATTGTTGCTGAGTAGAGATACAAGAGGGAGGCCTCCTGTTTCACTGTGTTGCTGACGTCACTCACCCTCACACTTCTCTTTGATTAATATGTCACAGTTATCTACTTTATTTATTACACTTCATATAGAAACAGGACTTTTCGACCATTTACTAATTTATGGACGACGGTTGGGGCATATTCACTTTTGCTATTATGCTGTTCGATCACAGTTTCCATTGCAATTTTATATTTGTCTCCTTCTGACCTAGAAAACTAAGATCATGGCATCCGGTCCCATCACTTCATGGCAAATAGATGGGGAAGCAGTGGAAACAGTGTCAGACTTTATTTTGGGGGGCTCCAAAATCACTACAGATGGTGATTACGGCCATGAAATTAAAAGACGCTTACTTCTTGGAAGGAAAGTTATGACCAAGCTAGATAGCATATTCAAAAGCAGAGACATGACTTTGCCAACAAAGGTCCGTCTAGTCAAGGCTATGATTTTTCCAGTGGTCATGTATGGATGTCAGAGTTGGACTGTGAAGAAAGCTGAGCGCCAAAGAATTGATGCTTTTGAACTGTGGTGTTGGAGAAGATTCTTGAGAGTCCCTTGGACTGCAAGGAGATCCAACCATTCCATTCTGAAGGAGATCATTCCTGGGTGTTCACTGGAAGGACTGATGCTGAAGCTGAAATTCCAGTACGTTAGCCACCTCATGTGAAGAACTGACTTATTGGAAGAGACCCTGATGCTGGGAGGGATTGGGGGCAGGAGGAGAAGGGGACGACAGAGGATGAGATGGCTGGATGGCATCACTGACTCCATGGACATGAGTTTGAGTAAACTCCAGGAGTTGGTGATGGACAGGAGGGCCTGGCGTGCTGTGATTCATGGGGTCGCAAAGAGTCAGACATGACTTAGCAACTGAACTGAACTGAGCTGTGTTTCTTTAGTAGTAGATGTAAAGAGATGACCATGTTAGACTTGCTTGTCACTTGTTTTGAGGTTGTATGAAAATGCTGTTTGATAAATTATTGAGGATAAAATATGCACATTTAAAAACATCAGTCTGTGATTATTTTACCCTGAATACCTCTGTTAGAGAAGAATACATCTTTGAAAAGAAAAACTATTCCAAATTTCCTTCTAAGTATCTATAATATTCCTTAAACTCATAACATCTTTGATTAGGCATTGCAAGCTATTAGAAGCTCTACTAGTTATGTATTATTTCTAACAATTTGGTTTAGAAAATAGAGAGAAAACCGTCATTACATAGTAACATCTGAAGCAAGATGTTGTTGAGTTAGTTTTGAAAGATTAACCACTGATTAACAGTGACACAATTATTGTTCATTTTTGGAGTTAAGAAGTAGGAAATTGCAGAAATTAGGAATTTTACTCTCAGGGCATAAGTTAGACTCTTCTGCATATACACATGTACGCATGGTACGGTATCCCAGGATATCTATCATGGTACCTGGAGTAGTGCTCTTGATTGGCATTGGCTGCAAGAATGCCTACAGCAACTTCAGTCCTAACCCCTTCCAGATATTCTGCTTCAGGCAACTCATGGAATAGCATGGGGACTTGTGGGAACACCAAACATAAGAAGAAACCCATCACAGACATTGCGATTTTAAATCGAGGAGCAAAATGGTTACTAAAGTTAAAATTTTTGTGAAATCTCAAATGGGCATTTTTTTCCATCTGTATGATTTTGTAGAACTAAAAAAAGATCAGTTAAGTCTGTAATACTGATAGAACTGAATGTGGGTTCATGTAATAAATGTACAGCTCAAATATATATATTTTTTGATGATAAACGCATATCATCATTTATTTAATGTTTAAGCTCTTGTACTAGATTTTTACTAGCTGCTGAACACTGACAAATTATTTCTCCCACAGAACTATAACCACTTGTTCCCAGACAGTATAAATATATGGTTGAGCTAATGTTAATACCCATCACCATTTTATCAATTACATAATAAAACAAATTGTCAAGTATCCAAATATTAAGTTACACAGCTCAAAAGGTATATAAAATATTAAATGTCTGCTCAATTCATTAGCAGAAACCCACTCATTTTTGCAAGAGAGGCTGGGAATCACACTTCAAACAAAACTAAGTCGGTAAACAACTTCAGGTAAGTATGAAAAAAATTACAAGAATTTCAGAAATTTTGACTAAGAATTGTTTTAGTTACAGTAACGAAGTATTTCTACCTTTTAAAAAATATTTACTAAATTAAAGTGCATATTCTACATGTTCTGCACAAGTCAAAGGCAACATTTTACTAAAAATACTTAATAGCCCCCTCCCATTCTTTTTTCAGGCCCTCCCTGTAAGTTGCACCCCAAAGTGCAAACATTAAATGAACTGTAAGGCTCCTGTCTGGAGACATTAAAGACATGTGCTTCTGTACAATGTAGATTTTCAAAATGGAGGCCTTCTACAACATAAAATGAGATTTATAGAAAGATATTAAAAAATCACTGTAAGACTCGGTTAATTAAAAAGGGAGCAAATCTGATGTATACTGGTATGAGTGTGGGAGATATAAATATATTGTGAGCAAACTTCATAGGCCCTAGTTTCTGTGTTTGAAATGATGCAAGGAATAAACCACGTAAGGTCTAGAGGGTTCATAGTTCCTGGGATTTGTTCTATATGATACTAAAAATATACAAGTATTGTGCTGGGTATTTTGGTACCTAGTCTTTCTAAATTTCTTACATATTGGTAAGATTCTGGCATGGAAACAGATTTAATGACATGACACAATACGGCATGATTTCAGGAAAGGTCAGTTGGTACAAATTATAAGCACATATTCAATGCTGAGCAGCAAGAATTCTTTACTAGTATCCAAATAGGTTGATCATAACCTGAACAGGGACTACAACTCTGCCAGGCCTATGGCCTGGTGAAACTGCTTTTCACCACTCCTATGGAAGCTTCATCAGACTTATTCACCAAGTCAACTGGGCTATCTGCAATGCACGACAAATTCCATCCTTTCTCAGTTTCCACTTCCAATCAATGGCATCATGCACCCTGGTTTTATTGAATGCAGCAGTTGTTTCTATGCCCATTGGAGTCTTTGAAGCACAGCCACATTTTAGGATGATACTTCTCCAAATACAAAAGTTGCTTGCTGTTAAAAGCTCCTCGCTGCTTTTATGAACTGTACTGCATCTTCATATTTCATTCCACCTTCAATTAATGCTAGGGCAACAAGCACTGGAGTTCTGCCAAAGCCTGCAACATAGTCAACAGCAATACAACAACTAGGGTCTTCACGAAACTTAATTTTCACAAGACTTAACCAGTCATCAACAATCTGGTTGGATGGTGGTGCACCATCATCAAAAGGCCAATCGAGAACATGGATGCCTTCTTTCTCCACAAGAGTAGTGTCGTAAGTTGCTTCACATACTCTTATGATTGTGGTAACACCATACTTCTTAAGTTCCTCTATAAATTTGCTTAATGTTGCATTAGTTGAGTTCTGTGTAATAAATGTCATGCTCCTGTATGTAACTTCCACAGGAGCTGGGCGGTTCATTCGAGCCATGTTAATTTAGTTAAAAAACACTCGATAGGGATATGAAAGAACTTAAAAAACTGAATACAGAAATGATGCAAAGAAACACAGTCAACTTTAACATACTCCACTTGAAATTCTCAGTGCTTCAAGTATGAAGTTGGGAGTAATGAATGAATGAACCTCTTAACTAGAAGCAGCAATTCTTCAATCCACTAATACTGAGGCAATAGAAAGGAAGTGCATTGAGGTTTACCCCATCCAGATCAGAACTCTTGTATAAAAATGCTCTATGGATTTCAATTCAACACTTCTGAGTCCAGGTTAACCAGTCTTACGGGGGCTTCTTGGTTGAGCAGTAATGAATTTCTGCAATTCACTTGTCTGCATAGAGGTCGTGCTGTGTCTGGCAGTAATCTCCACTGCTCTTCAGAAACTCCATAAATGTGTGACCGAGAATACCACGGAACTGAGGAATATGTCTACTCATTGAAGATTGTGGCCTAACCATAAAGCCGGTCCAGAGGCGGTGGCGGCTGTGGTGGCTTCGTGGGCGGCGGGGACACCGGAGTCTTCAAATCATTTTTATAGTTGGCTTCCAATCCTATTTTCAGGTCAGAATCATCTGTGAAGTATTATGCACTTTAAATATATACAGTTTTATTTGCCAGTTACACGCTGGTGGCTCAGGTGGTAAAGAATCTGCCAGCAATGCTGGAGGCCTGGGTTTGACCCTGAGTTGAGAAGATCACCTGGAGAAGGAATTGGCAACCCACTCCAGTATTCTTACCTGGAGATTCCATAGACAGAGGAGCCTGGCAGGCTACAGTCCATGGGCTCACAAAGAATCAAACACAGCTGAGCAACTAACACTTTCACACATTACACTCTGATAAAGCTGGAGAAATGAATCACCTATGAAGATTCAGTTCAGATCAGTTCAGTTCAGTTCAGTCGCTCAGTCATGTCTGACTCTGCGACCCCATGAATTGCAGCACGCCAGGTCCCCCTGTCCATCACCAGCTCCTGGAGTTTACTCACACTCATGTCCATGGAGTCAGTGATGCCATCCAGCCATCTCATCCTCTGTCATCTCGTTCCCCTCCTGCCCTAAATCCCTCCCAGCATCAGGGTCTTTTCCAATGAGTCAATTCTTCGCATGAGGTGGCCAAAGTACTGGAATTTCAGCTTTAGCATCAGTCCTTCCAATGAACACCCAGGACTGATCTCCTTTAGAATGGACTAGTTGGATCTCCTTGCAGTCCAAGGGACTCTCAAGAGCATGCTCCAAAACCACAGTTCAAAAGCATCAATTCTTTGGTGCTCAGCTTTCTTCAGTCCAACTCTCACATCCATACATGGCCACTGGAAAAACTATAGCCTTCACTAGATGGACCTTTGTTGGCAAAGTAATGTGTGATTATTAAAGCTTAGATAGTTCAGTTCCATGTATCTCTCCCCCTTACATTTGGGCAAGTCATCTAACTTCTCTGTGTCTCGGTTAGCTCATCTGTTAAATAGGGATAAAAAATAGGGATGCTGTGAGGATTAAATGAGTCCAGTTCAGTTCAGTTCAGTTCAGTCGCTCAGTCGTGTTCGACTCTTTGCGACCCCATGAATCGCAGCACGCCAGGCCTCCCTGTTCATCACCATCTCCCAGAGTTCACTCAAACTCACGTCCATCGAGTCCGTGATGCCATCCAGCCATCTCATCCTCAGTTGTCCCTTTCTCCTCCTGCCCCCAATCCCTCCCAGCATCAGAGTCTTTTCCAATGAGTCAACTCTTCATAAGAGGTGGCCAAAGTACTGGAGCTTCAGCTTCAGCATCATTCCTTCCAAAGAAATCCCAGGGTTGATCTCCTTCAGAATGGACTGGTTGGATCTCCTTGCAGTCCAAGGGACTCTCAAGAGTCTTCTCCAACACCACAGTTCAAAAGCAACAATTCTTCGGCGCTCAGCCTTCTTCACAGTCCAACTCTCACATCCATACATGACCACAGGAAAAACCATAGCCTTGACTAGATGGACCTTAGTCGGCAAAGTAAAGTCTCTGGTTTTGAATATACTATCTAGGTTGGTCATAACTTTTCTTCCAAGGAGTAAGCGTCTTTTAATTTCATGGCTGCAGTCACCATCTGCAGTGATTTTGGAGCCCCCCAAAATAAAGTCTGACACTGTTTCCACTGTTTCCCCATATATTTGCCATGAAGTGATGGGACCAGATGCCACGATCTTCGTTTTCTGAATGTTGAGCTTTAAGCCAAAGTTTCACTCTCCTCTTTCACTTTCATCAAGAGACTTTTTAGTTCCTCTTCACTTTCTGCCATAAGGGTGGTGTCATCTGGATATCTGAGGTTATTGATATTTCTCCCGGCAATCTTGATTCCAGCTTGTGCTTCTTCCAGTCCAGCGTTTCTCATGATGTACTCTGCATAGAAGTTAAATAAGCAGGGTGACAATATACAGCCTTGACATATTCCTTTTCCTATTTGGAGCCAGTCTGTTGTTCCATGTCCAGTTCTAACTGTTGCTTCCTGACCTGCATACAGATTTCTCAAGAGGCAGGTTAGGTGTTCTGCTATTCCCATCTCTTTCAGAATTTTCCACAGTTTATTGTGATCCACACAGTCAAAGGCTTTGGCATAGTCAAGAAAGCAGAAATAGATGTTTTTCTAGAACTCTCTTGCTTTTTCCATGATCCAGCGGATGTTGGCAATTTGATCTCTGGTTCCTCTGCCTTTTCTAAAACCAGCTTGAACATCAGGGAGTTCACAGTTCACGTATTGCTGAAGCCTAGCTTGAAGAATTTTAAGCATTACTTTACTAGCATGTGAGATGAGAGCAATTGTGCAGTAGTTTGAGCATTCTTTGGCATTGCCTTTCTTTGGGATTGGAATGAAAACTGACCTTTTCCAGTCCTGTGGCCACTGCTGAGTTTTCCAAATTTGCTGGCATATTGAGTGCAGCACTTTCACAGCATCATCTTTCAGGATTTGAAACAGCTCTACTGGAATTCCATCACCTCCACTAGCTTTGTTCGTAGTGATGCTTTCTAAGGCCCACTTGACTTCACATTCCAAGATGTCTGGCTCTAGATTAGTGATCACACCATCGTGATTATCTGGGTCATGAAGATCCTTTTTGTACAGTTCTTCTGTGTATTCTTGCCACCTCTTCTTAATATCTTCTGCTTCTGTTAGGTCCATACCATTTCTGTCCTTTATCGAGCCCATTTTTGCATGAAATGTTCCTTTGGTATCTCTAATTTTCTTAAAGAGATCTCTAGTCTTTCCCATTCTGGTTTTTTTTTTTCCCTCTATTTCTTTGCATTGATCACTGAAGAAGGCTTTCTTTTCTCTTCTTGCTGTTCTTTGGAACTCTGCATTCAAATGCTTATATCTTTCCTTTTCTCCTTTGCTTTTCGCCTGTCTTCTTTTCACAGCTATTTGTAAGGCCTCCCCAGACAGCCATTTTGCATTTTTGCATTTCTTTTCCATGGGGATGGTCTTGATCCCTGTCTCCTGTACCATGTCATGAAGTTCATTCCATAGTTCATCAGGCACTCTATCTATCAGATCTAGGCCCTCAAATCTATTTCTCACTTCCACTGTATAATCATAAGGGATTTGATTTAGGTCATACCTGAATGGTCAGGTATGAGTTAGTGTTTATAAAGCCCTTAGGACAGTGCCTGGCACATAGAAAGCAAGCCCCCATATAGTGCTTGCTACCCAATATCCCATGTACAAATAACTTGGTTCTTTGTTTCTAGAGAGTCTGGTCTGATGCTCAATATGGATTTCTTTCTAGAGGGAGCTCAGTTTACCTACTCTGGCCCTGTGAATATAAGGCTAACTGGAGAGGAAAAGGCATGCATGGTGCAGCAGCTATTAGAGCAGTACTCCTATTGGTTGTGTGTTGGGGGAGGAGGGATGGCTGTGTAAGAGTGCGAAAGGGAAGGCAAGCAGAGGCCATACTTGGGGCCTAGAAGCAGCTAATCCAGCACCCTGATGATTTCAGAATAAGATTTAGCCACACCATTTCCCCCAAGTCCATAGTCTACTGAAATGTATTTATTTTTGAAAATGAATGTAGGTATGTTTATGCAAAAGAATCTCATTCTATAAAGTTTGTTTACATTTATTTAAAGCGTAGATCCAAAACTTCAAATTTATAACAAAATGTAGAACCAATCCTGACTGCAGTGGAGAAGGTTTGGCAAAGACACTGGCTCAGATGGTAAAGAATCTGCCTGCGATGTGGGAGACCTGGGTTCAATCCCTAGGTTAGGAAGATCCCATGGAGGAGGGCGTGGCAACCCACTCCAGTATTCTTGCCTGCAGAATCTCCATGGATAGAGGAGCCTGGCAAGTCCACAGGTCGCAAAGACACGACACGACAGAGCGACTAACACTTTATTAGAGGAAAAACAGGAGTTCTAGCTAAGAGAATATAATCGGGAAAGTGTTCTACACCTGGCTTCATCTCTAGAAGAGTAATCAGTCCTTGTGCCAATTAGATCCTGGAATTTATGGTGTTTTATAAGCAAAATGGTCAACTTTGTTCAAATGAAAGCTACAGCCAAATTTATAGGAAAATGTGTCATATAGGCTTTCCAAGTATGTATCAGAAAACAAAACTAGTTGAATGAAAGGTTAGTCACTCAGTCCTGTCTGATTCTTTGCAACTCCATGGACTGTAATCCACCAGACTCCTCTGTCCATGGGATTTTCCAGGCAAGAATAGTGGAGTGGGTTTCCATTTCCTTCTCCAGGGGATCTTCCCGACCTAGGCATCAAACCCATGTCTCCTGCACTGCAGGCAAATTCTTTACAATGAGTCACCTGGGAAGCCCTATTCTTTAGAACAGAGGTCAGCAACTTCAACTGGCTGTTGGTTTTTGTAAGCAGAGATTTATCCAAATACAGCTACACATTTCTATTTTGGCTCCAGCTCCTTTGATGCTGCCACAGCAGAGCTGTTATGCTGGATGGAACAGAGATCTAAAATCTTTGCTGGTTTGCAAAGCCTAAAATATTTACTATCTGGCTGTTTAACAGAAAAGTTTGCTGGACTCCTGCCTTAGGTTCTCTGTTCTTCTGTATACTTATTCCATTGTCACTGTTAATAATTCTTTATGGTAAGTGTCCTTGTTCAAATTACCATGTGGTTTCCGTCTCCTAATTAGACATTTCTGATATATGTACTGCATATCTGTACACCCCTAGGGACTACAACCCATGGGATTGGTACTGGTTCAATTTGGGAACGAAGCTGCTACTACTTTACTCGCAACCAACAAGAACCCCAAGGCATGGAAATACTATGGGTCTGGCTACTTCTTGCAAAGTGGGAAAGGAAAATTATGGGGAGAACAATCATAAGTTAATTATATCGATAAGTTGCCTCACCACTTCCATACCTTATTCATTTGTTACACTTAAAACCAATCCAGATGCCTAGCACATAGTAAGAATTTACTAAATGATTTTGAATGAATGAATGGAGTATATGAATGATATAAGGAAAACCAAAAACACACCATAGGCAGTATTTTCCTTTTGATTCAAAAAAATGACAAATAACAAAGTGTAGATAAAAGACAGGCAATTTTCCCCCCAGTATTTACTCTGATTATATGAAAATGATGGGAAATATACAATGAAAGAAGATGTGACTATGAATACATCATCTTAAGCTATGTAGGCAAATGAAGTCAAAACACAGGAAAAATAACTCTCTCCTGAAACAGTCTGATAATTGAGACAACCACTGCATTTTTGGTCTGAATTAGCTGAACTGAACCAGTTATTCATTTGACTTTGCTGGTGAGGCTGCATCCATAGAGAGGTTCATAGTGGGTTCACTTCAATAAACAGCTGTAGGCTGGGGTCAATTCTTATTTTATTTGGCATTATTCATTCATTCAGATTCCATATTCCTCTAATGATTTGCAGGAACAGTACACATTAAGAAGAATCACTCATTTACATGGAGGAAGGCTACAGTTTGCTCTTTTGCTTTCATCTCCCCTCCTTCCTTCTTTTATTTGGAGTAACATGCAGCACAACAATCAAATCAAAGCATGTTACATTCTGATTTTTGTTTCCCAAACATTCAAACCTTTTTGTTAGTTGAATTAGCCTTTGCCAGGTAATTCAAGGAAAAATTTACATTTGATTTTACCCTCTTCAAGTCAGTGTTTTGCCATGTTTATTGTCTCTCCCTAGCTACTCACTTTGCAGAAGTTCACTCTCCCTTCTCTTTAGCTGATTACTGAGCAGTCAGTGGAAAGCTTCAGATGCTGGTGATATTTTCTCTACTGTTAACAAAAGTAGAAAAGAATTTCACACTTTTTTGAGCACTGCAGCTGTCTCAGTACCTTTAAATGCCACTTATAAGCCATTCTAAACACACCAGCCTGCCTAACAGGAAACCGAAATACCCGTTAGCACTTTCCATGAAGGATGAAGAGTTGTCTTTAAGGCACCAAATGAATTCAGGGAAGTCATGTTCTTTCTAGAGATGACAGAAAGAAATATAGCCAGTTCAACATTAAAAAGATAAAAGTAGTTTGTACTGTTATCATCAGTAGGAACTTGAGAGAAGGGGAGAGAGGTGATTCTTCCCTAATAGCAATCTTATAAAAAATATATGTAACGTTAATTATCCTGTCATTTTGTTTAAACCAACCCTGGTTCTCAAACCTGTTGGCACACTGTATTCACCTGTGTGTGCGTCATGCTGCCTGCATGCTCAGTCACTTCAGTTTGCGACGCTATGGGCTGTAGCCTGCCCAGCTCCCCAATCCATGGGATTCTCCAGGCAAGAATACTGGGGTGGGTTGCTATGCCCTCCTCTGGAGGATCTTACAGATCCAGGGATCAAACCTGTGTCTCCTACATCTCCTTCATTGCAGGCAGCTTCTTTATCCACTGAGACACCTGGAAGCCTATCATAATGGCCTGTAGAAACTTCAAATAATAGTAATAATAATGAGGAGGAGGAGGCAAAGAAGACAAGGAGGAGGAGGTTGGCATCCATCCCCAGAGACTGTGATTTAATTGGTCTGGAGTGCGGCCTGAGCTTTGAAATTTGACTTCGGAAGTTTCCAAGTTTGGGAACCATTGCCCTTTAAATTACAGGATTATTGTAGTGCTGGCCAATAAGACTTTCTGAGATGATACAGATAATAACTTCATGGAGCATTAACTACCCTGAGAGCAGGAGGAACAAAAGGAAGAGGTTGGTGTTTTCACAGTCAGAAAGCTTGTAAGAGGACTAAAGAACTGAGATTCAGACCTCTAAGAAAAGGGCATTTCTTTCTTCTTGTTGATACCACTGGGTGGAATGCATCATTTTGGGAGTGAATGGAAAGAAGATAGAATCAGCTGTGGTTAGAAATCACTACTGCTACCAGGGAGAAGAGCTGATGCTAGAAAGATGGGAAAAGATGAACAAGGAAGGTCTTTTGACATTTTCTCTTGCTTGGCAGCCTCATTCTGATACCCACCAGTCACGGGACCTATCAAGGAAAGAAGTGGCCAAAGGGAAAGAATTTGCTGTCCCAGCCCTAATCGATGTCTCCAAGCCAGGTCTGGAAGAGTGACCTTGAAGCCCAGAAGAAATATTTAATGCCCAACATCATTGTAACCAACGAAGTGCACATTACAGATATTTTCACATATCCGATTAACAGAGATCTGTAAAACAGTTATTAATACAGATTCAGTAATGCATTCTTATATACTACTGGTGGATGAGTAAATTAACATCTGGGAAAACAAGTTACAAATCCTAAAGTGTCTATAAATTTTCAATCAATAGTTTTGCTTTCAGAAATTTATCCTCAAAGACACAATGAAAAGTATAATGTAAGATTTATGTGAAAAATATTTACTAGGATGTTGTTCATACTAATAAAAATCTTAATAACCCAAATAAGAAATGGTTAAATACATTAAGGAGTATATAAATTATTTAATTTTATGCAATAGTTTAAATTAGATTTACAATGTAGTTTATGGACAACACACACTTATGGTATAATGATTGAGATATCACCTTTTAATTTAATAACTTTACCACAAGCATTGTTGTTGCTTTTTATTTTCCTTTTATTTTCTCTTCTCTATTGCTATATATTCTCTTTCTTATATTCTATTATTAATAAAATAACAAAAAATAGATCTATTATTTTAACAGCATTAACACAAAATGTTTTATGCAAACAAAATACATGAGTGAAAACAATACTTTGGGAAAAATCTGCAGCAAATATACTTTTTTTTTTTGTCTTTAATAAGTAATGAGTACATATAGATTTGACACGCCAAGGGGGCTTTAATGTCCGTCATAGATGTCACGTGAGTGCATGTTCCTTGGTTCTTTGTCTCGTCACAGATTCATAAGAAGAACATTAAAACTGCCCAAATAATAAAGGAATGATCAAAATTATTTGCAAAAGGAAAAATACACGTGATTAATGAACTCATATTGAAAATGCTGACTATCAAACTAGCAAGAATCATAGACTATGACAAGAAGATTATGTTGGGTATAGTAAAAAAAATCATGGAGCCATTTTGGCAAAAAGGAGACTATTTTGTAATAATTAAAATGCATCTTGAACCTGTAGCAGTTTTTAGAATATATCCTGATTATTATTTGAAACTCAGGAAAAACTTTATTCCCCCAAATGTTGAAACTTTATTATTAAAAATTTCAAAACTATTGGAAATAAGCTAATGTCTAAACATGTAAGGATATTTTAAAAGCCTTAACGTTAACATTGTTTAAATTATATTGAATTTAATCTTGTGCATTTAATATTTTAATTACTATAAAATTATGTTTGTAAAGATTTTTAAAATAATGGAATAATGTTTAAGTTTTAACATTGTGTGACATTCAAGTTGCATAATTAAATAATCAGAATTATTTCAGCTAGACAGGGTTATGCACAGAACAAAACTGGAATGAACACTAAGTAGTTAATTATTGTTGCGTCTCTTTAATATTAATACAATTAAGCATGATTTTTCATTTCTTTACATCTCTGTCAGTATTCAAAATTTATAAAATGTAAGTATATTTTTTCATAATTTCAAAAATGAGCATTGTTGTTGTTCAGTCACTAAGTCATATCCAACTCTTTGTGACCCCATGGACTGCAGCACACCAGGCTTCCCTGTTTTACACTATCTCCTGGAGTTTGCTCGAACTCATGAAAATCAGTGATGCCATTCAACCGTCTCATCCTCTGTCATCCCTTTCTCTTCCTGCCATCAATCTTTCCTGGCATCAAGGTCTTTTCCATTGGGTCAGCTTTTTGCCTCAGGTGACCAAATATTGGACGCTCAGGTTTAGCATCAGTTCTTCTAGTGAATATTCAGGGTTCATTTCTTTTAGGATTGAATGGCTTGATCTCCTTTCTGTCCAAGGGACTCTCAAGAGTCTTTTCCAGCACCACAGTTTAAAAGCATCAATTCTTCAACACTCAGCCCTCTTTATGGTCCAACTCTCACATCCATACATAACTACTAGAAAAAAAACCTACCTTTGACTAGACAGACCTTTGTTGGCCAAGTTATGTCTCTGTTTTTTAATATGCTGTCTAGGTTTGTCATTGCTTTCCTTGCAAGGAGCAAGCTTCTTTTAATTTCAAGGCTGTAATCACCATCTGCAGTGATTTCGGAGACCGAAAAAATAAAATTATCACTGCTTCCACTTTTTCCCTTTCTATTTGCTATGAAGCAATGGGACTGGATGCCATGATCTCAGTTTTAGTATACTTGGGTAGAGAATTTTGTTTGGAAATTGATAATAAATATGCTATAAATTTGCAGTGGAGAAATATTGTCAGAGACATTAAACAAACGACAGAGAAGTTTATATGTGATGGAATAGGCAGCAGAGAGCTTGTACAAAATCACATTGAAAATATTGATTTATCAAAATCTGTCTTATAGTCAGTTAAAACCTTTAGAATTTGAAAAACTTATTTTCACTGCCTACTATACGCCTATTATGTACCAAACACTGTGCTTGGTAGTTATTTATTTTTTTCCTCTGACTTCTTATGTTATGTTTTTATGTTAACAAAGAGTCTAAGTTAGTCCATTTACAGGTTGTTCTTAACTTGGATATGTCTATTTCTTCATGATTATATTTAGGCAACTTATTTTTGGCAAGCGTACTACATAGGTGATGATGTGTGTTTCTAATACAAACTTTAAAATTTTTAAATTTTTATTTATTTTATTAATTTTTATTTGAGTATGGTTGCTTTACACTGTTATATTAGTTTCTGCTGTACAGCAAAGTATACAGCATATAATACATATAATTCCCTCTTTTTTAGATTTCCTTCCCATTTAGGCTACCACTGAGCACTGAGTAGAGTTCCCTGTACTATACAGTAGTCAAGTTAGACATAGAGGGGTTGAAAAGTTGAATAAGGTATTGTCCTTTCTCTCAGTAGAAAAGACAGGTAATTTTACAGCTGTTATACAAGCTATACTTTAATAAGTGCTATAACAAACGTAAAAGAAGTAAAAGAGTATAAATGAGAGAGATTTATTACTATTAAGAGGATCAAGGCAGTTACAAATAGACTTGCTAATAAATTACTCATAATGGGCAAAAACAGGAAAGAATCAAAAATGATGTCAAAGCTTTTAGTCCAGAAGACTGGAATAATGGTGCTGGCACTGACAGAAATAGAGACTTAGAAATAATGATAATATTAAATTTGCATCAATTTCATAATTGATATGCATCATTTTGAATCAACTATACTTTTTAAATTCAGTTCTAAATTATTTCTGTGGCATGGTTATAAAACATAGCACATTTGTTTTTAAGAGTTAACCTCATTGAATTCAAGATTTTTAATAATAAGGCTGGTATTTAAATGAGTGACAAATAAGGAACTGTATCCCCGTTTTCTTAAGACATACATGTGTACTGAAAAAATCCAAATAAATGCTCAGCTTTGATAAAATATATATTATATTAGTCTATCTGTAGTTTCCTAAGTTCCTGTTAATCAAGACATACATAGAAATATAAGCATATGAAAAGAGGAACTTCATAGTGTACTACAACAGAATTTCAGCAAACATAAGCTTTGGACTAAGGAAAGAAAAATCTAAGCCAATTCCATGAAGACTTGGAAAATATATACAAAGACATTGCCAGAAACATTACATTCCAATCAGTAACACATGCTTTTCATGAGGTTAAAATTGCTATTTTAAATAAGTCAGCAAAGACAGTAAAACTTCTGCAGATGCTTTTACTTTTATTTAAGTTTCCTGTTAATGCTCTAAGTCAAATTTGCTTCCCTGATCTAAAATGCTCTGGTCTAGAAGCTCTACAATGCTATTTCTCTAGAGATGACCAGGCATTTTATCTCTCAGGACTTCAGTTTCCTTATGTTAGGAACAAGAGCACTAAGACTTGACTTCCTCTCTCCCTCCCTTCTTCCCAACCACTCTTTCTCCTTTTCTCCCTTCTTTCTTCCATGAAGTTTTATTGAGGACCTCCTTTGTGTCCCTGTTTTGACTCTTCTGTTTTACCCAGAATACTACAATCCCTTACAAATTTTTCTACCTTCAGTATTGTCCCTTCACAGTCATTCTCAGAAAATGGCCTGGTTAATGAATTTAAAATTCCAGTGTGACTATGTCTTTTCTTAGTCTGCTGTAGATAACTCCACCTGAAGTGGTTCCCATTGACCTTTTCATGGTTTCATGTCAGTTTTTTTCCTTGCATTCTCTCATCCCCTAGTTACTACAATGTTCTCTGGATTTAGAGAGAGCCCTCTATAACTCTGTCCAAGCAAATTCCTCATTCTTCAAACTCTTATCAGATGTCCCTTCCTCTGCAACACCTTCAGGAGGAGTTAATCTTTTTCTTCTCCTTAGTCACCGTGCTTGATATATGCCTTTATTGTAGCACTTATTTCATTGTGTTAGACTTAATTTTGTTGTATGTCTGTCTCTTTCAGCCCCAGGCACAGTGCTTTGCACATAATGGGTAGTCACTAACTATTGTGTTGAGCTGCAAGCCTTTCAGTGATATTCACTTAGAGTTGAACTTTAGTGTCCTCAGTTTTCAACTAGGAAAAAGTTTTCAACTTGGTAAATCTAGAAGTCATTAAAAATTAAAGGAGCAGGAAAATATGATTTAGATATTTCTTAGTTTAAGAAGTTATATCTGAGATGTGATTCTTTATCAATTTTTGTGTATTGATAACTAAATAAAAGAGGAAAATGTGTGATCATTCCAAGGTTTAGAGACATATCTGTTCTTCTTATTCTATGTATTGAGAAGCATTGATCAGTTGTTCATATTATGGATACTTGAACTATTTCTTCACCAACTGTCCAAAAAAGCAACACATCTATTTCCTGAGAAACATTTGTTTCCAGAAAAAATTTTGCTCATCTATAACTTGTCCTTAGGGGCTTCCCTGGTAGCTCAGATGGTAAAAGTCTGCCTGCAATGCAGGTGACCCAGGTTCAATCCTTGGGTCAGAAAGATCCCCTGGAGAAAGAAATGGCAACACACTCCAGTATTCCTGCCTGTAGAATTCCATGGACGGAGCAGCCAGGTGAGTTACAGTCCATGGGATCACAAAGAGTTGGACACGACTGAGTGACTAACCTTTCATTCAACTTGTCATTATGTTATATTTTCTGATATGTACTTGGAAAGTGTATATGACACATTTGCCTATAAATTTAGCTGTACCTTTCATTTGCACCAACTTGTCCACTTTGCCTTATAAAAACACCATAAATTCCAGAATCTAATGGCACAAGGATTGATTACTCTTCCAGAGATGAAGCCAGATGTAGAGCAATTTCCCAGTTATATTCTCTTAGCTAGAACTTTTACTGTTTTTCCTCTAATAAAGTGTTAGTCACTCAGTCATGTCCAACTTTTTGCGATCCAATGGACAAAGCCCACCAAGCTCCTCTATCTGTTGGGGAAGCACACTGATTGAAACCTCCCACCCTGGCCAGGCACCATAGTAACCATTTGCATGAGTTGTTTTATGACAGGTATCCTGATAAGGAATACGGAACTAATAAGCCACCACCAACAGAAAAGTTCGGGAAAGGTCGAAAGGAGACACCGCATGTCTGTCCACTTCCCAGAATCCCTCTTGCTAGCATCCATCTTGGCTGAGTGATGTGTGGGCCACCAGGAAAGACTCTGAATTAGAGTGATTGGCCAAAGACCACCTGGAAACTAATCCCATCACCATAAAACCCGAGACTGCGAGCCACATGGCAGAGCAGTTCTCCTGGGTTCCCTTATCCTACTGCTCTCCACCTGGGTGCCCTTTCCCAATAAAATCTCTTGCTTTGTCAGCACATGTGTCTCCTTGGACAATTCATTTCTGAGTGTTAGACAAGAGCTCAGTTTCGGGCCCTGGAAGGGGTCCCCCTTCCTGAAACATATCCATGGGATTCTCCAGGCAAGAATACTGGAGTGCGTTGCCATGCCCTTCTCTGAGAGCATCTCTTTAAATAATATCAGAAAATTGAGCAGAAAAAAGTATTTTTAAGGTGTAGTTGAGCAATAATTTGGACAAATACACAGAAATGTTATGCTTACTTTTTACAACCTCTGGCTGATTTTTTCAGCACAAATAAAAATTTTACAAAAATTCTACTTTTAAAATGCAGATTAATGCCTATTGCTTACTTGACACAGCTTTAAGTGTTAATATCCTATTCCAAAATTTTAAATCTTATATAGTCATTTAAATAATAATCTTTTAGAAAAGATAGTTTGCATGTCGTGGATTGGAACTCCTTTGCTAATTCTGAATAAACTCAATTTGACTAGCTAAACTGTTTAACTTTTTGTTTTAAAGGTTGGGAGACCGCGGTTCAATTCCTGGGTCAGGGAGATCCACTGGAGAAGGGATAAGCTACCCACTCCAGTATTCTTGGGCTTCCCTGGTAGCTCAGCTGGTAAAGAATTTGCCCACAAAGCAGGAGACCTGGGTTTGACCCCTGGGATGGGAAGATCTCCTGGAGAAGGGAAAGTCTACCCACTCCAGTATTCTGGCCTGGAGAATTCCATGGGCTATATTCCATGGGGTCACAAAGAATTGGATATGACTGAGTGACTTTCACTATTTTTAATAAGGCACATCGACAAGTTATTGAAAGTAGTGAATGACAATCAGAAAATGGCACTTGGACCTTTTGCAAATGTAAATATTTTAAAATAAATTCTTATTTCCTCAAAAATAAGGAATATTCATTCAGTATGAATAGTCCTGACTTTGAACGTCAGTTCTGAGTCCAGACTCTAAGATGTACTTAAACAAAGAATGATTTTTCAGAAGAGTTTTCACCAAAAGGCATTCTTGCTCCAGCCTTACAGATAATTGCCAGCTCACCTAATCTTCTAGTCACTGGAAGGACTGATGCTGAAGCTGAAGCTCCAATACTTTGGCCACCTGATGCGAAGAGCCAACTCATTGGAAAATACCCTCTATGCTGGGAAACATTGAAGGCAGGAAGAGAAGGGGCAGCAAAGGATGAGATGGTTAGATAGTATCACTGACTTATTCACACTGACATGAATTTGAGCAAATTCTGGGAGATAGTTGAGGACAGAGGACCCTGGCCTATGTGTCCATGGGGTCACAAAGAGTCAGACACAACTGAACAACAGTGGCTGAACAACAACACTTAATCTGCACCTGGCCAGTGCCACAAGACTCTCGTATGTGTGAAGTTCCTTCCTCATGCGTAACTGAATGAAATATTCACATTACCTCATGCACTCCAAGGATACTTTTCTAGAACTAGAAATTTTGAAAGATCTTCTTTCAACAATGAATCTTTTCCTCTCTTTACTTTTTGTCCACACTAAGGGTGTTAATATGCTTTTTTCCCTAGAATAAGCCAGCCTTCTTTGTGATATAGTATTGTATTTCAATGCTACATAAATTCAAAGTATTAATTTTTACAATACTAATTATGACAGAGGTATGCATTTAATTCCTTATTTTCCTAGATGAAAAATATTAAGGGCAGAATGTGATTATATGCTTTCCTTAAAGAGGCAACGTTAGAGTTCATCTCAAAACTCAAGAATCCTTAAGTGATCAGATCATTAATAACACTCTGTCTTGATAAAGGAGAAATCATTTGATAGATGGAACCAGGGACCAGTGCATGAATTTTATGGTGCAAAAATTCTACCAACTTTACAAAAATCATGCATAAGAACTTGATCTGAATTGTTAGTTCAAATAGTTCTAATATTTTATGTAATAGTATTTGCTTAGCTTGCTTTAAGTGTTTTTAAGTAACTTCCATAACTTAATCCTAACAAATTATCCATGTAGAATGAGAAATAATATAATTAATTTTTTGTAGTTAAAAAATAAAGCCTGGTAAAGCTCATCACATATTTGTTAGGCAGCAAAGCTTCAGGTCTACCAACTTTTAAACCATCAGATTTTAGTTTTCCAAGCATTTCTTATTTTACTTTGAAGTAAAACTTTGACATATACTCTTAATGTTGATATGCAAGGACAAGCAATTATTACTATGATCTCTTGTCCATACACTACTTAACTTTAAAGGTCTTGGAATTATTGACAGATTTACTTCTCACACTCTCTCTGCAATGTCGTTTAAATGAAAGAACAAACCTCTTTTTAAAATCTGGTGAGTCAAGTATAAGGAGGTGATTTGAGACTAAGATTAGACTTGGTTTAGGATTAAGAGTGAGGTTTGAAATTGCAGCCTCTGCAGCAGTAACTGGGACTGTGTTTGGGACTGTGCTTAGAGTAGTGTGGCCATTAGGTGATAAACCACTGTTAAGATCCCTATGCCAACAACACAAGGTGGTCCATATAATCCCTTTAAGGAATAGTTAGTTTAACTTTGGTCTCTAACTTAGTGGAATCGAAACAACACTTTATACTTGTCGTTTTTAAATCACTTACTCTTCTAGTTCGATTCCTGAGATAAGGAAAATTTTAAAGATTTCCTCTACCTTAGTAAAAGTAGGAATAATTTTCACTATGATCTAGAGAGCAAACTGATATAATTTTTTAAAAAACATATCCAACAATACAAAACTGGTATCAAAATGAACAAAATATTTTATTAATCTGGGTAAGGGGTATATTAGACCAAATTAGATATGAGAAGTTCATGTGTATTTAAAAACATTCAGCTGAGTAAAATTTTAAAGATCTTATTGGCTTTATTCAGTGATTCACCAATCAGCAGGATCCAATTTGCAGGTAGATGGGTGCTCCAAAGGGAAGCGATGGCAACCCATTCCAGTATTCTTGCCTGGAAAATCCCATGGACAGAGAAGCCTGGCTGGTTACAGTCCATGGGATACAAAGAGTCTGATACAAGTGAGTCACTGAGCATGCAAAGGAGCTCCAAAGAGCTATGCAAGGCAAGAGATTTTGTAAGCAGAAGGAAACAGAAGCAAAGAAATTGTACTAGGCAAAAAAAAAAAAAAAAAAAAAAATGGGTTGGCTACTGCAAGATTACTGTCTTTTCATGGAATGCCAAGGATCTATCAGGGAGACTACCTAACAAGGACTGATCAGGTGATTCTTGATTAAATGGTTTAAAAATTCCATGTCTGTGAGAGCTAAAACTGTAATGACGCCTCCATCGAGTGATGTGGGGTCTCACATAAGCGACTATTTTGGGTTCTTTTCTTGTTTTTAACATATGTCATGATTTCAGAATATTTTTTCTCCTTTGGAGTATTTTTTGTTTCTGAGGTTTCAGCAGTATGGAGGAGAAAGTTACATGAACATGTAATCTTTCTATTACATTTTAAAAATGACGTCTCTTAGTTTATATGTGTTGTGTTTAGTTGGGAAATGGGTAGGTGCAAAAGTAGCTGGCTTAGTTTGGCCTAATTTGATATTGCAGATATAACCTTTGAATTTAGATTTAGGAAATTAAGAAAGCTTAAGAGGAAAGAACTAGCCCAGAAAAAGCAGTCTACTTTTCATTTTTATTGTAAGCAGTTATATTTTAACATAAACTAAAATGGTAGTATTTCAGATTTTAGGGGAGAGTCCCACCATTTCCATGTTTAAGGATCAACTTGTTATTAGACAATTAAATGTTTCTTAAGATATAGTGGAAGATAGGAAGGAGTTAGAGGAGAAAAAGATTGAAGAGTTGATGCTATGCATAGAACAGTTGTTCAACTATCAGAGGAATATCTGTCCATGGAGGCTGCACCAAAGATACTAAAATCTATGGATCTGTAGAAGGAAATGGCAACCCACTCCAGTATTTTTGCCTGCAGAATCTCATGGGCAGAGGAACCTGGCAGGCTACAGTCCATGAGGTTGCAAGAATTGGAACGATTTAGCACTATCTTTCTTCCTTTCTATGCAGTTTATATGTAAAAATTAATGTTTGTCCCTGGAACTGTAATTTTCATTCATAAGAATAAACTTTCTAACATAAAATGACTAGATTAAAATGTTGTCTCCCTGAAGTGTGTGTATACGTGGTTTGTACGTGCCTCTGGATCTTTCTGGAGAAGAAAATGGCAACCCACTCCAGTATTCTTGCCTAGAGAATCCCATGGAGAGAGGAGCCTGGTGGGCTGCTATGCATAGGGTTGCACAGAGTCAGACACGACTGAAGTGACTTAGCAGGCATGCATGCATGCATTGGAGAAGGAAATGGCAACCCACTCCAGTATTCTTGCCTGGAGAATCCCATGGAGAGAGGAGCCTGGTGGGCTGCTATGCATAGGGTTGCACAGAGTCAGACACGACTGAAGTGACTTAGCAGGCATGCATGCATGCATTGGAGAAGGAAATGGCAACCCACTCCAGTATTCTTGCCTAGAGAATCCCATGGAGAGAGGAGCCTGGTGGGCTGCTATGCATAGGGTTGCACAGAGTCAGACACGACTGAAGTGACTTAGCAGGCATGCATGCATGCATTGGAGAAGGAAATGGCAACCCACTCCAGTATTCTTGCCTAGAGAATCCCATGGAGAGAGGAGCCTGGTGGGCTGCTATGCATAGGGTTGCACAGAGTCAGACACGACTGAAGTGACTTAGCAGGCATGCATGCATGCATTGGAGAAGGAAATGGCAACCCACTCCAGTATTCTTGCCTGGAGAATCCCAGGGACAGAGGAGCCTGGTGGGCTGCTGTCTATGCGGTCACACAGAGCTGGACATGACTGAAGCAACTTAGCAGCAGCAGCAGCAGCAGTGGGATCCTTCTAAGACCGAACTGCTGGTAGGAATGGGCTTTTTCTTTCTACTCTCACGTTTTAAAACAAAACAGGCAGGGACTGCAGCCTTCTTGGTTTATAATTCTCTCTTTGTGCTGGTGGTGTTAGAGGCAGCAAGAGAAAACCCACCATGGAAAAACAATAGGCTTTCTCATCTTATCATTCTACCTAGACTAGAAGAAAGAGAGAGAGAAGATATATATATATATATACACACACACACACACACATATACACACATATATATATATTCACACTATGTATCTATATATACATGTACATATATACATATACATATATATGTATATATGGGGGGAGAGAGAAAGAGAGAATGGGGAGAGATAGAAATGATAACTTTCCATGTAACTTTTAGTACCTGAGAAAACACCTATTGAAGTGAAATTATTTTCATCTCTCTGGCAAACGTGCACTTGGCTTTGTTTGGCCTCTGTTTGGCCTCTCTTAAGATGGAATTTTATTCATCTCTGCTCTCCAGCCACCTCAGCTGAGACAATGTAAAACTAGGCCACTATGTATAATTCAAAGTATGTGTAAAAAACAAATGGAGGCGATTACACTGAAGGAAGAGCCATTTAGTAAAGAAGACAAGACAGACATAGCTTTCTTGAATAAAATGACATTTCTATTTATTTTTTTATGTCTTGAACTATTTCCCCTGAGGCACCTTTTGGCTCTCCAGTGAAGAAGAGCTGAGGGAATCCAAACATCCCCAGAGGTCTCTATTGATTCTCCAGATGTGGTTTTTCCAAGTGGTTTGTTGCTCACAGGAAGAGGGAACACCTTAATTACTCAATAACTCTTAAAGTTTTACGTAAACTATGGGTCAGGTTTTCCCCATAGTTTGTTTCCCCCTTTAACTGTATATAGCTTCATTTGACTGTAAATTCTATTAAGAATTGATTGCTCAACCTCAGGTTTAATTTTAAGATTTGGATAGCTGGCTCCTTCACTCACTGCATTGCATTCTTTGTCTCTTGTTTACTCCATGCACTGACTGGTTATGCTGAAAGAATATGCATGAGCCCACTTTGTCTTAAGGTGCCCTAATATTTATGCCTATAGGGATCCATACCCTAATTACTTTGGCTACAAGCCTGTCATGAAATATAAACTCCAGACATGTAAATATGGCAGTTTTGCCCTCAAAGTCAGATTTGTACCTTCAGTCTACCATGGAATTCATAGTTCAAATAGATGCCTTTTTCAGTTGTTTGTTTTAAAATAAGAAATTGTAGTCTCCTGAGTTCTAGTTTCTATAAGAACAACAGAAGGAACACTCAGCTAATGTTTAGTATCCATATGCTTCATTAAAGTGACCAGATGGCCTGCATCTGTCAAGAGGGATGGGGATTGTTCTTGGTTTTGTTTTGTTTTTCTCTCTTTTCTAATTCTTTGCTTCAAAAAGTCTGTCATGGATATGTTTTGTGCCTTCGCTGGCCCTCCATGCCATTCTTCATGTCCTGCTCTAAGAACATCATAACTGATAACCTACTTCTTTTATACTTGGAATTCTAGGGGGAGGGGGGAGTTTGCTGTTCTTTTGCGATTCTGTAGTTCATTGTGGAAAAACTTAATATCAAGATCCTCATCCTGCCTGTGTTTAAATTTGTAGTTTAAAGTAGACATGATCTTGTTTTTTTTTCAGGGCCTCGTCTGGCACACATTTTAAATCTTAAGTACTGAATTTAAATAATAAAATGTGATCTTTGATATAGTAAGCACTGTAAGGAAAAATCGCCCAAGATTTAGAAATTGGAGGAGATTAGTGGACATCCTTTAGATAAAACACTGTGTTGTCTGTCAGATTCTTCAGTATTATTCATATCTTAGGATATGAGCATCTGAGTAATTTTCTATTGATTAGGTCAGGTGTTGAAAACATGATAGTCTCAGAATTCTATTATATTCTTAAAAATGGACCACCAAATTTTTGTTTACATGGATTTTATCTATTTCTATTTGCTATATTGTAAATTAAAGCTAAGAAATGAAAGTACACATTTTTTAATTTATTTTAAATGAGTAACAAATGCAAAGATTCAGAGAATTGCAAGGAGAGATAAGAAGGACTTCTTAAATGAACAGTGCAAAGAAGTATAGGAAAACAATAGAATGGGAAAAACTAGAGATCTATTTAAGAAAATCAGAGATATCAAGGGAACATATCTTGCAAGGCTGGGCACAGTAAAGGACCGAAACAATAAGTGTCTAACAGGAGCAGAAGAGATTAAAAATAGGTGGCAAGAATACACAGAACTATACAAAAAAAGGTCTTAATAACCCAGGTAACCAGATGAGTGACAGTGTGATCACTCATCTAGAGCCAGACTTTCTGGAGAGTAAAGTCAAGTAGGCCTTAGAAAGCATTACTGCACACAAAGCTAGTGGAGGTGATGGAATTCCAATTGAGCTATGTCAAATCCTAAAAGATGATGCTTTTAAGTTTTGCACTCACTATGTCAGCAAGTTTGGAAAACTCAGCAGTGGCCACAGGACTGGAAAAGGTCAGTTTTTATTCCAGTCCCAAAGAAGGGCAATGTCAAAGAATGTTCAAACTACCAGACAGTTGGCCTCATTTTGCATGCTAGTAAGGTTATGCTCAAAATCCTTCAAGCCAGGCTTCAGCAGTATGTGAACTGAGAAATTCCAGATGTTCAAGCTGAATTTAGAAAAGTCAGAGGAACCAGAGATCAAATTGCCAATGTTCATTGGATCATGGAGAAAACAAGAGAGTTCCAGAAAAACATCTACTCTTGCTTCATTGACTATGCTAAAGCCTTTGACTATATGGATCACAACAAACTGTGGAAAATTCTGAAAGAGATGGGAATACCAGACCACCCGACCTGCCTCCTGAGAAACCTATATGCAGGTCAAGAATCAACAGAACCTTACATGGAATAACTGACTGGTTTAAAATTGGAAAGGGAGTATGTCAAGACTGTATATTGTCATTTTGTTTATTTAACTTATATTCAGAGTACATCATGTGAAATGTCAGGCTGGAATCGTTTGCTGGGAGAAATATCAACAATATCAGATATACAGATGCTACCACTCTAATGGAAGAAAGTGATGAAGAACCAAAGAACCTCTTGATGTGGGTGAAACAAGAGAGTTTAAAAAATTGGCTTAAAACTCAGCTTTCAAAAAACTAAGATCATGGCATCCAATCCCATCACTTCATGGCAAATAGAAGGGGGAAAAGTGGAAGCAGTGACAGAGTTTATTTTCCTGGGCTCCAAAATCACTGTAGATGGTGACCGCAGTGAAACTAAAAGATGACTGATCCTTGGAAGGAAAGTGAAAGTGAAAGTCAGTTGGGTCCAACTCTTTGCAACCCAGGCCAGAATACTGGAGTGGGTAGCTGTTCTCTTCTCCAGGGGATCTTCCCATCCCAGGGATTGAACCTAGGTCTCTTGCGTTGCAGGCGGATTCTTTACCAGCTGAGCCACCAGGGAAGCCCAAGAATGCCATGACAAATCTAGACAGCATATTAAAAAGTAGAGACATCACTTTGCCAACCAAGTTCTGTGTATTCAAATCTATGGTTTTTCCAGTAGTCATGTATGGATGTGAGAGTTGGGCCATAAAGAAGACTGAGTGCCAAAGAATGGATGATTTCAAATTGTGGTGCTGGAGATGACTTTTGAAAATCCCTTGGACTGCAAGGAAATCAAACCAGTCAATCCTGAAGGAAATCAACCCTAAATATTCATTGGAAGGACTGATGCCAAAGCTGAAGCTCCAGTACTTGGGTCACCAGATGCAAAAAGCCGACTTGTGGAAAAGACCCTGATGCTAGGAAAGACTGAAATGAAAAGAAGAAGAGGGCAGCAGAGGATGAGATGGTTGGATGGCATCACTGACTCAATGGACATGCATTTGAGCAAACTCTGGGAGATGGTGAAGGACAGAGCAGCCTGGCATGCTGCATTACATGGGGTCACAAAGAGTTGGACATGATTTAGTGACTGAAACAACAAATCCATCACCTGTTACCATAAAACCAGCTTACTTATATGACAAATAATTATATTTTCCAAAACAACATGCTTAGGGGAAGAGCTACAGTGTTTTACAGTTTTTGCAAACGCCTTTAATGTCTGGCTTGATAGAAGACAAATATATTCTCATGTTTGCTTCTGCTGTCAATTGACTGCAGTGTGGTTTTGGTTGAAATATATGAATTAAAAAAAATAGCCCCACACAGATATGTAGTTAGGAAAAGGAGGAGACTTTTAAGAGCCCTTTCATATAATTTTTTATGTTCTTTGCTATTACACCAACAGTTCACAAGTGGTAGTTTCTTAAAGGTTAGTTGCAGTGTGAGAGCTGAAGCCATACTAATAAACTTTTCAAATGTTCCTTAATTCATTATCCTATCTTGCACTTTCAATAGATAATTTATCTTTTTTCTGATGACATAACATCATACCTTAGTTTTTTGGAAAATATTGGTATGTGGTTATATGCAAATTTTCTAAATGTTGGTACATTTGATATCTACTATTAAAAAAATCAAATTTGTTCATAATGTGATTTACTCCCAATCACATTGGCCATTTTTGCAAAAGGATGGTCTAAAGGAAGTACACATTCATTGTGACTTGGAGGATAACTTTAAAATACTATTAAGACCCCAGAGAGCCCTCTAAAAATATATTTTCTTGAAGGAATCATTACATAAGTATGTATAAAGCATATAAAACTATAAGCTCAAAGGTATTTGTGACAGCATTGTTTATAGTAAATATCAAAAATAACCTTAGATTTTTCTTAGTAGATAACCTGATAATGAAGTGTAGGAATATAAAAACTGATTATTTTGCTTATTAAAATTATATATGTATATATATATATATATATATGCTTCCTTGGTGGCTCAGACAGTAAAGAATCTGCCTGAAATGCTGGAGACCAGGGTTCAATCCCTCACTCAGGAAAGTCCCCTGGAGACGGGAATAGCAACCCACTCTAGTATTCTTGCCTGGAGAATTCCATGGATAGAAGACCGTGGTGGGCTACAGTCTATGGGCTTGCAAAAAGTCAGACATGATTAAATGACTAACACTTTCACTTTTACACACACACGCACAAACACACAGAGGCATGAAAAGATGCATTGGGTTGGCCAAAACATTCATTCAAGTTTTTCCATAACATCATTTGGAAAACCTGAACAAACTTTTTGAGCAACCCAATACATGCTCTATTGTAGAGTGAAAATTTTTTAAATAAAATGGCATTATAATACGATCACATTCATAGAATTTTTGTGTACATGTATTGACATAGATGGATAGAAAAAGTTTTGGAGGAGATTGTCCAAAATCTTAATTAAAAATATCTCTGGGTTGAGAGGTTTGGGGGCTTTTGATTCTCTTTGTAGTATTTTGATTGCTTGACTTTTCTTGATAGAAACATGTAGCAGTTTTTATAATCAGAGTTAATACGTTATTCTATTTTTGGAAAAGGAAACTTATGTTCCTTAAATTAGAAAATATACGTGTGTTTTCATTTTGACAGTCAATGTTGTCAAGAGTTCAAAACAAGGTGCTGCTTATGTGCCACTAGTAAGTATTAGTGAAGTCTTACTGACAAGCAATTTGGCTTAACACTCTTAAAATGTTTATACCTGATAATCCAGCTAGTTTACCTCAATTAATTAATCCTATAGAAATACTCAGAGACTTGTATAAAATATAAATGCCAAACAATAGGAAATGATTTGAATTTATTATAGATATCTATTTGATAGGCTACCATGCAGAGGATGTTATGAATGACTCTTAGAGTTTTGCCTGTTTGAATGTGTATAATTCCTTCCTTCAGGTAAGAGGAAGTTGAGAGATGGGGATCATAAGCTTTCTTCCCATCTTGGCAGGTCTGTGAGATCACCTGCCTTTTTATTCCTTCCCATCCTTACTCCTATTTTGGCCTCTAGTCTCCACTATTCTTGGTGTCTAGTTGCCACTGCCCTACAGGAGATCAGTCCTGGGTGTTCATTGGAAGGACTGATGTTGAAGCTGAAATTCTAATACTTTGGCCACCTGATGTGAAGAGCTGACTCACTGGAAAAGACCCTGATGCTGAGAAAGATTGAGGGCAGGAGGAGAAGGGGACGACAGAGGATGAGATGGTTGAATGGCATCACCAAATCAATGGACATGGGTTTGGGTAGACTCCAGCAGTTAGTGATGGATAGGGAGGCTTGGTGTGCTGCAGTCCCTGGGGTCACAAAGAGTTGGACATGACTGAGCGACTGAACTGAACTGAACTGATTGTTATTGGTCCATGATTCTAGGTGTTACTTAGAATTACAGGTCCGCACCTTTCTGATAATGTTTTTAGATTCAGAACTACTATTTCAAAAATATTGAAAACAGGAAATACTCATTTTAATACAATTTATTACAATATCCATTTCCCCTGGACACAGAGATTGGTTTAAAGGTGAGCACATGACTCAGCTGCTGCTCAAATGGAAAATCTATTTTTAGCCTTTCAAGTAACACTGCTGCTGCCGCTGCTGCTAAGTCGCTTCAGTCGTGTCCGACTCTGTGCAACCCCATAGATGGCAGCCCACCAGGCTCCCCTGTCCCTGGGATTCTCCAGGCAAGAACACTGGAGTGGGTTGCCATTTCCTTCTCCAATGCATGAAAGTGAAAAGTGAAAGTGAAGTTGCTCAGTCTAGAGGTGGATGAATCTGATTTTGCTGGCAGCCATGTTTCTTCCCATAGTGTTTCACGTGTACATGTGTGTTAAGTTGCTTCAGTCATGTCTGACTCTTTGTAACCCCATGGACTGTAGCCCACCATACTCCTCTGCCCATGGGATTCTCCAGGCCAAAAATACTGGAGTGGGTTGCCATGCCCTCTTCCAGGGGATCTTCCTGATTCAGGATCAAACCCATGTCTCTGAGGTCCCCTGCACTGGCACCCTAGTCCTTTACCACTAGTGCCAATCCCTGGGAAGCCCTTATTACAATATAAAGAAGTATAAAAATGAGTATGAGGATGCCAGATGTTTTCATAGATACTAGAACAGATATCCAGGCTCATAGATAGCATTTTACTTTGAGAAAATAGAAAGAATTAAGTATTTAATAGTTCTATGTCTTTTTAAGTGATGTGAAAGTCACTCAGTCATGTCCAACTCTTTGGGACCCCATGGGCTATACAGTCCATGGAATTCTCCAGGCCAGTACACTGAAGTGGGTAGCCTTTCCCTTCTCCAGAGGATCTTTGCAACCCAGGGATCAAGCTCAGATCTTCTGCATTGCAGGCAGTTTCTTTACCAACCGAACTGTGAGGGAAGCCCATGTCTTTTTAAAGGATGATATAAATATAAATTTTCTTCTCTTGTAAAACTATTGAAAAGTATTTTAAAAATATATTTTTAAGTACATCTAAGTCATTTTTTGGACAGTTTTTAAAAAATATATCCGATTTAAGTTTCTGTGCACTCAAGAGCAACCATAATAGAACCTAAAGACAACTAAACTCACGATACAGCAGACATGGGTTTTCAAAGCTATCAGCTAGAAAAATTTCTCATGAGTAAAATAAAATTGCTGATCTGCAGAATCTCTGAGTCTTTCTCTAATATCATAATAAAAGGGAAATTCTCATTCTATTCAAAGGAGTACCTTTCTTTTTCTTTTTTTTTAAAAAGTAAAATTCTGTAATTCCAGGTTAAGGTAGAATAGTATGTATATTTTTAATAACAAGTATATGAGGGTTTATTTTTAATAAACAAGGTGTCTATATTGAATTTCTAATACAAAATTGTCAGTTTTAATATTAGAATGTATTTTTGAAGTCAAGCCCAGCCTTGAAGATAGGTTTTATTAATACATTCATAGAAGTTATAGTTTTTTATTTGGCTATGGGGGAAATGGCAACCCACTCCAGTGTTCTTGCCTGGAGAATCCCAGGGATGGTGGAGCCTGGTGGGCTGCTGTCTATGGGATCGCACAGAGTTGGACACGACTGAAGCGACTTAGCAGCAGCAGCAGCAGCATGCCAATATAAAAGAAAAAACAATAGACTTATAACATTTAAAAAGCCAAGTAGAATATTTTTTTCTTCATAACTGTAACTTTTTTATCTTAATCTTAAATAATCTTTCATAATTTTTAATTATAAAATCTTTACTATCCAAAAATATTCCTATACTTCAGTTATTAAAAGACAGTTTTAGTACCTCTGGATAATGTTAGGATTATTTTTCACGTATCCTGTTTCATTACCATGTTTAGTGGTTAAATCTAAAGAAAATTTAAATAAAAATTTAAGCATCACAAAAAGCATCAGTAGCAGCAACTAAGTACAACAGTAACAAAAAAAACTGTCTCCCTCTCACTAAAGGAACTAGTAAACATTTCTGTTTTAGTTTCTTCGTTTCTTGAAAACTCTGATTATGTATTTGTTGTTGTTTAAGTCATATGATTCTTGGAGGTTTCAAAGTAATGTAAATTTAGGAGGAAATTTCACAGAGTTTGGAGTTTTGGTTCATATGGATTCACCCACTCTAGTTATATTTGAGTTAGGTTTCAGATGAAACCAAATTTCCAAACAAGACCTGCTATCACTGCCAATATTTGCATATATTATAGTAACAAATATTATCCCTAATGATAAAAAAGCAAGCAAAATGCACATAAAATCCTAATGACATTTTCAACTTTTGAAAGAGCTGCTTTTATTTAAGTGTACTTAACTAAAAGGTCAGTTTTATAATATTTTAGCATCAGTAAAATGGAAACAAACCTAATTTAGTTCCATTGAAATATAAGGTCACTTATTATGGATCAATGAAAAATTATACATTATTATCAAAAAGTGTGAAATCATACATGTATCACCCACCTAAAGATAATTTGAATACTATTGAGGATTTTTCCAAAAAGCACTTTGTTTTGTATTAATGCATAATGTACATTGGAGCTTTTTTTTTTCTCTCCAATACATTTGTTTTTATATGTTAATATCAAAATACTTTACTTTTCAGCCATATCTTTTATAATATCTTACTAAAAAAGTTCATGCAAACCTGTACAAAGCATGATGGGATGACAAGAGAGGGAGTATTCACAATAAATTCACTAATTTACAAAATATTTTATATTTACAAAATTATTTACATACAGTGTCTCATTGCTTATCAAGACAACCCAATTGTACAAATATTATCTACAGTGATCAGATGATAACACTATGTCCCAGAGAGATTAACAGTTGCTAATTCAATGATGAATTTGAAAAAAGCATACAGCACTCCTTGACCTCTTATCGAATGTTCTTTTCACTACACACTCAGGGACGAGATCATTAACTCAGATACTGGAAGCTATCACAGTGACATGAATCCTTGATCATAATTGACCCAAATTATTCTGATGTACAGCTGTTTAAATTAAAATTCAGCAAATAATTGCTCAGCTTCATTTTCTGCTGACTGCAAAGATCTGGCCTTGGAGGGCCTGAAAAGGGAATCTATTACTCAGAAAATAAGGAAAAACTTTTATCGAATTGAATTCAAGTGATTCATTTCTTTTATCTTCTTTAAAGATCTTTTCATTGATTGTTATTTTTTAAAATCCCTTACGAAATTCTTTATAAATGAATAGAGCTGATTTTGCTACTTGCTTTTTTCCTCCCTTGGAGTGCTTGGGACTTTCTCCCTCTTCATGTGTAGTTTCACTTCTTCTGCACACCTGTTCTCCGTTTCTTTTGCTCATTCTTTCCACTATATAATCTCTTTTGTGCTAACTTAAGATAGGCTTACTGCAGAAATAATTTCAGTTTTAGGGTGGGGTATTTAAACGCCAAAATTTAAAGAATAGAGTAGTGTATTAATATAACAATCTTCCAGTATTAATTCTGCCTTTGTAAGCATATATTGAGCTGAGAAAATTATTTTAGTGAAATTTTAAGTCAGTTTTTCATGTTCTTGACCAAAATCTTTTGAGATTTTACCAAGTGTAAAGGTCTATCCAATTCTGGGATTTAAAAGATGATACAAGATCTAGACCTTGATCTTGAGAAACCTTGAATTGAATAAAATCTTCCAGTTGAGTATATTGGCATGTTTATTTATGTTAATTTTTAATAAGTCTTTGATTTAACCATCACTCTGTGACTGACAGTCCATATGATGGAATTTCATTGGTTACATTAAATTGGAAAGGAAAGGATGAGTCAGGTAGTAGATCACTAAGCCTTCTTGAGCAATAAAAATGACCTTAAAGAATTAATTGCTTGCACTGATGCAGTTTTGTCAAATTTTGCAGAGCCATAATTAACTATGCTTTAAAGAAAAATCGCAACTCAATTTTCTGACATTCTGTCTGATTGGGTTAAACTCCTGTCTTTTCTTTCTTCAAAATTGGTTTGAATTTCCCAGCCACTATCAATGCAAAACTTATCTCAGTTCATAAGGATAATATTTTGAAGAGATTTATATAAAGCATTCATATACATATTGGTATTTAGGATTTTCTTCATAAGCATTTTTTTAGGTTAGCTGATTAAATATTAAAAATTTGCCAAGCTATATAGTAGGATTTTTTCCCAAGATTTCCAAAGCATGGTTACTGAAAACAGTGAAACTATATATTTCATTGGCAAAAAACTCTAAGGATTTAAACCTTTAATCAAGACTTTCTAAATGCTTAAGTTTATAAATTGTTTATGACTTTACCAGGACTCTCCACCCAAATCTGTTCTGCTTGATTGTAAAGGCTGGTTTTCTGCTTACAGTATCCTAGACAGTACAGGCTTCTATGGTTCACAAAGGACTGAAGCCAAGATGAGATGGGAGTGGTCTGATCATGTATAGAAATACTGAAACATTATTGGCATGAATCCACTCGAAGGGACTGGATTTTTACTTGAGAAGGAGTCTGGAAATGTGTTTTCAATGACATTCTATCTTCTCTCCTGCTTGTCTCTTAAAACCTTGCCTGTCTCCCATAGCCGATTAACATATACACTCATCCAGGACAGGCAGAAAAGCACAAGGTTTGATTCACTGCCAGCTTTGTTCCAACACAGTTGCATGAGAGCTGCATTCATGAAGCTGATGCCCCTTTTCTGGCCCTGTTGCAGAATTCCAAGTGTTCTTTCCCGATGACTATGCAGCCTCAGCCCCACCAACAGGCTGGAGTCTTTATCCGCCCAACAAAAGAGATGTCTGCTTTACTCTGGAATGTTAGCATGGCATTTCTAATTAGGACAATACCAAGATTCATGCAACTGGATATATCTAGGCAGAAGACAATATTGTTAGGTAAATAGTGGTTATGAATGCATTTTTGTTGGCCACACATTCTAAGCACTGATATATAGCTGTATCTTATCTTTAACATCAGAATAATACATTCTTTCATTTAACCATTCAATCAGTTATTTAAAAAAAGAGTTCATTGGCTGAGCACCATTCACTGTGTTTGTCTCTGTGGTCGGTGCAGGAGACACGGAAACAAATAAGACATATTTCATTGCTATAGGCGATAGACCCATAAATGATTATTGATGAGAGAGACGAGGGAGGTAAGTCTAAAGATAATAAAAGAGTCAAAAGTAAACAACATTGCTCTGGCAGAGAGAAAACTGGAAGCAGGAAAGGCTTCACAAAGGAAGGGGATTTGAGTGGAGCATGTGGTGTTTGTTTATTTGTTCCTGTTTCTTATTGTCTCCTAAAATGAAGGAAATTTTCCTTACTCAATTTAACGTTCATAGTTTTAATTTTACATCAATAATGTCTTTTTAATTCCCATGGCAAATGCCATGGTGTGTGTGTTATTCCTTTTTGCTCACAAGAAAGTTTAGCTTCAGCGATTGACTTACTCATGGTCACATAACTGGTAACTGGAGAAACTGGAGCTAAAAATACTCCCATGGCACCAATTCTCCTGCTTTTTTCCACCAACACACTGCCTCTATTTGATGGTATTTTGGCTTCATAGACATAATACTTTGTGACTTAAAGTCAGTTCATGCCTGGTTATCAATTTGATTTTGGTTGACCCAGATGCTGAGGAATTTGCTTTTGCTTTTGATTCCAAGTATTACAGGAACAAAAAAAATTACACAAGGCAGGACATTTGCACTCGAGTGATTTAATTCACAAAACATCTTAAGATGCAGCTACTTTGTTTCCATTTTACAGATAAGCAAACTGAAGTTTGCAAACTTGGAGTTTTGAAGTAACTTACCCCAAATTTAATAGTTACCATATAGAAGAGTTTAGATTTAGTCTTGGTAGTCTGGTTCTAGAGTTCACCACAGTGTTCTAAATCTGCTGAGTCACAAGTTGAGTCCACCCCATGGTTGTTCAAGAATTAATGAAAGAGATGATTCAAATTATCTGGCAACCTTTTCCAGACTTTTAAAAATATAAAATAATTCTACTATATAAGCCTGAAGAGAAAGTAGAAAAGATACTGGAACACCTACACTCTGCTTTTTTCCACCTTACCACTTTATATCTGTTCTTTTAAAAAAACATGAGATGATGTAATAATTTCATATTTATGCATGATACATTTCATATTAATGATAGTTTTCCAGACATCAAAGCAAGTGTATACGGGGTGTTAGGCGCCCTTACATCCCTTTTGCTCAAACTCTCAGAGGAGTGATTTCCCTTCAGTATAGTAATGCCTTGTCTCTACCTGTTTGGTTCATCTCCTCGATTTGGCTAGGAACTAGGAGAATCTATCAGACAGATTCAAATTTGTTTTCATTTCTCTATCCCAGACGGGCTTCTGGATTTTTCTCTCAAAAGCATTTAGGAAAAAGAAGAGAAAAGGTGAGAGAAAGGAGACAAGTAAGAGAGAACATAAATTCCAAGAGTCTGAGAGTAAGTATGCCCATTTTGGGATTGATGGCTCAGAACTGAGTTCCATGAAGTGCTAACTCAGAGTGTGGTCATCTGGCTGAATCACAAATGACTGAATCCCCAGAGGAACATTATGATTGGAGTGATATATCACATAATCCTAAAAGTTAGTGATGAGAAGAATTTCTGTGGAGAAGTCAGCTATTTAGCACAGCAGAGGCTCTGGTTCTTATTAACTGCTGCTGCTTCTGCTAAGTCGCCTCAGTTGTGTCCGACTCTGTGCAACTCCATAGACGGCAGCCCACCAGACTCCCCCGTCCCTGGGATCTCCAGGCAAGAACACTGGAGTGGGTTGCCATTTCCTTCTCCAATGCATGAAAGGAAAAGTGAAAGTGAAGTTGCTTAGTCGTGTCTGACTCTAGCGACCCCATGGACTACAGCCCACCAGGCTCCTCCATCCATGGGATTTTCCAGGTGAGAGTACTCAAGTGGGTTGCCATTGTCTTCTCCATCTTATTCACTATTTCAAATGAAAAAACAAAATATAAACACCCCTATGACATTTAGAATGGACTTTCAGGATATATTTTAAGATTACTTTTAGAATATATATATAATCTAAAATCTTAATTTCCTTAGTGTCATGCTTCAATAAAATATTCATGGACAGTTACAGAAGAAGGGTAAGCAATCCAGATATGCCATGGAGATCCTTGTTTCTCTTTATTCATGTGATGAAGATTAAGGATCTAAGGCTATCTAAAAAATGAAAGAGGCACTGGTTGTCCCAGTTGAAAAGCCAGATTTCATGGCAATTATAGTTCATGGATTAAGTAGAACTGAAGAGCAAGGGAAACATCAAGAAGTCCATACGCCTGTTACAGATGGATGTGGCAGCCTGAGGGTGGGTGAAGTTACATCAATCAGGAACGAAGAACGAAACTTTCTAAAAAGAAAGAACACCATCAGTGGCCTGTGCTTGATTTAATCAGATATCTTGTACTGAGGGTATATATTGTGTTGAAAAGAAATTATTTAAGCAGTTCTGATATGAGGTATATGGTTCAGGCAATGATCTTCTGAATATTAAAGTCCTTTTCTGAAGATTTATTTCCCATCCCAATGGTCAAACTAATAGTGATTAGTTTACTAACTAGGTAATTCAGGGTAGTCAGATTAGTGTAAAACGAACATGCCTCACAAGTTTACTTGATAGTGATAAAATGTCCACGTTCTTAACCTCTAATTAGAAAATTAATTCTAAAAAATTTAGTTGTATTCCCATGTGCTGCAGGATATAGCATAAATCAAATAAAATGTGGGAGTACTATTCATGCAACTTCTTTTTCTCATCTTCTGAATTGGTTGAGCGCTTCATTTTGTAGGGTTGGTTGGCTCTTGGAGAATGCTTTCAGCAAAGTGCATAGAATAAAACAATGTACCTTGCTCCCCTAAAACAAAAATGGATGTATATATTTAAAATGAACCTAAACAGCTGGCAAAATAGCTACTTAGAAGTGTTTTATTTTAATATGACTAAGGTAAAATACAACATGAGAATAACTGCACTATTAATAACTGAATTATTCTTGGTTTCAGCTTGGCTCTTTTAGAATTGCAGAATTTTATTTTTACTGCCATTATATCAGAATCACTTTGGAAGTGGTATCTTGATATTGAAATATGTATTTTAAGTGCTAGTGCCAGATGAAAAGAAGAGTATTTTTTAACATTACCAGAGGGAGGGGGCAGGTGAGAGAGGCTGTGATTGGGGAGGAAAAGAGATTGACAATTAGATAAATGTGATAAGCAAGGGAAACCTTTAATACAGAATCCAATTAATGAATTACTGTGCTGTGCTCTTCCATAGGGACTGGAAGTACTATGTCACATGAAATCACTAGAATAATACATTCTCTGGATCAGGTGGTAAAGAATTTGCCTGCAAGGCAGGAGACCCAGGTTTGATCCCTCGGTCAGGGAGGTCCCCTGGAAAAGGGAATGGCAACCTACTCCAGTATTCTTGCCTGGAGAATTCCATGGATGAAGGAGTGTGGCCAGTTACAGTCCATGGGGCTGCAAAGAGTTGGACATGACTGAGTGACTAACATACATGTACATTTTTGAAGGAAGATTATATTGAATCTGGTTGAAGAATAATGTGGTGAATGAAGCAGGAGATCAGCAAAGACTATCGCTGCCTTTGATTGTCCTTCATTGTCACCTCTGATTCTAAGGGTATTAGTTACTCATTTATAGTGAGGAATCTCATCTATGTCAGCTGCTTTGTTAAAATCCCACAAGAATCCATACTGCTTCCCAGAGTACTAACATAACACAAAGATTGACATCAAGTGGTCACTCAAGTTGTGTACCAGAAAAATAATACATCTACCAAAAGTGAAGTCATGTACATCTTCTGTCACTAGGCTTAATTAGATAGTTAAGTGACTTTAAGTTTTCTTGATGTATCTCAAGTTAAACTTGTGAATCCCCCTACTTGGAATGAGATGGTACAAGATAAGCTTTACATAGAACATAATTTATGAATCACTTATAGAATCCATTCTCTTTCTTCAAATACTGCTGCTATTAGGTTCAGTCTGGTTTCTCTTGCCTTATCTTAAAGTAGAATTTCAGTTATCCTGTGGTGGTTTAGTTTCTAAGTTGTGTCTAACTCTTGCAACCGCATGGACTGTAGCTCGCCAGGCTCCTCTGTCCATGGGATTCTCCAGGCAAGAATACTGGAGTGGGTTGCCATTTCCTTCGCCAGGGGATCTTCCCAACCCAGGGATCAAGCCCGGGTCTCCTCTTCTTTGCCAACTGAGCTACGAGGGAAGCCCATCAATTATGCTGATGATATCATAATTCATATGATGATGACATTCATAACTCATAATTTCTCCACATTCCCCACAGTCAGAACATATACACCAAGGTCATTCCTGTGGCAATTCGCCATTACAGATTCAAGCCATAACAATACCACCAACAACAATAAATCCACATCATTAAGCTCATAACTAAGTGCCGCCACATGGTATCAAAAGCACTAATGACAAATACTCAGTTAAAAAGTTCTGAGGAAAAGTAAAAAAAATACTGAGATATCAATGGACTCTTGGAAACTATCTCCAAATTGAATTTTTTCTGAGTTCAATTTTTTTTAATGTGATGGAGTTTCTGTTCTTCTTTTTTTTTTTTTTTTTTTAGTGTTGGCCAGAAAAAACATCTTATACCTTAAAATATCAACTTAGTGATGTACAAATAAGGACAAATTCGTGGAATTTAAAAGTGAAAAAGGAAACTTGGTCATCATAAAGCCCAATGCATATAATGACAAATCATTAGAATTGCCTAGAATTGCACACACATGTACATTTTGCATATATAATATAAATGCAAATATAATGTCTACATATTAGTATTTAAGGTATACATATATGTTTATATGTTGCTGAACTCCATTTCTGGATATTCAGTTCTTATTTAGTAGGTTCCTCAGTGGCTCAGCAGTAAAGAATCCACCTATATTGCAGGAGACACAGGAGACTGGTTCTATCTCTGGGTCAGGAAAGGCAACCCACTCCAGTGTGCTTGCTGAGAAAATCCCATGGACAGAGGAGCCTGGTGGGCTATAGTCCATGGGGTCACAGAGTCAGACCCAACTGAAGCTACTGAGCAGGAGCACCAGAGACTAGCAAAGCAAGCTTTCTGATGACCAGTCGGGTTTAGACGTCATTTATGTTACAACTTCTATAACTTTGCATATGAGGCAACTGAACTGCTAAGTGGATTGGCCAACCTACCAGTTGTCATACAGCCAATGGAAAGGAGTCAAGGATGAAACCCAGGCTTCCTGATTGTTGTCCTTTCCCATTAACCTAGGTTGCTTCTTCAAGATGTTTTGTGAGAAATGGCTAATCCTGTCTGTCACCTCACTTATAGTCTTTCTTTAGTTTTTGTTTAATAAAGAATTACTTATGTTGCTAATTAACTACTTGGCCTCTAAAGGTAACTTGATATTGTGTTTGTACACAAAAATAAAGCTGTTAATGCTTGATGCCTTTGTTTGGAAATGGTTTTTGTGTTTTTTCATTTCCTTTTCTTTAAGATTTATCTTCTTTTTTAAAATATAAATTTATTTATTTTAATTGGAGGCTAATTACTTTACAATATTGTATTGGTTTTGCCCTATATCAACATGAATCTGCCATGGGTGTACACGTGTTCCCCATCCTGAACGCCCCTCCCACCTCTCTCCCCGTACCATCCCTCTGGGTTGTCACAGTGCACCAGCCCCAAGCATCCTGTCTTCTAACTGGTGGTTTTTTCACTTCAAAGTTAAACTATTTAAATCTAAGAAAAAGTGAATTGTTTATTAAACTTATTTGCTTAACAGTGTTGCCAATGGAATGTTTATTGGGAAGATTGCGTTCTTCCCTCTTTCCTTCTTTCTATCTTCTCTTTCCTCTTACAATTATGAAAGGAAATGGCAGATGGTAATAGCTGAAATGTAATGTAATATACTAATTTCTTTGCCTGGTGTATGCATGACTGCCCTCTGTTGGATGAAATTAGATCTGCTGTAATATGTTAGACTGTCTTGCCCTCTAGTGGTTTGTATAGAAGATAGTGATGAAGACACCGGAAAACACTGTGTGAAGGATCAATTATTTTCTTCCCAAATAATTGACATATTCACAAATTTCAACCAAAAACTTGATTTAATAATAATTATAATTTAAGATGTAAGAACTCACCCTGAGTGTGCCTCACATTTCTTTTATGGATATATCAATGGGGTAATTAAGTTAAATGAATGTGTTTTATAAGGAATGTGAAATTTATGGTTACTTTTGACCCCATAACTCAGTTTATCACTTCTTTAACTGAAAATGTCTAATAAGTCACTTTTTGAAAATGAAATTTCCTGAACTGGAATGAATTGCATTTGCTATGACTGAGATTCTATCAACGGAAGCAGAGACAAGCAGCAAATCTTAAATATCTCTGCAATTTTTAACTTTGGAAAACATCCTCAATTTTGAAGAAAAAAAATGTTTGTGACATAAAATATGAAAACCAAGTTGCCTACTGTGACTTTACTACCCTTTAAACTTAGCTGAAACATAAACTTCCTAACTTCTCAGTTAATTAATTCCTTCAAAGTCAATTGAGCATAACCTATTTTTCCAACTCTCAGGTGAGAGTTGGAAATAACATTCTCGCTCTTTTGTAGCCTACAGTAATCAAATTTGAAGATCCCAATAGGGTTGAGTTTTGTTTCAAAGAATAGACTAATTTTTTCTGTTTATTCTATCACTCGAAATTTACCACTCTCACTGGGCTTCCCTTGTGGGTCAACTGGTTAAGAATCCACCTGCAATGCAGGAGACCTGTGTTCAGTCTCTGGGTTGGAAAGATTCCCTGGAGAAGGGAACAGCTATACACTCCAATATTCTGGCCTGGAGAATGCATGGACTTTATAGGCCATGGGGTCACAAAGAGTCGGGCATGACTGAGCGACTTAAAGTGTCTGACTCTTTGTGACCCCATGGACTGTAGCCCACCAGGCTCCTCTGTCCATGGGGATTCTCTAGGCAAGAATACTGGAGTGGTTCGCCATGCCCTCCTGCAGGGGATCTTCCCAGCCCAGGAATCGAACCCAGGTCTCCTGCATTGTGGGTGGACTCTTTATCATCTGAGCTACCAGAGAAGCCCTACCACTCTCACGGCTCTTACTTATCAGTTTAGTAATTCATCTCTGAATCTCCAGGGTAGGGTATAGTACTAGAACCATGGAGGACTTTTAATAAATCTTTGTTTCTAGCACCTTTTCTAACCCTCTTCTTTTGCCTCCTCTGGTGTCCATGAAACCCTGCAACCCTATTATCAAAACTTCAACTGAAAGGTACATTAGACATGCATGGCGCATGCTAGTTGCTCATTCATGTCTGACTCTTTGCGACCCTATGAACTCTTTAGGACCCTATGGACTCTTTGGGACCCTATGGACTCTTTGCTACACTATGGACTGTAGCTCACCAGGCACCTCTGTCCATGGAAATTTCCAGGCAGGAATACTGGAGTAGGTTGCCATTTCCTCCTCCAGGGGCTCTTCCCAATCCAGGGATAGAACCTGCATCTTTTATGTCTCCTGCATTGGCAGGTAGTTCTTTACCACTAGTGCCACTTGGGAAGCCCTAAATCAGGCCTCCATTGCCTTAAAATAAAGTCAGTTATTTCTTAGCCTACGAGTAAAAATATACAAAGCCTTTTCTTGAGTTTAAAATTGAGGACTTACAGGTGTATAGACACATAGATAGACGATAGATTCTAGAGGAGAAAGGGTGGCTATTTATAGACCAATGAAAGAGATTAGAGATTACCATGTAGGCATTTATGTTCTTTCTTTAAAATAATATTTGGTGTTGTCACTTTATAAGACTGTATTCCTTAAAAAGCAAAGCTACCTCATCTGTTTTTTTTTTTTTAATCTAAAGTTCATTCTTTTATTTTCCCCAGATCATATTTGCTCATTTTAAAAACTGTGGTTTGGACACCAAACAGCTGAAATTGGAAATAATTGAAGCAAGGAACTTGCCCTTCCTTGTCTGTACCAGCAGGAGTGACATCAGCCAGGTAAGTCATACTAATTGTGTAGAGCTGGTGGCTGTCCTAATTGATTGCTGTGTGTGTTCTGATGAGCTGGTGCTTATTACATATTTTAATGATCACCATAGAGCAGCAGGGAGTTTTCATTTGTTCACACCAGAACCTTGCATGTACTGCTCTTTCTTTCTACTCAATTTTACTTCCTCTAATACTGAATTTTCAGACATATTTGTCCTAGTACTCTTCATATATGTTACTTGGTGGCTTCTAAAAACTACACAATACAGTTGATCACGACTTCATTTGTGTTTTTACTTTACAAAGTAAACAACCTTATTCAAGTGCTTACCAATGTCTAGCATAATTCTTGAGCACTGGGAACTTTAGCTACAAACTTTTTTTTTAATTAAAAAATAATTGTTAAGCTTGCCTTGCATTTTACAATTTTTACCTTTTTATTCTTTTGGGCAATTATATTTTAGTCAGATGTTATAGATTTTAACTAGGATCTTTTGTATTTTATTTCTTGTCTACCTTTTTATGTATTCTAGATTTTTAAAAATATTGTTTCATCTTTCAATTAATGAAATTCTTCCAACTTTTTTCAATTTCTAGAAGCTATTTTTTGTTCATGGATTTTTTTCCCACCACATACGAATCTTGTTTTCAGTGTATTATAACTTATTTTGTCTCTCTGAAAAAAATAATTGATTTTAAACAAATTCTCATCATCATGGTATACAAATTATGTATTTCTACTGATTTTCCTCTGTCATGTTGCAGATATCTTCCAATCTGTGTTGAAGACTGCTTTTAAGCTCACATTTAAGAAGGGGGAAAAATAGCAAAGTCTGTGTGTATAAAAAGTTCAGCAGACTTCATATTACAGGAGTGAATGTGAGAAACCATTAAAGTAGAAAAACTCTCTAAATGCCAGAATAAGGAGAGTTTTATTCTATAGTTTTACATTTAAAAAGTTGTGCTTATGATCCAGAGATATATGATGCCATTTTTCTAGAGAGATGAAATGTGCTTTCTGTCCATTGCTGAGTCTGGTAACAGGGGTATTACAGGTGGTGGTGGGAGACTTCTACTGTCTGCTAGCCTCAGGGTCTCTGGGTCAACATCGCTTAAGAGTCTCCTAGAGCAAGTTAAATCTCTTCTTAATCCTGTTGCCTACAGAGTTCTTTCCACTCATCCCAGTCTATAGCTTCCTGCCATTCCTCATCCTTTTCCCTTTCGTCATCTTCTAAAATACATGAGTTTTTTGTCTGTTGATTGCATCTTCATCCATTTCTTCAGAGCTGTGAAGTGTATGCCACTTCGTTTTCTAAACTGTCAATTTAGGAGGTTGTAGGGATGAAAAGAGATATATGCTTATGGTCAGACCACCATTCTGAAACAGAAATCCTAAGAAGGACCGAGAGAGAACACCAAACACCTGTATTGCCCTAGTGATGAGAGAATAAAGAGTGGCAGGGAGCAGTGCAGCAGGACAGGTGTTAAGTCATGTTCTTGTGCTTCGTGCTCAGTCGTGTCCGACTCTCTGCAACACCGTGGACTATAGCCCACCAGGCTCCTCTGCCCATGGGATTTTCCAGGCAAGAATATTGGAGTGGGTAGCCATTCTCTTTTCCAGGGGATCTTCCCGACCCAGGGATGAAAACTGCATCTCCTGTGTCTCCTGCACTGCAGGCGAATTCTTTACCAGCTGAGCCATGTCATGTACTTAAAGCCTATCTATTGGCTTAAATACACTAACCTTATTTAAATCTCATAAAATTAAACTACTGTCTGGGGTCATCTTGCCAAACTTCAGTTTGGAGGTTGGAATTCCTTCTATGCTATTTCAGCCAATGTGCTTCCCAAATATACTTAGCCATCCTTACTGAGTGCCTAATGAAGCAATGCACATTGTTGGAAACTTCTACTTTGTTAGAAACTTCTTCTAATAAAGAAATGAATTCAGCTTCTCTTCTCATTTCACCCACTAATTCTAATCTATCCATTAAAACCATGTGCTTCAGGGAACTCTGTGAACACTTGATATTATATATAAAAATAAGTTTTAAATGTGACTAAGAACACTTTTCTGGGAAGAGGGTCCATTTGTTTCATTATGTTCTCAACTTAACCTACAAACAAACAAAAGACCAAAAGTCACCGGTCTCAAAACAGTCCAGACAAAGTTGGCTTCCTTTAGTTTCTGGCAGCTCTTCAAATATCCAAGAATAACTGTAATCCATTTTTATTTTTGGTATTTATACAATGAAAGCTTCAAAGTCATTTAAATAGCATGATACTGCAGCTAAATAGGATTCAGATTTTAAGGAGCTCAATTTAAGGTTATTATAAACCTGTTCATGTCCATATTTATAAATAAAAAGAGAAGTCAGCTAGTAAAACAAAGCAATAAATGCGGTATACTCTAAATGGTGGGAACTAGAGGTTTGTTGTCTTTAAGAAGTAGGATGAAAAAAATAATTCAGGGAATTCTCTCTATGCTCCTGTGTTTAATCACTGCACCTGCAAGCTTTTCAATAACAAAGGATAAGATCATATCAATGGGATTTTTGCCTTTGCTGACAAATAAATATATCAGCATTATTTGTTAAAACAGTTGTAAAATCATTAGTGATTTTAAAAAAACATATGATTTTGCTTTGTTATTAGTGTGGCTGTATGAGAAGTATCACAATTATCAGAACTTTATAAGAACTTGAAATTTCACTAAAAATTTTCATTTTTATAGCATATAATTTTTCTTTGTTAAACTATTAAAATAAAAAATGATACTTTTAGGCATATATTAAAAAAAAAAACTAGATAAAACTAAAATTACATGAACTATCAATACCCAGTATATCAATGCTAAGATTTTGGTGTATATACTTAAAGAATAAAATCCCATCTTCCTTGACATCTTTATTTATCAATATATTATGAATGTCCTTTCACAAGAGTGAATATAGATCTGCCTTTTAATTTTAATTATAATGTATTATTCATTGCTTATATGTATTACAGTTTACTTATAACTGTTTTAAGAAACATTTTGTTTCCATTTTTTGATTTTATAAGCAGCAGTATAATATAAATGTTATGTATATATATTGAGTATTGTACACGTTACCAAATTTCCTGAGACCAATTTATACTTCTACCCACAGGAAATTAGAATCTTCCCTCCTTTTGCACACTCAGGCGAAATCTGTTAGGCAAACTGTGATATTTCTTTGTTTTATGATGCTTTCTTTGGGGGGAGTACTTCAGTGCAAAGGACCACTGTTTCTATCTAGTGGTAATAACAGGGTCAATGTGAGTTCTCCTGGTTTTTGAGGCTTCTGCTTCTATGAATAATAAGGGTTATTGTAAGAAGTCTGCAAAGAGCGTATGGTTTTGGAATAGCCTTTGCTTGATAATTCAAAAAAATGAATTCAATCCATCTCTATAAAGAGAAAATATATCCTCATACTCTTATAAGGATGGAAGATGCTGTATAAACATCAATATCTATTATAGTAAATTCCCAATTTGAGAGCTATGAGGATGAAAAAAAAAAAGGAAAAGACTGCAGAGAAGGAAAGGATGGATGGCTGAATTCATAGATAATCCAAAAGCTTCATTTTGGCCAATAGCTTATATGAATATCTCACACCTGATATCTCCCTCCAAACTACTAACAATGAATTATTTAAAATAAAAGTAAAAAATGAAAATAAAGTTTAAATTAAAATTAAGTGGTATAACATAGATCTTTTTTATAACACTAGCTTGAAGTAGTTACTCATAAGCAGAAAGTATTTAAAAGAGGATAGAAAGAACAAGGAGACCTAAGTTTAGATAAATTGACAATGAGTCATTTCCTGAAAATTACATTGTCATACTTATTCAATTATTCAATAATTATTTAGAAATTATTCTATTTTATTTATATTGTATCACATATAAAAACCCAGAAAATGGAGCTAATAGCATTTAAAGTTGTTTAAAAAAAGAAGAATATTTTTCTTTATTGTATTTTAAACACAATAACCAACACAGTATATTAGAAACTGAAAGGAAGTTATGATTATATATACATTATATCTTGAGACTCAACAGAACTTACATGTGGTTTATGGGATTTTAAAGCTGAAATTTAACAAAAAAAGCAATTATGTACCTGAAATATGAGAGAATTAACCTAATTTGGATTAATATTTTCAGAATAATATTAAATCCATTTTTTTCTATTCTTTTATGGTATATATTTCACAAGGTTGTTTGTGATGTTAAGTGAGATACCATATTCATTTATTTATTGTAATTTTTAATTTATTATTTGAATGGCAAGCAGGATCTTAGTTCCCCAACTACAGATCAAGACCATGCTCCTTGCAGTGGCAGCTGCTGCTAAGTCACTTCAGTCGTGTCTGACTCTGAGCGATCCCACAGACAGCAGCCCACCAGGCTCCCCCGTCCCTGGAATTCTCCAGGCAAGAACACTGGAGTGGGTTGCCATCTCCTTCTCCAATGCATCAAAGTGAAAAGTGAAAGTGAAGTCGCTCAGTCGTGTCTGACTCTTAGTGACCCCATGGACTGCAGCCCACCAGGCTCCTCCGTCCATAGGATTTTCCAGGCAAGAGTACTGGAGTGGGGTGCCATTGCCTTCTCCTGCAGTGGCAGCAGGGAGCTCTAACTACCGGACCACTAGGGAATTCCCTTTTCTAAAAATTTTCTACTTTTATCTAGTCACATTTATAATATAGATTGCATAATTTGACACTCAGTGCTTAGAATATATGCCACTCCCAAACATCCAAATGACAGAGAACATTTTACCTAGTGCTTAAACAGAGAGATCACTATGATGTCAATGCCAGAATCTGTTTTGATCCCGCCTGTGCTGTCTGCATCACAGAAATTGTACCTTTCTGGAAGCCCTGGTTGGTCATTTGCATTCTGGCTGATCAAATCATCACTATGCACTGGGCACAGAACCAGGTTAATTTCATCTTCGGCCAGTCTGAACTGATGGCTCTGCAGCCTACTATAGCACTGCGCTTCTTGGCACTCGTCTTCAGTAGCATACCCTTAGGTTTTAGTACATTCTCTTGGTATTTCTCCTCTGTTGAATGTCCCACCCAATATTTTTGGAGCTCATGCTTTCTTCCTTCCTGGATTGATCCCTTGTTTTGTTGGAGCCAACATCTTCCCTTAGCTTCCTGAGAAGCAGATTTTGAAAACTACATTTTTGATTCTTTGCATGTTTGAAATCTTTTTTCCTATCCTCATTTGTGACTGAATTGTGCCAGGGTATGCACTCTGGACTTAGAAATAATTCTTCTTCAGATTTTAAAAATCATTATACCATTGTCTCCTAATTGCCAGTGTTTATACTGTGAAGTCCTAAACCTTTCTGATTCCTGACACCACATGCCTGACACCCTTGACCCTTATTTCTTTTAACTCTCCAGAAGCATGTAAGATCTTTTCGTTTATCTACTTTTGAAATTTCATGATGATGTCCCTTGAAAAATGATTCACTTTTTCACCACTATTTTCCAGGACAAAGCCATTAAGTTCTGAGAAATTTTATTTTATTATTTCTTTTTAACATTTTCCTTACATTTTCTCTCTCTCTTTCTTTATCTCTTTCCAAGAACTTCTATTAGCCACATTTGAACCTGGCTCTTTAAAATATGAACATTTAAATATTTCTTGTCCCTTGTTCTACTTTCTAGATGTTTTTCGTAACAATTTTGATGTTTAAAATGTATCAGCATTTTAACACTAATAATTATGTCTTATACTCTGATCATTACTTTTTTAAAAAAGAATCCTGTTCTTAATTTATAGTTGTAAAATTTTCTCTTATCCAAAAGTGATAACATAGTATAATCATCTGATCGCTATAGATAATATTCACATAACTAAGTTATCTTGATTAGCCTTGAAGTTGTATTTTTTAAAATATCTTTTGTCTATCCCCCTGCCTTTTTCGAGAGTTTATTTCTTCTGAGTTTCATTTTCATCTGTTTGTGTTGGTCTGCTCGCTCATGTTGGATACTTTTTTTAGCTTATCTGGAGATGCTTGATTGTCCAGTAATTTCTGAGAATGAAGCTCTAAGAAATGGAGAATGGGCTTTGTTGGCTTATGGACTCCTGCTGGGCTTTACATTACAGTTTCTGGGATAAGAACCTGACCCAGAGACCCCAAATATCAAAGTCCGGAGATCTTTTCTCTTGGGTCAGGTGGTACGTGCAAAGAAGCCCTTGAGTTCTGAGCTAGTGTGCAACCTCCAAGACTCAGCACTGGGCATCCAAGCACTTAAAATCCTGGGAAGACACGGTAGATCTCTCTGTTGAGCACGAAGACATTCGCTTATTCAGTCTCTAAGGATAGGCCTTACACTACCCTCTTCCTTGCTTACATTTGGAGACTTTGGTTCAGTTTCTCCAGAGTAAAGCTTTCTTTTTTGTAATTAGGGAAGGAAGCTATTTAAGTTGTGAAAGAGGGAACCGGGGCTCTGTCTACTCCTGGGCACGCTTCTTCCGATTCTTTTGTTTCTGTCTCATCCTCAGTAACTACCATTATAAACTGATCTAATACAATTTGGTTATGCACAATTCTTAAGTCTTTTATGGTGAATAATAAATGCCCATTAAAAATTTATTTGAGGTCAGTGACTCTAGCTACTCCATTCATTACCAGGTGGTACTCTAACCTTGCTGCCAGGTTATAAAAAAGGTTATTCTCAAACCAAATGTCTCCCCCATCTACAGACACAAAAGAAATATTTCGTTATGATCTTTCCTGTTAAATCAAGAATCCCTAGGTCTTTGTTCTTTTAGTTGTTTTTTATTACCACTTTCTGAAGTGGTAGATTGGGCAAATGTCAAAGTTTCAGGGTAGAATTCTGTAAACCATAGAGTTGGAATTCTGCGAAAACTCCAGGGTTCATGAAGCTGTGAGCCTCAACATAGGAATCCCACTTAGTAATTCAGCACAAGGCATTTTTCAAGTAAAGAAAATAGACCTAGCTGGCTTCTTATACCTGGGTACACAAGCATGGGAGAGTCTCTAAAATATTTTTATGCAATTACCCTATTTTGAATAATTTAATAATTTTCATTTTACTAATGAGAATTCATATCCAATATTCATCCAATGAGGCAACATATTTTACCAACATTTAGTAATATTAACCAGCCAGCTTTGGATGCTAATTAAGATAGGGATAACAGAAAAATAGATTAGCCATGACTGGAGTAGGGCTTTCCCTAAAATGTTGCCTGACTGCAACTCAATTGTACATTATTAATTAGTACTTTAACTGACCAACCCTAGCTTGGACATTCTTGATTAATAACAGCTACAGCCTAAGCTAAGTAACACACATACTGTATCACACTGCCTGTCATCTACTTTTTTATAAGTACATTAAGATTGCAACATTTTTTTCTAAGGAAATTGTGCTTCTAAGAACCAATTCAAAACTCTTTAGGACTTAGTGGTTTCCTTACATAAGGATACCTTGGAGATTTTGCAAGTTTAGTTGCAAATAAAGTAAGTGCAATAAAGTAAGTGACATGAAGTTTTTTGTGCCCCAGTAAATATAAAAATTACGTTTATACTATACTGTAGTCTATTAAGTGTGCATAGCACTGTGTCTAAAAAGCCAATGTATACACCTTAATTTAAAAACACTTTATGGCTAAAAAATGTTGACCACTCTCTGAGCCATCAGTGAGTCATAATCTTTTTTCTGGTGGATGCTTCAATGTTCATGGCTGCTGGCTGACCGGGGTGGTGGTTACTAAAGACTAGGGTAGGTGTAGCAATTTCTTAATATAACATAGCAATGAAGTTTGCCACATTGGTTGACTTATCTTTTCACAAAAAAGTTTCTCTGTAGCAGGTAGTATTGTTAGCATTTTACCCACAGTAAAACTTCTTTCAAAATTGGAGTCAGTTTTCTCAAACACTGTTGCTTCTTTATCAACTAAGTTTATATAATATTCTAAATCCATCATTGTCATTTCAACCATCTTCACAGCATCTTTCCCAGGAATAGATTCCATCCCAAGAAACCACTTTTTTTTTTTTTCTCTCATCCAGGAGAAGCAACTCCTCATCCATTCAAGTTTTTATCATGAGATTGCAGCAATTCAATCACAGCCTAAGGCTTCACTTCTAATTCTCTCGCTGTTTCTACCACATCTGCAATTATTTCTTCTGCTGAAGTCTTGAGCCCCTGAAAGTCATCTATGGCTGGAATTAGCTTCTTTCAAACTCCTGTTAATTTTGACATTTTGCCCTCATCCCATGAACAATGAATGTTCTTAATGACACCTAGAATGGTGAATCCTTTCCAGAAGGTTTTCAATTTACATAGTCCAGATCAATAAGCAGAATCACTATAAGGCAGCTATAGCCTTACAAAAATGTATTTCTTAAAGAATAAGACTTGAAAGTTGAAATTACTCCTTGATCCATAGGCTACAGGATGGATGCTGTGCTTCCAGGTATGAAAATACATTAATTTCCATCAGAGCTCTTGGATGACCAGGTGCATTGTCAACGAGCAAAAATATTTTGAAAGCAATCTTTTTTTTTTTTTTTTCTGAGCAGTAGGTCTCAACAGTGGGCTTAAAATATTCAGGAAATCATATTGTAAACAGATGCACTATCTTCCAGGCTTTGTTGTTCCATTGATAGTACAGAGTAGATTTAGCATAATTCTTAAGAATCCGAGAATTTGGGGAATGGTAAATGAGCATTGGCTTCAACTTCAAGGTATCAGCTCCATTAGCCTTTAACAAGAGAGTCAGTTTGTCCTTTGAAGCTTTGAAGCCAGGCACTGACTTCTCATCTGTAGCTATGAAAGTCCTAGATGGCATTTGCTTCCAGTATAATGCTGTTTTGCCTACACTGAAAACCTGTTGTTTAGGTAGCTACCATCACTCATTATCTTAGCTAAATCTTCTGAATAACTTGCTGCTTCTGCATCAGCATTTGCTATTTCACCTTACACTTTTATGTTATGAAGATGGCTTCTTTTCCCAAATCTCATGAACCAACCTCTGCTAGTTTCAAACATTTCTTCTGTAATGGTCACACCTCTAAGACTTCATAGAACTGAAGAAAACCAGGGCCTTATTAGGTTGGGATTAGGTTTTGGCTTAAGGAAATTGTGTGCCTGGTTTGATCTTCTGTCTAGAAGATCCATATTGGCAATAAGACTGTTTCATTTTCTTATCATTTGGGCCTTCACTGGAGTGGCACTTTTCATTTCCTCCAAGCGCTTTTCCTTTGTGTTTAGAACTTGGCTAAGTGTTGGTGCAAGAGGCCTGGCTTTCAGCCTGTCTCAGCTTTTGACATGCCCTTCTCACTAAGCTTAATCTTTTCTAGCTTTTGATTTAAAGTAAGAGACGTGTGACTGTTCCTTTCACTGAAACACCTACAGGCCATTGTAGGATTATTAAGTGGTCTAATTTCAATGTTGTTGTGTCTCAGGGAGTAGGGAGGCTCAGGAAGAGGAAGAGAGATGGCAAAATGGCCAGTTGGTGGAGCAGCTAGAACATATTGATTAGGTTTGCTATCTTAAATGGATGTAGTTCAAGATATGTCAAAACAATTGTAAGAGTAACATCAAAGATCACTGATCACATATAACAACAAATATATTAAAAATGAAAAATTTGAAATATTGTGATAATTATTAAAATGTGACCCAGAGACAGGAAATGAGCAAGTGCTGTTGGAAAAATGGTGTCAATAGATTTTATCAAGGTGGGGTTGCCACAAACATTCAATTGAAAGAACATCCACAATATCTGCCAAGTGCAATAAAGGGAAGCCTAATAAAATGAGGTCTGCCTGTTATGGTCTTAAGTTTTCTAAGTTTCCTCCATCCCACTAAAGCATCCCTTTCTCATTGACAAAAGATTGCTGACAAATGTTATCACCTTCTACTGTTAAATATTATATCATTTTCCTTGTCCTTCTGGATTTATACTCTTTTAAAAAAACATTTACTTTTATATTAGTTGGATTATAGAAAGAATAAAGATAAATCATTTAAGCCTCATCTCTTAACCAACACTGTATTAAATTTATTTTCCTTAACATAAAAATATTTTCTTATCAGATCATTTATTCAGAAGCGGGTAAAAATATATATATTTCCAGCCAATATTTTCTATAAAACTGATATTGAACTGATATTTCTTAACATCATCTTTATTCTTATGCTGGAAGTGGGAATTCTTCACAAGCAAAAGCAATCTGTTAGAATAAATAATAGGAACAATTCACAAGTTTGACTGGCATAGTTTCAGATCTTTTCTATTATTTAAAATATTGTTCAGCTGATCTCCAAATATTTAATCAAAATAAAATATAAGTAATACAATCTCTCAATTACCCCTTTAACTGTGCTCTAAGTAATTAATACAGTTACTGCAAAGTATATAGCTATTGTTTTGATATTGATAAGGAGATTGTTGAAGATGTCATCATGTCTGGAAAAGTGACTAGAGAGGTTGCTGGGGGCTGCATAACTAGCTGTGAGGGTTGATTATGGAGGAACGTCTTAGAAAAAGTGTCTGTGATAGTATTGAGACTTGCCTTAACCACTAAAAAGTAACATTTTGTGTTACAGTTTTATATAAACACACCTTTTTACTTGAAATAGCTCTAGGTTGAGTTTTAAAATCTAATCTATATGGCAATATCATAATAGTTGGGATTGTTTCTGCTGTCTTTTGCCTCAGTTGGGTCACACAGGCTTAAAAAAAGATTGAAGTCTATTCCTACCTATTATAATTAAAACCCTAAAATGCAAACCACACTGTAAATTAGATTTTCAATGCATTACACTTTATAATAACAGAATATTTGTGAAAAATTGTGAATATTAGAAAATGAAGCCATCCTTTTCACAATTGGTATATTTACTCTGTCTGAGCTACTCAATTACCTTGTGAACATAGGTGGTAACAGTGACGGTAAAGAGTCTGCCTGCAATGTGAGAGACCCAAGTTCTATCCCTGGGTTGGGAAGATCCCCTGGAGGAGGAAATGGCAACCCACCTCCGCATCTTGCCTGGAAAATCTCATGGATGGAGAAGCTTGGCAGACTACAGTCCATGGGGTTGCAAAGTGTTGGACAGGACTGAGTGAGTTCACTTAAACTTACAGAAAGGCAATTTTAAGGTTAAAGCAGACAGATTAATTCTGTTATCAGTGAAAACTTAGACATACAATAACAATAAGAAAGGTAGTTTTTTCTCAAACTCACAATAAAATTAATTTTTTATGACCATTTAGAAAGCAGCTTTAAAAATTCAGTTTTGTATTAATAAAAATTCTATCTGAACTTCTAACTTACTGCATAATTTGGGAACTTGTTCTGGAATCATGAAATGTCTTACAGAGTATGGCTATTTATTTATACAATAGACTAGATTCCTGTTTACTTTGTCTGCTTTCTTCTTCTGGCAACCACTTGGGGCCGGTAAATGAACAAAGAGAACATGAGGTCTGATAAATTTAATTGCAAGCATACATACACTTGTTTGATTTTTTTAAATGTTGTAGGGTTGGGCTATAAAAAAATTTAGGAACATAAGGTCTTGTTATGCTGGAAAATTTGAGAGTTAATAAAGCAAATACTAGGAATGTCATCACTGATGTATGCAAATAAATTCTATATGTTATGAGAATAATGTCAGAAGGCCATAAACTTAAAGAAAAATGAATTAATTTGATTTAATTAATTTATTGTTTTGCTTAACCATTAAGTAAATGTTGCATGAATTCCTACCATGTGTTAGTCTTGTGCTAGGCCTTGCAGAAAGAATAAAGATGAATAAAACATGTCTCTTGCCTGGGGGCACTCACAGTCATGGTCTAGTGAATGATAATAAAAAACTAAGTACACGAAGAGAAGGATTTGTGTGATCAATGTGTTGGGAATTAAAGTCTGGTAGGCCATCTATCCCCAATGGTTGATTTATTGATTTTTACCTTATCTTATTCCAGAAAGAATGTTTTAAGAATGAGATAGACACAATGAAACAAATATGAAAGCTGGGGTGTTAAGGAAAAAAGAAAACATAACCCTTACAAAGGTAGAAATAAATATACATCTCTTTTTCCAAAGAATAAACTAAAACCCAACCAAGGCTGAAGTAGGTATAAACGAAGAAAATACTGAGAAAGGAGAAGAGTGGAATGTTAACTTCTTTCAGATTGGAAGAACAGAACAAAATGCAAGTATTTCAAGTATTGTTAAACTTACTTGCTACTACTTTGAAAAATTGAATATCATCTCTCAGTATGAGATAAATGTGCTTTAAATACTTCAAGAGGCAATTTGTGGCAGTTAATCTTTGTTGCTTTTTATTTCTTTATATTGTATATTTACCATTGCTGTTCTTACTATCAAATCTCTATGGTATTAAAAATGAAAAAAAGAGATGAAAAGCTTATATCACATTTTCTTACAACTTCAATAGAAATTTGATGAAAAAATTTATACTTTGGTGTCATCTTGAGTCTTGAACTTACTCCCAGATCAGCTACAAATTTGTCCTATGGCCTGAGGCATTGAAACACCACAGGGTCCTGCAAGAATTTCCTGACAGATCAGACAACCCAGTTATTCCATGTCCCCAGGTGTCCCAATGACCTAGATTATTGTCAACAACAAAGGTTGCTTTAGCTTTAAGTTTAAAATATCTGCTGGGTTTGCAAACTTAGATTCATTTTACCATTTAGCTGAAAATGCATTTTAGGGTGCTGGAGTTTGCTCTCATTCATTCATCCATCCTCACTTAGTTCTTAGTGCAAAAGAAAGAGTGCCACCTACTGGATGTGGGATAGGAAGAGAATATTAAAAAATGGATTCTTATGAAAGGCGGATTCAAAGTAAATGTGAGAGGAAAAATGTCAAAGAATGTCTCACTTCCCTAATAATAATTACATAAATTTGCTTAAATGTTTTTATTGTCAATGAATACTGAATGGACATTATCCTAGAATTTCCCTCTAAATATTTAGAAATAAACATTCCTCTTATTTTCTTATACCTTATTTTTAAAGAATTTTTTAAAAATTTAGAGCAGTTTTAAGATTCACTGCAAAATTATGAGGAAGGTACAAAAATTTCTAGTTTAACCTGCCCTTCCTAAGCACACATATATGGGCATAACTCCCGTTATCAACATCACTTACCAGAGTGGTACATTTGTTACAACTCATGAATCTACATTTACAAATTGCAATAAACTAAAGTGCACAGTTTACATTAGGGTTCGTTCTTGGTGCTGTACATTTCATAGGTTAGGACAAGCATATAATGCTAATGTATCCATAATTATAATATTATATAGGTTATTTTTACAGCCCTAAAGTTTCTCTGTGCTCCATCTATTCATCCCGCTCTCCTTCCCTTGAGGCAACTTTCTTTTTACTGTCCCCATATTTTACCTTTTCCAAAATGTAATATAATTGAAAACATACAGTATGTAGCCTTTTCAGATTGGCTTCTTACACTTAGTATTTGTTTCCTCTTTTTCATGACTCCACAGCTCCTTTATTCTTAGCAATGTATAATATTCCATCATCTGAATGTGCAGGTTTATTTATCCATTTACCTACTGACAGATATCTTGGTTGCTTCCAGGTTTTGGCAATTCTGAATCAAGACGCTATAGACATCTGTATGCAGATTTTGTGTGGATACAGTTTTCAACTTCTCTGGATAAATACCAAGGAGCCTGATTGCTGGATTGTATGGTAAGAGTATATTAGTTTTATAGAATTTGCCAAATTACCTTCAAAAGTGAAAGTATTTATACTTAGGTATAAATCTAATGAAACATAAACAAGATCTATATGAGGTAAACTACAGATTTCTGATTAACAAAACTTTAAAAGAGCTAAATAAATGGAGAGATTCCATGTTCATGGATAGGAAGACTCAATATTGTTAAGATGTCAGTTCTTCTGAAGTTGCTCTATTGATTGAGTGCAATCCCAGTCAAAATCCCAGCAAGTTATTTTGTTTAAATTGACAACTTGATTATGAAGTGTATTGGAGAGATAAAAGACCAAGGATAGCCAACACAGCATTGAAGAAGCAATACAAAGTTGGAGGATTAACACTATACTATCCATCTTCAAGACTTAGTTTAAAGCTACAGTAATCAAGTGAAATGAAATGAAAGTCACTCAGTCATGTTCTACTCTTTGTGATCCCATGGACTATACAGTCCATGGAATTCTCCAGGCCAGAATACTAGAGTGGGTAGCCTTTCCCTTCTCCAGGGGATCTTCCCAACCCAGGGGTTGAACCCAGGTCTCCTGCATTGCAGGCAGATTCTTTATCATCTGAGCCACAAGGGAAGTTCAAGAATACTGGAATGGGTAGCCCATCCCTTCTTCAGGGAATCTTCCTGATCCAGGAATCGAATGGGGGTCTCCTGCAATGCAGGCAGATTCTTTACCAACTGAGCTATCAGGGAGTTCAGTTCAGTTCAGTCGTTCAGTTGTGTCCAACCCTTTGCAACCCCATGAACCGCAGCATGTCAGGCCTCCCTGTCCATCATCAACTCCTGGAGTCCACCCAAACCCATGTCCATTGAGTTGGTGATGCCAGCCAACCATCTCATCCTTTGTTGTCCCCTTCTCCTCCAGCCCTCAATCTTTCCCCGCATCAGGGTCTTTTCAAATGAGTCAGCTCTCTGCATCAGGTGGCCAAAGTATTGGACTTTCAGCTTCAACATCAGTCCCTTCAATGAACACCCAGGACTAATCTCCTTAAGGATGGACTGGTTGGACCTCTCTGCAGTCCCAGGGACTCTCAAGAGTGTTCTCCAACACCACAGTTCAAAAGCATCAATTCTTTGGTGCTCAGCTTTCTTTATAGTCCAACTCTCACATCCATACATGACTACTGGAAAAACCATAGCCTTGACTAGACAGACCTTTGTTTGCAAAGTAATGTCTCTGCTTTTTAATATGCTATCTAGGTTGGCCATAACTTTCCTTCCAAGGAGTAAACATCTTTTAATTTTATGGCTGCAATTACCATCCGCAGTGATTTTGGAGCCCAGAAAAATAAAGTCAGCCACTGTTTCCACTGTTTCCTTATCTATTTGCCATGAAATGTTGGGACCAGATGCCATGATCTTGGTTTTCTGAATGTTGAGCTTTAAGCCAACTTTTTCACTCTCCTCTTTCACTTTCATCAAGAGGCTCTAAGTTCTTCTTTGCTTTCTGCCATAAGGGTGGTGTCCTCTGCATATCTGAGGTTATTGCTATTTCTCCCAGCAATCTTGATTCCAGCTTGTGCTTCCTCCAGCCCAGCATTTTTCATGATGTACTCTGCATATCAGGGGAGCTCTACAGTAATCCCTGGTGGCTTCCCTGGTGGCTCAGAGGTTAAAGCGTCTGCCTCCAATGTGGGAAACCCAGGTTCAATCCCTGGGTTGGGAAGATCCCCTGGAGAAGGAAACGGCAACCCACTCCAGAATTCTTGCCTGGAGAATCCCAGGGACAGAGGAGCTTGGTAGGCTACAGTCCACGGGGTCACAAAGAGTCGGACATGACTGAGTGACTTCACTTCACTTTCTACAGTAATCAAGACACTGTGCTATTAGGAAAATAATAGACAAGTAGATGGATGTAACAGAATAGAGAGCTACAGGAGAAAAAACTAGGTGAATCTGGGTGGGCCCGTTTACCTCTGATAATTTTCCTTGCTTCAAAGACTGCTTGTCTATAATTAATATAGCTACTCTTGTTTTATTTTGATCAGTGTCAGTATGGTATGTTTTCTCCAGCCACTTACTTTTAATTTTTATGGTTCTAGAATTGATGCTTTCAAACTGTGGTTCTGGAGAAGACTCTTGAGAGTCCCTTGGACAGCAAGGAGATTAAACCACTCAATCCTAAAGGAAACTGACCCTGAATATTCATTGGAAGGACTGAGACTGAAGCTGAAGATCCAATACTTTGACCACTTGATGTGAAAGGCCGACTCACTGGAAAAGATCCTGATCCTGGGAAAGGCTGAAGGAAAGAGAAGGGGGTGGTAGAGGATGAGACGGTTGGATGGCATCACATACTCAATGAATGTGAGTGTGATAGTGAAGGACAGGGGAGGCTGGTGTGCTACAGTTCATGGGATCCCAAAGAGTTGGACATGACTTAGCAACTGAACAACAAAATTTAAAGTGAGTTTCTTGTGGACAACATGTGCTTGGGTCCAGGCTTTTGATCCATTCTGGCAATCTCTGTCTTTTGACTGGCACATGTAGACCACTGACATTCAAAGTGATTATTGTTACATTTGGATGAATATCTACCATATTTGTTGCTATGTTCTATTTGTTGCCCTTTTTGCGCTTATTTTATTCTCTACTCTTTTTCTGCCTGTGTGGTTTTAATTGAGCATTTTAAATGATTCAGTTTTCTCTTATTTTTAGCTCATCAGTTATATTCTATTCTGTAATATTTTAGTGGTTATTCTAGAGTTTACAATACACATTTACAATGAATACAAGTCTACTTCTAAATACTACAATACTACTTCACTGACAGTGTGAGTACCTTATAACAAAATATTCCTAATTCCTCCTTCTTATCCCTTGTGTCAGTGTTGCCATTTATTTCATTAATATATAAGCATACATAGCATAAATGTGTATATATATATGATATATACATAAGCTGCTGCTGCTAAGTCGCTTCAGTCATGTCCGACTCTGTGCAACCCCGTAGACAGCAGCCCACCAGGCTCCCCTGTCCCTGGAATTCTCCAGGCTAGAACACTGGAGTGGGTTGCCATTTCCTTCTCCAATGCATGAAAGTGAAAAGTGAAAGTGAATTCGCTTAGTTGTGTCCAACTCTGCATTGATTATCAAATCCATTGTTACTATTATTATTTTGAAAAAACTGTTATCTGTTAGATGAATTAGGGCTGGTGCACTGGGATGACCAGATGAGTTCAGGATTGGGAAATCATGTACACCCTTGGCAGATTCATGTTGATGTATGGCAAAACCAATACAATATTGTAAAGTAAAATAAAGTAAAATAAATACTATGGAAAAAAAAGAAAAATAAAAGTTTGATTTAATTTTCACTTAGTCCTTCTTTGATGCCCTTTCTTTCTTTATGTAGATTGAGTTTCTGACATATTAATTTCTTCTTTCTAAAGAACTTTCAATTTTTTGCAAGGCAGGTCTACTGGCAACACATTTTCTCAATTTTTGTTTGCCTGAGAAAGTGTTTCTTTTTCACATTGAAGTTATTTGAAGAATAACTTCATTGAGTAGAGGATTTTAGTTGGTGCTCTTTTTCTCTCAGCACTTTAAATATTTGACTACATTCTCTTCTTTTTTCCATGGTTTCTGAAAAGAATCTGGATGTAACTCTTACCTTTGTTGCTATACTAATATGTTTTCCCCCTCCTCTGGCTTCTTTTAAGAAATTTTCATCTTCAATTTTTTTTGTTGTTGTAATTTGAAAATGATATGCCTAGGTGTAGGGTTTTTTTTCTCCCCCATTTATTCTGTTTGCTGTTTTTGGAAATTCCTGATCTATAGTTTGGTATCTGGCCTTAACTTGGGGGAAATTACCAGCCATTATTTTTTCAAATATTTTTTCTATTCTCTTCTTTCTCCATCTCATATACTCATTAAATGTATGTCACACCTCTTTAAATTTCCCCCACAGTGATTGGATACTAAGTTCTGTGATTTTCAGTCCTTTCTTCTCTTTGCTTCTCTGTTTCGGAGGTTTCTACTTAAGTGCCTTCAAGTTGAGTCTTTCCCCAGCTTATCTTATTTACTAGTAAGCCCAACCCTTGTAGCTCAACTGGTAAAGAATCCACCTGCAATATGGGAGACCTGGGTTCAATCCCTGGGTTGGGAGGATCCCCTGGAGAAGGGAATGGTTACTCACACCAGTATTCTGGCCTGGAGAATTTCATGGCCTGTATAGTCCATGAGGTTGCAAAGAGTTGGACACGACTGAATAACTTTCACTTCAGTTCACTTCAATAAACCCAACAAAGGCATTCTTCATTTCTGTTACAGTGTTGTTGTTGTTTTCAATCTCTAGCATTTCTTTTTGGTCTTTCTTAGGATTTCCATTTCTCAGCTTACGTTGTCCATCCGTTCTTTTATGTTGTCTATTTTACCTACTAGAGTCCTTTACATATTAATCATAATTGTTTTAAATTCCTAGTCTGATAATTCCAACATCCTTACCATGTCTGATTTTGATGCTTGCTCAATATTTTCAAATTGTGTGTTTTGCTTTTTAGTATGTGTTGTAATTTTTTTAATAGTCAGACATGATGTACCAGGGAAAAGGAACTGCTGTAAATAGGCTTTTAGTAATGTGGCTGTGAGGTGGGGTCATGGGGGTCTCAGTCTTTCAGGGAGCCTATGCCACTGGACTGTGAATTTCACAGGTGTTTTTCATTTTTCTAGAATGTTACCCTTCAAAGTGAAAGAGGCTGGATAGAGTGGGCTGGAGTTAAATGATACCTTTCTCCCAGGTGTGTAAGGCTCTGATAACCACCAGCAGGTTACTCTCTGGTTAAATTAGTTTCCTCTGAGGTCAGTCCTTCTTATAAAGAGCAGAATGCTCTGGTATGTTTCAAAATGGTTCCTTTCCTTTCCTTCAGAAACATGAGGGAATTTTCTCTAATATACTGTGGAAATTTGGTTGAGCTCCTGGATGGAAATCTCTCCAAACTGTATGTGCTCACCCATGACTGGATCCCCCTAGAGTTCTTATCTCCTAGAGTTGTCCAAACTGTGCTTTCATCAATTTGTCAATTACAGATCTGGTTTTCCTACCCTGGTGCTGGTTCCTGTGGTCATTTTAGCTCAAAAATCTCAGCTCCAGTGAGTTATTTTCTGTATTCACTTGTGTGTCTTTCTGATAATGTGAATTTACAATTTGCCCTATATTCTCACCTCTCTTATGGATCCTAGAAGGACTGTTGATTTTTCAGTATATTCAGCTTTTAACTTACTCTTTGGATAGAGTGGTAGCTTACAAGATCCTTACATTGGGAACTGGGAGTCTGTTTTATACATTTAAAATTTTTCATTTACTTTTAATCTAATAATATAGAACAATTGCATATCCTCTTATATTGTCTATGTAAAGGAGATTAACTTTCTTGACAGTCTAATCCTATAATATGGAAAACTTGGGTTATTAAAAGACTAAAAGCATTGATAACTTGGATTCTAGTAATTAAAGGTGGTCAAAGTTGAGAAGAAAACTCTGGTCTAAATATGGTCAATGACTTTCATCAATATGAAGTCAGCACTTATGGTTTAAATGGCTGTTTCTTTAGCTTTTGTATTACATTCTCTTTTTTTTTTGCATATATCAGTATTTTATTAACAACTGCAGAATATTCTGTTTAAAGTTCCACAAATTAAAGACTGACATCACAATCACATCACAAGTAAGTAAGAATGTGATTAAGAAGACTAAGTACAATAAGGATAGTAATAGTTATAGTAACCACATGTATTGAGTACTTCTGTGTAATGCACTGTAACTTACATATTTTTTCTGCACAAAAACTGTCATAGATATTCTACTGTTCCCATTTCAAAGATAAGACTATTTAGAAAAATTAGACAACTTACCCTGTATTAAGATGCTAAAAAGTAGTAGATTTGATATAATAAAATACCAATGATCTTGAGAAATATAATACATGCCATATTTGAAAGCCAATCATCTCCTCTTGAAAAATACAGTAATGTCTTTCCAACTGGGCTGGCCAAGTGAGATTAAGGAAAAGTCAACACAGTAGGTAGGTTTACAGATGAGAAATTTAAGTCCTCGCAGAGAAAATGATAATAAGATTAAGAATTGGTCAAACTGCAAGTCCTTACCAAAAAAAAAAAGTCTTTATAAATACTTGCACAATCATCTAACACAATCATACCCATTTTGAACACTTACTATGTGCTAATTTGTAAATTACTTCATTTAATTTTCACACCAGGAGTTGTTGCCAAAAGGTGGCAGTATCAGGATGCAAGCCAGAAAAACTGATCTGTTCCCCTACAGCCTATGTAATCAGCCACCATGCTATGACCAGGAGCACTTTCACACCTTCAGGCTTCCTAATTTTCTTTTCTTTTCTTTTTTTTTAAGTTAATTATTTTAATTGAGGCTAATTACAATATTGTAGTGGTTTTTGCCACACATTGACATGAATCAACCATCAGTGCACATGTGTCTCCCATCCTGAACCCCATTTCAACTTCCCTCCCCATTCCTCCCTCAGGGTCATCCCAGTGCACCAGCCCTGAGAGCCCTGCCTCATGCATCGGACCTGGATTGGTGATCTATTTCACATATTGGTAATATACATATTTCAGTGCTATTCTCTCAAAGCATCCCACCCTCGCCTTTTCCCACAAAGTCCAAAACTCTGTTCTTTACATCTGTGTCTCTTTTGCTGTCTCACATATAGGGTTATTATTACCATCTTTCTAAATTCTATATATATGTGTTAATATACTGAATTGGTGTTTTTCTTTCTGACTTACTTCACTCTGTATAATAGGCTCCAGTTTCATCCTCCTCATTAGAACTGATTCAAATTCATTCTTTTTAATAGCTGAATAATATTTCATATTGTGTATATATATCACAACTTTCTTATCCATTCATCTGCTGATGGACATTTAGGTTGCTTCCATGTCCTAGCTATTGTAAATAGTGCTGCAATGAACATTGGGGTACACATGTCTCTTTCAATTCTGGTTTCCTCAGTGTGTATGCCTAGCAGTGGGATTGCTGGGTCATATGGGAGTTCTATTTCCAAGTTTTTAAGGAATCTCCACACTGTTCTCCATAGTGGCTGTACTAGTTTACATTGCCACAAACAGTGTAAGAGGGTTCCCTTTTCTCCGCACTTTCTCCAGCATTTATTGTTTGTAGCCTTTTTGATAGCAGCATTCTGGCTGGCGTGAGATGGTGCCTCACTGCGGTCTTAATTTGCATTTCTCTGAAAATGAGTGGTGTTGAGCATCTTCTCATGTATTTGTTAGCCATCTGTATGTCTTCTTTGGAGAAATGTCTATTTAGTTATTTGGCCCATTTTTTGATTGGGTCATTTGTTTTTCTGGAATTCAGCTGCATGAGCTGCTTGTATATTTTTGAGATTAATTCTTTGTCAGTTGCTTAATTTTCTATTATTTTCTCCCATTCTGCAGGCCGTCTTTTCACCTTGCCTATAGTTTCCTAGTTGTGCAAAAGCTTGTAAGTTTAATTAGGTCCCATTTGTTTATTTTTGCTTTCATTTCCATTTCTCTGGGAGGTGGGTCATAGAGGATCCTGCTGTGATTTATGTCAGAGTGTTTTGCCTATGTTTTCCTCTAGGAGTTTTATAGTTTCTTGGTCTTACATTTATTTATTTTTTTAAATTTAAATTTATTTATTTTAATTGGAGGCTAATTACTTTACAATATTGTATTGGTTCTGCCACACATCAACTTGAATCTGCCATGGGCGTACACATGTTCCCCATCCTGAACCCCCCTCCCACCTCCCTCCCCATACCATCCCTCTGGGTCATCCCAGTGCACCAGCCCCAAGCATCCTGTATCGAACCTGGACTGGCAATTTATTTCTTATATGATATTATACATGTTTCAGTGCCATTCTCTAAAATCATCCCACCCTCTCCCTCTCCCACAGAGTCCAAGACTGTTCTATACATCTATGTCTCTTTTGCTGTCTTGCATACAGGGTCATCGTTACCATCTTTCTAAATTCCATATATATGCATTAGTATACTGTATTGGTGTTTTTCTTTCTGACTTACTTTGCTCTGTATAATAGGCTCCAGTTTCATTCTCCTCACTAGAACTGATTCAGATGTGTTCTTTTTAATGGCTGAGTAATACTCCATTGTGTATATGTGCCACAGCTTTCTTATCCATTCATCTGCTGATGGACGTCTAGGTTTCTTCCATGTCCTGGCTATTATAAACAGCACTGCAATGAACATTGGGGTACGTGTCTCTTTCAATTCTGGTGTCCTCAGTGTGTATGCCCAGCAGTGGGATTGCTGGGTCATAAGGCAGTTCTATTTCCAGGTTTTTAAGGAATTTGTTTATTTTTGCTTTTATTTTCAATATTCTGGGAGGTGGGTCATAGAGGATCCTGCTGTGATTTATGTTGGAGAGTTTGCCTGTTTTATCTAGGAATTTTATAGGTTCTGGTCTTACATTTAGATCTCTAACCCATTTTGAGTTTATTTTTGTGTGTGGTGTTAGAAAGTGTTCTAGTTTCATTGTTTTACAAGTGATTGACCAGTTTTCCCAGCACCACTTGTTAAAGAGATTGTCTTTTCTCCATTGTACACTCTCCCTCCTTTGTCAAAGATAAGGTGTCCATAGGTGTGTGGATTTATCTCTGGGCTTTCTATTTTATTCCATTGATATATATTTCTGTCTTTGTGCCCAGTACCATACTGTCTTGATGACTGTGGCTTTGTAGTAGAGCCTGAAGTCAGACAGGTTGATTTCTCCAGTTCTATTCTTCTTTCTCAAGATTGCTTTGGCTATTCGAGGTCACTGTTTGCAGATGACACGATCCTCTACATAGAAAACACTAAAGACTCCACCAGAAAATTACTGGAGATAATCAATGAATATAGTAAAGTTGCAGGATATAAAATCAACATGCAGAAATCCCTTGCATTCCTATACACTAATAATGAGAAAATAGAAAGAGAAATTAAGGAAACAATTCCATCCACCATTGCAACAAAAGGAATAAAATACTTAGGACTATATCTACCTAAAGAAACTAAAGACCTATATATAGAAAACTATAAAACACTGGTGAAAGAAATCAAAGAGGAAACTAATACATGGAGAAATATACCATGTTTATGGATTGGAAGAATCATTATAGTGAAAATGAGCATACTACCCAAAGCAATCTTTAGATTCAATGCAATCCCTATCAAGCTACCAATGGTATTTTTCACAGAGCTAGAACAAATAATTTCACAATTTGTATGGAAATACAAAAAACCTCGAATACCCAAAGCAATCTTGAGAAAGAAGAATGGAACTGGTCTTACATTTAGATCTTTTATTTTTGTGTATGGTGTTAGAAAGTGTTTGAGTTTCATTCTTTTACAAGTGGTTGACCAGTTTTCCCAGCACCACTTGTTAAAGATATTGTCTTTTCTCCATTGCATATTCTCTCCTCCTTTGTCAAATACAAGGTGTCCATAGGTGTGTGGATTTATCTCTGGGCTGTTCCATTGATCTATATTTCTGTCTTTGTGCCAGTACCATACTCTCTTAATAACTGTAGCTTTGTAGTATAGCCTGAAGTCGGGTAGGTTGATTCCTCCAGTTCCATTCTTCTTTCTCAAGATTGCTTTGGCTGTTCGAGATTTTCTGTATTTCCATACAAATTTTGAAATGATTTGTTCTAGTTCTGTGAAAAATACCATTGGTAGCCTGATATGGATTGCATTGAATCTATAGATTGCTTTGGGTAGTATACTCATTTTCACTATATTGATTCTTCTGATCCAGGAACTTGGTATATTTCTCAATCTATTTGTGTCATCTTTGATTTCTTTCATCAGTGTTTTATAGTTTTCTATACGTAGGTCTTTTGTTTCTTTATGTAGATTTATTCTTAAGTATTTTATTCTTTTCATTGCAATTGTGAATGGAATTGTTTCCTTAATTTCTCTTTCTGTTTTCTCATTGTTAGTGTATAAGAATGCAAGAGATTTCTGCATGATTTTATATCCTATAACTTTACTATATTCATTGATTAGCTCTGGTAATATTTTGGTGGTGTCTTTAGGGTTTTCTATGTAGAGGATCATGTCATCTGCAAGCACTGAGAGTTTTACTTCTTTTCCAGTGTGGATTCCTTTTATTTCTTTTTATTTTCTGATTCCTGTGGCTAAAACTTCCAAAACTATGTTGACTAGTAGGGGTGAGAGTGGACATCCTTGTCTTGTTCCTGACTTTAGGGGAAATGCTTTCAATTTTTTTTTACCATTGTGGCATTGAGGATAATGTTTGCTGTGGGTTTATCATATATGGCTTTTATTATTTTGAGGTATGTTCCTTCTATGCCTGCTTTCTGGAGGGTTTTTATCATAAATGGATGTTGAATTTTGTCAAAGGCTTTCTCTGCATCTATTGAGATCATCATATAGTTTTTATCTTTCAATTTGTTAATGTGGTGTATCACATTGAATGAATTGTGAATATTGAAGAATCCTTGCATCCCTGGGATAAAGCCCACTTGATCATGATGTATGATGTACATTCTTTAAGACCATATTATTTACTCCATAGAATCCTAGTTAGCTTAAAAAATAATATTAGTCCCTTCTGCTTTCAGATGCTCTAATATTTGTGCCTATTGGGTCTCTATACCTAAATACCTTGGATTACCAACTTCTCATGAAATATAAATAATAGGTATATAAATATTGTAGGCTTTTCCTAAAAGTCGCATTTACCTTAATCTATCATGGAATTTATATTATAAATCCCCCCTTTCCTTGTTTGTGTTAAAAAAAAAAAAAGAGTTGTAGTCTCTTATGTTCTAGAATTTTGTAATCTATTTAGAATTTATTCATTTAACAAGTATTGTGTGTATTTTTTCAGGTGATAAGAACAGTAATCAATACATAGAGTTATCTGTTCTAATGGAATTCACAGTTTAGTGACAAACTGTTAGGACTTATTCAATACTTATCACAATATATTGTATAGTCATATGCTACTGATGCTGCTGCTAAGTCGCTTCAGTTGTGTCTGACTCTTAGTGACCCATAGACTGCAGCCCACCAGGCTCCTCCGTCCATGGGATTTTCCAGGCAAGAATACTGGAGTGGGTTGCCATTGATATGCTATATAGTCATAATCTAGAGTTCACATTTAGGGAGATCAAGCATGAGAGGCATATTTTTCAAATTGGCTCATACAGTATCCACTCATAACTCCTTTTAGACTTCCTTTTTTTAACTAGACAGTCTGAAAAGGTAATATCTACATTTTAAATATTTTTAGACCTGATATTCCCCTAGAGAAGCTAGCCTCCATATCGAGACGCTCCCAAGAGATACTAGAAAGGCAATCTGAAGTAACACCTGGTGAAATCATAGCTGTTATAGTCATGAAGCAAAGTCTACAGCATAATCTCCAGCAACATGGGAACTAAGCAGTGGACATTGATTGCAGTGGGCTTTCCACTGGAACATTCCTGTGGCGTGGTGTATATTTCTCCAAAATGTATGCCTCTTGCTTGGCTTTGTAGCAACAAAGCTTGGCTTCCTGGCCCTTGCAGAAATTCTTTATCTTAATACTTCTGAAATAATTCCTTTTCTTATTAATGCAGCTGAAGGAGACTGTTTACTATAACAAGGACCATGACAATAGAGTATGCTTTCTAAGTCTCCATTAAAAATCTCTCTTCAGGAGTTAGGTTTTGAATAATCCTGAATCTGAGATCATATGTGAATTCATGAACTTGTGGTGCCCATCACCCATAGTTGTATAACTCAAAATCTTTTCTAACTTTGTGTTGAGAGCTTGGAATTTGATTTCTGATAGGAATTTTTGTTATTGTTTTTACTTTTTTTAACTTAGACTCAAGACACCATACCAACTGTAAACTCTCTTGAAGCCTATTCCACAAACTGGAAAGGTTTTTCAGACTGAGATTTATGAAGCTCCCCTGCCAAATATTGGATTTAAAACCCTAGTCTCCCACTCTTAAGATATCAAGATCTGAACTCTTAAGGTTTGCTCATTTATCACTATCTGTTTTTTTTTTTTATTCCTCCATTTCTATTAATAGCACATATGGCACTGTGGTGTTGGAGAAGACTTTTGAGAGTCCCTTGGACTGCAAGGAGATCCAACCAGTCCATTCTGAAGGAGATCAGCCCTGGGATTTCTTTGGAAGGAATGAAACTCCAGTACTTTGGCCACCGCATATGAAGAGTTGACTCATTGGAAAAGACTCTGATGTTGGGAGGGATTGGGGGCAGGAGGAAAAGGGGACGACAGAGGATGAGAAGGCTGGATGGCATCACTGAGTCAATGGACATGAGTCTGAGTGAACTCCAGGAGTTGGTGATGGACAGGGAGGCCTGGCGTGCTGCGATTCATGGGGTTGCAAAGAGTAGGAAACGACTGAGCGACTGAATTGAACTGATGGCACTTTCTTCATTTTGAGTTTATAAATTGTTAAAATACTTTTTAAATTTTGTGATTTATTAGTGAGGTCACAGTCAATGTCTATTCTTTTATATTGCAGTAAGCTTGTTTTAAAATGTCTACCAACAATCAAAAATGTTTAGCATGAATTTTCATTAGACTGTAACATTTATGAACTGACAATTTCTTACAAAAAGGACAGTGGTTGGTATGCAGTCATGGGGGAAAAAAAAAGATATTGAAAGAGGAAAAAATTTTTTTATTTATTACCAGCACCATCATAAACTGTGGAAAATTCTGAAAGATATGGGAATACCAGACCACCTGACCTGCCTCTTGAGAAACCTGTATGCAGGTCAGGAAGCAACAGCTAGAACTGGACATGGAACAACAGACTGGTTCCAAATAGGAAAAGGAGTATGTCAAGGCTATATTTTGTCACCCTGCTTATTTAACTTATATGCAGAGTACATCATGAGACATGCTGGACTGGAAGAAACACAAGCTGGGATCAAGATTGCTGGGAGAAATATCAATAACCTCAGATATGCAGATGACACCACCCTTATGGCAGAAAGTGAAGAGGAACTAAAAAGCCTCTTGATGAAAGTGAAAGAGGAGAGTGAAAAAGTTGGCTTAAAGCTCAACATTCAGAAAACGAAGATCATGGCATCTGGTCCCATTACTTCATGGGAAATAGATGGGCAAATAGTGGAAACAGTGTCAGACTTTATTTTTCTGGGCTCCAAAATCACTGCAGATGGTGACTGCAGCCATGAAATTAAAAAATGCTTGCTCCTTGGAAGGAAAGTTATGACCAACCTAGATAGAATATTCAAAAGCAGAGACATTACTTTGCCAACAAAGGTCTGTCTAGTCAAGGCTATGGATTTTCCAGTCAGTAGTCATTTATGGATGTGAGAGTTGGACTGTGAGGAAAGCTGAGTGCTGAAGAATTGATGCTTTTGAACTGTGGTGTTGGAGAAGATTCTTGAGTGTCCCATGGACTGCACAGAGATCCAACCAGTCCATCCTAAAGGAGATCATTCCTGGGTGTTCTTTGGATGGAGTTATGCTAAAGCTGAAACTCCAATACTTTGGCCACCTCACGTGAAGAGTTGACTCATTGGAAAACACTCTGATGCTTGGAGGGATTGGGGGCAGGAGGAGAAGGGGATGACAGAGGATGAGATGGCTGGATGGCATCACCGACTCGATGGACGTGAGTCTGCGTGAACTCTGGGAGTTGGTGATGGACAGGGAGGCCTGGCATGCTGTGATTCATGGGGTCACAAAAAGTCAGACATGACTGAGTGACTGAACTGAACTGAGCACCATCTCTGGTAGAAGCTAGTTTGTTTTGGAGCCTTAGAACTGATTATCTAGAACTGTACTGTTGAATATGTTAGCTATTAGTCAGATTTCACTAGTGAAATTTAAACTAATTACATTGAATGAATTTAAAAATTCAGTTCCACAGTTACATTAGCTAAATTTCAAGAGCTCTGTATCCACATGTGCTAAAGGCTAATGTGTTGGATACTTACTGTTGTGTCAGACACTGTTCTTATCATTGGCATTACTCAGGAATATAGCTCCTGTCCTAAGGAGCTGTCTCTAGTCAGGGAAAAGAGAAATTAAATACATAACCTAGTTAAACAAAAAAATTAAGAACACTTTAGGTATTGGTATGTAATGACAAATATAAAACAGGATAATATTACAGTGGCTAGAAGGCTGCTTAATAGGTAGAACAATGAGTCAACACTTCGCATGAGGTGCCCAAAGTACTGGAGCTTCAGCTTTAGCATCATTCCTTCCAAAGAAATCCCAGGGTTGATCTCCTTCAGAATGGACTGGTTGGATCTCCTTGAAGTCCAAGGGACCCTCAAGAGTCTTCTCCAACACCACAGTCCAAACGCATCAATTCTTCGGCGCTCAGCCTTCTTCACAGTCCACCTCTCACATCCATACATGATCACAGGAAAAACCATAGCCTGGACTAGACAGACCTTAGTTGGTAAAGTAATATCTCTGCTTTTGAATATGCTATCTAGGTTGGTCATAACTTTTCTTCCAAGGAGTAAGCATCTTTTAACTTCATGGCTGCACTCACCATGTAAAGACTCTGATGCTGGGAGAGATTGGGGACAGGAGGAGAAGGGGACGACCCAGGATGAGATGGCTGGATGGCATCATGGACTCGATGGATGTGAGTCTGAGTGAACTCCAGGAGATGGTGATGGACAGGGAGGCCTGGGGTGCTGCAATTCATGGGGTCGCAAAGAGTCAGACACAACTGAGAGACTGAACTGAACTGATAAGTGAAGGTTGTTTGGATTACCAGTTAAATGGTAACAAAACAAAATGTAAGAATCTTAGTGGGTACAAAGCAGATACAATAATGGGCACAGAGGCTTAAGAGAGAAAACAGTCTCAGCACATTTAAGGTACAGACAAAAGGCCAGTGTAACTGGAGATTAGTGAAAGGGAGAAGTGTAGAAGATGAAATTGAAGACTTTGGCATAAAAGTTTGAATTTTCTTTTGGTTATAGCAGGAAGCTTTTGAAGAATTTTCAACAGAAGAGCAACATGATCTAATATATATTACCAAAATCATGAATAAAATGAGAGCAGGACAGATTTTTATAGAAGTGACTTACGAACTGAGTTTTGAAAGTATTGTTTCTTCATCATCATTTACTTTGCTCATTTCCAAGATAAGAGGAAAGGAAGTCCTGCCTTACAGTGTCTAGTAATAGACTGTTTTTTCAGTTCATTTAGTGGACTTTTTGGGGCAGAGATCTTGGTGTATGGAGAGAGTGGACTGGGGACTGGTGTGGTGAATTAAGAGTGGATGAGCAGGTTGCTTTTTAATATGCTATACAAGTCGGTCATAACTTTTCTTTCAAGGAGTAAGCGTCTTTTAATTTCATGGCTGCAGTCACCATCTGCAGTGATTTTGGAGCCCCAAAATATAAAATCTGTCACTGTTTCCTTATCTATTTGCCATGAAGTGATGGGACCAGATGCCATGATCTTAGTTTTCTGAACGTTGAGCTTTAAGCCAACTTTTTCACTCTCCTCTTTTGTTTTCATCAACAGGGTCTCTAGTTCTTTGCTTTCTGCCATAAGGGTGGTGTTTTCTGCATATCTGAGGTTATTGATATTTCTCCTGGCAATCTTGATTCCAGCTTGTGCATCCTTCAGCCCAGCGTTTCTCAAGATGTGTTCTGCATATAAGTTAAATAAGCAGGGTGACAATGTACAGCCTTGACCAACCTAGACAGCATATTGAAAAGCAGAGACATTACTTTGCCAACAAAGGTCTTTCTAGTCAAGGCTATGGTTTTTCCAGTAGTCATGCATGGATGTGAGAGTTGGACTACAAAGAAAGCTGAGCACCAAAGAATTGATGCTTTTGAACTGTGGTGTTGGAGAAGACTCTTGAGAGTCCCTTGGACTGCAGGGAGATCCAACCAGTCCATCCTAAAGGAAATCAGTCCTGAATATTCATTGAAAGGACTGATGTTTAAGCTGAAACTCCAATACTTTGGCCACCTGATGCAAAGAACTGGCTCATTTGAAAAGACCCTGATGCTGGAAAAGATGGAAGGTGGGAGGAGAAGGGGATGACAGAGGATGAGATGGTTGGATGTCATCACTAACTCAATGGACATGAGTTTGAGTAAACTCCCAGATTTGGTGATGGACCGGGAGGCCTGGGGTGCTGCAATTCATGGGGTCACAAAGAGTCAGACATGACTGAGTGACTGAACTAAACTGAGCTGTGTGTGTGTGAGTGTGTGTGTGTGTGAAGTCGCTCAGTCATGTCCAACTCTTTGTGACCCCATGGACTGTAGCCTACCAGGCTCCTCCCTCCATGGGATTCTCCAGGCAAGAGTACTGGAGTGGGTTGCCATTTCCTTCTCCAGGGAATCTTCCCAACCCAGGGATCGAACCTGGGTCTCCTGCATTCCAGGCAGATGCTTTAACCTGAACTGAGCAGGTTGCATTTACTGGGGGGAAACCAGGTATACCCATTTCATGAAAGTTGGAAAGAGAAAATAAAAATGATCACATGTAAAATTTCCTTCAAGTAAACATTCTGAAATTATTTATTATCCTATCTCACTAATATTATCAAAACTAAGGGTTGAAATATTCTTTTAAGGATATCAATTAGCTACCTGCCTGTGACTTTTTTGAAGCCCCATTAATGCAAATATAATGGGGCAGGTGCAAGTTTAAAGCACCTGAGGATAATATTTTTCAACTCTTTTGCATTGTTTAATGAGATTGTCCCATCTTATAAATTATCATGTTATTAACTTTAACAGGTTAGTGGAAGCACTATTCACATCTCCGTTGCCTAGTGTTAGTACTCTAGATAATAGCTGGGGACAAGGGCCATTAATCCCTACATTATTGGCTCCTGAGAAAGTGATCCTCTTACACGTGAGGAATTTACAAGGAAAATACATATATATGCATGAGAAAAAGAGGAAAAAATATGAGAATTTAGATCAAAAAGCTCTGAATTTTACACCTTCTCTTTATTTTCATGCAGGACATTAGTTAGATGGCTAATTTAAGTTTGTGTTTATAGGTACCAGTTATTGTTCCATTTTGCTCATTTTCCTAGTCTTTGATGGTTTTACGGGTTTTAATTTTAGTGTAAGAGTAAGAAAAACAGTTTAATTCTGTGCTTCTCTATGTTTTACTTAGTCTCCTGGTGTGTATTTTAGCTTTCTTGATGGGATTACCAGTGAGCAAGTTACAGTGTTGTATACTATCGCTCTAGTGGTCCCAAAAAGTTAATATCCTAGTGCCTTAATGATTAGTGTCTGTATGCTTGGGTAATTTAAATTGTTCCTCCATAGCTCGGGATATTTTGAACTGAATTGACACTGATAATAGCTGAGCTGGTTAGGAATATGAGCAAAATTTGTGTTTTAGGGCCTAAATGATGTATCAAGAGAATGCAGCTGTCATAATTAAGAAGAAAAGACATTGAAGCCACCATAGACACAAAATACTGCTCTGATAAATTGAACCTACAAACTGTGAAGTGGCCCAATTACACATATGCAATTTACTTTCTCTTAATATCTCTTCTTGTTAGGGTGTGAATCTAGCCTTAGGCATTGGTCTGAGGAAGCATTATTACTTGGTTGCCAAATGGCCTAGATTTAAGATTCCCATCCACTCCTAAATTGGTGAGCTTTATCAAACAGGACATAATGAATAGGTAGGGAAACACTTTTTGCCTTTTCTCTTGACTGAATTAATTACATCTAAATGACAAAAGTTCTGTTTCTGAGTCACACTTGTCATTGAACTGTTCTGCTAGTTAAAATCGTGGATTTCCTGCCTATCTTCTAAAAAATGCTAATTTCTATACCTTTATTAGAATCAGAAAAAATGGCATGTAAAGTAAAATACAGATCAAGATTAATAAGGTAGTTTTCCAATTTTTGCCCACTGAACCAATCTGGGCAATTTTGTGCTATGAATTCTTGTCTATGCTAATTGGAATAAGAAGGGAAAGCAAGGTTCCCTGCCCTTTTGTTCCTCCTGGATTTAAAATCAATTGAACAGAGGCAGTGATATAAACCTGCATTTAAGTCTCTTATATTTTTCTTTATAGACACAATTGTGAATTGTATTCTTCCTGCGTTTGTAATTAGAGGGTGAAACAGATGGCAAAGGCTCAGTGTAAAGAGATGTCCATTAAAATAAATTATGCTACCAAGAGGGGAACTCAATTTGCTCCATGTGAAAGAAAGAAGTTGCACACAGACATTTTGAAGAAACTTTGTTATGCGGGGCAAAGTAACTCAGTTACTGGACCATACACTGAAAATACTAAAACTAAAGATGCATAAATAACTTTATCTTTAAAAAAAAAAAGAAAATGAGCATTGTTGTAGGTGAGAACTGAAGTCAGATGGAAGCCCTTCTAAGTACAATTTAATGTACTAACCATATCTGCTCCTGATGTGTAAGAAATCTGTGGTCACTTTTTTCTCTTAAATTTTAGCCATTCTTATAGAAGCCAATGAAGCATTACTAGCAATGATTTATGATACATCCCTCTATGTATTAAGTGTATATTTTGGAAGAAAACATACTTAAGATATTTTAGCTGTCATGTGAGGCAGCATAACATAGTGGTCAAGAACAAGGATTCTGGAGTCAGCCCTCCTGGGTTTTGAATTTCATCTGTTGTCAACTCTTTGAATGACCTTGGGGAAATTGTATAACAGTTCTATACTATAGTTCCTTCCTGTGTCAAGTTGGAATAAGTAAAAATGCAAATCTCGATGGTGACCAGAATTTAATATCATCCCTATATTTTATGCTTATTTACTCTTTTTTAAACAAAAAACTTTAATAAATCATTTATTTCCAAAAAGAGGCAACTACAGTTTTTCTGCCAAAAAAGTAGAAGTGTTTTTTAAGTTTAAAATTTAATTAATATGCCTAAAATTTAAGACAGATCTGTATTTAACTGCAAGTCTCAGATTCTCAGCTTGAAAAAAATTCCTTGCCTGGTGCTTACATTTTTGACTGATTTCCTGTCTACACAGAGCTGGAGAACTTAAAAATCTGAAACTGTTATCAACATGAAACTTAACAGAAAGAAACTTTCTGAAAAGAAACAATGCTGTTATTTTATTAGCTCATTATGTGAGACACCTCAATTTGAGTGACATGAAACATGTATATTTCCCTATCAATCAATATAAAAATATTTTTGATGCCTTTATATTTGAACTATCGGAGAAGGTGATGGCACCCCACTCCAGTACTCTTGCCTGGAAAATCCCAAGGACAGAGGAGCCTGGTAGGCTGTGGTCCATGGGGTAGTGGAGAGTAGGACACAACTGAGTGACTTCCCTTTCAATTTTCACTTTCATGCATTGGAGAAGGAAATGGCAACCCACTCCAGTGTTCTTGCCTGGAGAATCCCAGGGACAGGGGAGCCTGGTGGGCTGCCATCTATGGGGTCACACAGAGTCGGACACGACTGAAGTGACTTAGCAGCAGCAGCATATTTGCACTATACTGGGCACTGCATTTTGAGAATGACTCAGATTCTGCTCACAGGGAGCTTGTTTTTATAGGATGAACACCTGTCTTTTTAATCCTGTTCTCCCTGCAACAAACACACAAGAAAGGAGAAAAAGGTCCAGAGAACTCTGGGACCATCAGAGATTATTAGAACCTGCAAACCCTAGGGTTTACTCAGTCTGTAGAATTACAACCAGAATTTGAATATTTGTGTCAACTTCATGTGTAAACTTAGTTGTTACTTCACATTCTTGAAAGTACGATTGCAGCTCTTGGAACTGTTAAGCAGAATAATTACATTGATCTAGTTCAGTTTCTGGAATATATTTGAAATTCAATAAGCAGATGGAGTACCATTCTCCCTTTTCTTTTAGATTACACCCCAAATAACTTGGTATTGAGTATTTATATTAATGCACTCAAGCACTTCCTCTTTGAGTTAGAAGGATTTCATAAAGTCAAGAACAAGAAAAACATTGTATCTTATAATATTTGACTCAAGATCTTAGACTCTACAATATGAACAATAAAAAATGAAAAATAAATAATGGAGGGAAAAATATAAAATATATTTCTATGTGGTCAGTATATTGTCTGCTACAAAGGAAAATCTAATTCAACCAACTGACAAATTATGAGAAATAGTAAAATAGATTAAAGTGATTTTACATAAAGTCAAAATACAAAAATAATTTTTTTACAAATAAATGTGTGTGCTCAGTTGGTCAGTCATGTCCAACTCTTTGTGGCAGCATGGACTGTAGCCCACCAGGCTCCTCTGCCCATGGGATTTTTCCACCAGGAATACTGGAGACGGTTGCCATGCCCTCCTCCAGGGGATCTCCCCAACCCAGGGATCAAACCTGTGTTTCTTGTGTCTCCTACATTAGTAGGCAAATTCTTTACCACTAGCAACACCTGGGAAGCCCTTAAAAATAAATAGCAATTGATCTAAAATGTGAAAGGAAATAGTTCCATTAAAAATAAGAATATAAGTTATAAAGTAATAAACATAAGCCTTGTACAATGTGTACAGCCTTTCTGTTGAAAATATAAAACTTTAAAGCTGGACCTAAAAAAACATCTGAATAAATGAGGAAATATATCATGTTTGTGGATGTAAAACCCCAGTATTCTGAAATTTTAATTTTCAAAATAATCCTTAAGTTTGAATAGTCATGACATTTCTAGCAGAGATTTTGAATATGAAGGCCAACTCTACAATTCATTTGGAATAGAAAATACAGAATATTAAAAACAACTAACACATGTCTATCTGATATCAAAACATAATTGAAAAATGTAGTAAAAAACAAGTTGAGATATTTAATATGACAGAATCCAGAAATGGATACATAGTTTTCACATGCCAAAAATATCTTTTCAGGTCCTTTAATAAAATATGAAGTATAATAAAATGAAGTTGGGATAATTTTCTATCCACCAGAAAAATAATTCTTTGATTTCTATCTTGAAAGACTCTTAAAGATATATCCCAGATAGAGCAAAGGCCAATATGTAAAAATAAAAACAACAGAAATCAAAAATACATGAATATTTTACAAGAAAAATAGGAAAATGTCTCTGTGACTTTAGAGCAAGATACTCTTTTTAAAAATTATTAGAAGAAGACACAAATAGGGACTTCCCTCGTGGTCCAGTGGTTAAGAGTCTACTTTGCAATGCAGAGGACAAGGGTTCAGTCCCTGGTAGGGGAACTAAGATCTCATATGTCATGGAGCAGCTAAGCCCCCACACCACAACTACTGAGCCCATGTGCTCCAGAGCCCACGAGGAAAACTTAAGAGCCTGGATGCCACAATTAAGACCCGACCCAGCCAAATAAATTAATTTTAAAAAAGAAAACACAAAAATTGATAAATTTGGTCATGTCAAAATATTTCCAAAGACAAAAAAACCCACAAAGTCAGAATAAGAGACAGGCTGGTAGAAAACATTACAGCATGCAACCTATAAAGAAATTCAGCATATATCCAAGGGGAAAAAACTAAAGCACATAAACAGTCAAAAGTCAGATAAGAGGAATAAACAATAGTGAGATGAAAAGATCAATTCCACTTCCTTGCAAGTAGGCGAATATACTTTGAGAGAGTTTTCACTCATCAGACTAGCAACAATTTAAGTGCCAAGTGTAAACAACTATTGGGGAACAAGTATTCTATATTGACAGTAAGCATATAAAAGTATGGTAATTTTGAGGGTACTTGGATAGTTTCTATTAAAAAATTCAGTTCAGTTCAGTTCAGTCACTCAGTCGTGTCCAGCTCTTTGCAACCCCATGAATCACAGCACGGCAGGCCTCCCTGTCCATCACTAACTCCCGGAGTTCAATCAAACCCACATCCATTGAGTCGGTGATGCCATCCAGCCATCTCATTCTCTGTCATTCCCTTTTCCTCCTGCCCCCAATCCCTCCCAGCATCAGACTCTTTTCCAATGAGTCAACTCTTTGCATGAGGTGGCCACAGTACTGGAGTTTCAGCTTTAGCATCATTCCTTCCAAAGAACACCCAGGACTGATCTCCTTTAGAATGAACTGGCTGGATCTCCTTGAAGTCCAAAGGACTCTCAAGAGTCTTCGCCAACACCACAGTTCAAAAGCATCAATTCTTCGGTGCTCAGCTTTCTTCACAGTCCAACTCTCACATCCATACATGACTACTGGAAAAACCATAGCCTTGACTAGATGGACCTTTGTTGCAAAAGTAATGTCTCTGCTTTTGAATGTGCTATCTAGGTTGATCATAACTTTCCTTCCAAGGAGTAAGTGTCTTTTAATTTCATGGCTGCAATCACCATCTGCAGTGATTTTGGAAACTTCAAAAATAAAGTCTGACACTGTTTTCCCATCTATTTCCCATGAAGTGATGGGACCAGATACCCTGATCTTAGTTTTCTGAATGTTGAGCTTTAAGCCAACTTTTTAATTTCTTATAATTACACTTCTAATTATTCTGGAGAAATTCCTACACATGTCCAAGATGGCATGACCAGGAATGTTCACAGGATTATCTGAAATGCAATACTAAAAGGATAATAGAAATAACCAAGGAAAATAGAAATAACCTAAATAACTACCAAAAGAAAACCAGTAATTAAGTTATACAAATTATGGCACATTCATACCATGAAATACTTTGGGGCAGTTTTTAAAAAAAGAGGTGAAATTTGTGGACTGCTGTGGAAAAATATATGACATACTTTTGGGTGAAGAGTTCAAGTTTCCAACTGATCTTTTCAGTGTAATACAATTAATGTAAAACATATGCTCATATTCAGAAAATAATGCTGTATATCTAATGCAGAAATGGATAAAGTACTGGAGAAATTGTACTCAACTGTTATTTGGTGAGATCCAGAGTGTTCACAGACTGGGTATGGTTTTTAGAAGGTGGCTTTAAGCTTTCTTGTAATACTTTAATATTTTCAAGGTACATATTTGCATATATGTATGCATTCTATGTAACGTATCTGTTTTATTCATATAACATCTATTTTAAATATATTTAGATTTACACGTGGGCTCCCCTTGTGGCTCAGCTGGTAAAGAATCTGCCTGCAATGTGGGAGACCTAGGTTCGATCCCTGGGTTGCTAAGATCCCTTGGAGAGGGAAAGCTACCCACTCCAGTCTTTTGGCCTGGAGAAATACCATGGACTGTATAGTCCATGGGGTCGCAAAGAGTCGGACAAGACTGAGCGACTGTCACTTTCACTTTTCATATTTATACATTACATCTAAATACATCTATATCTACATATATCCATCTATATAAAACTTGCAGTTTTATAAGATTGGAAATTCTTTCAGAAGTACAAATTCTCCTTAGTTGTAATAATTAACTTTAATTAAGAACGGATAAAAGGTATCATTCTGGCTATCAGAGATTAGAGGTTATCTATAAGCAAAGTGAAAGCATCAGTCAGTCATGTCCAACTCTTTGGCACTCCCTGAACAGTAGCCTGCCAGTCTCCTCTGTCCATGGGATTTTCTAGGGAAGAATACTGGAGTAGGTAGCCATTCCCTTCTTTTCCTTCTCCAGAGGATCTTCTCAACCCAGGGATCAAACCCAGGACTCCTGAATTACAGGTGGATTCTTTACCATCTGAGACACCAAATTTAAAGGTTAAAAATTAATTTGGGCAGAAATCATGCAATTGAGAAATACAAGTCAAGTCCTTATTACAAGGTTGTTCAGCATTTTGATAGTACACATTTCATCTTGAGTTACTAAAGTGAGAATGAGAGACCACTAAAACTGACTATATTGTATTTTTGTTCACTTCATATTGAATTGTCATTAAAGTACAGTAATTTTCAGCCCATCAAGGAATCTTAAACTAGTAATTTGGAAACAACCTAGAATATAATGGTCGTGCATGTGCTAAGACAGCAATAGATATTTTATAGCTTCATCAAATAGATTTTTATTAGAAACACTCTTATTGTGATATTTTTTCTTATGCTCTGCATTTCAGTCTTAAATCTAGTTGAGTTTATTTGTTATCACCTCAGTTTGATATTGAAATAGCTATAAAAATAAGATTATATAATGTTCTTTACATTGTAAATATTAAGACAGTTTAGGGAGGAAATTCATAATCAATCCTATCGTCTCTGTTAGTGGTTCAAATATTTTTCAAAATCTAATCATAGCTTAGAAAATTGTCACATGAATATAAACTCTTTTTTTTTCTGGCTTTAAACAACAGAAATTTATTCTCACATTCCATAATAGAACTCTGAAAGCAAAGTGTTGGCAGGGCTACATTTCCTTTGAAAACTCTAAGGAACAATCTTTCATATAAACATTTTTTTAAAAAGACATTTCTAGTAAAATTTAAATTCCTGTTGTAAAAGTCCTCTTATGAGTTTGGCAATCTTAAGGCTGTGCCAAAATTATTTTGTTAAGATATAAAGGTATTTAAATTGGGTAGTAATTTTTTCCATAGAGAATACTATCAGGAATTTTAGACTTTACTAAAATATTATCAAAACGGATTGAAAATATATTATATCTTTAAAAAAAGAGAAAAAACAACAACAATCTTCCTCAACAGTGCTCTGGCATCTTAGATTCACCTCAACATTAAGTTGTGTTTTAATGTTGGGTTAGCCCTGGGAATCAACACTAAATGACACAGCGGCTCCCAGTGCAGGATGGCTTGGAAGCTCAAGATCTGATACCATAGAGGGCTACACAAAGAGTGTGAGAAGCATTGGTAAATAATGCTTGAGTAAAGAAGCATCTTTGAGACTTTAAAACTTTTTCTTTTAAAATAGAAAGATCTTTACCCAAAACCTTCTTAGAAAAATATGTTGATGAATTGGCTAATGGCAAGAACTTTGCCAGGCAAATCTCCGTAGAACTCTCACTCTATGTTTACTAGTTGTATGATCAAAGACACTTTCCTTTAATTCTTTAAACCAGACCTGTAAAGGGAGATAACAATATCCACCTAAACATTACTATGAGAATTAGTAAATGAGATATACATGTAAACCACTTGGCATCGGGTATATAATCTATTCACAAAATAGTGTATTCCATCCAATCTAAGATACCAGCATCATAATATGTACCATTTTAATGGACTACAGTTAAAGAAGGAGACTGAAAACTGTGATAGAATTGAGAGCCATCTCCATTTCAGAAATGTTAGTGTGTAAAAATACATGTATTAGAGTACATGGAATACAGTGATGGCTTGAAGTCAAAGCCTGTAGAAGGATGCTCTTGGGAAAATGACCCTCCTTACTTCATCTAGTCTTTATTACACCAATTATTTGCATGTGTTAAGCTAGGTCATGTATAGCCAGAGACTCCAGAAAAAAAATCAGGCAGGAGTCAGGGGCAAGAAAGATATTTAACATCTCCATCCCCTCTCTCCAGGAGAAAGGCAATAATAGCTTTCAAAACATAGCAGAATCCTCATTTGGTACAGGTTTTTTATCCAAAGTTACACATCACCATAACTTAGGGAAATCCGGAAACACATACCTCTATCCAGTAGAGTACTGTGTTATTTCCTGCCTTCTATAACCACTTCTTTGACTTTCCCTTATGTTTCATGATTACATAAACTTAACATACTAAAAAAAACCACATAAACAAAACAAAATTGAAATATAATGATGACCTCCTTCATCAGACTCTTCTACCCACCAAATGTAACCATTGTAATGTACACTTGTCGAGTCATTAATAGGTATTAATTTTTTAAACACTCTTTGTGTGGGAATTTATAAAAGTAAGGATCTCTTCTTTTCTTTAGAAATAATATATAATGTATTTGCTGAGACACGTGTGCACTGGTCATAAGGTAATTCAGGCTTCTGAAGCTGGAATAGCTTCTATAACCTCTTTGATGGAGAGTCATCTCACCTGTGCTTGGATACCTTCTGTGGTGTGACAGCCTTGAGTCAATAACCCAGTCCTGTCTTTCCATTTCTGGATAAACCTAGTTTTTAGAGTGTTGTTTCTCCTTTTCTTAGAGTGAATCTGTGTCTCCAAAAGATCACACGTGATCCTAGTTCTTTCCTTAGTCACACATATTATCTAACTGTCCTACATTCTGGCCAGACACAAATTAGATGACAGCTATTTTGTCTGATTTCTCTTCACAGCTTGTCTCTTCTTTGCCTAGTATTAAAAATATTTTGGGAGCTAAATATATGCTAGACAGTGCTCTACGTGGTAGAAGTGGTTTCCTTCATGTAACCTTTCAGTGATCTTTCAGGTCTAACACCTACTATTGACATCTTAGTCTTAAAGCAACAAGAAATGGCTACAGAGAAGTCAGTAACCCTCCTCAGCTTTCCGCTGTGATAGGAAATGGAGCCAGGATTCAGCCCCTGGCCTTGAGGAAACATTATTTACTAGACTGGTGTGCTGTTTTTTTTTTTTAAATAGTATCACTCCCTCAGAGATTTCTTACAATTGGTATTACATTTCTTAGGATACATTATACTTAATAAATGTCCTCCCTAAAGTATAACATTTCCAAAAGAAAACAGGTCTTCAGAAGTGGCCTGATGCTGTGTGGGTGAAGGAAGCCTGTCCCCAGCCTTAGTAGTTACGTAGTAGCACAGTTTGTGACCCAAGTTTCTATTTGCTTCTTAAGCACATCCAGCATACAAGAGGCTCTTTGTGAAAAGGCTGTTTCAAGTGAAAACCTTAAGGTCTTATTCTATAAGCATTTGTTAAAATTCATCTCTTCCATTTTAAGTTCATGTCATTGTTTGATCATTTTTTTAATCAATGTAGAAATTGGCATTTGTGTTTATTAAGGTTTATGGTGCATGTGAGGAGCTGAGAAATTTTAAAATTCCCCGGTGTGTTAGTTATTCTTCCTGGGAATAGTTAATATGTAAGTCTTAATAGTTCAGTTATTTTTATGATTATATATGTATTCATTATAAGAAGTTAGGACATCTTCAAAAATAACTCAGCCTCTGAGGCACCAGTATGCAGTGTGGATAAATATAAATCTGCTATATACTATCTGCATGTCTCTGCTTTTCTAGGTCAGAAAGCCAAGTGCCCAATGGTAGGAGGAAACCATTTGTGGTACCTGATGTATTATTATTGTTATGAAGACTAGATGATCCTTGCAATTAGTGGGAAAGATTCTGACCCTCCCTAGAGACTAATGATAATCTTTATGTGTGTGTGTGCTCAGCTGCTCAGTTGAATCTAACTCTTTGTGACCCTGTGTACTGTAGCTGACCAGGCTTCTCTGTCCAGGTAGAAATACTGGAGTGGGTAGCCACTTACTCCTTCATGAGATCTTCCCAACCCAGGAATGAAACCCACAGCCCCTGTGTCTCCTGCATTGTAGGGAGATTGTTTACCCTCTGAGACATTGAGGAAGGCCAATCTTTATATCATACCTTTTCTAAACTTCTGGCTTAAATCATTTTTTATGATTATGACCATTTAAAGTAGAAACATCATATATTTGATGTTAAAAGTGCTACTTTAATGGATACTTTCCTGAGATCTGAGACTTGATCAAAATTTATCTTCTGCAAAGTAATATACTTTGAGATTTTATAGATATAATCATATTACTCAGTTTTCATTGTTTACACTGAAAATTTATCCATCCCTCTGATAACTTAGAGTTTACTTTCTGAATATATAAACTAGATTATGCTAAGAAGTGGGAGAACAATCTCAAGAAGTCAACACAGGGGTCTGTGGAGGATTTCCCTTTAAGGATGTGACATTTCTTGCATCTTTCTTCTTTGTTTTCCTTCTTGATGAAACCTAATGTTTGGTTTTTATGCTTTATTTCATAAGTACATTGGTCTCATATCTTCAGAGAATAGTTTACAATGAGTTTTCACTTTGAAACATAACTGGTACAAAAGCAGTCCTTCTAATAGTTTGGATCTATTTGCCAAAAAAAATTATTATTATTATTTTTTTTTGTAGATTTTATTTATTTATTTATTTTTTAAAATTTGTTTTATTTTTATTTTTTTTAATTTTTATTTTTACTTTATTTTACTTTACAATACTGTATTGGTTTTGCCATACAATGACATGAATCCACCATGGGTGTACATGCGTTCCCAAACATGAACCCCTCTCCCACCTCCCTCCCCATAACATCTCTCTGGGTCATCACCGTGCACCAGCCCCAAGCATGCTATATCCTGCGTCGGACATAGACTGGCGATTTGATTCTTACGTGATAGTACACATGGTACAATGCCATTCTCCCAAATCATCCCACCCTCTCCCTCTCCCTCTGAGTCCAAAAGTCCATTATACACATCTGTGTCTTTTTTGCTCTCTTGCATACAGGGTCGTCATTGCCATCTTTCTAAATTCCATATATAAGTGTTAGTATACTGTATTGGTGTTTTTCTTTCTGGCTTACTTCACTCTGTATAATCGGCTCCACTTTCATCCATCTCATCAGAACTGATTCAAATGTACTCTTTTAACGGCTGAGTAATACTCCATTGTGTATATGTACCACAGCTTTCTTATCCACTCATCTGCTGATAGACATCTAGGTTGTTTCCATGTCCTGGCTATTATAAACAGTGCTGCGATGAACATTGGGGTACATGTTTCTCTTTCAATTCTGGTTTCCTTGGTGTGTATGCCCAGCAGTGGGATTGCTGGGTCATCTTTGCCTAAATTGACACTTACATGCAGTCTTGGCTTCCTGAATTTTCTGCCACTTATTCACATTTTACAATTTAAAGGGCTTCACATGAATCTGAAAACACATACATTTCTCCATGTATTTCCTTTTTAGATCATTTAAAAGGTCAAATAATTTTTTGTCATTGAAATTCCCATCATTAACTTTTCTCTGTTCAGAAAAGTATCTATTTCTTTCAATTTTTCAGATATAAACAAATGTCATTTTTCAGATATAAATCTTTTACCCAAGAATATACATTTTTTTCCTCCAAATAGAGTTAGTTGATCTTACAACCTTAGAAGTCATTTGTTTCTCTATCTGATCAATGATTGGATTATGCTGGAATTCCTCTCAGGAAAGCCATTTTACTTTTAGACAGTATTGTCTGTTAGTTGATATTAACAAAGAAGACATTACCGAAGAGTTCACCACATATTTTCTTTCTTTTTTTTCCATATTTTCTTTAAATAGTTAAATTTTATCACATGTTAAGTGAAACTCTCACAGTTATGTTCGACTCTTTGAGACCCCATGGACTATATAGTCTATGGAATTCTTCAGGCAAGAATACTGGAGTGGGTACCCGTTCCCTTCTCCAGGGGATCTTCCCAACCCAAAAATTGAACCAGGGTCTCCTGCATGCAGGCAGATTCATTACCAGCTGAGCTACCGGGGAAGCCTGGTATGTTGGGGGTGCATAAAAATTAACATTAAAATAACAAAGTCTCATATGTTGGGGGTACATTAAAATCAAATTTTCATATATTTGCATGAGTCTAAAATAATGTTATATATTTCCATGTGATTTGTGGGAAAAATCATTTCTTTACAGGTATATGACTTAGTTCTATTCAGGAATCTTATGTCCAAATTATTCTTAATAAAGGTCTACTCTTCTCTAGTGAGCTAAAGCAGTATGATAGGATATAAAGAGGAAAGGCACAGGAAAAACTAAATTTTATATCAAATTTTTGCTATGCCAACTCTGGACACTGAATTAACCACTCTGAGTCTCAGTTTATCCTTCTGTAAATTGTTAGAATAATAACATTAATATGTATCTTGTCCAAGTCTCAGGTTAATTGTATAGCTTTTGTATGTGAAAATTCTTTGGAAATGAAATGTGAAAAGCATAGTTTATTACATTTAATAAAGAAACACCAATCTATTTTTAAAGTGTGTTCTGTAGGATTGATTCACAGGAGGCCAAGAAGCTTATGTAGTCAGAATGCCCTGAGTTTTTCAGATTTTATATGAGATTGTTATAGCTCATTTAAAGATTGATATTGTTTATTTTTAAAGATCGACAGTAACCTCAATAAGCTAGCTATGCTATAAATCATGATATATGAGAAATTAAAAGCTACTCTCTAGTCTGGCACTATTTTCCTAGGAGTTCAGTTTGTAAAGTGCAGTGACTAGACAACAGCCAATTACTGAACTGTCAGTTAGTTGGTTTTGCTCTCATAGGAAGTGCAAGAGAGAGGGATTGGTCATTTTAGGAAAACAGTAAATGTTACAGTTTCTAGGATAAGCAAATGGAAACACACGTGGACAGTTACTTAAAGAGCTCTGTCCCAGCCTAAGTTCCTTAGAAATAGAATTTATTACAGGGCATGTTATCCAGGGAAGCAACACGAGGGAAAATGGAAATGAGAAAGGAAAGAAGGGAAAACAAACCCCAGTGGGACGTTGCCAAGCGGATCACAGTCTCCCAAGAAAAGAGGGTTGATTTCTGGGTCATGTGAAGTCTCAGGAGAAGCCTGAGTCACACGGACTTGCTGGCTTCGCCTCCTTTCAGTCTCCTGTGCCTCATTTGTCAGTCTGATCTGCAGAATGTTAAAGCCTCTTCACAGCGAGGTTATTTTGCATGGATCTCAGAGCAGCTGTTGGGAAATGAGAGACTGTGAGATGCAGGTGGTAGGATCTCATCCCTGAGGAGGCTGAGGATGTAGTGTTGTCAGGAGATGAAGTGATTGTGGTGAACAGGGCTCATGACCACCAGAACAGCTTGAGCAGTCCCTGGAGCCAACCAGGAAGCAAGCCATCCGCAGAGCCCTGGATGGGAGATGGACATGTATACTGGATTTGGTATCACACACACACACACACATACTCACACACACACACACACACACACACACACACACACACAGGCAACTAAAAATAATTACATAATTTGCCTTATTAAGTAGGAAAATACATGAAATTTTGATGCAAGGAACTTTGAAACCCATAGGACTACTAAGTCTGATCTACTTAAAAGAATTATAACCTAAGGAAGAAGTACCTTTTGACTCCTTACCAACTCCATGCCATACTTACAAAAAAAATCATTTATATAAACGACTCTGCATGTTGTAAATGACCAAGATCATTATCATCTAATTGCAACCGTCATCATTATCTAATGATACTTCTGAAGGGGACCACCTGCCCATTTCAAAGCAGATGCACCAAGTGATGGATTGATAAGTAGACCATTACATTAGGGTATATTTAAATAGGTTAAGAATTTAATTTGGAATTAGACCAAGATAAGCTTGCCACTACTTTCCTGAATAGAAAATATATTTACGGGGAGAGTGTTTTTTGTTTGTTAGAGTTGTTAGAATTCTTAAATAGCTTTTATTTTTTGTTTAAATCTTTGAGAGGATAGAAGAAAATATATTACAATAAAAACTATATATATTAATTCTGAATGGGGAAAGTAGTACATAGAGAGATTGAGATGATAAAGAAAAAGAGCCTATTAGCAAATACAACCTAGACAGCATATTAAAAAGCAGAGACATTACTTTGTCAACAAATGTCGGTCTAGTCAAAGCTATGGTTTTTCCAGTAGTCATGTATGGATGTGAGAGACGGACTATAAAGAAAGCTGAGCAACGAAGAATTGATACTTTTGAACTGTAGTGTTGGAGAAGACTCTTGAGAGTCCCTTGGACTGCATGGAGATCAAACCAGCCAACCCTAAAGGAAATCAACCCTGACTATTCATTGAAAGGACTGATGCTGAAACTGAAGCTCCAATACCTTGGCTACCTGATGCGAAGAACTGAATCATTTGAAAAGACCCTGATGCTGGGGAAGATTGAAGGTGGGAGGAGAAGGGGACAACAGAGGATGAGATGGTTGGATGGCATCACCAACTCAATGCCCATGAGTTTGAGCAAGCTCCTTGAGATGGTGAAGGACAGGGAATCCTGCAGGGAATCCTGGCCTGCTGCAGTGCATGGGGAGGCAAAGAATCGGGCATGACTAAGCGACTGAACTGAACTAAGCAAATACATTGAAAGTGAAAATTTACTTTTTGAAAATAGTTGCTATTAACATTGTCTCCTGAAACAGATAAAGATACACTAAATTGAAAGGCAAAGAAAGATAAGGATTGTCTAGCTGGGTTATTATTGGAAAGTCAACAAACCAAGCATTCAGGGGCCAGCTTAGTGATAAAACTGCTGACTTGAGGAAAATTAATCCTTCCTTAAAATATTTGATTAAATTGTACAAATGAGATTCCAGCTTAATTAAATACAATAAAGTCTTTCTTGAGCAGCATAAACTATGCTTTGCCTACCTTGGTACATAAAGTTCTCAGGCTGTAGACTGTCATTGTAGAGCAAAAGTACTACATTTAACTGCTTATATCATACCCAATGGAAAATGTAGTGAACAAGATGGCTATTCCATTGAATTTTGAGAGCATTTAGTAACATTAATAGACTCTTTATTTTTCAAATATGCTTAATGATATAATGAATATAATTCCCTCTGCAAATCAACATGACCTTTTTATAACAAAAGAAGAACTGAAGGATCTTTACAGAAACACTCATCTGTGGCAGATGCTCCATCAAATTCTATCCTTAGCATTTTATAAACACCATAGACTGTGAGATGACAAAGTACTTTTCTCTCACACACATATTAATTTAAAATGATATTGTGAAGACTAGATGATCCAAACAACTTTAGTGACAGATAGTTCCATGATAAAAACTTCTAACTCTATCTATTTAGAGAACATAGTAGTGAGTCATTTAACATATTTTTCAGCATTAGTTTTATTAATAATTTTTAAATAAAACTAACATTAATATAAATTACTAATTTATTTATACTCTATGGTGAGAGAATTGCCTGTTACAATATACTGGGTAACCAAGAAGCATAGGCAGACAAACTGAAGAGATTTTTCATTAAAAAATTTAAACATCTCAATAAAATGCTCGCAGATAATTAAATGGAAAGTTACACATATCAAAAGAATACACATCACTTAACATAAATTTGCATGTGAGAAAATACTCAGATACCTAATATAACAAATGACCACAGTATACAAGGACAATATTGCAATGTTGTGTAAAGCAAAAGGTCAACACTATAAAAACAGATTATGCTATAAATAAAGGATTTGGAATATCAAATAAAAAGATTCTCTGGTGCAAATAAAAGTTAAGAATAATGATTTCTTGGGTTAAGAAGAAATCTTCATGCTATTGCTTTTGGCATTGCTACCTATTCCATCCATTCCCTGATTTTCTTCATTTCAATACCCTGAACCATACTGGGCTTTAAATAATCTTTTCATTTTAGTGATTTAATCTTTTCTGAGAGGCAAATCTGCCAAATTTGCTCTCACATATACAGAGAGTAATCTTTCTCCTGGAGAGCAAACATATATTATGATCTTAGAAAAAAGAGGAGGAAAAAGAAAGGGAAAAAAGCAGGTGAATAAAACTGATTAAGAAAATGCATGTGAAGAAATGAGCACTTTGCAGAACATTGAAATCCTTGAAAATATGAGATATTATTATTCATGATTAGATGAATTCATACTTAGGAACACATTAACTTGTGTTCTAAGAGGCCATTTAAAAAGCATTGAAATAATATTAAATTAGATCTTATGAATATTTATTAGAGGAATCTGTACATTTGAATGTGCATGTTTGAATTAAGGTGCTTTCAGTAATTCACTTTTAGTTTTTACAGTGTTCTCAGAGTTACACTGAGAACTCACCATGGAAGTCCTGCTCCAAACACATCATGTATTCCTCCTGAGGTGTTAACATCCTCCATATCATTTTAGTGTCTATTGACAGGAAGAATATTGCCATAATGTTGGATTTTTTTTTTTTCTGTTGAACCTAAAGTTAAAAAGATACTGAAAACAAAAAATACCTTCAATCTGCCTGCAATTCAGGAGACCCCAGTTTTATTCCTGGGTTGGAAAGGTCTCCTGGAGAAGGGATAGGCTACCCACGCCAGTATTCTTGGGCTTTCCTAGTGGCTCAGTTGGTAAAGAATCCTCCTGCAATGCAGAGACCTGTGTTTGGTCCCTGGGTTGGGACGATCCCTTGGAGAAGGGAGTGGCTACCCACTACAGTATTCTTGCCTGGAGAATTCCATGGACAGAGCAGCCTGGCAGGCTATAGTTGATGGGACAACAAAGAGTCGGACACGATTGAGCGACTTTCAATTAAAAAGAAAAATGAGTATGGAAATCAGAATGGCTTCTATTTTAACAAATGTATACATACAACATCAATGCATATGTGTGTGACAGGGAAGAAAATCTATTCCTAAGCCATTAAAGAACAATAACAAAATTAACTACAAGTGTGTAAAGAAGTATCTGTGTGTATGTGTGTGTTGGCAGATGAAAATGGAATTGGAGAATATTGTACAGGGGTGTGTGATCAGACTTATCATAACACATAAATAAAGAGTCAGCCATTTTTTACCAAACCAAGCACATATGCAAGTACCATAGTTATTTGACTGTCTCTAAATGCAAACTGATTTGATAAAATACACAGAATAAATTTCATTTAAGTATAGTTTTTCTACAAGTGTTAATTTCTATTAAAGCATGGTAACAAAATTTCATCTTTCCATTTGAAAAATTAATTTAAAAAATTTAAAGTGTCAATTCATTCTAAATGCCTGTTAACTTCAAAACACAGAAGTAGGTAGGAAAAGGTTTTTGAGATACAAATTTTCTAAGAGAAATTGTTTCCACGGGTTCAGCTATTCACATGGCAACAATGTCAAGTTGAGATTGTCAGTGTTTTGGGAAGGTCATTTTGCAAGTGAGGCTGCTCTACTTCCTTCCCTTGTCATAGCTGATATGGTAGATGGACAGATTTTAGCATTTGCTTAAGAATGTGTTAGACAAATTCTCAATGTGATGGGCTGATATAACCCCAGCTCAAGAGCTTGAGTGTTCTCATTCTTTATTGTTTCTTATCTTTGTCTTTGTGAACATTTTCTATTTCCTCAAAGACCAAAGTGACTTTTCTTTGGCTTCCCTCACCTTCTTTACAGCATAAAACTGTTAGCATGCAATTTATTTCAAGGACACTGCTTCTAGCCTCAATGATATTTTGTCTGCCTGTGTATATATGTATGCTTGCTGGCATGGAAGAGAGGGTGGAAAAGGAGTCAGTGTGTGTAGTTTATTCTGAAATGAGTTATAATTCATGACAGTTTTCAAATATGTGGGAAATTAGGTAACTTGAAAACTAAATGTCCAGCTTAATCCACACTATAGCTCTCATCTGGACACATGACGAGAGGGATTCAAACAGATAAGACCTTCCTGATTCTAGAGGAGCAAAAATCTGTAAGGCATACAGTAAACAGCTGACTGACAGTGTCCTCCGTGACTTCTGTCTGGCTGTGTGTGTGTTAGTCACTCAGTTGTGTCTGACTTTTTGCGATCCCATGGACTGTAGCCTACCAGGTTCTTCTGTCCATGGGATTTTCAAGGCAAGCAATACTGGAGTGGGTTGCTATTCCCTTCTCCACTGTCGGAATAAATAAAGCTTATTTTCCTCAGTCAAGCTAAAAGCATATATTCAAATGCTGGAAAAACAAACAGCAAAACCCAACTCTATTTTGTGCCATCCTCAATGGCACCAGGATTAAAGTGTCAGGGTTGTTTGTTTGTTTATTAATAAAATTACAGTAGATAGTATGTCTTTAAATGACTGAGCAATGTTTGGAAGTGAAATCATACAAAAGGTTACATTTTTTGTTTGAATGACTTGAGAATTTCAGAACAGGATAGATTTTTTTTGTCATTAACAATGATTTCATAAGGCCAAATTGCAAGACTTCAGTCAACTCTTTTCTATACCAGTGAGGTTCTGTAAAAGAAGATTTGGGATACTCTGTATTTGTCTTATTCGGATTCATTTAGAAGGTATAATTGAAACAAAAAGTTGCATGCCCTATGATATAAAGACAGTGAAATCCTGGAAATACTAACAGCCAATTCTGAGACTTGAATCCAGTAAGAATTTACAAGTGATTTGTGAGCCTTGCAAATGTGTTTTTCAACCCAAATTCCAATTTTTTCTTACAATGTACATCCATATCTCCTGAAAGTTTATTTAAAGGAAATTTCTATTTTAAAAGTGTAGTTTGAAATAACTTATACCTGAACAAATGCCCTCTATTATTTTAAACACACAAAGACATGACTTGGCTTGCCCTCATTCAGCTAGTGTACTATTCAATTGCTGAAAAGAAGTAGGATAAAACATAAAATAAAAAGGAAATTCTTGCCTAGGTTTATTTGGGAACAGAGGAGTGGAGAAAGGGGAATAATCAATGCTGAACAGAAAGGAAGGCTAGAGAATAGGAAGGAAAAACATTTTGCTTTTCAATTTTAGGCTTAATTATAAATAGAACACTATAGTTCAAATCAGGACTCTCTACTATCCCTGTGCAGAAGGTGCAGGACTGGCTAGGTAACTAAAAATACATGTGATGAAAATACCTGCTTATTTCTACCTCTCCTTATTCTTCCATCTCTCTTCATTCATTAAACATGGAAGAAGAATTAGATAGAGAAGCTATGAGGTCACCCAAATCTTGCAACAAACTTGGCACAGATTGGGGTTTGGGGAAGGTTAAGTAGTAAAATGGGAGAAAATTAACTTGTCAGGGTAAGGCTATGAGGCTGGCTGGCATAGATTGTTAGGGCCCTTTGTTTGGATGCTGCAGACTGGCTCAGAGGTGTGCCAGATTGGGAGGAGGTCACACCCCCTGAGGCTGAATGACAATCAGCTGATTCAGCTACAGGCCCAGGGTCAGCCTAGTTTCCCTAAGTAGGTTCAATCCAAATTAGGCGTTGTCCAACAAGGTGTGTATAGGAGGATAAATTCCAATCAAATGCATCCCAGAAACAAATTCTTTTTCTGTTATTTTAACTGAAATAGACCAGGGGCATATGTTTAAATAGACAATGTGTAATGAAACACAACAAACTGCTTGCTACAGAATAGTCCTATGAACAAGTAAATTATGTCTGTTTTTAATATAGGATACTGAATTTCCTTCAGTTAAGATGGTAACTTATTTTCATATTTGATATTTTAAGGTGTCTTTGCATAAGACAAAAATTCCTATCAAATTGGCAAAAATGCAAGATTTTGACTGCATTTTGTTTAGTAAATGCTGTGGGAAATGAGCAGTTTCATGTATTACTGGTTGGAAAGCAAAACGTTCTATGTGACATCATCAATGGAAGGGGATTTGGCGCCATCCAGAAAAATTACATATGGATGTAACCTTTCATTTCTAGATACCTATCTTTAGAAAACACTGACAAACAAACAAACAAAAAGGCATAATCATCAGGCTATTCACTGCACGTCAAATTTTGTGATAGCAAAAAACTGCAAACAGCCCAATGTCTTCAGTGGGGTTTCAGATGAAGAAACAAAGCTGTAGTCAGACAAATGGGGAGGCAGCTGTAAAAGAAAGGGAGAAATGTTGTTATATAGTGCTATCCAATGGTCTCTGAATTTGTTACTAAGTGAAAAAGAGGGAGAAAGTATGTATTATGTACATCTTATATGTCAATAATCTACCATGTTAGAGAAAGCCCAGGCCATGGGAAGTGAACATGGGTAAGCATTACAGCTGACAGACCCATGTGAGATCCCAGTGGTTAGCCATCTTTAACCACTATACATGTGAGTGAGGATGTGCTTTTGTTACAAATTAGATGGTAAGAACTCCCACGTAGGCTCTTGCCAGGCAGGGAAGGTTCTTCTGTTTGGATTCAGGGATGCAAAAACAAAACTAAAGTTGAAATTGAAGTAGCACAAGTTTTATTCAATGACCGGAGAATGGAAAAATAAAAATTTAGTTCACAAACCACCTTCTCAACCAATGGGACGATTAAGGTTTTAAGGGCAAGGTTAATGTATTGGTCAGCAAATGATCTGATTTTTCTTTCCTTCATAATTTTAGTTGGAGAACAGTTGCTTTACAATGTTGTGTTCGTTTCTGCTGCACAGAGAAGTGTACAGCACTACAGCAATCCATTCTATGTAGCTACAAACTGTGGAAAATTCTGAGAGAGATGGGAATGCCAGGCCACCTGACCTGCCTCTTGAGAAACCTGTGTGCAGGTCAGGAAGCAACAGCTAGAACTGGACATGGAACAACAGAGTGATTCCAAATAGGGAAAGGAGTACGTCCAGGCTGTATATTGTCACCCTGCTTATTTAACTTATATGCAGAATACATCATGAGAAACGCTGGGCTGGAGGAAGCACAAGCTGGAATCAAGATTGCTGGGAGAAATATCAACAACATCAGAAATGCAGATGACACCATCCTTATGGCAGAAAGTGAAGAACTAAAGAGCCTCTTGATGAAAGTGAAAGAGGAGAGTGAAAAAGTTGGTTTAAAGCTCAACATTCAGAAAACTAAGATCATGGCATCCGGTCCCATCACTTCATGGGAAATAGATGGGGAAACAGTGGAAACAGTGTCAGACTTTATTTTTGGGGGCTCCAAAATCACTGCAGATGGTGATTGCAGCCATGAAATTAAAAGACGCTTAGTCCTTGGAAGGAAAGTTATGACCAACCTATACAGCATATTAAAAAGCAGAAACATTACTTTGCAAACAAAGGTCTGTCTAGTCAAGGCTATGGTTTTTGCAGTGGTCGTTTATGGATGTTAGAGTTGGACTATAAAGAAAGCTGAATGCTGAAGAATTTATGCTTTTGAACTGTGGTGTTGGAGAAGACGCTTGAGAGTCCCTTGGACTGCAAGGAGAGCCAACCAGTCTGTCCTAAAGGAGACCAGTCCTGGGTGTTCACTGGAAGGACTGATGTTGAAGCTGAAACTCCAATACTTTGGCCACCTGATGCGAAGAGCTGACTCATTGGAAAAGACCCTGATTCTGGGAAGGACTGAGGGCAGGAAGGGACGACAGAGAATGAGATGGCTGAATGGTATCATTGACTCGATGGACGTGGGCTTGGGTGGACTCCAGGAGTTGGTGATGGATAGGGAGGCCTGGCGTGCTGTGGTTCAGGGGGTCAAAAAGAGTCAGACACGACTGAGCGAATGAACTGAACTGATATCTATATCTATATATATCCCCTCTTTTATAGTTTTTTTTCCCACTTAGGTCACCACAGAGCACTGGTAGAGTTGCTTGTGCTATACAGTAGGTTCTCATTTGTTATCTATTTTATACATTGTTTATTGTTGTTCTTCAGTTGCTAAGTCCAGCACTTTGTGACCCCATAGATTGCAGCATGCCAGGCTCCTCATCTCTTTAAGAATTTTCCACAGTTTGCTGTGTTTACACAGTCAAAGGCTTTACTATAGTCCAATGAAGCAGATGTTTTTTCCAGAACTCCCTTGCTTCCTCCATGATCCTACGAATGTTAACAATTTGATTTCTGATTCTTCTGACTCTTTGAAACCCAGCTTGTACATATAGAAATTCTCAGTTAATGTACTGCTGAAGCCCAGCTTGAAGAATTTTAAGCATTAAATTACTATCATGTGAAACGAGCACAGTTGTGCGGTAGTTTGAACATTCTCTGGCATTGTCATTCTTTGGGATTGAAATATTTTATACATAGTAGTATACATATGTCTATCCCGCCTCCCAATTTATCCCACTCTTTCTTTCCCCTTTTAATCCATAGGCTTGTTCTCTACATCCATGCCTCTATTTCTGCTTTGCAAATAAGTTTATCTGTATAATTTTTCTAGATTCCACATATAAGTGATATTACTTCTGACTTGCTTCACTCTGTATGACAGTCTATCCATGTTTCTGCAAATGGAAATATTTTGTTCCTTTTTTGGTGAATATTCCATTGTATACATGTACCATATCTTCTTTATTCATTCCTCTGTTCATGGCCATTTAGGTTCCATCTATATTCTGGCTATTATGAATAGTGCTTCCTACCTGGCTCAGTGGTAAAGGCTCTGCCTGCCAATGCCAGAGACATATGTTTGATCCGAGTCAGGGAGATCTCTGGAGAAAAAAATGGCAACCCACTCCACTATTCTTGCCTGGAGAATCCCAAGGGCAGAGGTGCCTGGCAGGAAAAAGTCCATAGGGTTGCAAAAAGTTGTACACAACTTAGGGATTGAGCACACACTCACAAATATTGGGGTACATGTATCTCTTTGAATTATGGTTTACTCCAGATATATGTGCAGGAGTGGGTTTTCTGTGTCATCAGTTCAGTTCAGTCACTCAGTCACGTATGACTCTTTCGACCCTATTGACTACAGCATGCCAGGCTTCCCTGTCAATCACCAAATCCCAGAGTTTACTCAAACTCACGTCCATTGATTCAGTGATACCATCCAACCACCTCATCCTCTGTCGTTCCCTTCTTCTCCCACCTTCAATCTTTCCCAGCATCACAGTCTTTTCATATAGGTCAGTTCTTTGCATCAGGTGGCCAAAGTATTGGAATTTCAGCTTCAGCATCAGTCCTTCCTGAGAATACTCAGGACTGATTTCCTTTAGGATGGACTGGTTGGATCCCCTTGCAGTCCAAGGGACTCTCAAGAATCTTCTCCAAAGCCACAGTTCAAAAGCATCAATTCTTCAGTGCTCAGCTTTCTTTATAGTCCAACTCTCACATCCATATATGACTACTGGAAAAACCATAGCTTTGACTACATGGACCTTTGTTGGCAAGGCAATGACTCTGCTTTATAATATGCTATCTATGTTGGCCATAACTTTTCTTCTAAAGAACAGGCATCTTTTAATTTCATGGCTGCAGTTGCAGTCTGCAGTGATTTTGGAGCCCCCAAAAATAAAGTCTGACACTGTTTCCACTGTTTCCCCATTTATATGCCATGGGACCAGATGCCATGATCTTAGTTTTCCGAATATTGAGTTTTAAGCCAACTTTCTCACTCTCCTCTTTCACTTTCATCAAGAGGCTCTTTAGTTGTTCTTTGCTTTCTGCCCTAAGGGTGGTGTCATCTGCATATATGAGATTATGATGTTTCTCCCAGCAATCTTGATTCCAGCTTGTGCTTCATCCAGTCCAACATTTCTCATGATGTACTCTGCATGTAAGTAAAATAAGCAGGGTGACAATATACAGCCTTGATGCACTCCTTTCTTATTTGGAACCAGTCTGTTGTTCCATGTCCAGTTCTAACTGTTGCTTCTTCACCTGCATACAGATTTCTCAGGAGGCAGGTCAGATAGTCTGTTATTCCCATCTCTTGAATAATTTTTCATAGTTTGTTGTGATCCACACAGTCAAAAGCTTTGGCATAGTCAATAAAGCAGAAGAAGATGTTTTTCTGGAACTCTCTTGGTTTTTTGATGATCCAACAGATACTGGCAATTTGATCTCTGATTCCTCTGCATTTTCTAAATCCAGCTTGAACATCTGGAATTTCACAGTTCATGTATCATCGAAGCCCAGCTTTGAGAATTTTGAGCATTACTTTGCTAGGCTGTGAGATGAATCCAATTCTGTGGTAGGTTGAGCATTCTTTGCCATTGCCTTTCTTTGGGATTGGAATGAAAACTGCCCATTTCCAGTCCTGTGACCACTGCTGAGTTTTCCAAATTTGCTGGCATATTGAGTGCAGCACTTTCACAGTATGGTAGTTCTATTTTTAGTGTTTTTTTGAGGAAACTCCATTGAGGAATTCTCCATAGTGGCTATATGAATTTACATTCCAACCAACAAATACCTAGGAATAAACCTAATTAAGGGCTTCCCTGGTGACTTAGTAGTAAAGAATCCACCTGATAGTGCAAGAGACATGTGTTTGACCCCTGGGTCAGGAAGATCCACTGGAGAAGGGAATGGCAACCCACTCCAGTATTCTTCCTGGGAAATCCCATGGACAGAGGAGCCTGGCCGGCTAGAGTCTGTGGGATTGCAAAGAGTCACACACGACTCAGAGACTAAACTACCACCACAATGTAGAACAAGGCATAGATAAAATAAAATTGGCCAGGTGTTGCTAATAGTATCTACTGAGTGATGGGAATATGAATTCTTTATCATATTCTCCTTTTGTACATGTTTGAACTTTTCCTTTGTAAAGATTTTTAAAATGTGTTTGAACTGAATGTTAATCTTTGGATCTATCATCTCTTGGGCATTTATCTTGTTTTTCCATATTATTCTTGTTCAGTTGCTAAGTCATGTCCAACTCTTTGCAACTGCATGGCCTGCAGCATGTCAGGCTTCCCTGTCTTTCACTGTCTCCTGGAATTGGCTCAGACTCATATCAGTTGTGTTAATGATGCCATCCAACCATCTCATCCTTACCCCATTTTCCTCCTGCCCTTGATCTTTCCCAACATAAAGAGGCTTTTCCAATGAGTCGTCTCTTTGCATCAGGTGGCTAAATTATTTGAGCTTCAGCATCAATCTTTCCATGAATATTCACTGTGGTGCTCCCAGTTGGAAAATCAGAGCAGTTGAATCTGGCTACGAAAATTTCTAAATGGATTTCCTACATGGGGGTGAGAAAAATGAATTTTGTAGTTTTTTTTTTTTTTTTTTTAGAAAAAGTGTTTATATATATATATTTGTCCTTCCTCTACTGGTTTCTATCATAAAAGTAAGTTAACATGAAAAATCTAGGCATAAAAACAAAGTAAAGCTGACAACAAATAAATGGAAACCTTGTATCAGAACTGAGTGAATTATCAGAGGCTGCATCAGATAGTACAGTCACTCAGTAGTGTCTGACTCTTTGCCACCCCATGGACTGTAGCATGCCAGGCTTCCCTGTCCATCACCAACTCCTGGAGCTTGCTCAAACTCATGTCCATCGAGTCTGTGATGCCATCCAACCATCTTCTCCTCTGTCATCCCCTTATCCTCCTGCCTTCAATCTTTCCAGCATCAGGGTCATTTCCAATGAGTCAGTTCTTCATGTCAGGTGGCCAAAATATTGGAGTTTCAGCTTCAACATCAGTCCTTTCAGTGAATATTCACGACTGATTTCCTTTTGGATTGACTGGTTGGATCTCCTTGCAGTCCAAGGGACTCTCAAGAGTCTTCTCCAACACTACAATTCAAAAGTATCCATTCTTTGGTGCTCAGCTTTCTTTATGGTCCAACTCTCACATTCATACACGTCTACTGGAAAAACCATAGCTTTGACTAGAGAGACATTCGTTGGCAAAGTAATGTCTGTTTTTCAATATACTGTCTAGGTTGGTCATAGCTGTTCTTCCAAGGAGCAAGTATCTTTTAATTTCATGGCTGCAGTCACCATCTGCAGTGATTTTGGAGCCCAAGAAAATAAAGTCTGTCACTGTTTCCATTGTTTCCCCATCCATTTGCCATGATGTGATGGGACCAGATGCCATGATCTTGGAATACTGGAGTGGGTAGTTGTTCCCTTCTCCAACGGATATTTCCAACCCAGGGATCAAACCCAGGTCTCCCACATTGCAGGCAGATTCTTTACCAGGTGAGCCATAGGGAATCTCAGAGGTTACATAGGAGGGAAGCATTTGTTGCTGAGGTCAGTAAACCCAGATTCCTTCTCCTTGTCTTTCACTAATAAAGGGAGTGAGTGACCTTAGGTACATACGTAATCCTGTGGCTTCTTTCAGCTTATCTGGTCAGGGAGGCCATCTTGTGGCACCATCTCCCTGGAATCCAATCTAATTCAATTCAACCCCAATTCAGTTCAATTCAGTTTGGTTCTAGTCTATTTCTTTCTACCAACTATTTGCTTAAAAATACAAATTACAATAAACAGATGAATCTGTGTTGCCTAGAAATTCCATTTGCTGGCAGGAGTGCAGAAAAGATTCTCTTTCCTAAAAAATATCTCATTTACTATGTCAACAATTAGGCTAAGAACTCATTTGTTACTTTAATATATTCTCCCCTATAATTAGATTAGTTGTGAAGGGATACATCAGTCTTTCAGTCCCTTCTATGAAAATTAAAAAAAAAAAAGCATTAAAAAGATATTCACATTGACATTATATCTCCTTTTATTTGAGGTGATTGAAAACTTGTAATCTATTCTTATGACAGCCAGGTAATTTTCACAGGATGATAAGTCTCAATCTTCTAGTACTAGTTTCAAACATCCATATGGAGTTGTCTTAAAAATTATTTATTTGATGTCGTCAGTGTCTATATATCATTTTGAGGGTGACATTTACCCTCCACTCCTGTTTCTAAGTGAAAAAAATTTCCTTACAGTAACACTTCAATCCCTAGTGCCCCTTTCCCCTGTCACTCACTCCTCCTGAGAATAATGAGTCTCTTCCTTAACTGCTGAGTTTACAAGAAGGAGATGGACATGCATGGCTGGTCCCTTCCTCCCTAGTCTGGTCCATCAGGCCCCACAGAGTCCACTCTGAGCTGCACTCATCCTCCATAGCAGGGCCTGCATGTGACCAACTCTACCTGAGGCCAGATGAATTTGTCTTTCTCTATTTGCAGTGATGCTTTTGCAGGCCTATTTGTTCATAGGTCCAAAATTGTGTCATGTTTGCTGCTGCTGCTGCTAAGTCACTTCAGTCGTGTCCAACTCTGTGTGACCCCAGAGACAGAAGCTCACCAGGCTCTGCCGTCCCTGGGATTCTCCAGGCAAGAACACTGGAGTGGGTTGCCATTTCCTTCTCCAATGCGTGAAAGTGAAGTCACTCAGTCGTGTCCGACTCCTAGCTACCCCATGGACTGCAGCCCACCAGGCTCCTCTGTCCATGGGATTTGCCAGGCAAGTGTCATGTTTAGTAATCCTGTAAATTTCACTTACTATTCACTACCCATGCAGTAAAGTGGATTTTAGATTTATAGATGCGTGGACTAGGTTTCACAGACATGGCCAGATCACATTACTAGCAAATTACTTCCTTTGTAACTCAGTTGGTAAAGAATCCACCTCCAGTGCAGGAGACCCCTGTTGAATTCCTGAGTTAGGAAGATCCCCTGGAGAAGGAAATGGCAACTGACTCCTGTACTCTTGCTTAGGAAATCCCGTGGATGGAGGAGCGTGGTGGGCTATAGTCCATGGTGTCGCAAGAGTCAGATACGACTTAGCAACTAAACTACCACCATATATTTACTAAACCATTACTAGCAAATTATGGGTGTCAGTCCCAGTTCTACTGGGAGTCTTCAAGAGGGTCCATTAAAGAGTATGTTACCCCTTTCCCTGAACCCAGTTCTAGAAAATTTAGAAATAAGTCAAAAAGTGGCAGATAGAGGTCAAGAATCACCAGCATTTATATGAAGAATTAAGTTGGAGCTCAAGTGATTTGTAAAACCAACTCCCAGAATCAGAAAGATTTGCCCACATAGGACAAGAACATACCTCCTGCCCCTACTCCTCTTGACTCCCTTTCTTCCTTTCTCTCCCAAATCCCCAACAAGGGTACAGCCTAACTCTTAACTAGAGGAACAAAGGAGAAAACTGGCCTCCCTACAGGTAGCTCATGCTCAGAGTTAGAATCCCAGAGAGGGGATGAGCCCACAAAGTTTAGTCTTGCCCAGTTTTCTGATTAGTTGTTCAGCTTCCCTGAGGGTGGAGTAAGTAAAAGGTGAGAGGCTATAGGGTAAATCTCATAATTAGAAGAAGGAAACATCAGGAGTGGGAAATAAACATTCACCCCCAAATTCCTCAGATTAAATTTTCTTTTAACCCATTACATTCAAATAGTAATATCATGCTTAGTCCTCAGAAGAGGAAATACACAAGCCATCAGTTTCACTCTTACATCCAAATTCCAACTGCCTGTCTTTCTGGATTCTCCTGGGATCCTTCTGCCACTGTAAAATTTGCCTCTAGAATGTCCTGAAATGGATACATATATTTCATTAAGTATGTCAACTTTAATTAATTTACAATGTTGTATTAGTTTCTGCTGTACAGCAAAGTGAATCAGCTATATGTATATATATATACCTTTCCCTCTTGACCCTCAACATTTGTAAAACAATTCTACTCAAATAATAAAATTAAATATATATATATTTAATAAATATATATATATTTTTAATAAGATTTAAATAGGGACATTCTTATGGGAGTGAAGTTTTAAATAGTGACCTTTGAAATTTTGAAATAAATCATTTTAATTTAAAAATGTAAAACACAAAGCAAGGAGATCCAACCAGTCCATCCTAAGGAAGATCAGTCCTGGGAGTTCATTGGAAGGACTGATGCTGAAGCTGAAACTCCAGTACTTTGGCCACCTCATGTGAAGAGTTGACTCACTGGAAAAGACCCTGATGCTGGGAGGGATTGGAGCAGGAGGAGAAGGGGACGACAGAGAATGAGATGGCTGGATGGCATCACTGACTCAATGGACATGAGTTTGGGCAAACTCCAGGAGTTGGTGATAGACAGGGTGGCCTGGTGTGCTGCAATTCATGGGGTCGCAAAGAGTCGGACATGACTGAGCAACTGAACTGAACTGAGCTGAAAATACGAAAAGAAGTATATCAATTTTAAACCCAATCTCAATCCAAAGCTGAAAGTTCATTCTCTATTCCATTTCTATTTCAAATTATGTCCGGTCACATTTTCCCATAGCATGTCAGAGTTCTTCAATGAACTTTAATGCCAACCAAAAGATAGAAAGTATAAAGTTTCTTCCAATAAGGAGATGACAGCATCATAGAAATACCCCAAATCTGAATATAAAGACCCCCACTACTTTAAAGTCCCAGGGCAAAACTGAAGTTCAAAGATTAAATCTTCTTTCAAGTTCAAGTCAAAATATATTAAAGTCCAAATGAATTAGAGTCTGATATCAAGTTATTTTCCCCTGTGGAATCACATGTTTGAAGTTTAAAATTTCTCAGTTATAATTAAGACCCAGACTATCCTTCCAAATTTATTATTCAGCTCAGTCTCAGCAGAGGGGTACTGGGATGCCTGAGTAGATTTGGTCTTCTTTCAACAGCTGCCTTCTGAGACACATCTCAGAGGAACAGGTGTAGTTCCTTTGTTGAGGGCTTCAGAATGTGTTATGTCAAGTCTCTGATACACCTCGTTTTAAAGAATCCTAAGGAATAACAAGAAACAAGATTTATTATAGCATTGGCTCCACACCCACCACATTTAGAAAACAAGCTGATTTCTCGTCCTTGAGTTACCATCCTGTGTAAAATTACATTGCCAGAGGCCAGTGGTCCCAACGAGCACCAGAGACACTCAGTGCTCTCTGAGAGAAGGGTCGGAGGACCCTGGTTATTTCCTGCCGGTTGTCTGCACTCCGCTACCAAAAACTGAAACTCCCCTGGGAGAAATCTTCCAAGGACAGGCAAACAAATGTGGCACCCATTTGCAAATCTGGGGGTAGAGAGGAGCCTCCTCTAGGTACTGCTTCCTCTCTTGGAGAGTGACAAAAAGCCATTGCTGTCTGTATGCAAAGTTGAGAAATTTGCACTGTTGACGATGTTTACATCTGGACTTGACTAAGGTGCCTTTCTAACCACTTAGTAGTGTATCAAAACCTCCTCCTTTCTACTGCTTCCAGTACTGAGTATGGACTCTTATCTAGTGCCATAGCATCTTACTTTTGTGAGCAGACATTAGTTTCTAAGTGCTGCCGTGCCTTTTTATTTAAAGCCATATTGGGGCTCCCCAAAATTGATTCCCTGATATTGTTATTGTGATTACAATTAACCTGAATAGAACCAAAATGAGTTTGTGCTGAGCCTCATAAATCCAAGGCTAACATCAACCCTGAAGATAATTCACAGCATGCAAAAAATGATAATTTGGGAAGATGATTCAGACTGGTCATGGAAAATTTAAAGCCAGAACCTCATCAGTGCTCTCTATAATGCTAGAACTCAACTCACATTCACTCTGAAGCAGCAGATACCATTTGTATAACAAGGCCTCTGAGACCTGTAACATTGGAACAGTGCTCAGCTATGACTACTTTGGAAAAGTTTTGCCCACTTTTTATGGTGAACTGGAGCCTCCTGCAACTAGCTGAGGGTCTCCAGTGGGTCTCTCTTGCTAGGCCCTAGGCTGCCAGAGATCTGACTGAGGCCAGAATTTTCCCAAGGTCATCACTCTTTGCTTAAGTCTCAGTCTCTTCAAACAAATAAACAATCACTACAAACAAACAAAACTTCCATAACCTGTTTTCATCCATCCAGGTCAAAATACAATGTTCCCCATGTCTTAACGTTTCTTCCTTGCGTGCCTAGTTGCTTTGGTTGTGTCCAGCTCTTTGTGACCCTATAGACAGTAGCCTACCAGGCTCCTCTGTCCATGGGATTCTTCGCAAGAAGACTGGAGTGGGTTGCCATGCCCTCCACCAGGGGATCTTCTCAACCAGGGCTCAAACCTACGTCTCCTACATCTCCTGCATTGCAGGTATATTTTTAACCACTGAGTCACTGGGGAGGCCCCAGTGTTTCTTCCTTTTGTCCCAGCAATTAAAATCTAGCTCCAGTACATCTCTAAAAATAGAAAGAAAGAAAGAAAAGAAAACTACAAGTTCAAAGCACCTAGCTGAAATAGTAAAGCCCAAGCCTATCATCCTATGTCTTGGTCCTTCCCAAAACCTACCACACATATACTTGGTCTCCCATTTCACTCTTACATTTCATTTCTCAGCGATCATAGCCCAGGCAGGAAATGCTGGGAATCTTTGAGGGAGAGGGATAAACCTCTTCACTCCTCTTCCATAACTAGGTTCTGAACAAATCTAGAAATAAAACAGATATACAGATGGAACTTATTTTTGGTAAACTCCAGGTTGGAGTACATGGCTTATGAACAGGTAAGTTTCCTAATACTGCATCTCAGTGTTAGAACTAGCCATGTGGACAGGTGGCCCTGAAATGTGGCCTCCTGCCACAAGCTATTAGAATGATTGTTGACACTTGCTTCCAGCTCCCAAGAGGAAGTAGGGCAGAGCTCACCTGAAAACGCCTAATTATTCTTTACAGTTTCAGCAATCATGCGAGTCTTTCCCTCTCCCCAGGGATAAGTGAGAAAGGGACTGAAAAGTGTTATGCTAATGAGTTCTGTGTCCAAAGAAGGAAACCATTTCGGGAGTAATTCCACCCTAGTTTTTAATGCCCCTTAACAGATCCAAAAGTTTGTAGCTTCTCATTTTTCTATTAGGGAGAGCCCATTTTCCTACTAGCAAAGTTTCTGTTTGCGCTACTGTTCAGATACATATCTAATACATATATATATATATATATAGAGAGAGAGAGAGAGAGAGAGAGGCAGTTTTCTCTATTTTTTCTGGTTTTATTGAGATACAACTGACATTAACATTGTGTGGAGTTTAAGATGTACAGAAGGTTGATTTGAACACTAATATATTGTAAAATACTCACCATCATAGCATTAGCTAACACCTCCATCTCATCACATGATTATCATTCTCCTTCGGCAGTTATCTTTAAACAGATGACCATCTCTTCTACTCTATGATGGACTAAATGTGTGTAAAATTATCTCTGAGTCTGGCAACATATTCCCTGTCATTAGACTCAGTGTGGCCGTGGAGGTGGTAGTGAAATGAGACAAAATTAAACTGGTCTTTGGCAACGTGCCTTTACTTCAGCCCCAGGAAGCCACGGTGTTAATATAACCTCAGGGACTGGCACTATTATTCCTTTTCTCGTCCCACTCCCTCTAGAATTAGAATAGAAAACAAAGTCAATGAGAGGTCATGCTTGTGAAAGACACTGCCATACAGTTAAGGCTCAGTATATCCTAATTTTCCCTCTCCTTTCCTGTGAAGAGACATATTCTTAATGCATTTGAGAATGGAAACAAATGAGTGGAAGTGTATTCTTTATGCTGAAATGATATTATTTATTAAACACTTGATGACACTTGATGGGGCATAATAATTACAGTTAGAGCTGGGAATAAACCATTTTCAGCTTTTCTTCTCTGTTTCCTAACAGAAGAAGAAATTATGGGAAATTCATTAGAATGAGGCAAGCAATCTTCATTTGACTATGCCTGTTGGTTCTGATTTGCATCATAGAAATTCTCTTCCTTGTTGTTTGAGCTCTGTTGTTTATAAGAGAAAATGTACATGTTGAAATTATTAGCACTGAAGAGTTGGAGAGCAAATAATGCTAATGGAATAAATAATACATCATTTATTGGAAGTGCTCTTTAGGGGTTTATACCAAATCACTTTACTAGCCTCAACAGCATAATATTTAGCAACCTCTAACAAGTTTCAGGGAGAGATATTACTTTGTGACTCAACAAGTATCCTTGATATACTGCCTAAATTAGACAGCCTATTAAAAATTAATGGCAGGCCAATTTCCTGCAATTATACTTTTACCTAGGGAGCAGTCTGCCTGGTTTGTATTACATTAGGAACTTTTGGCTGTGCATCTTCTTTACAATTCAGCCAAGTTTGTCAATGAAGTTTATTTCACATGATCTTATTGATAAGCAGACATGTTTAAATGGGTATGGAGCATAGGATGTAAACAGTTTAGAATGAATTGATCTGCCAATTGTAGTAATTTAAGAAGGCAGCTGTGTGGTGGATGCTGGGATGTGCTGCCCTGATTCCCTTTTAGGAAGGAAGGACTAATTCCACAGCTGCAGAGAGATGCTGTAATTCAGTCCTTAGCTGCCAATCCTTTAGCGGATTGCCCTTCAAGAGGAAAATCGCCTCACCTGAAGTCACATCTCCTTCCAGAGGCAGCCCACATCTAATGGCTCATCAATGCAGAACATAATGACCAAGTCCCAGGTCCCCGTGTCAGAATAGCTTTCAAGGGTCATCCTAGCTCCAGAACCCCTGAAGCACCCAACTGAGAATCTGATTGATCTGAATCACAGGTCAGTTGATTCCTTTGCCCAATCCCCGTTTCGCATGCTATAGGCTGAATCAGTTTCTGCTTAGCAGGGGATCTGACCTGACAACTGACAGGTTTTCAATACAAAATTATACTCAGAATCAAATTTCGACACACACACACACATTCAACAACTATTCTTTTGCATTCACTTGTTGGCTGAAGAGGAAGATAATGCAGATGTAGCCTTCTCTTTCTCCACCTAAATTATGGTAACTGTGAGCAAGAATAGTGTTGCTATAGATTATCAATGACAGGAATATTTTACTGGACATGGTCCCAGAGACTATAGGCTAACGAATTTGGCAACTTAAAGTTGTTAAAAGATACATAATGTCAAATTTTGCAGAAAAATAAGGTAGAAAGCTAAATAAGCCTATACTTATTAAAGATACCAAATTCTTAATTGAAAACTTCTCCACAGAGGAAATCTAGGTCCAGATGGCTTTCCAGTAAAATCTACCAAATATTTAAGAACAAAATTATTCCAAACCTACTCAAAATCTTTGGAAAAGTAATTGAGGAAAGAACATTTACTAATGCATTTTAGGATGCTAACATTATGATGGTAGTAAAATTATACAGCATTATAAGAAGACAAAGCTACCAAAAAAAGGTATTAAAAATACTCTCAGAAAAAGTAGGCTGGTGTTCTGTGATGACCTAGAGGGATGGGATTGGGGAGGTGGGAGGGAGGCTTAAGAGGGAGGAGATATATGTATACTTATGGCTGATTCATGTTGTACGGTAGAAACAAACAGCATTATACGGCAATGATCCTCCAATTAAAAATTAAAAAAAGATAAAGCACACACAAAAATCTTGGTCCAAAAATTTTCATCTAAATATGAGAAAATAAAATGTATATGTGTAGATATATATATATATACACATATCATATATACTTAATAAAACAAAATATATAAATATATGTATATTTTTTAAATTACCAAATAATTCATCATAACTAAGTGTCTTTATTCCAGGGTTGCAAGATCTGTTTAACATTGGAAAATCAATCAAAATATTCACCATATTAACAGAATAAAGGAGAAATATAAGTGATTATGTCAGTAGATGATGAACTCATTTGTGATTAAATTGCAATAAACCAGGAATAAAATAGCTTCTCAAACTAGTTAAGGGCATCAACAAATATCCAACAGTTAATCTCATATTGAATGCTTTCCCACTAAGATTGGGAACCAAACTGAAGTGCTCTGACCACTTTTACTCAGCACTGTTCTGGGTCTACTTTACAGAGCTGTTTGGCAACAAAAATAAATAAATAAAAGGCATAGACATTTCTAAAAAGAAATTTTTTACTTTTCAAGCAATCTGAAAAGTTTGCCTTGTGTTATTGTTTAACTAGTTTTGTTGTTTAGTTTTTAACCCAAGTCCTCATGTTATGCAGTATTTGAATCTGTTTTGCCTGACTTTCATTCCACCATTTTTTCTCTCCTGCGATTTTTTTACTCATTTTTTATCTAATTTTTATTTTGTTGTTTTCAAGCCATTCTTAAATTCCTCTTATTGCATTATAAAATTTTTAGTTGAATCTAGTACACCGTGTAATTAGGCACTTATAATTTAGTTTTCACAAAATTGTTTCATCTTCATGTTCTTTCTGAGTTTGGTCAAAATATATTTTTTTAAATAGTTCTTCTGTGTTTTTGCTTATTTCTGTTCAGAGTTTTTGATTTTCTGATTTAGATGATTTATTAAACATCTATGAATACTTGTATATTTAATCCAGACTGGAGGGCTGTTATATAATTTTCTTCTGCTTCATTGTTGTTTTTCTTTATAGGAGGAGAAGATTTTTCATTAACTGGATTGCTTGGATTTTAGTTTTCTGTTTCCTTTTTAGAGAAGATTCTGTGTTAAGTAGACTGAATTTTTCCTGTTTATAACCTGGGTCTACAATAATAATTTATGTATACACCAATAAAGGGTTTGGGAAACATACAGGAATAAATGTTTTGGGGAGAAGTAGATCAGCATGTCTTTGGATTGTGTTCCTACAAGATTCTCAGATTCTCTTCTTACTTTCTTATTTAATCACCAAACCTGTAAAAGATGCCCTACCCATCCTATTTGTTTCACTCTTTTCCAGAAGAAAGTGTGTTTTGAATTTGTCTCTTGAGATCCTGAGCACCTTTCTGTAGCCAGAGTTCAGGTCTACCAGGTTTCAGACCATTTCAGAAGTTCCATGCTGTGAGTGAGCCTTGCCATTCTGGATCTTATTTGCTCCATTATCCTTCTACCCAGTCTCTTCAGGCAACACTTTGTTTCCACATGGGCTTATGGGGTGAGCTCACGTTGATGTCTGTTGGAATTTGGTCTTCATTTTTTTCCTTATATTTAGCGCAAGTACTGTGGCACTCTCAATATCCAGGTGATGCCAAAGAGGGCAGTTTTTCTGTGGTTTCATTTGCTTTTCTTTTGTTGATCAGTTTGCTTTTGGGAGGGAATACCGAGAGATTTTAGTCTAAGAACCTGATATTATCCTAGGGAAACCCAGAAGTCCATGCCACTGATTTAGCAAATAATTTCCCATGATTTATATTGGAGTGATTGTTATCTACTTAAAATAAGAGTATATGAAATTGCCATAGGAAGCAAAAATCAACATATAGATAAAGTAGGTCTGTGGTTGCTAAGAGCCAAGGAGGGATGTGGGGCTAGAGCATGGGGGCCTTCCATTGACATAGAGTATCCTTTTCTTTTCTAACATAATTTATTTTTAAAATCAGTATCAGTTTCATAGAAAAGTTGAGTGAAAGATATAGAGATTTCCTATACACTCTTTGCCTCCACACATGTACAGCCTGTCCCACTATCAACATTCAGTTCAGTTCAGTTGCTCAGTCATGTCTGACTCTTTGTGACCCCCTGGACTGCAGCATGCCAGGCCTCCCTGTCCATCACCAAATCCTGGAATTTACTCAAACTCATGTCCATTGAGTCGGTGATGCCATCCAACCATCTCCTCCTATGTCGTCTCCTTCCCCTCTTGCCTTCAATCTTTCTCAGCATCAGGGTCTTTTCAAATGAGTCATTTCTTCACCTCAAAAGTAGTAGTGGCCAAAGTATTGGAGTTTCAGCTTCAGCATCAGTCTTTCCAGTGAATATTCAGGACTGATTTCCTTTAGGATGGACTGGTTGGATCTCCTTGCAGTCCAAGGGGCTCTCAAGAGTCTTCTCTTGAAGACTATCAACATTGATGAACCACACTGACACATCATCACTCACAGTCCATAGTTTACACTGGGGTTCTCTCTTAGTGTTCTACAGTTTATGGGTCTGACAATTCTCCGACATGTACCCACCATTACAGTCTCACATAGAGCAGTTTCACTACCCTGAAAATCCTCTGCACTCTGCCTATTGGGTTTCTTTATGAGATGAACAAAATGATGAAAATTAGATTGTGCTGGTGTCTGAACATTTGCCAGTATATTAATACTAAAAAATATTGAGTTGTATGCTAATGAGTAAACATGATATGTAAGCTACATATTTATCAAGTTGTTATTTTGTTAAGAGGTTCACGGTTTGGATGTTTTCATTGTTCAGATTTTTCTTAAATGGTAAAGAATCTGCCTGCAATGTAGGAGCCTGGGGTTTGATCCCTGGGTCAGGAAGAGCCTCTGGAAAAGGGAAGATGCCCTGGAAAAGGGAATGGCCACTCACTCCAATATTCTTGCTTGGAGAATTCCATGGACAGAGGAGACTGGTGGGCTACTGTCCATGGGGTCACAAAGAGTTGGACATGATTGAGCAAACTAACACTTTCATTTTCATATCCATGGAGTCTGGAAACCTGTAAATTACTGATACTAGAATATTTCTAACATTTCTCTTTTCCTTCATAGTAAATGAGTTCTTGCTTTGCTTGCAATTTTGTTCCCTTCACCTCCTCCTCTGAGGATTAACTTCTGAGAAAAATTCTTTTCCTTTTATCCCTCATGCTGGTTTTGAAAAGAAAAGGAAATACTATAAAAAATAAGACATGCATAGTCTAAAGTTTCAGTGGGATTTTTCCAGATAATTTGTAGAAAGGCACTTATGTTACTATAGGAAATGTATGGAAAAGGGTTATTATTAAGCACTGCTGTAATCTAAGCATCATTTTCATATTACTTGAGAAACCTAAGTGCACATTTGCTTATTTTCAAGTTATATTTTGGTTGTGAAACTGTATCCTTAATGATGACTGTACCATGTGGATCATGGCTTAAATTATTTATAATTTTGGGGAATGGGTATAAGGTTTGGCTCTCAGTTAAGTTCCCCCCCAAAAATCCATCTAGACTTGAACCATTTGCTCTCTTTTTTCCCATTTTTAACAGACAGTTGGAATGGGAATCCTAAAGAATAGGTGATTGGGGAGGTAGAGCTGAGAAATATCAGAATATTATCAGAAAAGAAGAGACATGTTTGAGACCATGCTAATCTCAAAAGGGAAAATGGTAGGAACATTTGCTTTTCTAGATTGGATGTGCCAGTTTGAGAACCATATCATATAATGCTTTGTGAGCCACTCTAAAGTGAGAAATTAAAAAGCAAAACAAAATTAAAACACCCTTTGGAAGCAGCACGCAGGGAATTGCTTTTTATTCCAAAATCTGTTGACATCAACTTTTCTTAGATGCCTACAGGTGGTTAATGCTAGCTATGAAAGCTGCATGTGAATTCTATGATCTTAAACAATTCTTAATCTTACCAAGCCTTGGGGTTTCTGTTTGTAACATGAAATTATTCTAGAAATGTCATGCAGTTGTTGAAAGATTTAAATGGGCTAGTATATAAAAAGTACCTGGCACATAATACTTGCTAAATAAATGCTAACTTCCTTTGCTCCCTTCTCCTTTACTCTTCATGCAGAATTTCTATTAATATCAAAAGAAGCCATATATTTTCATGTAGATCTTCTTTGGTTGAAAACCACAGGGAAAGATAATTAAGTTTAACCGATGAACAGATATAAACTCACATTAACAGATGCCCCATATTATAGTGGCAAAGGCTGACTGCTTTTCAAATGCTTGTTATAAAACATGACATTAATCAGGAAGACTAATTTTGGTGCTGATGTGATTTTAAGTGCTTTCACTCAAACTCCACCTAGGGAAAGTAATATATTCACAAAGGAAGCAAGTGGGGCAAATCCCTGTGGCTAATCTTACTGATATTAGCTTTTCTGCCAATGGGAATATGATTAATTTCGAAGTGTAACATGAAGAATATGATGCATGGAGAACTTCTTTAATTTAATTTCTTGATTAGTTAATGTTTCAGCTCTTAGGATTTTACTTTTATTCAAGTCATTTCCCAAATTACTCTTTTAAATGATCTGACCTGGGATGGTCAAATATAGGAAAGTGGATGCTGCTGCTGCTACTGCTAAGTCGCTTCAGTCGTGTCCGACTCTGTACGACCCCATGGACGGCAGCCCACCAGGCTCCCCCGTCCCTGGGATTCTCCAGGCAAGAACACTGGAGTGGGTTGCCATTTCCTTCTCCAATGCATCAAAGTGAAAAGTGAAAGTGAAGTCGCTCAGTTGTGTCCGACTCTTAGCGACCCCATGGACTGCATAGACATCATATTTTCAGCACTGCTGCTGCTAAGTCACTTCAGTCGTGTCTGACTCTGTGTGACCCTATAGATGGTAGCCCACCAGGCTCCCCCATCCCTGGGATTCTCCAGGCAAGAACACTGGAGTGGGTTGCCATTTCCTTCTCCAATGCAGGAAAGTGAAAAGTGAAAGTGAAGTTGCTCAGTCCTGTCCGACTCTTAGTGACCCCATGGACTGCAGCCTACCAGGCTCCTCCATCCATGGATTTTCCAGGCAAGAGTACTGGGGTGGGATGCTATTGCCTTCACCACACATTCCATTAATTCATCTGACAGTGAAATTTAATTTTATTGTAAAACTTGTTTAGTTGTTAAGCTGTGTCCAACTCTTTGCAACTCCATGGACTGTTGCCTGCCAGGGTCCTCTGTCAATGGGATTTCCCAAGCAAGAGTACTGGAGTGCATTGGCATTTCCTTCTCCAGGGCATCTTCCTGAGCCAGGAATCCAACCTGAGTCTCCTGTATTGTCAGGCAGATTCCACTGTAACACTTACCACATCATGTTGTGTTTGGATATTTACTTGTATGTCTTGACATCCAGGCAAATTCCAAGAGGAGACAATATGTTTGGCTTGCTTAGTGTTGTCTCCTTGATTTTTAGAATCATGCTTGGTATATATGAGTGGCATATATGGAACTATAATTTTTAATATGGCACAAACTGGGCTATGGTTGCTCAATAACATTGTTTGGAAAAATTTCTTAAAGTTTTATATTGATTTATACCATAAATATGTTAAGTGCTATGGACTGAAGTAAGCATCAGTTCAGTTGCTCAGTCATGTCCGACTCTTTGCGACCCCATGGACTGCAGCACACCAGGCCTCCCTGTCCATCACCAACTCCTGGAGTTTACTCAAACTTATGTCCATTGAGTCAGTGATGCCATCCACTTCTGTCATCCCCTTCTCCTCACACCTTCAATCTTTCCCAACATCAGGGTCTTTTCAAATGAGTCAGTTCTTTGCATCAGGTGGCCAAATTACTGGAGTTTCAGTTTCAACATCAGTCCTTCCAATGAACACCCAGGACTGATCTCTTTTAGGATGGACTGGTTGGATCTCCTTGCTGTCCAAGGGACTCTCAATAGTCTTCTCCAACACCACAGTTCAACAGCATCAGTTCTTCAGCATTCAGCTTTCTTTATAGTCCAACTCTCATGTCCATACACGACCACAGGAAAAACCATAGCCTTGACTAGACGGACCTTTGTTGAGAAAGTAATGTCTCTGCTTTTTAGTATGCTGTCTAGATTGGTCATAACATTGGTCATGACAGGCTCCTCTGTCCATGGGATTCTCCAAGCAAGAATGCTGGAATAGGTTGCCCTGTCCTCATCCAGGGGATCTTTCCCACCCAGGGATCGAACCCACATCTCTCATGTCTCCTGCGTTACCTCCGGCTGGCAGGCTCTTTACAGTAGCGCCACCTAGGAAGCCTTTAAGGCTCCTCAGAGACAATGAAATGAAATTGAGACCTGAAAAGATGAGTAAGAGCAAGGAAAAGTCCGTGGGAAGGAGGCGCTCAGGTTGAGAGAGGTATAGAGGACGTTAAAGAGAAAAATGAAGGCATTTGGAATGGAAATAAGATCAGATGACTACCAGGGTGAAAAGAGTGACAGATGAACATGCATAATTAGCAAAATTGAAACAACCAGGCCAGGATAGGTCTTTTAAGCCAAATTTGAGCATTTATGTATTATTGTTTATGTGTATGTTGTCACATACACACATCACAGACACACATGAACACATATACATCTTTGGGAAATTTTAAAGGATTTAAAGTAGCAGGAGAGTAATATGGGTAGAATTTCCTCACCTTCTTTCCCTTTCTATGGATATTCTATTCATATTTCAAATGCATCTTCTATTGTGAAGGCTTTTTGTTATCCCCAAGGCTAACTTAATGACTTCTTCCACTATTCTCTCATATGTCTAAATTTTTCCATTCACTAAGCAGAGATTCTTTCAGGCACAGTTCTAAACACATTATACTTATTAACTCAAGTATTCATTATTCCAACCCATTAAATAGTCATATATACTTACCCCCATTTTACTTATAAGATGGGCTGAGTGCAGTAGATATTAGGGGTCGTGGAAGTCTTACAGCCACAAATGGTCATTCTGTAGGTAATAGCTACTTCATTTATCTACACTTAAGACAGATCAACCAATAAGTATTTATCGAATGCTGTTTCATAGCTTATCCAAGGTAAATTTTAGGAAGGTTTTGAAGAGGTAATCTGAAAAGAATTGTTAGTTAGTATGTGTTCTAAGTACATAAACTTGATTTTAAAGAAGATAAAGATTAATATTTTTAATTTTAGTTATGGTACTGAACAAATGTGCATTTTAGCTCAACCCTCTTCCCAAATGAACCATAACCTTCCCATTGGAAGACATATTAGCTTATCATTATTTAGCTTATTATTTTAGAGTTTCATTTACTTTCAAACTTTCCCTGAAGCTCTTTTGTTTGCTATTCCTGTTGTGAGAATATTGGAGAGTTCCATTAGATGTTATAGACTGTTCTAATCAAGGCTTCATTGTGCACAGTATATACTCAGAAAAATCTGCACCTGAGTACGCCACAGCAAGTTGAGTGTTGTTTTTCTTTTCACTCAGTTACGACATTTTTATTAGGTCCCAGATTGCTTACTTTGCCTTAGACATTTCCTATGTTAATTAAACTGATGATGGTTCCACTGTTAGTTTTTCCTTTTTAAAGAGTTGAATGAAAGGCAGAATTCCTTTGAGTATTTTTGAAACTTTTGTGTTTAAACGGCAATGTGAATATGTAATCTCATTCTTCCTTCTTAAAACCGTTGAAATTCCATAGAGATAAATATTTGTAGCCCAATTTATAAACTCTTGATTAATAATTGGAAAATTACTCTTTGTCAAATAAAAAAGCATTTCTTTAAATGTCAACAAAATTAAGCATGATGTACAAACTTTTCTTTAAAATATTTCAAAATGAAAGAAAATTATGTTAAAAATAAAAGCTAGTGTGATGTTATGTCATAACACTGTCAAAAAATTTCATATTTATCGGTAATTAGAATGGAATTTTAGACTCTGCAGAAATTTTTCTACTTTTGAAAGTGAACCCTGATGATATAAAAAAAAATATTTCAAAACCTTAAAATCCTTAACACCAATTATAAAATTATTTCTTTTAGATAATATGCTATGTGAGATTAGGGGTAAAGAGTTGACGATGGTACTGGTTGGACTCCCTGATGGCTCAGATGGTTAAAGAATCTGCCTGCAATGCGGGAGATCTGGGTTTTATCCCTGGGTCAGGAAGATTCCCTGGAGAAGGGAATGGCAACCAACTCCAGTATTCTTGCCTGGGGAATTCCATGGACAGAGGAGCCTGGACAGCTATAGTCTGTGGTGTCACAAAGAGTCAGACACGACTGAGTGACTAACACACACACACACACACACACACACACACACACACACACACACAGGGTACTAGTTATGATAACTACAGGCATTATCACTCGCTTAAAAGGGATGGAGCTGATCGCCCCTTCACAGATCTGGGGATGTTTCTTCCCCTTTGGCTACAATTCTCTTGAAGTGCGTGTGTGCTCTGTTGCTCAGTTCTTCTGACTCTTTCCAACCCATAGACTGTAGCGCGCCAGGCTCCTCTATCCATGGAATTTTTCAGGCAAGAATACTGAAGCGGGTGGTCATTTCCTACTCAAAGGGATCTCCCCTGACCCAGGGATTGAATTTGCATCTCCTACATTGGCAGGCAGATTCTTTACCACTCTGTCACCTGGGAAGCCCTTTTCATGCAGTATTAGGATTAAAATAACACCCAAGTGCCTTGACTCCATATTTGCAAATATAGAACCAGAATCATTATATGACTCTTGGATTAATAATTTTTTGAAACAAAGCTGGTTTTCCAAATGTAAAGAATGAGACTGAATGCTTGCTAGTCTTAAGCACAATTTCTAAGTCAATCGTAGATTGGTATTGGTGTTAGACCAACCCATAGAATTTGTCCCATGAAGGCATTTGGTGAAACTGTCCATAATATGCAGCTGTCTCTTAAGGACTGTCTCTGTAAATTAACAGTTGTTTGGTGTTTTCAAAATTTAAGCACTATGTAAGAATTGATTGTTATCCACTCCTTTCTCCTGCTCATTTTTGCTCTGCTGAAGTATTTGGACAACTGAATGCTTTTGTTTACCTGCAGTTGCTTGCAGATTTCTCCCTTTCTTTCATCTCCCAAAATAGAGCCTCTTGGCTTTAAAACCAGACCTCACTATTACAAGAAATAAATACCTTTTTTATAAGAAAAATAAGTAGGGTGTAGGAAGGATGTTTACAGTTTCTGAGGCTACAGCTGGTGCATGGGGATGACCCACAGAGATGTTATGGGGAGGGAGGTGGGAGGGGGGTTCATGTTTGGGAACACATGTAAGAATTAAAGATTTTAAAATTAAAAAAAAAAAAAAAAAAAAAAAAAAAAAAAAAAAAAGAAGAAAAGATTTTCTTGTTCACTGAGTATTATCTTTAAAAATCATCTTTTAAATGAGTCTCAGTGAATGGAAATTCTGTTTGACTTTGGTAGTGAATATATAAACAAGCAGTGTTTGGTTATATGTAAAAAAAAAAAAAACTGAAAATAACAAAATTTCTGCAAAATGACTCAGAATGAAGAACTGTTTTCCGTCACATCCTTTATTATTCATCAAATCTACCAAATTCTTACTTTACTTTTAAAAACAGCAAATAGGATTAGATATCACAGGAATATACTTTTAGAAACTGGGCATTAAAAGATAGTCTAAAATTCCATTTGTGTGCATGGCAAGGATTAAAACCTTACTTTTGTGTGAAGTTGGTATTAATTTTATTAAACCATTTACTGAATATAATTAGGAACTCAGGAGCTCGGAAACATTATATTGAGAGCTTCCACATATAAGGAGTTTGGACTCTATGTTAGTTATCTGGTGCTGTGTAACGACTTACACACACTTAGTGGCTGGAAGCAACATACATTTATGGTAACCTCAGTTTCTGAGGGTTAGGAGTCTGGGAAGAACTTAATCTGGGTCTTCTGTTTAGAGTCTTTCACAGGTCAGAATCAAGGTGTCAGCCAGGGCAGGGTTCTCATCTGAAGACCAAACTAAGGAAGGAGCTGCTTCTAAATCCACATGTTATTGGCAGCATTCAGTTACCTGGAAATTTTCAGATCGAGGGAATCTGTTTATTTTTGGTTATAATCCAGAGGCAACCATCAGTTCTTTGTCATGTGGAATTCTCCAACATGTCCAATTTCTCTGTTAAGATTTCTTATTTAGAGCTAAATAAACTTTAATTATAATTTTACTTTTCATGGTTATCTCTCTTACACATACATACACACCCTTCTTTTTACTTTTGTTTCTGATCAACTGTCTTTCCTAAATTCTCCATGACCTATCAATTCAGTTCAGTCACTCAGTTGTGTCTGACACTTTGTGCCCCAGGGACTATAGCACACCATGCTTCCCTGTCCATCACCAACTTCCAGAGCTTGCTCAAACTCATGTCCATCAAGTCAGTGATGCCATCCAACCATCTCATCCTCTGTTGCCCCCTTCTCCTCCTGCTGTCAATCTTTCCCAGCATCAGGATCTTTTCAAATAAGTCAGTTCTCTGCATCAGGTGGCCAAAATTTTGGAGTTTCAGCTTCAGCATCAGTCCTTCCAATGAATATTCAGGATTGATTTCCTTTAGGATGGACTGGTTTGATCTCCTTGTGTTCGAAGGGACTCTCAAGAGTCTTCTCCAACACCACAGTTCAAAAGCATCAACTCTTCAGTGCTCAGCTTTCTTTATGGTCCAACTCTATTGCCTATAGCATCTTACATTTGGGTTTGCAAGTATTTTCTAACTAATTTTATGTATCTATATCTTTACTCCCACAAAGAAAAGAAATAGCTAATGGAAAGTAATGGCAAAATATGGGAACTTAAAGGAAATCTCCTAGTTTTACTAGTTGTCTTACAGTGTTGTCTATTAGCTTTAGGTCATAAAATCCTAGAACTTAGTGCCATGCATCATGTTTTATTTTCATTTCTATTTCAATCTCTAAGTGTTCACCATAGATACTCAGTTTAGTTCAGTTCAGTCACTAAGTCGTGTCCGACTCTTTGCGACCCCATGAATCGCAGCACACCAGGCCTCCCTGTCCATCACCATCTCCCAGAGCTCATTCAGACTCACGTCCATTGAGTCCATGATGCCATCCAGCCATCTCATCCTGGGTCGTCCCTTTCTCCTCCTGCCCCCAATCTCTCCCAGCATCAGAGTCTTTTCCAATGAGTCAACTCTTCGCATGAGGTGGCCAAAGTACTGGAGCTTCAGCTTTAGCATCATTCCTTCCAAAGAAATCCCAGGGCTGATCTCCTTCAGAATGGACTGTTTGGATCTCCTTGCAGTTCAAGGGACCTTCAGGAGTCTTCTCCAGCACCACAGTTCAAACGCATCAATTCTTCGGTGCTCAGCCTTCTTCACAGTCTAAATCTCACATCCATACATGACCCCAGGAAAAACCATAGCCTTGACTAGACAGACCTTAGTCGGCAAAGTAATGTCTCTGCTTTTGAATATACTATCTAGGTTGGTCATAACTTTTCTTCCAAGGACACAAGAGAAGATACTCAGTAAGTGCTGGTTTTCATGCATATGTGGGACTTAACTGATGATGAGATACTCTCCCTGATTTTTCAACAAGTGAAGACCTCCGTTCACTGGAATGAGTCTTGGAATGCCTGAGCATATTATGACAGCAGAGAAAAGAACTCAAAGCCTTGTTAAAAAACAAAATCCTCAATGTGCCCTTTGGCTAGCTGGCATTGGTTTGTGTTAGTTATGGAGGTGCTTTTTTACTTTCTAACTTACATTATCCTACAAAGACAAACAACATTTCCTGTTGAATAAAGAGAGTTGAACACAATCATTACTAAGAAATGATTGATGAATAGAGTTGTGCCTGCTAATAATTGTGCACAATTGGCATAATTACCTTTATTATATTAATGATCAATTTGGTATCTGATGAATCTGAACATGTTCCTTCAAGCCAATCATAATAATAATTTTTCCCACAATGGACTACTTTATTTTTCTGTCACACCAACATCTGGGTATAACACGGACATGTTTAAAAAAATCTACATGATACCCAAAATCTGCACAATAAAAATATTTAATTAGTAGTTCAGATATTTAGCTAACATGATACCAAACATCTGGACACTTGGAAACTTCCAGATGGCAGAAGTGTTCATTTTTTACTCATATATCTTGCTAATATGGATTCACTTTCTTCTCAGCCTATAAATTTAGTCCTTCTGTCCTAAAGGAGAATTTAAAGATTGGGTGAAAAAAACTAAACAATTTTTTTTTCCAACATATATTGAACAACATGAGAAATACTAAAATTTAACAGCATGTGATTTCCAGCATAGTGAATGGGCATAGCTTTGGAAAAGTATTTGACTATCTTTAACCTGATTCCCTGAACACATAGTTCCTCTACATTTTCAAAAGCATCATGAACCTGCTGTAATTTATTAACCCTGGCTGTCCTACACAGAAGTACATTCCTGTGAGGGTCATACAGGAAGGGAGATCTAATAATGAAGAAAGTACACAAAATAAATACTTTTTCAGGTTTTATATATATTTTACATGATGTGTAAATCTCTTAAGGGCAGCAGGAAAATATGAATTTTTCCCAAATTATCTAAGACTTACTGTGTTTGAGAGCCACGATTTTATCCATTCAATTGTATTTCAGCGCTGGATTGTATATATTTGTGGTTTCAGGACATAATTCATTATTGTTTCCTTACATTGCAGAGGTAAAACAAAAGACCAATTGATCTTCACAATAACAACTTAAGCAACTAAATATATCAAAAAAATTCATGTACCCCAATGTTCATTGCCACATATTAATTTTTGCAAAGAAGATAGACAAATGCCCAACATGTATATGAAAAAGTGCTCAGTATCACTAACCATGAAGGAAATGCAAATCACAATGAGATATTACTTCATACTTTTTAGGATGGCATAGGCCAGAATAAATATTTTAAACATTTTCCTTTTACAACTGATGGCAAATCAGTATATGATGTCTTTTGAACACCAGCATAAAGATGTTCTGTGAACAATTGAGAATAATGAGTGAGGTCTTGCTGGAGAAATAAGTTTTTGAATCATTCACAGTGAGTCTGGATGAAACAACCTAGGTGAATGTGTATGCTGAGAAAATCAAACAGATGGAGGGCTTCCACATTTATGAAGTTGGACAAACTCTGGGAGATGGTGAGGGACAGTCAGGCCTGTCATGCTGTGATCCATGTGGTTGCAAAGAGTTGGACACGATTGGGTGACTCAACAGCAACAATAACATAGTGAAGAGGACAGGAAAAGGAACTTGATCTTCAGCAGTATTCGAAACAACCTGTCAAATATATGAATGAAGAAGTTAAAAGGTTTTCACAGAGAAACTGTAATTTCACAGAAAAGAAAATTATATCTGATATCAAGAAAGACAAAAATTTCTAAGAAGGAGTATCAATAGTTTAAAAGTTGAAGAGAGATCAATTACAGTAAAACAAAAGTATATCCACTATTTTAGACAAAGTGGAAGCCATTGGTATCCTTAGGGGGAAAAATAATTTCATTTGGGTAGTGGAGGTGGAAACCAGGTTGTACTAGATTGAAGAGGAAATGAAAAATTAAAATTCAAAGACTGTGAGTTAGACATATTTTTTAATAAATTGACTGTGAAGGGAAAAATAAGGATACAGTAGTAACCTGTCAGGCCTTTGGGCATAGGTATGCCTTCTTTGGCTCTTCCCTGGTGGCTCAGACGGTAAAAGCCTCTGCCTACAATGTGGGAGACCTAGGTTGAATCCCTGGGTTGGGAAGATCCCCTGGAGAAGGAAATGACAACCCACTCTGCCAGGGTCCAGCCCTGGTGGATCCAGGGAATTTGAAGGGTGGACGGAGTAGGCGAGGAAAAACTTACTTATTTAGAAACATAAAGAGAGATTAGGAAAGAATAGTGTAGTAGGAAAATTTAGTGGAGAAAAGATGCTGAATAACTTGGTTTACATGGAGAGCTAATAAAACCTCAAGACAAGAGGTTTGCACCATCTACATTAGGCCACCGGTGCCCACTTGAATGGCAGAGGGTGCCCCGCCTTGGGCTCTCTCTCGCGTGGGTCTTAGAAGCCAGGGCAAGTAAGTAGACTCGGAGAGCGTCCACACCCCAGATGGGAATTCAGCCTGAAAAGGAGAGGGAGGGAGAGGGAGAACAAAGAGAGAGAGAGATTTGACATGGGGGGAGCCAGATTTCCAAGAAACCAGTTCAAAAAGCTGGTCTGAGAAACTGGTCCATCCTTTATTGTTCAGGAAAGCTTTTTATACTTTTGGTTGTACATAGAGATCAATGGATAATACAAAATTATGCAGTGTCAGCAGCCCTGACTCTTATTGAGACCAGGCTTTCTTTCTGCAAATCTTTCTGTATACAAAGGGTCTCAGGTGATTTACATTATCTTCTGGCCAGAAGGCCAGTTAACATTTTATACCCCTTTTCTGATAAGGGTAATAGTGTTGTTCTTCCCAAAGTCTGGTGCCACTCTCAGAAAGCACTAAATGATGTTACATTCTTACATAGCAAGGACACAACAATTTATAACAAAGAAAGAGGAGTACAGTGATTTATAACAAAGAGAAAATTCATTAACTCAAAAGTCTAGTATTGCTAACATCAAAACTACTATATTTCTATTTCTGCATCCTGTTTACATTGATTAGTATCCTCCCAGGTGCCTAAAAGATAAAGGATATGGAGGCCTGGTGGTAAACATTAACTCAACAATGAAATCCTTCACCAAACTAATTCTTAGCTCTAAAAGGCTCTATATCTTTAAGATGTTTTAAGCTTCATGCCTCTCTCGGTGGGGGCTGTAAACAATCACAAAAAGTCTCCAACTGTCAGGCAAGTTAGAGAGCCATCAGAGGGATTTGAGTTGAAACATTCCTTTCATATGCAGGAGACCAGTTGGAGCTCTAAGTTAACTTTTTCCAGAGAAAGGTGGTCGGGGATAGCCCCTGTAATGTCAGAAGAGTATAGTAGAGCAGACAGTAAACAGACAGATTTTGGTTTCGGGGTAGATGCTCAGGCAGAGGACCCCTTGAGACCTGACTCGCCTTGCCCATGAGGTCTCTCCTCATGACCTTGTCATGGGTGGCATCTCCCGTGCTGGCTCCCGGCACCACTCCAGTATTCTTGACTGGAAAATCCCATGGATGGAGGAGCTTGATAGGCTACAATTCATGGGGTCGCAAAGGGTTGGACACGACTGAGCGACTTCATTCACTTTATGCCTTCTTTAAGACTCACAGGGTTATACTTGAGTCAGCTGAAGAGGAGTATATGTGAGTGTGTGTGTCTCATTAATTTTCGTTGGAGTATAGTTACTGTACAATGTTGTGCCTGTTTCTACTGTACAGCAAAGTGAATTAACTATAGGTATAGATGCTCTGCTATGCTCAGTCATGTCCTGCTGTTTGCTACCCCATGGACTGTAGCCCACCAGACTCCTCTGTCCTTGGGATTTTCCAGGCAAGAATAATGAAGTGAGTTACCACTTCCTACTCCAGAGGCTCTTCCCCACCCAGGGTTCAAACCTGTGTGTTTTGGAACTCCTGCATTGGCAGGAAGATTCTCTACCTACTAGGGGCCACCTGGGAAGCCCCTGTGTGTGCACCTAGTAGAGTTCCCTAAAGTAGACAATAGATTCTCATTAGTTATCTATTTTATACATAGTGTGTGTATGTAAATCCCAGCCTCCCAATTCATCCCACCCCACCAACATATCCTCCCTCGGTGTCCCTAGGTTTATTCTCTATGTCTGTTTTTCTATTTCTGTTTTGAAAATAAGATCATCTATACCATTTTTCTGGAGAAGGCAATGGCACCCCACTCCAGTACTCTTGTCTGGAAAATCCCATGGACAGAAGAGCCTGGTAGGCTGCAGTCCATGGGGTCGCTAAGAGTCAGACACAACTGAGTGACTTCACTTTCACTTTTCACTTTCATGCATTGGAGAAGGAAATGGCACCCCACTCCAGTGTTCTTGCCTGGAGAATCCCAGGGACGGGGAGCCTGGTAGGCTGCCATCTATGGGGCCGCATAGAGTTGGACACGACTGAAGCGACTTAGCAGCAGGAGCAGCAGCATACCATTTTTCTAGATTCCACATGTATGTGCTAATATCTGACTTTGTCTGACTTATTTCACTCTGTATGACAGTCTTTAGGTCCATCCACATCTATACAAATGACGCAGTTTCATTCCTTTTTATGGCTGAGTAATAGCCCATTGTGTATACGCACCACATCTTTGTTATCCGTTTCTCTGTCAATGGACTTTTAGGCTGCTTTATGTCCTGGCTATTGTAAATAGCACTACAATGAACACTGGGGTGTAAATGTCTTTTTGAACTATGGTTTTCTCTGGATATACGCCCAGAAGTGGGATTGCTGGGTCATATGGTAATTCAATTTTCAGGTTTTTTTAACAAACTTCCATTCTGTTCTCCATAGTGGTTATATCAATTTACATTCCCATCAATAGAGTAAGAGGTTCCCTTTTCTCCACACCCTCTCCAGAATTTATTGTTTGTAGATTTCATTAAAAAGATTAAAGAAAGAAATAGATTTTAATGAAAACTACAAACAATAATTCTGGAGTGTGTTCTGAGACAACGTCTGAAAAAGAAAGGAAACCTAATAACAACTTAAGACTATACCTCTAAGACCATAAAAAGAGAAAAGGTAGAAACAAATTAGGATTCTCATATTTAAATATTTATGAGGAACCATTTAAATAATAGGATGTTATTTTTTGTCTCTTAAAAGTTATCTGCTTGCATGTCACCTTCAAGTGTTAAGTTTGTTAATACCACTTATGCTTAAACAATTCATGGAGACAATTTTTAAATAAGGAATGGAAAACTCACAATTTTATGCCCAATAAGACGTATTTTCATGCAGGAAACATCATCTAAACATTATAATGTAATCGTTCAGAAAGATAGCTAAATTGCAAGGAAAAGTTTCGGTGAGCTTGTAATTTTCTTGAAAGTTTAAAAGGCAAACCAAATTTATCAAGTGACAAATCCTTGCTCAATGAAGCTTTTAGCTAACCTTTGAATTTCCTTATTCCAAATAAACTAAAAGTGCCTGAGATTCAAAGAAAACATATGATTGTTTTATATTTATTATCTTATGCTTAGAGAAGTGGACTTGGAGCAAGTCAGAAGAAATGTATACTGGAGGAATCTGGACTTTAAATTTTACCATACTAGCTCCATTCTCATGAGAAGTGATTTTATGTCCAAAAAAATGGAAGGATTTGAGGTCAACTGTAGTGCATGGAAGGCAAAGCACACTAAGAACATATTTTGTAAATGCTTTTTGTCACCGAAGCCCATGTGCCCATGTTCAACTGTTAGCTGAACTCATCTTTCCCTCACATCTGAAAAAATGCAAACGAGAGCAATGTTTCTGCTGGTAACAGTATGAGGTCATGTTGGATCAGATGATTTATGGAATTATTAGTAACCCCACATGATTAGGATTGGAGCTACCTTTTTCTTCTGCCTTTTGTGCTTTCTTCATTTATTCTTCCACACATGAAAAGTAGATTAAAGAAGATTCTTCTAGCACCAGAAAAATCAGAGAACTTATATCAATAACAAATGGAATTTTCTGTTTTTAGTTAATATGATTTATTTAGTTTGACACTAGATAAACAACTCCTGCTGGAGTTTCCATGTGGTTTTCCATGAGAAAACGTTTTAACTTATCAAATACCTCTACTGTACTCTCCTAGTTAATTTTGATACACTTTCCAACAATTCTAAAGCCTGTTTTTGTTTGTCAGAGTTTCTTTTTAGTTCCTTTTTTTTAAAAAACAATATCTAGCTTCTTTACATCCTATATAAAGGTGATCAGGTAAGATAGAGAAATATCATATTAAAAATGATTACATCAAACAATCAAAATTCTATTTATAAACCATCATTAAATGGCAAACCACTCCAGTATTTCTTGCCTGGAAAATTCCATGAACAGAGGACCCTGGTGGGCTATAGTCTGTGGGGTTGCAAAGGAGTGGGACATGACTGAGTGCACACACACACACACACACACATTAAAAATGTAGGTGAGAAAGAACATTGCTAGATTTTTATTTCCCTTAAATAATTTCAAGAGGCAAAATGTTTCTTTTGAGATAACTTTAACAGTTCCTAGTTTTACTAAATGGATAATGATATCAGTCCTAACCTTATTGGTAAAAATGTATCTTTCTCCAAAATGATGAGATAAAATTAAACTTGTATCTTAATCTTAACCCGCCTAGTTCTAACATTTCATATAATACCTCCATATGATGAGATCTGTTATTGACAGTTGCATAGTACAAATTAAAAATGACATTGTCTATTTGACTCTATTTTTATAGACACTATTATATAATATTTATGCAGATGTTGTCAAGATCAAAATTTTGGTTAGTTTTCACTTTCTCTTAAAGTCAAGCTCAAAGCCAACTCTTTTAGCCCCATGTTGGTTTTCCTACTTCTGGTTATGTTTGGATGTGAGAGTTGGACTATAAGGAAAGCTGAGCACTGAAGAATTGAAGGTTTTGAACTGTGGTGTTGGAGAAGACTCTTGAGAGTCCCTTGGACTGCAAGGAGATCCAACCAGTCCATCCTAAAGGAAATCAGTCCTGAATATTTATCGGAAGGACTGAATGCTGAAGCTGAAACTCCAAGTATATTCCAGGCAATATATACATGGCTGAAGAAATTTCTGGCAAGGGTGATTAGATTTTTCAATGATAGATAAGTGATCTGCTATGAAATAGTCAATCATATTTCTACTACATGGGGTTTTCATATACTTTTTTCTTCTATTTATCCTTTTGAAATATTTCCCCAACTTCTTTGCAACAGAATTGAAACATAATGTGGTATAGGTTTAAGGTGTATAGTATGGCCATTTGATACATTTATATATTGCAATTTGATTGCAACTATCGCATTAGCTAACCCTCCATCATCTCATGTAATTACTGTTTCTTTTTCTGTGGTGAGAACATTTATAGTCTACTCTATTTGTTCTTATTTATTCAGGTGATTACAATTACTGGATTTCATCCCTAAAATACTGAAGGTTATTAACAAGTTTTAAATATTGAAGGTCATTAATAAGTCACTATTTTATGTTACCACCAAGCTATACCTAATAGGAAAGTCTTCTTATAGCACTTTGATAAATATCTAGGAAATAAAAAAAAAAACTTCACTTATTTATTGTCTTAAACTTCTGCCTTATTGACTAAGTCAAAGCCTTTGACTGTGTGGATCACAACAAATTGAGGAAAATACTTCAAGAGATGGGAATATGAGACCACCTGACCTGCCTCCTGAGAAATCTGTATGCAGGTCAAGAAACAACAGTTAGAATTGGCCATGGAATAACAGACTGGTTCCAACTCGGGAAAGGAGTACATTAAGGCTGTATATTGTCACCCTGCTTATTTAACTTATATGCAGAGTACATCATGCAAAGCCAGGCTGGATGAAGCACAAGCTGGAATCAAGATTGCCAGGAGAAATATCAATAACCTCAAATATGCAGATGACACCATCCTTATGGCAGAAAGTGAAGAAGAACTAAAGAGCCTCTTGATGAAAGTGAAAGAGGAGGGTGAAAAAGTTGGCTTAAAACTCAACATTCAGAAAACGAAGATCATGGCATCTGGTCCCATCACTTCATGGGAAATAGATGGGGAAACAGCAGAAACAGTGGTTGACTTTATTTTGCTGGGCTCCAAAATCACTGCAGATGGTGACTGCAAACATGAAATTAAAAGACATTTGTTCCCTGGAAGAAAAGTGATGACCAACCTAGACAGCATATTAAAAAGCTGAGACATTACTTTGCCAACAAAGGTCCATCTAGTCAAAGCTGTGGTTTTTCCAGTAGTCATGTATGAATGTGAGAGTTGGGTTATAAAAAAAGCTGAGCACCGAAGAATCGATGCTTTTGAACTGTGGTGTTGGAGAAGACTCTTGAGGGTCCCTTGGATCACAAGGAGATCCAACCAATTCATCCTAAAGGAAATCAGTCCTGAATATTCATTGGAAGGACCTATGCTGAAGCTGAAACTCCTATACTTTGGCCACCTGATGCAAATAACTGACTCATTGGAAAAGACCCTGATGCTGGGAAAGATTGAAGGTGGGAGGAGTGGGGGACGACAGAGGGTGAGGTGGTTGGATTGCATCTCTGACTCAATGGACATGAGTTGAGTAAACTCCAGGAGTTGGTGATGCACAGGGAATCATGGCTGGCTGCAGTCCATGGGGTCGCAAAGAGTCAGACACTATTGAGAGACTGAACTGAACTTATTGTTTTAAAAAGGCTAAGTGAAAAAAAAGGGGGGGAGGAGAAAGGTTCTATGTGGAAAAAATATTGATTTATTTGTTTATAATGTGTATGTATCCTTAGAGTGTATTTTTGTATTTTTTGTACCTTGTAACTTGTCTTAGATTTACATTCAGTTTGGTACATTAAGGGACTTCCCCCTGTGACTTAGCGGTAAAGAATCCACATGCAATGCAGGAGGCACAGAATATGGGTTTGATCCCTGGATCGGGAAGATCCCCTGGAGGGAGGGCATAGCAACTCACTCCAGTATTCTTGCCTAGAAAACCCCATGGACAGAGGAGCTTGGCAGGTTACAGTCCATAAGGTTGCAAAGAGTTGTACCCCACTGAAGTGCCTGAGCACAGTGAACACTGGTACTTGAGCACCAACCACCCCAACTTAGAAACAATCATCTCATGTGTTGAAATATGTCATGAGCTTATCCAAAAGCATAGTTGGTTGTTTTCAAGCAAAAACTGTATTTTTGTCTCTGATGGCAAATTTTTGTTCTTTTCAAGTTAAGAAATAAAGAACTGAGGCCTTTTTATTTTTCTTTCTTTTCCATCAAGCTCATTTCTGGTATTCATTTAATGTAAAATTGGTAAAGTAAAGGGGTAGTTATTATACTTCTATGCGCACAATGATTATAATGAAATTTACACAGTTGCCAAAATGAATAAAATCAAACAGAAGCAAAGTGATCCATCAAATGTTTTAAGTTCTTTCCTAAGATGGAGTTGCATGCTGAGAGAAATTGTTTCAGTAAGATATACTAGCTTCAGCTTCACAATAATTGAACATTTCTGATAATACTAGGAGCTCATCAAATATACACACAAACATATTCACTGGCAATCATAAAACCTAAGAAAGAAAAATTATAGAGTTTTTCTTCCATTGCTTAGATTATTATTTAGCTGTCACATAAATATTTGGCAGAGCATTGCTTCCCTGGTGGCTCAGATGGAGAATCTGCCTGCAATATAGGAGACCTGGGTTTCATCCCTGGATCAGGAAGATCTCCTGGAGAGTGGAATGACTACCCGCTATTGTATTCTTGTCTGGAGAGTGCTATGGACAGAGGAACCTGGCAGTCTGGTTGCAAAGAGTGAGACAAGACTGAGCTACTCACGCTTTCACTTTCACCATCTTAATAACATACAGTATACAGTGCAAGAAGCATGTTTTCTTTTAAGCTCACTGTCGGGAAAATTTTTTTGTTTCATTTATTGTGTAATTCATTTATGAAATAGCCTTAAACAAAGCACTTTTCTAGGCACCATGGGGCAGAATAAGAACTACTTCCTAGTATTCTGATTATATTACTTGCAAAGCTAATATTTCTCTCTTCTGAAATCTTTCAGTATGCAGTAAATGGATCGTAAAAGTGTAGTAGTCCTATAAAGAGAGAGCAGAGACTGGGAGAGGAAAACACAGTAGATAAGAGACGTAGGTCAGCTTTCTGTTATTCTGTTTTGCTAAGGGCTGGTGGGAAGGAAAACCAGCAACAGTCAAAAAGCATCACTCAGTTAAGGTTTAGGGCATGAAGGATCCATATGTCCAGGTGTGGTGTGGAATGGTAGAAAGTATTGTGACAAGTTGTTAAAATGGGACCAATTTTTTACTAAGGTCTCAAAAGACTGAAAAAACCATAAGACAGAAAGAATTCTTACCTTCCAAAAGACAAAACAGTAACAGTGATGACAACAACAAAGTTTTAGCAAAACACCCATTTAATAGATACATGCTGCTGCTGCTAAGTCGCTTCAGTCGTGTCCGACTCTGTGCGACCCCATAGACGGCAGCCCACCAGGCTCCGCCGTCCCTGGGATTCTCCAGGCAAGAACACTGGAGTGGGTCGCCATTTCCTTCTCCAAAGCATGAAAGTGAAAAGTGAAAGGGAAGTCACTCAGTAAGTGTCCGACTCTTAGAGACCCCATGGAATGCAGCCTACCAGGCTCTTCCAGCCACAGGATTATCCAGGCAAGAGCACTGGAGTGGGTTGCCATTGCCTTCTCCAAATAGATACATGAGTATTAACCATAAAGGGACTAGGACATGAAGGTTGTTGCAAGAACTTTGGAGAGAGTGCTGTTATATTTCTCCTTTCTACTCTAGCCCTCCATGGGGCTGAATTTTAACTCAGAACTTGAGTGTAGTCCCAGAGGCACATGCGCTGAAATTGGGCTCACTCTGGAGAACTCTAACACTTGCTGCACTGGAGTAATGGGGACAGGAGCTCCTTTCCTGCGGTGCAGATGTGGGCCTCCTGGGTGAGCAAGATTCAGGTGGATCATTGAATTGGGAACCTCCATCAAGATCGTTTCTTGCAATAAGCAGTACAACAAAGAGATTGTCCTGGTATCCATGGAGGCAGAAGCTGAAGATTATATTTTCATCATCTTCAATTTGAATGTTTTTTTTTTTAATGTCCAGCCACAGGAAAGGCATTGCCCCATTGAGGCAGATGCAGTCAGATGTCCCCACTGGGCGATCTCACAGGAACTAACTTCAGGAGGAAAAGAGTCAGCTTTCAGCATGCCGAGTAACACGAAAACCTGATGCTGACAGTACCTGTTAAATAACACCTTTATTTTCCCTCCTCACTCATTTCTCTATTGTCCCCAACACTAGAGGAAGAAAGAGCAAGGGGTAGGCAGCCAGGGGAAGGGTACAGAAGGAGATGGGCAAGCCTGAGATATACAGAAGGTCAGTAACTCCCTGTTTTCCATATGAGGCAGTTGGAGATTCCTATTGAAGGGCTCAGAACTGGGAAAAGGAGACTAAACTTTCAAGTCAGACAAAAATCTCTGATTTTTACGGTTAATGAACATGCTCATTACTGAATTAAGACAGTTCTTGGCTCTGCAGGTGACTGAACAATAGTCTTTTCAATTGTGAAATATCCTACATATACTGAAAGTATACAAACTATGTATGTGACATACATCATGTATGTGAAGTTAGATTATGGTTATAAAGCAACACTATGTAACTGCTACCAAGTTAAGAAATATAACATTTTCAGAACTTAGAAGCCATCCTCTTAATGTGTGTCATTTCTATCATCAATCTCTCTCCTATATCAGCCTCTTTGACTTTTGTGACAATAATTTTTCTAATTTTCTATTTAGCTTGACTTATTTAACCATGACTTGACCATGACTTATTTAACCTTTTACTCTTGATAAATATTTGTTTCCAGCTTTTTTTCTTTTAGAATTGATGCTGCTGTGAACAATCTTGTAGGCATCTCTTGTGCATCTCTTAATGGACATGTACATTTATTTCTAGGGATTTTGTTTAGTATAGAAACTCAGAGTTATAAAATATGCATTTCTTTACTAGAAGTTTACAAATTTAGACACAATCCCTATAGTACATGAAATTTCCTATTGTTTCATGTGCTCACCAACACTGGTTATTATCTGACTTTTTTAATTTTTGCCAATTAGTTGATACAAAATAGCATTATAGTTTTAAAAAACTGCTCTTTATCAGTGAAATCGATCACCTTTCCCTATGTTTATTAACCTTTTGGATTTCCGCTTTTCTGATATGGCTGTTCAGATATTTTGTCCATCTTTAGTTTCAGTTATCTTTTCTTGGTTGTTGTTGTTCAGTCGCTCAGTTGTGTCCAACCCTTTGCCTCGCCATGTGCTGCAGCAGGCCAGAATTCCCTGTCCTTCATTATCTCAAGGAGCTTGCTCAAACTCATGTCCATTGAGTTGGTGATGCCATCCAACCATCTCCTCCTCTGCTGCCCTTTCTCCTCCTGCCTTCTATCTTTCCCAGCATCAGGGTCTTTTCTAATGAGCTCTATCCTGTCGGCTCTTTATATCAGGTGGCCAAATATTGGAGCTACAGCTTTAGCATCAGTCCTTCCAGTGAATATTCAGGACTGATTTCCTTTAGGATGTACTGGTTTTATCTCCTTGCAGTCCAAGGGACTCTTAAGAGTCTTCTCTAGATCAAAAATATCAGTTCTTTCATGCTCAGCCTTCTTTATGGTCCAGCTCTCACATCCATACATGACAAGTGGAAAGACCATAGCTTTGACTAGATGGACCCTTGTTGGCAATGTCTCTGCCTTTTAATATGCTGTCTAGGTTGGTCATAGCTTTTCTTCCAAGGAGCAAGCATCTTTTAATTTCATGGCTGCAGTCATGTAGCCTTTGTTAAAATAGTATTTATTTAAAATAGTTTAAAAAACAAATTTAAAAGGTTGGCTTTCAGCACATATCCAGGCCACTGTAACGGTCTTCAGAAATATTAAAATCGTAAACATCAATGAGCACTCCAAGTCTTCTTTAAATATAATATGACAAGTTCTAGTCTAGTACTCTTTAAGGCAAAATTGTGTCAGTTCTCACAATTTTGATATTTTGTATTGTTTATAATTTAAGAGATCAGTGTAACATTCCCCCAAAAAGCTGTTGTAAGCATCATCCTTACTTCAAAACTGTAGGTAATACTGTGTGCCAAGAAGAGAGATTACAGAGGAGGTTTGTCAATTCTGCATTGCATAGAAATAAAACTCTACTAAATAAAAACTAAAAAACTCTACTAAAAGCCCTTCATTAAAAAAAAAGTAACAATCTTCTGCTTTAGTTCCCAAGAAGCCAGGAAACTGATCTCAAAATTTGAAGCCTTACAACACAATGCTTCAAATTCTAGGGTACTTTTTTGATTTATACCAATTTTGCCTGAGGCTGATTGTCCCATTTTAAGAATGCTCTGAGTATTGTGATTTTCTTCTCTTTTAAATATTCAACATGAAAATCCCTGGGCAAGGCCTTACCAATCAGTATTTTAACATTGAAGGGTGTAGCATTTAAAACAGTATTATTGAAGCATAAAATTCCCTTTATCCATGAAGCTTTAAGTCCCTAACTTTCACAACAAAAGCTTTCATTGCAGTGGGGTAAATTGAGAGCTGCATGGTGGATTTTATTTCCCACCTTATAAAACTAGACATCGTCAGATCTTGTAGCTCTATCCTATCAGTGTAGTCTCAGTCATAAACACTTTCTATTATAGTTTTCTGGTAATTTTTTAAATGGAATTGATACAGAGCCTAATACAAAAGAAGTTGACAGGAGAAAATTTCAGTCGTTTGCACAGAGATTGTAGGACTGTATTATTGTTGAAAGTTCTGTCTCAAGTGTGAATCAATTAGCAGTGAGACTTGGGGTCCTTGGAAAGTCCACGGGAGATAAAATAACTTGCAAACTTGGCTAAGGATATGCAGCCTCCCATCAGTGATGCTCATGAGGCCATGCTGTTATCGCGTCTGCCAGGGTTCCTTCACGGGGAAGACGACAGGATTCAAAGCTCTGAAGGGCTGGGAAGGAAGGTGTCCTCAGAGCTTTGACAGCTAGGGATTCTCTGGGTTCTGAATATTTGCTTTTCCCTCAGCTCATTTTATGGGTCTCCTTGGTGGCTCAGACAGTCAAGGATCCACCTCCAATGCAGGAAACCCAGGTTCAATCCCTCGGTTGGGAAGATCCCCTGAAGAAGGGTAAGGCTAACCACTCCAGTATCCTTGCCTGGAGAACTCCATAGACAGAGGAGCCTGGCAGGCTACAGTCCATGGGGTCACAAAGAGTCAGATAGGACAGTGACTAACGCATTCAAGCTCATTTTACCATAAACTGCTCCCCTGAACATTCTCTGGCACTGTGAATTCAGGGCCAAGATCCATCAGTCTGATGTTGTACAGAATGATGGCAAAGGAGCATTCATCTGGGGCCCAGAATTCTTGGACACCAACCTGGAGGAGGAAATGCATCACACTTCAGTATTCTTGCTTAGAAAATCTCATGGACAGAGGAGCCTGGTGGGCTACAGTCCAAAGGGTCACAAAGAGTCAGGTATGACTGATCAACTGAGTATGCACCTCAGTGGAAGATTGGGAGACAGTTATGTGAAACTTACTGGATCTTGAGTTTGAGAGAAAACTGAGAATAAAAAGCAAATAAGAAGAAGAATGGAAGAAAAAAGAAGGAAAAGAGGAATTACAGTGATTGAAAAAAAGTAAAAGAGAAACAAGGGTATAAATGGAAGAAGGAATAAGAGGAAAAGACTTAGAGAAAAGAATGAAGCATCTTTTGAGTCATTATTAGTATCTCTACTTTCTTTTTTATTTTTTAAAGTTTTTTTCTTTTCTTTTTCTTTTTTTTTTTTTTTGATGTGAATCATTTTAAAAGTCTTTATTAAACTCATTACAATATTTCTCCTGTTTCACATTTTGGCTTTTTGGCCATGAGGCATATGGGATCTTAGTTCCTCAACCAGGGATTAAACTCACATCCCCTGCATTGGAAGGCAAAGTCTTAACCAATGGACTGCCAAGGAAGTCCCAATATCTCTACTTTAAAGATAAGGAAAATGATTTGCTCAAGATTAAATAACTCATAAGTAACAGAACTGCAATTTGATTGTACAGACCAAATCCTGGACTCCTAATCCTGAAACCTACCTTCTTCTCATAACACCATGCTATCTCCTCCCTGTTCCTTTTACTCTTACTATCCTTGAAATCTTGGGGTCAAATTCACTAAAACCAGCTGTATTGTACATTTATACCTGAAGACCCTTGCATATCTTTCCCCATTCTGGATTGCAGACTACAATCTTTGGTTTATTTTCTTTGCTTTCTAGTCATTATCAGAACTTTACATTTTTCCTGTTCAGTTTTGTTAAATTCAACACATTGACAGGTTACAGACTGTCAAAATACTTTTAAAGCCACATTCTGATTTCTATCTAATTCACTTTCTTTGAGTTTTATGCTATTAGCAATTTTTATAATTGCCCCTTTTATATTTTATTCCTGGTTACTGATAAAAGCACTGAATAGAAAAGGATCAAGAAAAGATAATTTAAAATTTCCCTCCAAGTTATTCTCATATCTTTAATTAGCACTGTGTGAGTAGAGTTTTAGCCAGCTACAAATCCACCAAATTATATACAACAATCCCAACAGTATTTCTTCAACTTTTTACAAGTGAAATAAAAAAGTCTCTGTTATATATTTTATGGAAATATCATCTCATTATATGTACTGTATTTGGCTTATCCTTCCATCTAGAACCTAATTTCAAGTACCAAACTGAGAATATACCATGAACCTCATACAGTCTTATACGTGAATTTCTTTATTATCCTTCCTAAATGTTAATAAGAAATGCTTTTCACTGATACATTTAAAGTCATTAAATGTGATATTAAACACTTCTTTGGTGGTGTCACCTGCCAATGCAGGAGACTTACATAAGAGATGCGGGTTCAATCATTTGGTGGTGAAGATGTCCTGGAGAAGGAAATGGCAACCCACTCCAGTATTCTTGCCTGGAGAATCCCATGGACACAGGAGCCTGGCGGGTTATAGTCCATACGGTTGCAAAGAGTCAGACACGACTAAAGTGTCTTAGCATGCACGGCATGCATGGAAATTTGATAGTAAACATAGGTTTAGTTAAATCATAGCAATAGCTCAGCCATCTGTTTTGAATATGGTATCCTAATAATTTTAGAGACTTCACAGATTGTTTTATACACTTGCATACTTACCTGTCTTCTTAAAGAACATGGGCCTCGTGGTTAAGACTGGGAGGAAAAGGAGCTAGACTCTAATCCCAATTCTTCCAGTAGCTACCTTGGTGATGGTATTATGTCATTACTAATGTAAGTTTCATTTGATTTATTTATAGTTAAAAGGATTTATCCTATTAGCATTTATTTCCCAAAGCATTCTTAAAATTTTAAGAATGCCATGTCTCAGTAGACATCCCTGAAAATATGATGTCTATGGTAGAACAGCTTTGGGCAATGTCAAAAGAATTCCTTACCATAGGATTATCAGAGTCTTTAAAAATGTTTTCTTCAACAAAGAGCTATGTTAGTTTTTCCCAATTTATTAAGATATACAACACTTCTACAAGGTTTATTCTCAGTGGTTACTGTTCTCTGTACACTGGAAAGTATAAAAACACACTTGAAGATCTAAATGTCATTTCTACTCCAGAAGGTTCTATAATTACAATATATTCTACACCCACACAAAGTATAAGAGCTAAAGTTTTCATTAGAAAGGCCAAATCTAGGCAAACTGAATAATAATGGTGTCAGTAGATTTGAACAGAGTTATAACTAAATTTCTGAGGTCGATATTGATTTTGTGTTGTTGTTGTGGGGTTAAAATTATGTTAAAAGAGAATAGAAACATAAATTTAGGGTAGAGTTAGTGAAAATTGTACATAAAAAGAAGGATGTAGAAAATAGCTTATAGAAATATACAGTCAACTAGAAAGAAAGCTAATAAAATGTAATATTTGAATTAAATATTCTGACAGATGGCACTGGCCTGTTGAACAGAGTGTTAACATAATGGAACTCTTTAATTTTTTTTTTTTCTGTAGATTTCTCATATACTTAAGTTTCTATTGAATATCGTGTTAAGAGAAAAAAATAAAAAGCTGGAAGGCACATGAGATGAATATGATTTCATAAAAGACCTAATTATTTGTTATACACTAATAAATGATTGCCCTCAAAGTGTTATCTAAGGAAGCTGTTGTATCTGTCCCCTCTGTGCACATCTGGGCTCAGGAAAGTACAAACCCAGATGTTGTTCTCCATATATCATTTGCAACAAACACTAAGTTCCTTAAAGGTGGTTTTTATACAACTCCATATTCTTCAATGTTTCTATTTTAGGACTTTCCCATATCAAATGCTCAATAAATATTTGTTGATGAAACGGCACTAGAAATTGTATGAGGTGCTAGAGATACAAAGAGGCCTGAATGACATATACACACTGCTATGTACAAAATAGATAACTAATGAGAACCTACTGTATGGCACAGGGACTACACTCAGTGCTCTGTGATGACCTAAATGGGAAGGAAATCTGAAAAAGAAGGGCTATATGTATATGTATGGATGGTGAACTTTGTTGTACAACAGAAACTAACACAACATTGTATAGCAAGTATACACCAATAAAAACAAAACAAAAACCAAAGCATCATGTTATTCAACTCCTTCCCTTGACATTAATGCTCTAGTCAAAACCACTATGGCCTTACAGCACAGAAAGTGCTGTGCAAGAGTTACACACAGCCTGGGGAATGAACACAAGCAGAGCACCTAACCCAGCTGAGGAGGAAACCTCAACTGACTGTTCAAGGATGAATCAGGTTAAAGACTCAGGAGGGATGTTCCCAATAGAAGCAACAGAGTATGCGATAGCAAGAAATGAGAGAGAGCATGACAGAGAGAAGAAATCAAAATGCCTAAACTATTGCTTGTAGAGAGAGTTCAGGACCCTAGCCAGCTTCCCCTTGCACCACCACTCTCTCTTTGTGATCAACTGAGTGTTTTTAATGGTTCAAATGCACTATCTTCCATCTTGCTTAAATGAGCGTACATGTTTTCTCTAACTGAAATTTACTTTCCCCACTTTGTATAATTAAAACTCACAGGAAACTTGGAAATCTCAACTCAAATATCATCTCTTTGCCAGAGGCTTTTCCAGACCCTGAGACTGTTTTTGTGTTTTAGTCGCTAAATCGTGTCCAACTCTTGCGACCCCATGGACTGTAACCTGCCAGGCTGCTCTGTCCTTGGGATTTTCCAGGCAAGAATACTGGAGTGAATTGCCATTTCCTTCTCCAGGGGATCTTCCCAACCCAGGGATCAAACCTGGTCTCCTGCATTGTGGGCAGATTCTTTACCAACTGAGCTACAAGGGAAGCTGAACTAATATATTCTCACACCATTCTCTATTTTTCCTCCTCAGCAGTCATCATTGCTTGTCAATATACATTATCTGCATGACTTTTAAAATTAATGTCTATACATCCTAACCTAGGCTATATATTCCATGAAACCATAGATTCTGCATGTTTTATTCAACGTTTACTACCAGTACCTAGTAAAGAACTTTTCATATAGAAAGTGTTCTCTAAATACTTGACTGAATGCAAAGAGTTAGAAAAATTATTGAGTCTAAAGAAGGCAAGTATTTTATGCTACACTGAGATTTACTCTTTATCCTGAAGTCTATGGGGAGGAATTTAATATTAAGTAGAGAAGTGAAGAGATATGCATTTTGTAAATAAAACTCTGACTATGATGTCAAAAATTGTTCAGAAATGGGCTAAGACTATAGGTAAAGAGTCTAATTAGAAGTTCACTGTGATAACACAGGTAAGAAGTTATGGTTACTTGAACTAGGTACTGGATCATGAGATAGATGAGAGTATGATATTTGAGAGATATTATGAAAGTGGAAAAAAATAGGACTTAGTACCTATTTTGTGGTGGGAATGAGGAAGGAGGAAAATGTGTCACAGTTGATCGTTAGCTTTCTAGTTTGGGCAAATATGTGGATGGTGTCTCTGCCTAATGGGAAAGTGAAATGAAGGTAGGAACTAATACATATGTCTTGCAATGTTGAGTCATTAGAGATTTCCAGTGGATACGTAGATCAAACCTGAGGATCAGAGAAAGAAGACAACTAGACAATGAGCTTTTGAAAAATACTGATGAAATACACACAAAATAAAATTTATCATCTCAATCATTTTGAGTGTACAGTTCAGTGGTATTAAGTATACTCATATGGTTGTGACACCATTGTCACCATCCATCTCCAGGACAGAAATTTTGTATCCATTAAATAATAACTTTCCATTCCTCCTCTTAACCAGCCCTTGGCAACCACCATTTTAACTTCGGTCTCTATGAATTTGACTACTTAGGTATCTGATTTAAGCAGAATCATATGATATTTGTTCCTTTATGATGTTGTTTATTTCATGAAGCATAATGTTTATCCATTAAATATAATAAGGTTTATCCATGTTATAACGTGTATGAGAATTCCTTTCCCTTTTTTTATTTTAATGCTCATCTGTTATCTTAAAGTAAAGATCTTTAAGGAAAAAGTGGCATCAGTTCAGTTCAGTTCAGTCTCTCAGTCATGTCTGACTCTGCGATCCCATGAACTGCAGCACCCCAGGCCTCCCTGTCCATCACCAACTCCCGAAGTTTATGCAAACTCCTGTCCATCGAGGCAGTGTTGCCATCCAGCCATCTCATCCTCTGACCTCCCCTTCTCCTCCTGCCCCCAATCCCTCCCAGCATCAGAGTCTTTTCCATTGAGTCAGCTCTTCGCATGAGGTGGCCAAAGTATTGGAGTTTCAGCTTTAGCATCAGTCCTTCCAGTAAACACCCAGGACTGATCTCCTTTAGGATGAACTGGTTGGATATCCTTGCAGTCCAAGGGATTCTCAAGAGTCTTCTCCAACACCACAGTTCAAAAGCATCAATTCTTCAGTGCTCAGCTTTCTTCACAGTCCAACTCTCACATCCATACATGACTACTGGAAAAACCATAGCCTTGACTAGACAGACCTTTGTTGGCAAAGTAATGTCTCTGCTATTCAATATGCTATCTAGGTTGGTCATAACTTTCCTTCCAAAGAGGAAACATCTTTTAATTTCATGGCTGCAATCACCATCTAAGGTGATTTTGGAGCCCCCCAAAATAAAGGCTGACACTGTTTCCACTGTTTTCCCATGTATTTCCCACGAAGTGATGGGACTGGAAGCCATGATCTTGGTTTTCTGAATGTTGAGCTTTAAGCCAACTTTTTCTCTCTCCTCTTTCACTTTCATCAAGAGGCTTTTTAGCTCCTCTTCACTTTCTGCCATAAGGGTGGTGTCATCTGCATATCTGAGGTTATTGATATTTCTCCCGGAAACCTTGATTCCAGCTGTGCTTCCTCCAGTCCAGTGTTTCTCATGATGTACTCTGCATATAAGTTAAATAAGCAGGGTGACAATATACAGCCTTGACATACTCCTTTTCCTATTTGGAACCAGTCTATTGTTCCATGTCCAGTTCTAACTGTTCCTTCCTGACCTGCATATAGGTTTCTCAAGAGGTAGGTTAGGTGGTCTGGGATTCCCATCTCTTTCAGAATTTTCCACAGTGTTTTGTGATCCACACAGTCAAAGGCTTTGGCATAGTCAATAAAGCAGAAATAGATATTTTTCTGGAACTCTCTTGCTTTTCCATGATCCAGTTGATGTTGGCAATTTGATCTCTGGTTCCTCTGCCTTTTCTAAAACCAGCTTGAACATTTGGAATTTCACAGTTCACATATTGCTGAAGCCTGGCTTGGAGAATTTTGAGCATTACTTTGTTAGCGTGTGAGATGAGTGCAATTGTGTGGGTGTTTGAGCATTCTTTGGCATTGCCTTTCTTTGGGATTGGAATGAAAACTGACCTTTTCCAGTCCTGTGGCCACTGCTGAGTTTTCCAAATTTGCTAGCATATTGAGTGCAGCACTTTCACAGTATCATCTTTCACAATTTGAAATAGCTCAACTGGAATTCCATCCCCTTCACTAGCTTTGTTCATAGTGATGCTTTCTAAGGCCCACTTGACTTCACATTCCAGGATGTCTGGCTCTAGGTGAGTGATCACACCATCGTGATTATCTGGGTCGTGAAGATCTTTTTTGTACAGTTCTTCTGTGTATTCTTGCCATCTCTTCTTAATATCTTCTGCTTCTGTTAGGTCCATACCATTTCTGTCCTTTATAGAGCCCATCTTTGCATGAAATGTTCCCTTGGTAACTCTAATTTTCTTGAAGAGATTTCTAGTCCTTCCCATTCTGTTGTTTTCCTCTATTTCTTTGCTTTGATTGCTGAGGAAGGCTTTCTTACTTCTCCTTGCTATTCTTTAGACTCTGCATTCAAATGGGTATATCTTTCCTTTTCTCCTTTGCTTTTCACTGCTCTTCTTTACACAACTATTTGTAAGGCCTCCTGAAACAGCCATTTTGCTTTTTTGCATTTCTTTTCCATGGGGATGGTCTTGATCCCTGTCTCCTGTACAATGTCACGAACCTCAGTCCATAGTTCATCAGGCACTCTATCAGATCTAGGCCCTTAAATCTATTTCTCACTTTCACTGTATAACCATAAGGGATTTGATTTAGGTCATTCCTGAATTATGGCAGAAAGTGAAGAGGAACTAAAAAGCCTCATGATGAAAGTGAAAGAGGAGAGTGAAAAAGTTGGCTTAAAGCTCAACATTCAGAAAACGAAGATCATGGCATCTGGTCCCATCACTTCATGGGAAATGGATGGGGAAATAGTGGAAACAGTGTCAGACTTTATCTTTCTGGGCTCCAAAATCACTGCAGATGGTGACTGAAGCCATGAAATTAAATGACGCTTACTCCTTGGAAGAAAAGTTATGACCAACCTAGATAGCATATTGAAAAGCAGAGTCATTACTTTGCCAACAAAGGTCCATTTAGTTAAGGCTATGGTTTTTCCAGTGGTCATGTATGGATGTGAGAGTTGGACTGTGAAGAAAGCTGAGCACCAAAGAATTGATGCTTTTGAACTGTGTGTGTTGGAGAGGACTCTTGAGAGTCCCTTGGACTGCAAGGAGATCCAACCAGTCCATTCTAAAGGGGATCGGTCCTGGGTGTTATTTGGAAGGAATGATGCTAAAGCTGAAACTCCAGTACTTTGGTCACCTCATGCAAAGAGTTGACTCATTGGAAAAGACTCTGATGCTGGAGGGATTGGGGGCAGGAGGAAAAGGGGATGAAAGAAGATGAGATGCCTTGATGGCATCACCGACTCTATGGACGTGAGTTTGAATGAACTCTGGGAGATGGTGATGACAGGGAGGCCTGGCATGCTGTGATTCATGGGGTCACAAAGAGTTGGACATGACTGAGTGACTGAACTGAACTGAACCGAATGGTCTATTGGGTTTCCCTACTTTTTTCAATTCAAGTCTGAATTTGGCAATAAGAAGTTCATGATCTGAACCACAGTCAGCTCCTGGTCTTGTTTTTGCTGACTGTGGAGCTTCTCTATCTTTGGCTGCAAAGAATATAATCAATCTGATTTTGGTGTTGACCATCTGGTGATGTCCATGTGTAGAGTCTTCTCTTGTGTTGTTGGAAGAGGGTGTTTGCTATTACCAGTGTGTTCTCTTGGCAAAACTCTATTAGCCTTTGCCCTGCTTCATTCCGTATTCCAAGGTCAAATTTTCCTGTACCCCAGGTGTTTTTGACTTCCTGCTTTTGCATTCTAATCCTGTATAATGAAGAGGACAATTTTTTTGGGTGTTAGTCCTGAAAGTTTTTGTAGGTCTTCATAGAACCATTCAACATATGTAATATGGCATATGTATGCAATATGGCACAGTAAGTAATATCTTCCCTTCAAAGATAATTCCTGAGATATGCTTTAAGAAGTGGATGCATTTTTTCTAGCATAAATTATTTCTCAATTTCAGGGTGGGGCATTATTTAACTCTTTTAAAACTTAAATTCATCTTTTTCTTCCTTTTTCCCCCCAACTAGGCTATATGTAGGTACTGAATTTCATTTTAAAAATCCAGTAATTATTTATTAATCACCTGTGCACATCTGGCTACAATGTTAAACATCAAAAATAAATAACTCCCTGATGACTTTTTAAAACATTCATGCATCTTCCAAAATTCACATGGAGGGAAACAGATTGCCTATCACTTAAATTTACATATTTATATTATATACATTATTAGCCTCTGAAATAGTTCTAGGCAGATGCCTATAATTAATCTACTTTAAGGAAAATATTTGTTTCTACATTATTTTCAGAAAGTTTTGATATTTCTATGGTATCACCAACCTATGTCTGCCCAAAATGTGATCCAGAGAAGGCATGTGATCTGTGAGGATTCCAGTGTGTTGCACAGGCAAATCTTTTCTGGTATTAACCACAAAATAACCCCAACAGCTTAATTTTTATCTTTGACATAGATCCATATTTGCCTTCTCATAATCCGTTGGCAATTTATTAAACCCATTTGGTAAGGAAACATTTGGCCTTCCCTGGTGGCTCAGATGGTAAAGAATTTTCCAACAAAGAACTGATCCCTGGGTTGGGAAAATTCCCTGGAGAAGGGCAAGGCAACTCACTCCAGTATTCTTGCCTGGAGAATTCCACGGACAGAGGAGCCTGGTGGGATACAGTCCATGGGGTCGCAGAGAGTTGGACATGACTGAGTGACTAAGCACACAAGAAAACATTAAACAAGGTCAAAGCCAGACTTCTATCCTACATCTAACTATTTATCACCTTGTGACATAACTCAAGCCACTTTTTCTTATGGGCATTAGTTTGTTCAGTTTAAAAATGAAGCTGAGTGGTGGGTGATAAGGGTGAGATGGCAATTTTAAGAATGATTGCAGATATTAAAAGAATAAATGAATGCCAAATTCCTCTGTAAGTTAAAAAAATTCCTACATATCATTATTGTTATTCATATATACCAATAGGCTATTTTTCGGCTACCAGTAATGAATGTCAGGTAATTAGTAGAAATTTTGGATAACTGAAGCATGTAAACCACAAACTTAAACAGAATTTTATAGGCATTCTTTCCTTACTTGTTTCATGAATCAATTTACTCTTATACTGATTTCCTATGTAATATCCTAGTGGCATTTTGAGTTGTCACCATATTTTGGTTTCCTTTCTAAATTGAAGGACACGAGAACAATTTATATCTGTGAATTATCACCTAAGCTCAGGCAACATATTATTGTAAAAGGTCAAATATAAATGTCCACTTTCTTCAGAACTGAAGAAACATTTTGAACTCAATACACTCTGAAATTTTGAATTTCATCTTAACACATTTCATTCAGAAGTAATGCTTTCCATACAATTTAATGGAGCAGCATTCAGAGCTTTCAAAACCTTTTCTTAATCTCTTTTCCATTTCTATGATGTACTCTTCTTTAATGTACAGGCCACTGTTTGGTTGTGGACATTTCTCCACCGATATGTCTTAAGCTTTTATCCATCTAGTCAAGAAATGTGTGAAATATTCCTGATGATTACTTTTGTTTTTTTTCCTTATACCTGTGTAAAAATTGATTCAAAGGTAAACTTTACCATGAAAACTCAGACAGAAGTTCACTAGACTTCAACAGTTTATAAATTAAGTCTACTGCGAATACTTTCTAATTTAAAAAAATCCACCTTTATTGGCAATGTACTTGATCAGCTTTCCTTCAGTAACACAGAGTTAATGTAGTAGGCTATTGATGGGGTTTCATTTGCATCTCACAATGCTTTCTAATTAGTCTCTTTATATAAACTTCTATTTTTCATAAACTTTTTAAACAAAGTAATTATATATTTTAAAAATCTAGTTAACTGTTTAAATTCAAAATTTGATATGTTTTATTCTTGGTGCCTCTCTGGAAGTTCAGTGTAAACAATTGGCATGCTAATGCAGGAGCCACAGGTTCAGTCCCTGGGTTGGGAAGATCGCCTGGAGAAGGAAATAGCAACCCGCTCCAGTATTCTTGTCTGGAGAATTCCATGAACAGAGGAGCCTGTAGGCTACAGTCATGGGTTGCAAACGAGTTGGACATGATTTAGCAACTAAACAACAACAATAATCTTAGTGCACAATAAAATTTACATTGGTTGATTTGTTTCAGATCTTAGGAAGTACTACAATACTAATAATATTCATCCATTTATATTATCAACAAACATTTTAGAGTACCTGTTCTCTGTTGGAAGATATAATCCATGCATTCATGGAACTCAGATCAATAGAAATAGAATATGTACATGTGTATATGTATGTGTATATACATATGTCTGTATATGTATTATACATGCAGAAATTCAAGTAGACAAATTGAGAAAGTGTAATGAAACAAAACAAATGTGATTCAAGGTGGTTCAAGGGTTACACAGACAAAAATTCAGGTAAAATTCTTTGGAGGCCATATTTTGCTCAAGGTTTTTAAAAAGTTAGCGGTTCCAGAAGTAGAAGATCCCATCATGAAAATAAAATAAGTGCAGTTCCTTGGCGGAATTCTTAGCAGAAAAGCAGCAGCTGGGTGGTATATAATGAGTAAGGAAAAGATTGGATGAAATGAGGCTGGAGAAGCAAAACGGGGCCCTGATAAGGAATTAGAACCTTATTCTAAGAGAATCAGAGACACAAAAGGGGGAAGTAGATAGTTTTATATAGATTATTTTCCATCACTCTGTGTGACACTTTTTATTCTCATTTATCCTTCATGATAACATTTTGAGAAATTTGTTATTAGCCTAAAATCGTATGTTAGAAAAATATGATTTACCTGCTTGACAGTTAATAAAGGGAAAAGCTAATTTCAGATCTGAGTGTGTTTGTTAACAAACATATTATTCAATTTTACTGTAGCCCACTACTTAACAGAGAATATCAATACTGAGCTTGGCCATGAAATACCACAAATTACAAATGCTGGAGAGGGTGTGGAGAAAAAGGAACCTTCCTATATTGTTGGTAGGAATGTAAATTGGTACAGCCTTATGGAGAACAGTATGGAGGTTCCTTAAAAATGTAAAGATAGAGTTACCATATGATCAAGTGAGACTACTCCTGGGCATATATCCAGAAAAAACTCTAGTTCAAAAATACACATGCACCCCAATATTCATAGAGGCACTGTTTACAATAGCCCAAACATGGAGACAACCTAAATACCATTGACAGAAACGTGGAAAAATATGTGTAAATATGTAACATTACTCAGCCGTAAAAAAGAAAATGAAATAATGCCATTTGGAGCAATCTGGATGGACCTAGAGATTCCATACTAAGTGAAGTTAGGCAGAGAAAGACAAATATCATATATCACTTATAAGTGAAATTAAAAAATTTATATAAATGCACTTTTTTACAGAAACAGACTCACAGACTTCAAAAGCAAAATTATGGTTACCTAAGGGGAGAAGAGGAAGAGAGATAAATTAGGAGTTTTGGATTAACATACACATAACACTATATATATAATAGATAACCAACAAGGACCTACTGTATATCACAGGGCACATACTCTCAATATTTTGTAATAACATATAACAGAAAAGAATCACAATTAGAACAGGTTCTTGAAAATATTTGGTGATCAACAAATAGTAACAATGAAGGAATGAATGACTTAGATTAGCTAATGAATAAATGAAAAGTAAGATATTCTCTAGGTAAGAGTGTAATACAAAACTTTTTCATAGTGTCAGTTACTTTAAGGCACTCAGTGCTCTTTACCTATTCAAAGTAACTTCATACCATGATATTATGTGCCTGAGTTTTTAATACTACTTAAAAAGGCAGCATGGTGTGGAGTATTAGTTCTCAAAGATTAGTGTATATGAGACCCACTGTTTTTTCAGAGTTCTTCAAGTGATTTGCATTTGTCTACTAATCAAAGATAATTTTGAAAAATTACCTTTCACATATTCAACTTGGTATCTAAATATTTCCATCATAATTTTAAATAGTTATAAAGAGTGTAATCTCCAGAGTACTATAAATATGAGCATTCTAAGAAAATATATTTAGTCATTCTTTTAGATATAGCCAATGGAATGAAAATAGCATAGTTCTTTTGATACCCAGCATTTAAAAAAAGACATGAAAAACTTTCATTCAGTAGCTGAAAAGGTGACACTACTCATTTTTTCTCTTTTGTCTCATCTGTCCATTTTATTTTCAGCAGAGAATTTAATCTTAACTTAAATATCTTATCAAGAATTTTAATGACTACATTATTAGATTTCTATGATAATTTTTAAACTAATTTTAAAAATAGTCTGTGTCTATAAAGTTCTATGTCATAAGTTTTTTCTTCAAGATTGAAGTCATCAAGTCATCGTTGTGACTAGTATTAATACATGGTTTACTAAAAGACTGAAAATACATTTCAAAATTTGATAATGAAGATATAAAATGAAAGTAAAATTTCACTGGAAATTAATCCTTTAATGAGATGCAAAATACTCTCTTTCAGTTCAGATCATGTATCCAAGGGTCAATATCATTTTTGGCTACAGTGATAAACGTTTTAACACCAATCAATTCCTGATTTTTTTAAAATAATAATCACTGATAAACTTTGTTCAAATAAAAAAAGTAGATGAATTTGGAAGGAGTTTCACAATAACAACATAACATGACTCCTTGAACTCATTTTGTGTTACATGGCCCAAATTGCAGTAATCCATTATTAAAAATTATGTTTAATGATCTATAAGCTGAAAACTCAATTTGATTCTCTTTTAATTTTGTTGAAAGGAAGTAATTAGAAACCACTGTACTTGCAGAAAGATTTATTTTATAGTCATTACTGACATTTACCTTCTCAACATCAACATCAATATTTTAAATTATCTCTGTGTTTAACATTCCGAGGGATTGCACATGATGGTGATGCTATGCCATTGTTAGATAAGGTCTAGTTTTGTGAAATGAGCTTCCCAAGTGGTTCAGTGGTAAATAATCCACTTGCAAATGCAAGAGATATGGGTTTGATCCCTGGGTTGGAAAGATCCCCTGGAGAAGGAAACGGCAACCCACTCCAGTATTCTTGCCTGGAGAATCCCATGGACAGAGGAGCCTGGTGGGCTACAGTCCACGGGGTCACAAAGAGTCGGACATGACTGAGCGACTTCACTTTATACAACTCTTTCAGGAGACTTAACTGTAAAGAAGAAAAAGATTTGTTGCTACTGCAAGGCTGAGGTTGAAAGAGTAGTTTTATATTTTGAAGAAAAAAAAATAGGAGGAAATTAATGATTAGGAGCTGATAAATAAGTAATTCAAAAAAATAGAAAGGTCAGAACTCCAGGGTTCAGAAGGAAGCTAACTGTACAACTACTGAATTAGTATAGGTTACAGATAAGAGTAGGGTTAAAGGAAAAGATGGTTGGTACTAAAAAATTTTACTCAATAGGTAAGTGTCTGCAGGTCAGTCGATGACAGTGATTAAGAGAAATAGGAGGTAATGTTTCAGATCATCCTCAAAAGATCAGGGATTTTTACAACTGTGTTCAAAGAGCATGACTGAAAAGTGGCATTGAGGAGCTATGATAACAATAAGTTAGACCTATTAGAAATAAATGAATTAAAAATTATTCTTTGAGTCAGCCATGTAACATGTCACTTGAATGCTTACTTTTTTATGCTAAGGACTCAAGTGATAAATAAGGTTATTTCAGCGCTTCTCAACCAATGATATTACTCAAGGGAAGGGTGTTTATAAAAATTGCTAAGGAATTTACAGCTTACAGCTTATAATCATATGGGAGAAGGCAATGGCACCCCACTCCAGTACTCTTGCCTGGAAAATCCCATGGACGGAGGAGCCTGGTAGGCTGCAGTCCATGGGGTCTCTAGCAGTCGGACACGACTGAGCGACTTCACTTTCACTTTTCACTTCCATGCATTGGAGAAGGAAATGGCAATCCACTCCAGTGTTCTTGCCTGGAGAATCCCAGGGATGGGGGAGCCTGGTGGGCTGCCATCTCTGGGGTTGCACAGAGTCGGACACGACTGAAGCGACTTAGGAGCAGTAGCAGTATAATCATATGTGTGTGTCCTTTTTAGGAAAAATAAAGCACTTTTTGTTGTTTTCATTTTGATAGCATGAGATATTTTTGTGCAAGTGATTCGTGGTAATTAGCTATGAAATTTTGGAACAAAACATGATCCGTCTGATACATGTGTAGGATACCATATCATAAAATAACTACAATAGATAAAAATTTCTAACAGAAACATATAAAAACACTACAGGAACAGAAAGTGGGTGTGTTCACAATGCCTAAACATAGAGAAGATGGGAAAGCACACATGGGAGGAGACATCTATTTTGAGTCTCATCCAGTGTAATTTCTAGGTTTAGAAAAGGGGAGCAGGTCACGTAGGTAACTGTGAAAGTCATGAAATCATAAAAATTGCCTGAATCTATATTTAGGAAGATATTGCATGGATGTTATTTGTATATATCAGTACAAGTTGTTCTGGGAGGTGCGGGTGGAAATGCTAAAGAGATGTTAAACAAAGAAACAAATGAAATCAAGAAGTTCACCACTGGACTTGTAAACCTCTAGAGCAGTGTGAAGGATTGGTTTCTGAGAGGAAGCTGGAGTGAAGAACACATGTTAATAGGTTACTGAAATTATTTAGAGTAGAGTTGAAAAAAAGAAAAAACAGAGCAGAGGCTATGGGCATGGAGAGGGATGCAAGCATTTGGGAATGACTTCGGATATATAATGTAGCTGTTCTGAGTAGGGAAGGAGTCAAGGACTCCATGAGCCCTAACTAAACAAGCAGGTGGTCACATTGACCGAGGTAAGAAAATCCAAAAAAGAAATAAATTCTGCAAGGCCAGGGTACCACACTGCCAAATCAAACTACATTATAAAGTAAAATAATCCCAATAGAAGAAATTATATACATACATATATATATAGGCTACACGCTTAGACAATTGATTACTCCACATAAAAGTTAAGGCCATATGTCTGACTTGCTGACAACGCATGCTTCTGTTTTTGAGTTTTCAAAGAAGCCAGGCTGCAAAGAAAGTGAGCCATTCCCTAGCTCTCTTCCCACACAACATAAATCAGAAAATGCACAGCCTGTCAGTGGAGTTCTGGAAAATATGGATATAAAGGGACTCCTCCGTCTTCCTCCTTCCCTCTCCACCTGTGTCTGCCTAAGGCATGAAGATTGATCAGGCATTTACAGAAGCAACTGCCAAAGTCTTACTCACTGTGGTGCGAGGGTGTGAGATTGCCACACTGCTCCAACAAAAGCAAAATGGCAGTATTTAAATGAACTGACACATTAGATCTCCTCAGCTGTTCTTTACAAGCAATACATTAATTGGGGGATAAACAAGGTATTGTCTTCCTGACAAAATTTTAGAGGACTGCATCAGAGAAATCTCCCGATATTATTCCTCTTGAATACAAACCAGGGCCTGACATTTCCCAAAAAGGACAACGATTTCAGAAATCGTTCTTTTTAAGTCTTTCTATAGAAGAACACGTTCTTAATTAGTGATCTGATTCTATAGAATGTTGAATCTCATCCAATGCATTTTCTAGGTTTATAATCAGGGAGCAGGCCTGCTTATAAACGGGGTATTAGGCAATATCTGAAGGCATTTTCCCCCAACAGTGATTTTTATGTTGGTGAATTTTTAGAGTGTTCTTTAAACACATTCTTTCCTTTTACTTTCACCGCCTTTTTATTGTGAGTCCTCATCGTGTTCTGCCTAAGTTATAGTTTACTAAATGGTTACCATGATTCTGATGTTTTCCTTCCTTCTTCCTTTCCTGCACAATATTTCCACTTAATTTTGTGTCAGTTGACCATCTAAGAACCTTAAGACGACTCTACCTTTCTCTAGTGCATATCCTTACTCATCTTTGTTTGCCCTCAAGAGTCTCTAAAATAGATTACTAAGCTGGCCCACAAGCTTTGTCATCCACTGCTAGCCACAGGTATCCTCTCCTCTACTAATGGAGTACTTAGTGCCTTCCCATGGCTACATTTTCAATTTTTATCCTTTTTCTTTCTTTTCTTTTTTTTACAGTGAAACAAGTGTTTGTTAGGAGATAAAACAGTATGTGTGGATAGACATTCAGGAAGGCTCAGAGAAAGACTTGTGCCTTCGTGGTAGTTTGAATCACTTATATGGGACATTTATTTTGGGTTTCCTTTGGCCAATCATCTTGCTTTGCCTGGTTCTGAGTCTGTATTTGGTTTAACTAAGGGTCCTTTTTGGAGAAGGCAATGGCACGCCACTCCAGTACTCTTGCCTAGCAAATTCCATGGACGGAGGAGCCTGGTAGGCTGCAGTCCACGGGGTCGCTAGCAGTCAGACACAACTGAGTGACTTCACTTTTACTTCTCACTTTCATGCATTGGAGAAGGAAATGGCAACCCACTCCAGTGTTCTTGCCTGGAGAATCCCAGGGACGGGGGAGCCTGGTGGGCTGCCGTCTATGGGGTCGCACAGAGTCGGACACGACTGAAGCGACTTAGCAGCAGCAGCAAGGGTCCTTTTTAAAAATTCAATTCAGTTGTTATCTCTTTGATGAATCTGTTCCCATTATTTTTCTGAAATTACTTCTGCCTTCAAATGTTATTTCTAAGGTATATATTTCATTTTATTTGTGAAATAAGTGTATTTCTTGTTCAAATCCCGTTTAGTAGTCCATATTGTCCACTTATTAGTAGTCCATAGTAGTCCACTTATTTCCATATGGAAATAAGTATGTTGAGGGTGGACTTAATATATATATTTTTAGAGGCAGATGGGATAATTATAAAAGGGAGGGCTTAACAGATTAGGTGTAGTTTGTAGCTGACCTCCAGGACAAAGGAGAACTTCAAGAAGAGTTCCTTGTGAGCTTGGAGTGTGCCAGAAACCTGATGCTCATTTTTATTCAGTATCTCCCTCTATTTCAACTATCTCCACAATTTTTCTGCATTTCAATTTTCTTCTCTGACTTTCGCCTAGTGGAGGCACCTCCTATGACTCAGATACCTCTGGTTGTATTTTGGTGAGCTAGAGATAAATTGAACTTTTTATAAATTGCTATTATAAGGAAAGATAGGAATAAAAAAACAAATGTGAGCTAATCAACATATATCTGCCAATAGTGCCAGATTCTTATGACCCAATATAATTATTTTGGACTGCAGCTCCCTAAGGTTGCAAGAATTATCCAGGATATGGTCAGAAATGAGATCCTACCTCAGGCCTTATGAATTAGGTCCTTGTCAGCACAGTAAGACCAGGAGGAAAAATTAAGATTGCAAATAAAGAAATATATTTTCTTTATTCACATATATTATTGTTACTCTAGGACACTGTAAAAAAATTTTTAGATCAATAGTTAACATTTAACAAGAGAGATTAGTAAGACTTATTGATACAAGCTTAAATACTGAGATCAATTTCATTTTTCTGTATAAACAGAAAATGAAATGTTTAAGTATATGTTATTTACATTAACATCAAAAATAGGAAGTGCCCATGAATCTGCTTTCTCTCTGTGGACAATACTGAGCGCTATTATCTTAGTCTGCTTGGTCTGCCTAACAATATACCACAGACTGGGTGGCTTAAACAATAGAAAAGTATTCCTTCCAGTTCTGGAGCTGAGGGCTTATGACTCTCTTTTCTTCTTTATATAAGGACCCCAATGCTACTTGATTAGGGTTCCACTGTTATTAATTCATTTAATTACCTCCTAAAGGCCCTATCTCCAAAAAGAGTCACACCAAGAGTTAGAATTTTAACATATTTGAGGGAACACAATTCAACTTATAGCAAATTTTGAAACAGATGTATATAAAAATGAGAGAAGTGCCCTGTTGGAAGACAATAATGTAAAATATAATTTTTCTCTAAATTGATCAGTGGATCACCAGAAATACAAATAAAAATCCCAATGGGATTGCTCTTGAATTGGAAGAATTAATATTGTTAAAATGGCTATACTACTCAAGCAATCTACAGACTTAATGTGGTCTCTGTCAAATTACCCATGACAATTTTCCACAAAACTAGAACAAATAACTCTAAAATTTTTATGAAACCATAAAAGACCCAGAATTGCCAAAGCAAACCTGAGAAAAAATATGCCAGACACATAATCCTTCCAGAGTTCAGACAAACAAAACTACAGTAATGAAAACAGCATTGTATTGGCACAAAAACAGACATGAATCAATGAAACAGAATAGAGCTCAGAAATAAACCCACACACCTACAGTCAACCTTTGACAAAGGAGGCAGGAATAGAAAATGGGAAAAGATAGTCTCCTTAGCAAGTGGTGTTGGGAAAGCTGGATAGTGACATGTAAATTAATGAATTAGAATACACTCTCATACCATACACAAAAATAAGCTCAAAACGGCTTAAAGGAGTAAACATAAGACATGACACCATAAAACTCCTAGAAGAGAACATAGGAAAAACATTCTCAGATATAAATAGTACCAATATTTTCTTAGGTCAATCTCCCAAGGCAATAGAAAAAAAAGCAAAAATAAACAAATTGGACCTAATAAAACTTACAAGCTCTTGCATAGCAGAGAAAACCATGAACAAGATGAAACAACTACCTACAGAGTAGAAGAAAATATTTGCAAACAATGCAACTGACAGGGGCTTAATTTTCAAAATATACAAACATCTCATACAACTTAACAACAACAAAAACAACCCAGTATAAAATGGGAAGCCGACCTAAATAGACATTTCTCCAAAGAAGACATACATTTGGGCAACAGGCATATGAAAAGATGCTCAGCATCTCTAATTATGAGAGAAGTAAAATAAAAACTACAATGAGGTACCATCTCACACCCATCAGAATGGCCATCATTAAAAGTCTACAAATAACATGCTAGAGAGGGTCTGGAGAAAAGGGAACTTCCTACATTGTTGGTAGGAATGTAAACTGATGCAGCCATAATGGAAAACAATAAGGAGGCTCCTTAAAACCTAAAAATAGAGCTCCAGTTTGATTCAGCAATCCCACTCCTGGGCATATATCCAGATAAAGCTATAGTTTAAGATATATGTACCCTATATTCAAAGAAGCACTATTTATAACAGCCAAGACATGGGAAAAACCTAAATGTCTATTGACAGATGAATGGATAAAGATGTGGTACATATATAAAATGGAATACTACTCAACCTTAAAAAAGAATGAAATAATGCCATTTTCAGCAACATAGATGGACCTAGAGATTATCCTACTAGGTGAAATATTAATAAGAAATACAAATGCCACATGATATCACTTATATGTGGAATCTAAAATATGACACAAATGAACTTATCTACAAATCAGACTGGAGAAGGAAATAGCAAGCCACTCCAGTATTCTTGCCTGTAAAATTCCATGGACAGAGGAGCCTGGCGGGCTACAGTCCATGGGGCCGCAAGAGTTGGACACGACTTAGTGAATAAACTACCACAAATCAGAAACACAGACTTAGAGTACAGAGTTTCATTTGCCAAGGGGGAGGCGCCCAAGGAAAGGAAATACTGGGAGTTTGGCGTTAGCAGATGAAACCTATTACATTACATAGAATGGATAAACAACAAGGTCTTACTGTATAGCACAGGGAAATATATTCAATATCCTGTGATAAACCATAATGGAAAAGAATATATGTATAACTGAATCATTTTACTGTACAGCAGAAACTAACACAACATTATAAGTAAACTACAATTCAATTAAAAAATCTCTCAATGAGTTTTTACATATGCTTTCATGTGGATTTGAAAAACTGATCCTATAATTCTACAGGTTATAGAATATGTGCTTAGTCACTCAGTTATATTCAACTCTTTGCAACCCCATGGACTGTATCCCACCAGGCTCCTTTATCCATGGGGATTCTCCAGGCAAGAATACTGGTGAGGGTTGCCATTTCCTCCTCCACTATATTTCTTATACTATATAGTTATATAATTCTATCATTTATTTGAAAACAGAAAAGGCCAAGAATATTCTTGATAATATTGATGAACAACAATCTTCAGAATTCAAGCATATATAAAACTATATTCTTTGAGTAGTATATTATACGCTAAGTCGCTTCAGTCGTGTCCGACCCTGTGCAACCCCATAGATGGGGGCCCACTGTCTCTGGGATTCTCCAGGCAAGAACACTGGGGTGGGTTGCCATTTCCTTCTCCAATGCATGAAAGTGAAAAGTGAAAGTGAAGTCGCTCAGTCGTGCCCGACTCTTTGCGACCCCATGGACTGCAGCCTACCAGGCTCCTCTGTCCGTGGGATTTTCCAGGCAAGAGTACTGGAGTGGGGTGACATTGCCTTCTCCGAGTATATTATGCGCTGCTGCTGCTAAGTCACTTCAGTTGTGTCCGACTCTGTGTGACCCCACAGACGGCAGCCCACCAGGCTCCCCCGTCCCTGGGATTCTCCAGGCAAGAACACTGGAGTGGGTTGCCATTTCCTTCTCCAATGCATGGAAGTGAAAAGTAAAAGTGAAGTCGCTCAGTCGTGTCTGACTCTTAGCGACGCCATGGACTGCATCCTACCAGGGTCCTCCACCCATGGGATTTGCCAGGCAAGAGTACTGGAGTGGGGTGCCATTGCCTTCTCTGGAGTATATTATATAGGGATGCTCAAATAGACCAATGAAATAGAATAAATGGTCTAGAAACAGATCTAACAAAATGGATGTTTTTTATAAAAGTAAAATGATCATACATGTCAACAGAGAAAAGAGGACCTTTTCATTAAATGGTCCCAGGACAACTGGGTAGCCATAAGGGGAAAAAAATAGAAAGAAAAAGGATCTTATCTCAAAAAATAAACAAAATTCATTTCAATGGGATTAAAGATCAAAGTGTGAAAAGAAAATTTCTAAAAAATTTAGAAGATAAGAATATATCTTCATTATCTTTATAAGAAAAGAATATCTTAAAACATAGAAAGCACTTATTAAAAAGGAAAAAGTTATAAATCAAGTGCATTAAATTGAATTGTTCCTGTAATTCAAATGTATTTAATTGAAAATTTTTGCTTCATCAAAAGTAGGAGAGAATAAAGACAAATTAAGTGGTGGGATAATTTTTCAGACATACAGTTAACAAAGGACTAGTATTTAGAATAAATACTTTTATTTTTTAAATAAATATTTCAATGTAAACTGCTTTGGAACTAGTTGAATGGATATTCAGTAACGTTAGATTATATTATGCTGTTAATTATTAATTAATAATCTTTGTTAGAGTAAAATATGTTCTAACATTAAAATATTGTTACATTTCTGGATAAAATTAGCTGTGAGGTTATGGGTGCATCTGCATGTAGACTTGTTAGCTGTGATTTTTTTTTTTTTTTTTGCTCTATATTTACATATGTATTTTTGTAAGTCAGAATGCTCACAGGTTTTCTTTTAAGTTCAGTAGTATTTATATTTTGGTAATAGGTTAACTAATAGAGTTCTGCCAAGAGAAGGCACTGGTCATAGCAAACAGCCTCTTCCAACAACACAAGAGAAGACTCTACACATGGACATCACCAGATGGTCAACACGGAAATCAGATTGATTATATTCTTTGCAGCCAAAGATGGAGAAGCCCTATACAGTCAGCAAAAAACAAGAACGGGAGCTGACTGTGGCTCAGACCATGAACTCCTTATTGCCAAATTCAGGCTGAAATTGAAGAAAGTAGGGAAAACCACTAGACCATCGAGGTATGATCTAAATCAAATCCTTAATGACTACAAAGTGGAAGTGAGAAATAGATACATGGGACTAGATCCGATAGACAGAGTGCCTGATGAACTATGGATGGAGGTATGTGACATTGTACAGGAGCGAGGAATCAAGAACATCCCCAAGAAAAAGAAATGCAAGAAAGCAAAATGGCTGTCTGAGGAGGCCTTATAAATAGCTGTGAAAAGAAGGGAAGAGAAAAGCAAAGGACAAAAGGAAAAATATATTGATTTGAATGCAGAATTCCAAAGACTAGCAAGGAGAGATAAGAAAGCCTTCCTCAGTGATCAGTACAAAGGAATAGAGGAAAACAATAGAATGGGAAAGACTAGAGATCTCTTCAAGGAAATTAGAGATACCAAGGGAACATTTCACACAAAGATGGGCTCGATAAAGGACAGAAATGTTATGGACCTAACAGAAGCAGAAGATATTAAGAAAAGGTGGCAAGAATACACAGAAGAACTGTACAAAAAGATCTTCACAACCCAGACAATCACGATGGTGTAATCACTCACTTAGAGCCAGACATCCTGGAATGTGAAGTCAAGTGGACCTTAGGAAGCATCACTACGAACAAAGCTAGTTGAGGTGATAGAATTCCAGTTGAGCTATTTCAAATCCTGAAAGATGACACTGTGAAAGTGCTGCACTCGATATGCCAGCAAATTTGGAAAACTCAGCAGTGGCCACAGGACTGGAAAAGGTACGTTTTCATTCCAATCCCAAGGAAAGGCAATGCCAAAGAATGCTCAAACTATGGCACAATTGCATTCATCTCACACACTAGTAAAGTAATGCTCAAAATTCTCCAAGCCAGGCTTCAGCACTATGTGAACCATGAACTTCCAGTTGTTCAAGCTGTAATTAGAAAAGGCAGAGGAACCAGAGATCAAATTGCCAACATCTTCTGGGTCATGGAAAAAGCAAGAGAGTTCCAGAAAAATATCTATTTCTGCTTTATTGACTATGCCAAAGCCTTTGACTGTGTGGATCACAATAAACTGTGGAAAATTCTGAAAGAGATGGGAATACCAGACCACCTGACCTGCCTCTTGAGAAACCTGTATGCAGGTCAGGAAGGAACAGTTACAACTGGACATGGAACAACATACTGGTTCCAAATAGGAAAAGGAGTACATCAAGGCTGTATATTGTCACCCTGCTTATTTATTCTAAGCAGAGTACGTCATGAGAAACGCTGGGCTGGAGGAAGCACAAGATGGAATCAAGATTGCTGGGAGAAATATAAATAACCTCAGATATGCAGATGACACTACCCTTATGGCATAAAGAGAAGAACTAAAGAGCCTCTTGATAAAAATGAAAGAGGAAGAGTGAAAAAGTTGGCCTAAAGCTCAACATTCAGATAACTAACATCATGACATATGGTCCCATCACTTCATGGGAAATAGATGGAGAAACAGTGGAAACAATGGCTGACTTTATTTTTCTGGGCTCCAAAATCACCTTAGATGGTGATTGCAGCCATGAAATTAAAAGACGTTTAGTCCTTGGAAGGAAAGTTATGACCAACCTAGATAGCATATTAAAAAGCAGAGACATTACTTAGCCAACAAAGGTCCATCTAGTCAAGGCTATGGTTTTTCCTGTGGTCATGTATGGACGTGAAAGTTGGACTATAAAGAAAGCTGAGCACCAAAGAATTGATGCTTTTGAACTGTGGTGTTGGAGAAGATTCTTGAGAGTCCTTTGGACTGCAAGGAGATCCAACCAGTTCATCCTAAAGGAGATCAGTCCTGGGTGTTCATTGGAAGGATCAATGTTGAAGCTGAAACTCCAATATTTTGGCCACCTGATGTGAAGAACTAACTCATTGGTAAAGACCCTGATGCTGGGAAAGATTGAGGGCAGAAGGAGAAGGCGACGACAGAGGATGAAATGGCTGGATGGCATCACCGACTTGATGGACATGGATTTAGGTGAACTCCAGGACTTGGTGATGGACAGGGAGGCCTGGTATGCTGCAGTTCATGGGGTCACAAAGAGTCAGACATGGCTGAGCAACTGAACTAAACTGAACTGAAATGAATAGGTTACACTAGTCCTACAAAATGAATTATGGCATTTTTAGATTTTTCTAAATTCTGTGGTAGATTGTATTGGACATATATGTTCTTTTGAAAGTTTTAGAAATAATCATGCAGAAAAATTCTGGCCCCAGAAGAACTGCTGGTTATAAATCTTTGAAAATTTGTCTGATTCTATTGGTCTGTTTAGATCTGCTATTCCTTTTCAGATATATTATTTTTTAAAATATACATAAGTGCATGATTTTCCATTACAATTATTATTTGCCAATTTGTTACCAAGAGTTGTGTGCAGTGCTCTTAACAATCTCTATCATGGTTTTAATCCCACTTATTCTTCCAATTAGTTTTTATTTATTTTGAATATTTCCATAGATTCATACATTGAGTACTCTTTCAATTAGAATCTGACTCATGTCCATGCTGTTTTACATTATGGCCCCAGAATCTAGATTATTATTGAAATATGATAGACAATAACTCTACATTTAATGCATTGTTTATTTTTTCTTAAATAATCCATTTGGGCCTAATATTTGTCTTTGATTACAGCTTTTACCACATCTTATAACATTTTATATAAAATATTTTCAAAGTTAAAGTGAAACAACAGCACTAATAATATTTATTTGATTCAGTTTTTAGATTTTCTTTTTGAATTTTCAAGTAGTTGTGTTCTATTCTGCTGTAATTATAGATTTCCATTTTTATCACTTCTGGTTCAAGAATGCACCAATTCTTTTAATTATCATTTCTTTTGCTCAACGTGCATTGAAATCTGCTTGATGGCCTGTTATTGATCAATTCTTATACTTGAGATTGAGTAAAACTGTATTATATTTTTTACAGAAAGTTAAGTAGGATTCAAAGACCTATTAACCTAAGTAATTCTAGCTTTCAAATACAATATATACTCTCATTTTTATCTTTGCCATATACCAAGAGTTAACAAAATTTATTGAAAATCAGGTTACTTTCCATACTCTTTAAATGTGTAATAAATTTTGATATGCATATTTTGATGTTGTTACCTTGCACGTAAATGTACATTAGTGTAACTTCCACTTCCAGTCAAGATAAAGTAACTTGAACCAGATTTACCCTCTCACCTGAGATAACCAGAGCATGGACATAATATGTGAGGGCAGCAGTTTTCACAATCCTGATTATCAGGAAATGAAAGTCTCTGAGAAACGAGAGACAAATTAGGTGAACCCCTCAATTTCTCCAGTCTAGTGTCTTAAGACAATTTAGTAAGAAAGATTTTCACAGGGGAACCCAGGTAGAGCATGGCAGACTCCCTGAGTTATGAAGACAGTAGTGAGAGTTGGAGAGAGACCAAGGCAGCTGAAGTTTCTAGGACAAAATATGAGGGAGGAGATGGTTACAGAGAGAGCAAGGAAAGGAGAGAGCTGCCGAGGGTTTCCCTTGAGTAATTAGTTGAGTACTGATCAGCCATGACAGACATTATTCTCATTGTCTTCTTTGTACTTATCAATACATATTCAAGTTTTGTTTAGTATTCCTCATAAACTATAGCATCAGGTTTACAATATTTCAGATTTTCACAACTAGACAGCGAATAGTGGAATTATTACCTCTCATCATTTTTGTTCTCTTTCTATATATGTTCTATATATATCATATCATATATATATGATATATATATGATTCAAGCTATTTCTAGAGCAACTTAATAGCACAGTTGTTCATCTTGAAGGGGTGACGAACAAAACGTTTCTTACATATTTTCACATAAGCTGCTTTTCAGCAACAGTGAAAGTTCAAATTGGAATATATTATTTTGTTCTTTAGATCTGTCACTTAATAATGGTGAATTCTTGGAAAGATTCTCAATCTACTGAAAATTCACTTTTCCATCTACAAAATCTGGATACTAATAATGGTTACCATGCAGATATATTGGAAGAATCAAGGATAATAAGTGAAGAATTTTGAGAATTGTGAAGTTCTATGAGCATATACTATAAAATATCAAATTATTTTTATTCTGAATAAATTACTTTTTGAACCTTCTCTAAAGGTTTTACATCAGTGCTTTTTAATTTCATTTTGCTTGTTTGCATAAATATTTCCTTTCTTTTAATTTTAACTGAAATATAGTTGATTTGCAATGCTAGTTTCAGGTCCACAGCAAAGTGATTCAGTTATACATTTATACACAAATTTATATATTATTTTTTACATTCTCCTTCATTCTGTTTTTCCCATTCTCCTATTACAAGCCACTGAGTATAGTTCCCTGTGCCATATAGTAGATCTTTGTTGGTTATCTATACATAGCAGTATGTACATTTTAATCCCAAACTCCTTATTTATTGCTCTTCCCCTCCTCTCCTTAGGTAACTGTAATGTTGTTTTCTATGTCTGTGAGTTTATTTCTGTTTTGTAAATAAGTTCATGTGGTTCCCTGGTGGCTCAGATAGTAAAGAATCTGCCTGCAATGCAGGAGTCCTGGGTTCAGTCCTAAGGTTGGGAGGATCCCCTGGAGTAGGGCATGGCTACCCACTCCGGTATTTTTGCCAGGACAATTCCATGGACAGAGAAGCCTGTCAGGCTACAGTCCATGGGGTCGCAAAGAATCGGACATGACTAGGCACCTTTCACCTTCAGTGGCTCCACATATAAGTGATATCATATGACACTGGTCTTTATCTGGCTTACTTCGCTTGGTATGATAATCTCTAGGTTCATTCATGTTGCTGTGAATGATATTGTTTCATGATTTTTATTTCTGAGTTATATTCCATTGTATATATGTACCACATCCTTTTTATTCATTCCTCTGTCATTGGTCTTTGAAGTAAATATTTTCTTAAAAGGTTTTAAATCTTTGTTCTCTGACCTAGTCTTGCTGCTGCTGCTGCTAAGTCGCTTCAGTCGTGTCTGACTCTGTGTGACCCCATAGACGGCAGCCCACCAGGCTCCTCCGTTCCTGGGATTCTCCAGGCAAGAACATTGGAGTGGGTTGCCATTTCCTTCTCCAATGCAGGAAAGTGAAAAGTGAAAGTGAAGTCGCTCAGTCATGTCCGACTCGTAGCGACCCCATGGACTGCAGCCCACCAGGCTCCTCTGCCCATGGGGTTTTCCAGGCAAGAGTACTGGAGTGGGGTGCCATTGCCTTCTCTGACCTAGTCTTAAAACCGTTTTTTAAAAGGAAAGGAATTTTTTCCCTTATTTAAAATGTTGTTAAGCTCTTATTGCCATACATCATGTTATGAAGAATACATGTATTTGGTAGATATGTCTTTTTTTCACAGAACCTATAGTATGAGGGAAAGAGTAGCAGAGGATTAGAATATGTTTAAAATAATGTTTTAGGGCTGATATATGTGCTAATGATCATGGAGGAAAGAGTGCCTCATGCTACCTTGGAACACTTTTGACAGTTTTATAGAGTAAATGACAGTAGACCTGAGTCTGGAAGGATGTTCAGAAATTATCTAGTTTATTATCTTAGTTTGGGTTTTCTAAAAGCAGGTTGCCAGATGAGGATTCTTGAGAAGCTGGCTTATTGCAGGAGTGTTCTCATAAGAAGGAGAAGGAGGGAACTAGGATAGGTTGGGGGAAGAAAAGAAAGAAAGATTGCACGTTAAGCTGGAGATTGGCCTCACGTTGGTCCCACGGGAAGTTCTGAAGCAGGAACTGCACTGTTTGGTCCCACTTTGCAGCAAAAGGGCAATCTTCTGTGCCCCTGTATCATTTACTAATAGGTTATCACTTCAGGCAGTTCAGGTTGTCACTTCAGGAGGTGTGGTTAATTTCCCAGCCAAGGCAAATCCTGGTCAGCAGTTCTCTCTCTGGAGAAGTGGATGGCTGTTACCCAATAGCACTGGAGTTAGAAGTTCTGTCCACTGACTCTTTAAAAAGCATCTAGACAGAACACTAATAGCCTCAACTATTAACATATAGACAAAAATGGAAAGGATATTCAAGGCAAAGAAAATAGCATGCAGAAAACGTGAGCATGCACTACAGGCCATAATTTAGATTCTTTTAGCATTTTATCACATAAATGAATACATGATGATATGTAAAATATTCATAATACAATTATATATACACAATATAGACAATACATATAATATATGCATACATACACATGCACACACCATGAGAAATATGGTTGAAATAAATATCACCAATGGCCTTGAAAAATGAACAAAGTTCAGACTTTAACCTCTAGGTAGTAGAAACCTACTTTTCTCTTTCATATCCATGATAGGAATAGGTAAAAATATTGACTAGGACAGTGTTATGGCATGCCTCTAAAACTCTTCTGATGTTTGACTCTGATTCATGAACCAGCTATCTTGGGAATTATGTTGTTTAATAGTCCATATTACCTAAGTGTCCTCATATTCTCCATGGGAATAACATAAAAGACTTTCTGAAATAATATTTGCTATTATCTTTATAAAAAAACTGTCTCTTTCAAGAATTTTGTAAGCTACAGAGAACCAAAATTTCTACGTAACTATTTTAAAGAATCAGAAAAATATACTAACGTAATAAGAAGACCATGGAGACAAGCACCTCCAGGATTGATGGATTCAGCTCTGGCATGATGTTATCAAGGACCCTAGTTTTTTATTGACCTGCCCCATCACCCTATGTGTCACTGATCTTTCAATATCATAATACATGTATCTTAGTACCATTTATAATAGTCCAATAATACATTCAGTGGGAAAAGAATGTATTTTCTTCTGTATTTCACTTTTTATTTCTGAGAAGAAACATCTTTCACAAAATAACCTCAATAAGTCTATTCCCTCATATTTTATTTGTTAAAATGATTTGCCTCCATGCCCAAACCAGTCACTAACAAGAGACATAACATCACTGTGACTGACTTCAGCTAATCATGTTTCTGTCTCTATTTAGACATGGTTGCAATCTATATTAAGCGTAGTTCTGTGAATAAAATCAGGACTCTATTAGGAAGACAAGAGAAAATGTTGGTTGAGTATGCAACTAACAATCCTAATATGACAGAAAAATTTATAACAAAAATACCACCCCCCAAAATGAGATTAGGTTGGTATGACATTATAGTGAACACATTAGTTTCTAGTAAAAGTACATGTTGGTCGCTCAATCATCCCCGGCTCTTTGTGACCCCATGGACCACAGCCCATGAGGCTCCTCTGTCCATGAGATTTTTCCAGGCAAGGATGCTGGAGTGGGTGCCATTTCCTTCTCCAGAGGATCTTCCCAACCCAGGGATCAAACCCAGGTCTCCGGTACTGCAGGCAGATTCTTTACCGAATGAGCTACAAGGGAAGCCCAATAGTCACGGCATTCTATTCTAAACCATCTCAAAGCATCTCTGTTTGGAGCAGAAACAAGTATAGCCAAAGTGATTATACCATAAACAGTGAATTGAATGACATCAGAAAACAAGCAGTTTTCTGTACTAGATCTGCTCCTCATTATTGATGTGCAGTGAAGAGATTCAACCTTAACAAATGGTCAACAGTCTGACAGGCATTGCCAGTATACAGCCCATCTTCTAAGAATATAATTTTTTCCTGGTATCTGCAGTGATTAAATTAAAATTCATCCTAACCATATGTTACAGAAACTCCCCTTCTAAATACTGAATCTTTCATGGAATCATGGCACACTGGTGCCATTGCAGAAATATGGTAAGATGTCTGTGAGTAATAATGTCCAGGGTCTGAATCCCAAATTAAGGAGGGGCAAGCAGTCCAATCAAAGCACTTAGTGGGAAGGGCCAGGCCAAAAATCAGGATCTATGCAATAAAAAAGAGCTAACATTTACAGGGTGCTGGCAAAGTGCTAGTATCACTTCTAAGTGCTTTTCACCATTTGTAAATAGGATTTTAATCTTTACCTATTACCTAAGTGCAATTTCCATGCCCATTTAGCAGAGGAGGAAATTGAAATGCTGACAGGTTAAATAATGTTTTCTAACTCATGCAGCCAGGAAGTGTCAGAGGCATGAGTTAAACCTAACAACTGGATTTCAGGGTCCAGGGCCTTAACTGCAGTACTATTTATCTGCCAGTAACAGACCTTATGGGACTTCCCTGGTGGCTCAGTTGAAGAAGCAGGGTGAGAAAGGATGAATAAGTAGGGCACAGAGGGTGTTTATGCAGTGAAATTATCCTGTAAGGTACTGTAATGGTGGATTCATGTCATTATACATTGACCAAAGCCTAGGGAATGTACACCAAGATTGGATACTAATATAAACTATGGGTTTTTGGCTGATTATGGTGCATCAGTGTAGGTTCATTGATTATAACAAATGTGCCACTCCAGTGCTGGCTTTTGAAAGTGGGAGAGGCTGTTCATATGTATCTGTAGGGATGTATGGGGAATTCCTGAAACTTTCTCTCAATTTTGCTGTGACTTCCAAACTGCTGTAAAAAATAATGTCTATTAACTAAAACCAAAACAAAATAAACATCCAGTTTCTCCTCTGGGCAGCTCCCCAGTTTAGATAAATCCACTTCTTGTGGTATTCAGAATTTAGATGCCCACAGTTATGAACAATAATTGGTAATATTTATTGACCATTCACTCTGTGCCAAGTTCTAAGTTCTTTTGTAGTATTAAAAGCAAAAAGAAGTACCTTAAAAGAGATAACATTAAAAATATATATATATATATTTTTTACTCACAGGTCTGGTCAGGAGGCTGTTCTGAGAGTGGCCTTGTACCCTGGATTCAGGAGAGTGTGCATCATCTTATAACAGCAAATTGTAAAGCAGATCTGAGCTCCAGCGTAACCCACTTTGTTAGTGAAAATGGTGAGGGAGGTGTATTGACAGACTGCGACTCTGTGCTGTCTTTAATTATGTCTCCTTCAGAACTTTGTTGCTTCTGGTATAATAAAGTATGGAAGAATGTTACTTTTACTCTAGGGCCCGGCAGAACTTCTTCCTCTCCTAGAGTAGCTTGTAACTGTATGTGTGGAGGGGAGCAGGTGTGATGGACAACACAGGAAGCCACGCTGAGCACCCCTGGAAGTGACTGTCCTTCACATCACAGGCATAACACTGAACAACCTAGAGATGCACAAACAGTAGAATTTAGAAGTAGCAGTACTGTCTTTATGTAATAAAGGAAGCATTTTTAACTTAAAATATATATATATATATTCTTGATGATTTGATATTTTTCTCATTTTTTTTCCTTCTTTATTGTTCAATACAATACAATACACGAGAATGGAAAAGGTCAGTTTTCATTCTAATCACAAAGAAAGGCAATGGCAAAGAATGCTCAAACTACCGCACAATTGCACTCATCTCACACGCTAGCAAAGTAATGCTTAAAATTCTCCAAGCCAGGCTTAAAAGGTACGTGAGCTGTGAACTTCCAGATGTTCAAGTTGGATTTAGAAATAGCAGAGGAACCGGAGATCATATTGCCAACATTCACTGGATCATCGAAAAAGCAAGAGAGTTCCAGAAAAACATCTACTTATGTTTTATTGACTATGCCAAAGCCTTTGGCTGTGTGGATCACAACAAACTATAGAAAATTCTTGAAGAGATGGGAATACCAGACCACCTGACCTGCCTCCTGAGAAATCTGTATGCAGGTCAAGAAGTAACAGTTTGAACTGGACATGGAACAACAGACTGGTTCCAAATTGGGAAAGGAGTACATCAAGGCTGTATATTGTCACCCTGCTTATTTAACTTGTATGCAGAATACAGTAACAGAAATGCCGGATTGGATAAAGCACAAGCTGGAATCAAGACTTTTAGGAGAAATCTCAATAACCTCAGATATGCAGATGACACCACACTTATGGCAGAAAGCAAAGAAGAACTAAGGAGCCTCTTGATGAAAGTTAGAGAGGAGAGTGAAAAAGTTGGCTTAAAGCTCAACATTCAGAAAACGAATATCATGGCATCTGGTCCCATCTCTTTATGGCAAAAATATGGGAAAACAATGGAAACAATGATAGACTTTGTTTTGGGGGGCTCCAAAATCCCTGCAGATGATGACTGCAGCCATGAAGTTAAAAGATGCTTGCTCCTTGGAAGAAAAGTCATGACCAACCTAGACAGCCTATTAAAAAGCAGAGACATTACTTTGCCAACAACGGTCTGTCTAGTCAAAGCTGTGGTTTTTCCAGAAGTCATGTATGGATGGTAGAGTTGGACTATAAAGAAAGCTGAGCACCAAAGAACTGATGCTTTTGAACTGTGGTGTTGGAGGAGACTCTTGAAAGGCCCTTGGACTGCAAGGAGATCCAACCAGTCCATCCTAAAGGAAATCAGTCCTGAATAATCACTGGAAGGTCTGATGCTGAAGCTGAAGCTCCAACACTTTGGCCACCTGATTCAAAGAACTAACTCCTTTGAAAAGACCCTGATGCTGGGAAAGATTGAGGGCAGGAGGAGAAGGGGACGACAGAGGATGAGCTGGTTGGATTGCATCACTGACACAATGGACATGAGTAAACTCCGGGAATTGATGATGGACAGGGAAGCCTGGCGAGCTGCAGTCCATGGGGTCGCAAAGAGTTGGACATGACTGAGTGACTGAACTGAACTGATTATTCAATAAATTTAAAAAAGTATAATTTTAATGCCCTGCATGGGAAGAATGAATAAACATTCTTAGTACATAGAGTTAAGATATATCTCCAGTTTTGCTCTGCTTTTCTGACATTGTTTTAGCTGTCCACAGTCTTTTGTGGTTCCATACGAAATTTAGAGCTGTTTTTTTCTATCTCTATAAAAACATCAGTGGAATTTTCATAGAAATTGCATTGAATCTATAGATGATTATGAGTAGCATGGACATTTTAATATTTATTCTTCTGATTCATAAACATTGATTCTTCTGATTGATTAAATCTGTTGAAGCTTTCTATTGAATTTTTTTCAGTTTAATCATTGCATTCTCCAGCATTTTAAAACAGTTTTTATTTTGTCATTGAACTACTCAGTTTGTACATTCATTGTTTTCCTACTTTTGTTTAGAGGTCTGTCTGTCTGTCTCTTCCTGTGGTTGACAACTTCTTAAGAGGATTATTCTGAATTCGCTCTCAGTTCACTGTACTCTATTTCTTTAGGTCAGTTATTAGAGCTTTTTGAGTTCCCATCAGAGGTGTCATGTTTACCTGATTCTTTGTAATCTTTGTGTTTGTATCTACACATTTGAGTAAGCAGTCTCTTCTAGACTTTATAGGTTTACTTTGTCAAGGAAAGACATTTTCCAGTCACCTCAGCTTGAGGTACTGGATGTATCAGTTTGTAGTGTCCATGAGTAGGCTGCCTTGCTATCCGGCCCTCTGGTTAAGGGGTCAGTGCCTGTGCTCTGAGATAGAGAGTGAGGTGACCCCATGTTTGGGTGGGCCTGCTGGCTGAGCTCCACATTCAAGTAGGGCCACTGCTCAGGGAGGGCTGTTGGTTGTACTCCACCATTAGGTGGGGCCAATAGCTGGGCTCTGCAATCACCCATGGTCAAGTGGGGCTGCAGGCTTGCTCCCCAGCTCCAGTAGTGCCTCTGGCTGACTTCACCTTGATGCAGAGCCACTAACCGACTCTGCATTCAGGCAGAGCCCAGTCCAGGCTTTGCATTAAGATGGGGCTTCACGGGCTTCACTATCAACCAGACCACTCTCTGTGCTCTTCTGTTGGAAAGGTTGCTGGCTGGGCTCTCTGGTCAAGCGAGTTCAAACTATGCCCCCAAGTTAGATGAGACTGGAGACTGTTTCCCAGTTCTACAAAGTTGCCCTTTATGTTTTCTGGTCCTCAGGGGCTGCAGGCTGTATTCCGCCATTGGTTGGGGTCACGTTTTCTAACTGCGTAAGGCTGCAGGCTATGTTCAGCATTAGGGAAGGATCATAGATTGAACTCCACTACTGCGTAGGGTTGTAGGCTGGACTCCATTGGTGGGCAATTATGTGGCTGGTTTCCGGGGTTGCTAAGGGTTTCTATTCGGGCCCCCTAGTTATGAGGGTTCAATGCTCAATGGTTCAGCAGGAATACTGGCTTGACTCCCTCTTGAGCAGGGCTGTAGAACCCAGGTAGAATCATAGCCAGGCTTCTCTTGGAAGCAGGACTGGAAACACTGTTTAGAAGTTGGACAGGGCAACTTTGCTGCAATTATGCTTTTCCTTGCCCTGGTCAATGGTAAGATGTTCAAGAGGAAAACGTCAGTAGAGGGGAAATTTCTTAATCTATATGTAGTCACGCTTTCCAAAATTATTAAAAATTTAAGGGCCGTTGCAAACAGAAAAATAGCTATGAGTATGCAGGTATGTCCATGTAAGAATGTTCATCATCATATTTTATAATATAAAAATTTAGAAATCATCTAAAGAGCCATTAATAGGAAATTGGTTGGACACATTGTTTCATCAACCCCGAAAGTGGAGTACTACTTTTTGTCATTTTAATAAATGAAGTAAATTTGTTTTAAAAAAAATAGTTATGTAGCAATAATAATTATATTAATAGCTAGAATACACTGATTGCTTTCTAATTGCTGGGCAATGTGTTAAGTGCTTACTGAATCATATAGAATCCATACAGTAACCCTATGAGAGAGATACTATCCTTATTTTGCAGCTTCTTCTCGTTGTTTAGTTCCTAAGTCATGTCCGACCCTTTGGGACCCCATAGACTATAGCCCACCAGGCTCCTCTGTCCATGGGATTTCCCAGGCAAGGATTCTAAAGTGGGTTGCCATTTACTCCTCCAGGGGATCTTCCCGACCCAGGAATTAAACCTGGGTCTCCTGCATTGCAAGCAGATTCTTTGCTGACTGTTATGAGGGAAGCCCAAATAGGCAAGGAAAAAGTTAAGTAACTGGCCCATTAATCCAGTGAGAGTGGAGAACACAGTATGTATGTCCAGGTAATTTAATTACAAATCTCATGTGCATGGTTGGTACTTATTAGGTACCACATATTAATTTTAGAAAGCAGCAAATTAAAAAACTATTCTGTGTATTGTGATTCTACTTTGGAAAAAAGTTTGTGTGTTTTAAAAGATAGAAGTATGTATTAAACAGGGGATGGAAATGGGAAGGGAAATTCAAATTACTGAATAATACATACCTAACAATACCAGCGGAGAAGGCAATGGCTCCCCACTCCAGTATTCTTGCCTGGAAAACCCCATGGATGGAGGAGCCTGGTAGGACGCAGTCCATGGGGTTGCAAAGAGTTAGACAGGACTGAGCGACTTTACTTTCACTTTTCACTTTCATGCATTGGAGAAGGAAATGGCAACCCACTCCAGTGTTCTTGCCTGGAGAATCCCAGGGACGGGGGAGCTTGGTGGGCTGCTGTCTATGGGGTCACACAGAATCGGATATGACTGAAGCGACTGCAGCAGCAGCAGCAGCAACAATGCCAGAAGCCTTTCAAATTATAGGATAGAAATATGATTTAATATTCTTTTGCCAGAAAAAAAAGAAAAAAAAAGGTGCTCTCAGAAGTGACAGGAGAGCTTAAAGACGCGTTTGATTTGCATTTCTTTGATAATGAGTGATGTTGAGCATCTTTTCATGTGTTGTTAGCAAACTAGTACAGCCACTATGGAGAGCAGTGTGGAGATTCCTTAAAAAACTGGAAATAGAACTGCCTTATGACCCAGCAATCGCACTGCTGGGCATACACACTGAGGACACCAGATTTGAAAGAGACACGTGTACCCCAGTGTTCATCGTAGCACTGTTTATAATACCCAGGAAATGGAAGCAACCTAGATGTCCATCAGCAGATGAATGGATAAGAAAGCTGTGGTACATATACACAATGGAGTATTACCCAGCCATTAAAAAGAATACATTTGAATCAGTTCTAATGAGGTGGATGAAACTGGAGCCAATTATACAGAGTGAAGTAAGCCGGAAAGAAAAACACCAATACAGTATATTAACACATATGTATGGAATTTAGAAAGATGGTAACAATAACCCTGTATGCGAGCCAGCAAAAGAGACACAGATATATAGGACAGTCTTTTGGACTCTGTGGGAGAAGGAGAGGGTGGGATGATTTGGGAGAATGGCATTGAAATGTATAATATCATATAAGAAACGAATCGCCAATCTAGTTTCAAAGCAGGGTGCAGGATACTTGGGGCTGGTGCACTGGGATGACCTGGAGGGATGGTGTGGGGGAGAGGTGGGAGGGCGGTTTGGGATTGGGAACACGTGTACACCTGTGGCGGATTCATGTTGATGTGTGGCAAAACCAATACAATATTGTAAAGTAAAAAAAAAATAGTAATAATAAATAAATAAAAAATTTTTAAAAATAAATAAATAAATAAAGATGCATTTGAGGTAAAGAGTTTACCTGTGCACAGCAAAGGTTTCTGCTCTCCAGTCCTGGAAGGGCCTCCCCAATCTGATCATCTCGGTGCATGACGGATCTGCTGTCACATTTACTTCTAGAAAAGTTACATTGGTTTCTGAACAGGAGGCAGAGAGAGACGTTGAGATGGCAGAATCAGAATCGGTAATGGTGAGTTTAGAAGGACGTAGGGGATTTCTTTGATCTCCCAGAAGAAAGGATGGTGGGGTGGGGAGCAAGGAAGCTTGTTCCTTCTCTGTCTCTAATATGGGTGTGAGGTGGGTGGGGAGAGACTTGGAGGGATTTATGGTCCTGGCCTCATGGAGAAAATGGTATTCACAGCTCAAAATTCTCATTAAACTGCTGAAGCCTGGTGGCTCCTCACAGGAGGAGGCGGCAGGATTCTGACAATAACAGTCAGTGGATGGATGTAACTATTCAGCTACTGGGAAGCAACTGAATCTTTGAAAAAAGGTTCATGATTAGAGCCCAGCAGTTTTGACACAGTGTAATCAAGCTGTTAAGAAACATGGGATAGTAGGCAATAAGCTTGTCAAAAGAATAAAACCCGCATACATTCAGGTAAAGCTGAGATACAGGCTTTTGGAAAGAGGAAAGTAAATTAGCCAAACTAATTTCAGGCAGCATTGTTTTCATTTGATTCAACTAATTAAGACGAATAAATGTTCGTATCTTAGAAAGGTTAAAAAAAAAAAAAAAAAACCTGCTCATAGGCATTAAATACCCCAAAGAAAAGCAATTCCAAATTGGAGACAAGGAAGTAAATCGTTATCTGAAAATGGAAGTGATGAAATATTCAAAAGTGAATTTTTGTTATTTTGAGTAGTCGGTCGTGTTGTTTAAGATATTTGTTGTCCAGTGGTTCAATTCAAAATCTTTTCTTTGTTGAAAAGGAAAAACATATTTCTAACTATGAAAATAAAGTTGTTTGTATATAGCTGAGCTGTTACAATTAACACCAACTCATAATAGTCATTAAAGCTTATTGGATGGTTATAATGTGGCAAGCAATAATCTAAGCATTTTATTCACATCCATTCATTTAGTCCTCACAAAAAACCTAAAATGTAAGAACCAGCATTAGGTCCTGTTTGAAGAGGAAACACTGAAGCACATGTCAGTTAAGTAATTTACACTTAATCACACAGAGAGTATTTATTAAAGCCAAGCCTTTGACCTGGGAAATCTGGCCCCAAAATCTCAGTTCTGAGCTATGCTAGTCTCTCTATAATAGCCTAACACTGGAAACAGCTCTAAAATAACTAACTATGCTAGTTTAAAATATGCCTACAAATTCTCTGTTCCTCTTCCTTTTCAAGAGGTGGATCCTAATTACGTACTCCAGAGTGCAGACTAGAATTAGTGGTTCACTTTGTTTTTTTAGATTGTTTTCGTTTTTATGTGGACCATTTTTAAAGTATTTCTTTTTTAATGTGTTAAAATATTGCTTTTTGGGTTTTTGGCCTTGTGGCTCTTATCTCCCTGACCAAGGACTGAATCCTCACACCATGCATAGAAAGTCAAAGTGTTAACCATAGGACTGCCAGGGAAGTCCTAGTGATTCACTTTAATGAATGGATAAAAAAGAGAAAATGACCATGTGAGACTTCCAAGACTAGGTCATCAAAGCCAGGGTGGTCCCAACCTTCCTCTCTCCTGAATCACTCAGGGAGAGCCAGATAACACATCTTGAGGACATTTCAGCAGGGTATGGAAAGGCTCATGTATTCTTGGAAACCTTTTCTACAGTCTTAATTAATCCTTTGGATGACCCAATCTCCTAACATCCTGAGTGCAGTATAATGTAACCCGCCCAGCTAGTCTGCTTTTGAATCCCTGAACCATAGTAACTGTGAATTAATGAATGCATATGGTTTTCAACCATTATGTTTTTAGGATAAATTGCTATGCTTTTGATAACTAATATAATACTTCTGAAGAAGTATTTTAAACTCATTTGACATTATTTAGTTACAAAATGCATAGTGAAATAAGTTAGATGCTACCTGTTCATAAACTAAAATCTGTGAATTCAGATATTTTACTTACAAAATAAATCAGAGAGCTCTGAAAATTAAAGAATACATTTTGCAGAAAGAGGCATCGCCAGTCTTACTTGATTAAAAGATCACTCAGTGAAAATTACTTAGAAAAGAATTTTGAAGAGATATTCTGATATACTTCTATTTTTTTATGTAGATTTTGAATTTTTTTGCTTAAAAGAGTAAGCTGATGTTTTAAGTTTTATCAGTCATACATAACTTTAATGAAGATTCAATGCATTAATTCATAGCAATCTAGATGGTAGGTGTCTAGCTTGATTCATTATTTACATAGTTTATACTCACCTGCATGTGTTTTTCTGACATGTTCTATTGGGAGCTGCTTGCTTATTGTTATTTACTTTGTTTTCTTCTCTCAGGAAATAAAGTACTGAGCAAATGTTGAACTCCCTCACAGCTGCCTTTCACTCTCCCCTTAAGGGGCACTTTTCTTAATCCCCAGTTTGGAACTAAAGGTTGGCTCACTGAGGAAATATATGCTCAAGATGAGACAATTTAGCTCTTCGCGTTTCCACAAGACACTTGGTTGTCTGCGTATAAATAAACAGCCTTAAGCTTTTCATTCCTGGATGGAGACCAGGTGCCTGAATCTTAGCATTTGGAATGTTTGTCATATGATAGACAACTCCAGGAGTTAGCACTTGACCTTTCAGTGCATTACTTCTTTGTTTTCTCACAATCCTATGAAAAAAGCTTCGGTTACTGTATCAATTTTTAAAGTGAGGAAAATGAGTCACAGAGAAGTTATTTTGCCGAAGGATGTATATCTAGTAAGTGGAAGATTACGGAATTAAAGAGACATTTCCTTGTCAAAATTCACCATGACTTCCACTATACCTATCTGGAAAATCATTCTTTTTGAAGAAATTTTGCATTAAGAGAACTAGTTTCAAAGAGTTCTTATACATTTTTAAATGTCCAGGGATGTTTGTGTATTCTATTGCTCAAGAAGAGAACCCCTTGGAGTCAGAACCACTTGCTATACTAAAAAGGAGAAGGGCCTCCAGGCTCTAATCACCCCCAACTTCCCACACTGACTTCCTAAGAGACTCTACACACTTATTCTCGTATCTCCGTTTTCTTTACCTGTAAAATTACAGTATTAATAGGCATTGAACTTCCTTATAGGGTTGCTAAAAGGGACTATGGATAAACTGTCTTGAGAATTTTTACAAACTTGGCCTCCAATGTAAATTTTAAACTCCAGCTTCTTATTAAACATTTTTGTTCTTTGCCTAATATGGTCGTAGTCCACAGGGTTTTGGATATTAAAAAAAAAAATGAGTTTCTTTTCAAAGAAATGCTTTCTTGTACTTTTACCAATTATTGCTGCTGCTGTTGTTCAGTTGCTAAATTGTGTACGACTCTGCAACCGTGGACTGCAGTGTGCCAGACTTCCTTGTCCTTCACTATCTTCTAGAGTTCGCTCAACTCATTTACCAATTATGGAGCTTGACAATTTAACGGATGTGTAAAGGAAGACTGAATTTAAATATCATCATAGGAAATAGTATGGCATTAAGACACAAGCTTGTTTCTCTGAGTTTTGGGGTGTTGATTTTATTAAGATGCTTGTTCAATAGGTGTCAATTTAACCCACATCTAGGCCATTGCTATGATAACAAGGTGCTGTGCTGTGAATGCAGAATAACAAGTTATAATCTTTTACTAATTACTTCTAAGGATTGTATAGCTACCCTGGGGCCAAAGTATCTTTCACATTTATCCTAGTTGGCAAATCGCTTATCTGTTGTGCTAGGAATGCTAGGAAAGTTCACCTTCTGGTGAGCCTGGGGAGACCTTAATTAAAGTCAATTGAGCTTCCGTGTCTGTCTTTGATACTAAAGGAGACATACTGATGAGTTCCCTTTGAAGACTGTCTCTGTGCTGTTTCACTGCCAGGTCAGTATTGACTTTTCCTTGATTTTCAAGGAAGCCATCTTTAGGAGGCCGGTCCATAGTAATTTTTCTTTCAATAACTAAGAAGTTCAAGGAATTTGGAGAGAAAGAACTAAATGGACATAAGCTGTCTTTGGAGGCATCTTCTTAAGCTGTGCTTTATTTTGGCATTGTCTTTTCTGCTTTCCTTTGAAACATGACAAAAGGCTAGTCCCAGATGTGGCTACCCTGTGGAGTGTGCATTTTAGCAGGGACGAGGAGGTGAGGAGACCAGTGAGGAGGCTCTGGAAGTCATCTGGATGAAACTGGGAGGAAGCTCATCCTGCCGAGGATGTCCTCAAGCTGTGCGTTTTGTTTCATGTTCACTATTTACAACATCTGAGCAAATTTTCAAGATGTTTTCTCTTCCTAAAATGAAAGTTTAAAAATGGCATTTATTAATTTCTGTGTTGAATACATACTTTATTAATTCATCTAACAAATATTTATTAGGGACTTAACAGCTAGTGTGCTTATTGCTGGGGATATAGTGGTGAACAAAGCAAGCTTTCCTTGCCTTCATGGAGCTTATACTCTATTATGGGAGTCAGATACAGACAATTAAACCAATGAATGCAAAGTTTGTAGTTGTGAGAAGTTATCTATGCCATTTGAAATGAACACAGAGAGTGAGAAGAAGCAGTCCAGAGAAGGAAATAGAATATGAAGAAGTTGGACAATGGGAAAGAGTTCAATGCATTAGAGAAAGAATGTCATGTGTCTCGAGCAGATTGAATTCAGGGAAATACAAGGAAGAAGGGTAGAGAGTCAAACAAGACTCAGATGTTACAAGCACTTGTGGAGTATGGTAAGGGATTTATATTTTATCAGGGAGTTTTTATATGATCCTATTAGTGTTTTAAGAACATCACTCTGGTTACTCTTTGGAGAATGGATTTTTGCAGGAGAAGAGCGAGAATGCTATAGATAGGCCTGGATAAGACCTGATGGATGACAAGTACTAGAGTCACGGGAGTGGCCACAGAGAGAAGAGGAAGTTCATATTTTGGAATTCAAATTATCTGTACTTGGTATCCTAAGTATATGCATATTAGACTTCCCCAGTGGCTCAGCGGTAAAGAATTTACCTGCAATGCAGGAGCTGCAGGAAATGCAGGTTCAATCCCTGGGTCAGGAAGATCCCCTGGAGAAGGAAATGGCAACCCACTCCAGTATTCTTGCCTGGAAAATCCCAATGGCAGAGAAGCCTGGCAGGCTACAGACCATAGGGTAGTGAAGAATTGGACATGACTGAAGTGACTTTACACACACACATATATTAGATTTCAGGCTTAAAATATTGTATATTCTGGCTATAAGAATACTGGAAGATTGGAGAGGAGCTATTGTGTATTGGAAGGGAAATTAAGGACTAAATGTTCAGTTTTGCACATTTAGGTATGTGATGCTTTTGTTACTAAGCTCACATTGCTCACCACATGACAGGTTAATAGTCAAGAGATGAGTTGTTGGGGCAAGGAATAGAGATTTTATTCAGAAATTTGGAAAACTGAGAAGATGATGGGGTCCTGCCCTTAAGAACTCTCTTGCCTGAGTTAGAATTCAGGCTCCTTTTATAATAAAAGGGGAGGGAGTAAAGTCAAACACTTCCTGGTTCCCATCAGCCTCCAGAGGGGATGTGTTAATTTCTTCCTCCCTTCAGTCATTCACAATAGGGCTTGGTCAGAATGCTTCCTGTGATCTAAATAAAGATATTTTAACTTAATGCTTTTACTGGGAATCAAGGTTCCCAGAGATGGGCCATTATGTGTAATTTCAGTTTATAGGCAGCATTCCTTTAGTGATTAACTTGTAATAGAATACAAAAGGTTCTTCCCTGTTATACTGTTGGGGCACCTACACGGAAATTTCCAAGATATATTTGGTATACAAGTTGGGAACTCGAATAAGAGATTGACTGCAGATCTAAATGTGGGAGTCACCTCATAGAGGCGCTTTGAAACCCCACACAAAGTAACAACATTATGAGGGATTTAACACAGAGAGCTAAGTGATGCAGGAAATAGCTCTGAGTAAGTCAAGATGTGGATCCTAGTAAGAGAATGAAAAACTAACACAGGAAGCTGAGAAGGAGCAAAGAGAAGGCAGCAAACAAGGAGAGTATGGTGACATGTAATCTAGACAACAATATGTAACAAGTTGTGTCAAATCCTAAGGAGAGACGTAGCAAAGATAACCATTAAAATAGTGCTTTAGATTTGTCAAAACAGTGGTTCTCTTTGTCTTTGGCCAGATCTGTAACAGTGGATTTGTAGGGACAGAAGCCATCATGGAAGGTAAAGGAAGGGAGAAAGCAGTGTCAGACCCCTCAATTATGTCTCTAATAATGTCTTAGTCACCCAAAGCACCATTGTGTCTATCATAAGTCATTTCAATGTGCAAATGACCCCTATTCTCTCTCCTTCGCTTCTCCACCTGGACATGCCTAAGATATCAGAGTCCTTTTCTTCCTTTGTTTACTTTTGTTGCAGCAATCTTTTTGCTCAGTTTTCATTTTTTTCTCCTCAGGTAAGGGTTGGGAAGCAAGAAGCTAGAGAGACAATGCTTTGTCACAGGGCGTATGTGTGACATGTTTTGTCACAGGCATGTATGCATGGGGAACACAGATATGCTATTCTTCAAAAAAGGACTCGCTCCTCAAAAGAAAGTTTGGTCATTGGAAGACTAGCTCTCAGTAGCTCAAGATATGTCTCACTCTAGAAAACTGCCTCAATCGAGACCACACCTTCAACTAGTAACTGAGAAGGGGATGTAAAGACTAGGTTATTTTTGCCCTAAAGCAGGCTTTCCTTATGGGCAATTTTTGTTTTAGAACTTTCCACAGAGTTGGCTAGGATTGTTGAACTTGCACTGAAGCTTGTATTATTCCTCCCAATCTTGCTTTTCCACCCCTCTCCTTCCTTTCACATCTGTTTACCCATTATAAATATCTCTCACCCCAGATTTTTTTTTTTAAAGCTTAATATAGAACAATGTATATGTAGAGGGGGACATTTAGCATCCTTTAATAATTTGTTTCCTCACATGAATTAAAATATACTGAAAATTTAAAAAACAAAATAATAGTCTTTTGGATTTTGGGGGTATTTCTATTTGATCTTTTTTTTTCTTTACACATTGTTTTTGTGGATTTGAGATTATATTGGACATGTATGTATATATGATTTAATATTCTCTAAATTGTCATTTATCTAATATTATCTAAATTATCATTTATCACCTAAAATCATAACATAAATGCTAAACACATTTATTACACTTGAATGTAAAAGTGTTAATTGTGGAACCTTCTAGGTGCTGAATACAATTTTATTTAACACTTTATAATCTAGAGGAAGGAATACAAAGTGAAATATAAAGCTACATGATAGAGCCCTTCTTCAAATAGACATAATGCATTAGTGGATTTCAAATAGATAAGTGCCAGGGAGAAAAGTGAGAAAAGAATTGCAGTGAGACAAATATAAAGTGATGCACCTGGAAATAATTGCTTCCAATCTCTCAACCCAGCAGCCAAAGTGATCTAGTTAAAATGTAAATCAGATCATACCGTTTAGCTGCAATAAGTTTTCTAGCTTATTGAACCAATTCAATCAGAAAAAATTGTAATATCCTTATATAATTGCTTAAAAGCCCCACCATCATATGACTTCTTATTTACTCCCAAGGTCCGATCTCTTTTTACTCCTCCCTTCACACATTGCACCATATTTACTGACTGAAGATTGTCAAACATGTATGCATATTTCCACTGTGGCCCTTTGCACCAGCTTTTTCCTCTGTGTGGTGAGTTTCTTCTCCGTATATCTACATGGCTCATGACCATACCTCTTTCAAATCTCATATTACTGAGCCTTTATCTAATAATTTGCAATTTTTTTTTCTTTTTTGACTGTCTAGCACAGCTTGTTGGCTCTTGATTCCCTGACCAGGGATTGAACCTGGGGCCAGGCAGTGAAAGTCCTAAGTCCTTAACCAATGGATCACCAGGGAATTTCAAACAATTCTATTTAAAATTGCAACTCCCATCCCTGCATTTCCCCATTCTCTTTCCTCTAGATTTTTTCACTGCCATGCACTAACCTATTTTAGTTATTTTGATTTTTTTTTCTATCTCTAACACTAGAATATAAGAGCAGACAATTTTGTCTGTTTTGTTAACTACTGTATCCCCTCACCTAACACAATATCCAATGCATATTAGGTATTCAATCAATATATTTTGGATGATTGAATAAATTACACTGTTAGTTTAAAAAATGTGAGCATTACACTTTTATCTATAGAAGTTTTAAATAGGAACAGTCTGAATTCCCACAGTTGAGCATGTGTCTATGTGAAGGAAGAATTCTGGTCAAAAGTATTCGATTTCTAGACAGGTATCTGTATACAATTTATAGAGGCAATCTACAGAGTAACTACGTTTAGAATTTTGATAATAAAGCATTTTTTATACAAAATACTGAAATATGAACCATGTTTCTTACAAGTATTCACAGTTTTCTAAGAAAATCTGTATAACTAAATTCATTAAAACTTTCATTTAAAGGAATTTTGTCAACAGGCCTTGATTGAAGAGAGGAAGTAAAACAGTTTTCTAAGAAGTATCTTTATTTTACATGTGGGGCCTACCTTTGTAACTTGTCAGGAAAGGAGAAGGATCTTTAATCAGGAATTCAATCTTGTCAAGCTTCTTAGTTTTCATCAGAGATAGGAGTGTTATATCTAGGTTGGTTGTCTTTAAAGCTTATGAACCTGTATTTAACTGATAATCCCAAATAGTAGATGCATTCTAGATTAATACATTCTCCACTATGATGTATCTCTCTACCACCAGATATTTGTCAAGTCTGAGCTAAGCAAAGAACCCCTTGAAGAACAGACTATCCATTTGTTTAAATATTCGAAAATGTATTCTTTTTTTAAAAACTGAAGTATAGTTCATTTACAATGTTGTGTTAATCTCTGATGTGCAGCAAAGTGATTCATTGATACATATGCTGTTTGTAGGTGCTAAGTTGCCTCAGTTGTGTCTGACTCTGTGACGCTATGGACTGTAGTCCATCAAGCTCTTCTGTCCATGGGGATTCTCTAGGCAAGAATGCTGGAGTGGGTTTCCATGCCCTCCTCCAGGGTATCTTCCTGACCCAGGGATAGAACCTGTGTCTCCTGCATTGCAGGCTGATTCTTTACCATAGAGCCACTGGGGAAGTCACCAGGGAAAATAAATCTATGTATACATTTTTTACAATATTATTTTCCATTATGATTTATCATAGGATACTGAATACAGTTCTATAGTTCTCTGTGCTATACAGTAGGACCTTGTTGTTTATCCATTCTATATTTAATAGCTTACATTTGCTAACCACAACCTCTCACTCCATCCCTTCCCCAGTACCCTCCCTCTTGGTAACCAAAAGTCTGTTCTCTAAGTCCATGAGTCTATTTCTGTTTCATAGATATGTTCATTTGTGCCATATTTTAGATTCCAAACATAAGTGATATCATATGCAATTTATCTTTCTGACTTATTTCATTTGGTATGATAATATCTAGGTCCATCCATGTTGCTGGAAAACTTGGTCAATTTCAGTCATCTCTGCTGCCTCCAGTCTTAGCTGATTCCCAAGGTAGATGATTCTCCAAACCTAGTCTTCTGCCCCCATGACTACTTGCAGTTGTCTCCAGAGAATATTAAGGTATTTCCTCCTCTTCCACCTTTCAAATTTTATATAAGCAGAACCCTACAGGGAAAGGCACAGTGGTGAGGCACAGTGGACAAGGAACACAAAACACCTAATTGCAAGCTCTAGGCTATTACTTATAAATTTAGTGGTTTATGAAAATGCATGGCAAGAAATGCCACTAGAATGATAATACAAGTTAGATGTTAAGAACCTTCTGACAGCACTGTCTGCCTACCTCCCTTCAGGATTAAACAGTTCATCACAGTTATTCTTGAGACAAGTGAATAGCTGAAGAACTTAATGGAAACTTAGAGAAGAAGTTATCAGCACATTTGGATGACCTAATTGCTTCTATATTTATTTTTTAAAGTGTATTTTTTATTCTGCTTGTGCTTGACTAACATGTTTGCATATAGTCCAGAGCTGTGGCTTAACCTTAAAATTTTAACCCTTTCCAACTTCAGTACTTATACAAATTGAACGTGGCAGAGCAATATTTTTAGTCATCTAGTACAGGGACCCTAAAGTCCAGGATCTAATGCCTGATGATCTGAGGTGGAGCTGATGTAAAATAATAGAAATAAAGTGCATAATAAATATAATGCATTTTGAATCCTCCGGAAAATATCCCCACCCACCCACTGCCAGTCTATGGAAAAATTTTCTTCCACAGAAATTGTTCTTGATGCCAAAATGGTTGGGGACCACTAATATACAAAAGGCATGCCCCAAAAGGCATTTCCCCCAAATAAGTATTATTGTATATCCTCCAGGCTGCAATGTTCTTTAGTAATTTATCATAAAACTACAGGACACTGGACTAGGGGTAAAAAAAAGTTTTGATAGCCTCCTCTCCAGTGAAAACCTTTGACCAAATTTATGATGGATGCATAGCAAAGATATCCATTCTCTTATTCTCTTGATAATTTTACAACTCTATTCTTTTGTTTCTAAAATAAATCTGTGCTTTATTATCTCATTTAGATAGCATTGTGTATTCTTCCTGGGATAAAAATATTAAATGTACAAACAAAAATAAACATTTCATTTACTGGCAAATTACAAAGGGTCAAGCAGGAGATGACAAGAGTGAATGTTGACATTTTAGGAATCAGAGAACTAAAATGGACTAGAATGGATGAACTTAACTCAGATGACCATTATATCTACTACTGCAAGCAGGAATCCCTCAGAAGAAATGGAGTAGCCATCATGGTCAACAAAAGAGTCCAAAATGCAGTACTTGGATGCAATCTCAAAAACAACAGAATGATCTCTGTTCATTTCCAAGGCAAACCATTCAATATCACAGTAATCCAAGTCCATGCCCCAACCAGTAACGCTGAAGAAACTGAAGTTCAACGGTTTTATGAACACCTACAAGACCTTTTAAAACTAACACCCAAAAAAGATGTCCTTTTCATTACTGGGGACTGGAATGCAAAAGTAGGAAGTCAGGAAACACCTGGAGTAACAGGCAAATTTGGCCTTGGAATGTGGAATGAAGCAGGGCAAAGACTAATAGAGTTTTGCCAAGAAAATGCACTGGTCATAGCAAACACCCTCTTCCAACAACACAAGAGAAGGCTCTACACATGGACATCACCAGATGGTCAACACCGACATCAGATTGATTATATTCTTTGCAGCCAAAGATGGAGAAGCTCTATACAGTCAACAAAAACAAGACCAGGAGCTGACTGGCTCAGATCATGAACTTCTTATTACCAAATTCAAACTCAAATTGAAGAAAGTAGGGAAAACCGCTAGAGCATTCAGGTATGACCTAAATCAAATCCCTTATGATTATACAGTGGAAGTGAGAAATAGATTTAAGGAACTAGATCTGATAGAGAGAGTGCCTGATGAACTACGGAATGAGGTTCGTGACATTGTACAGGAGACAGGGATCAGGACCATCCCCATGGAAAAGAAATGCAAAAAAGCAAAATGGCTGTCTGGGGAGGCCTTACAAATAGCTGTGAAAAGAAGAGAGGTGAAAAGCAAAGGAGAAAAGGAAAGATATAAGCATCTGAATGCAGAGTTCCAAAGAATAGCAAGAAGAGAGAAGAAAGCCTTCTTCAGCGATCAATGCAAAGAAATAGAGGAAAACAACAGAATGGGAAAGACTAGAGATCTCTTCAAAAAAATTAGAGATACCAAGGGAATATTTCATGCAAAGATGAGCTCGATAAAGGACAGAAATGGTATGGACCTAAAGGAAGCAGAAGATATTAAGAAAAGGTGGCAAGAATACATATAAGAACTGTACAAAAAGATCTTCATGACCCAGATAATCATGATGATGTGATCACTAATCTAGAGCCAGACATCTTGGAATGTGAAGTCAAGCGGGCCTTAGAAAGCATCACTATGAAGAAAGCTAATGGAGGTGATGGAATTCCAATTGAGCTGTTTCAAATCCTGAAAGATGATGCTGTGAAAGTGCTGCCCTCAATATGCCAGCAAATTTGGAAAACTCAGCAGTGGCCACAGGACTGGAAAAGGTCCGTTTTCATTCCAATCCCAAAGAAAGTCAATGCAAAAGAATTCTCAAACTACCACACAATTGCACTCATCTCACACACTAGTAAAGTAATGCTCAAAATTCTCCAAGCCAGGCTTCAGCAATACGTGAACCGTGAACTCCCTGATGTACAAGCTGGTTTAAGAAAAGGCAGCAGAACCAGAGATCAAATTGCCAACATCCACTGCATCATGGAAAAAGCAAGAGAGTTCCAGAAAAATATCTATTTCTGCTTAATTGACTATGCCAAAGCTTTTGACTCTGTGGATCACAATAAACTATGGAAAATTCTGAAAGAGATGGGAATACCAGACCACCTAACCTGCCTCTTGATAAATCTGTATGCAGGCCAGGAAGCAACAGTTAGAACTGGACATGGAACAACAGACTGGTTCCAAATAGGAAAAGAAGTACGTCAAGGCTGTATATTGTCACCCTGCTTATTTAACTGCATGCAGAGTATATCATGAGAAACGCTGGACTGGAAGAAACACAAGCTGGAATCAAGATTGCCGGGAGAAATATCAATAACCTCAGATATGCAGATGACACCACCCTTATAGCAGAAAGTGAAGAGGAGCTAAAAAGCCTCTTGATGAAAGTGAAAGAGGAGAGTGAAAAAATTGGCTTAAAGCTCAACATTCAGAAAACGAAGATCATGGCATCCGGTCCCATTACTTCATGGGAAATAGATGGGGAAACAGTAGAAACAGTGTCAGACTTTTTGGGGGTGGGCTCCAAAATCACCTTATATGGTGACTGCAGCCATGAAATTAAAAGATGCTTACTCCTTGGAAGAAAAGTTATGACCAACCTAGACAGTATATTCAAAAGCAGAGACATTACTTTGCCAACAAAGGTCCGTCTAGTCAAGGCTATGGTTTTTCCTGTGGCCATGTATGGATGTGAGAGTTGAACTGTGAAGAAGGCTGAGTGCTGAAGAATTGATGCTTTTGAACTGTGGTGTTGGAGAAGACTCTTGAGAGTCCCTTGGACTGCAAGGAGATCCCACTAGTCCATTCTGAAGGATCAACCCTGGGATTTCTTGATGCTAAAGCTGAAACTCAAGTACCTAGGCCACCTCATGTAAAGAGTTGACTCATTGGAAAAGACTCTTTTGCTGGGAGGGATTGGGGGCAGGAGGAGAAGTGAACAACTGAGGATGAGACAGCTGGATGGCATCACAGACTTGATGGACATGAGTCTGAGTGAGCTCTGGGAGATGGTGATGGACAGGGAGGCCTGGCGTGCTGTGATTCATGGGGTCACAAAGAGTCGGACACAACTGAGTGAGTGACTGAACTGAACTGAACTGAACCCCTATAATGAAAAGGACATGTTTTTTGGGTGTTAGTCCTAAAAGGTCTTGTCGGTCTTCATAGAAGCGTTCAACTTCAGCTTCTTTTATTTATCATTAGAATTTTTTCAAGAAGTAAATGGTGTGTAGATATTGTCTTAAGTGCTGAGGACTGTGGATTGTGCTGATAGATCCTGTTTTATGGGGATATTTGGAAAGGGTGGAATCTGCCCTGGAGGAAAACTGAATATTATCTCAGAGAGCTGGCAGTACATTCCTTGAGGCAGCCAGGTAGTGGAAAGATTACAGAGCAAGGAATCAGGAATCCTAGGTACAAGGTTTTGTCTGGAGTAATCCAACCTCATTTGTAAATGATTTAGTTGTAATAAACCCAATCCTGTAAAGAGATTATAGTTCTATGTTGGTGTTGTTTAGTCACTAAGTCATGTCCCACTCTTTGTGACCCCACAGACTGTAGCCCACCAGGCTCCTCTGTCCCAGGCAAGAATACTAGAGTGGGTTGCCATTTTCTTCTCCAGGGGACTTTCCCCACCCAGGGATGAAATCTGCATCTCCTGCATTGGCAGGTAGATTCTTGACCAGGGAAGCCCTGAACTTCCTAACTAAAAGAATTTTGGACAGCATGAAACATATGGTGGAAAGAATGAATAATGGTGGAGGCAGGAGAAACTATTTTGAATTCTCACATTTTCCTTTATTAATTGTGACATTTTGTTCAGTTCAGATACTCAATTCTGTCCAACTCTTTGTGACCCCATGGACTGCAGCACACCGGGCTTCCCTGTCCATCACCAACACCCGGAGCCTACTCAAACTCATGTCCATCATGTGGGGGATGTCATCCAACCATCTCACCCTCTGTCGTCCCCTTCTCCTCCCACCTTCAACCTTTCCCAGCATCAGGGTCTTTTCCAATGAGTCGATTCTTCATATCAGGTGGCCAAAGTATTGGAGTTTCGGCTTCAGCATCAGTCCTTCCAGTGAATATTCAGGAGTGATCTCCTTTAGGATAGACGGGTCGGATATCCTTGCTGTCCAAGGGACTCTCAAGCGTCTTCTCCAAAACCATAGGTCAAAAGCATCAATTCTTTGGTGCTCAGCTTTCATTATAGTTCAATTCTCACATCCATACATGACTACTGGAAAAACCACAGCCCTGACTAGACAGATCTTTGTTGCTATTGTCTCTGCTTTTTCATATGCTGTCTAGGTTGCTCATAGCTTTTCTTCCAAGGAGCAAGCATCTTTTAATTTCATGGCTGCAGTCACCATCTGCAGGGATTTTGGAGCCACAAAAAAATAAAGTCTGTCACTGTTTACATTGTTTCCCCATCTATTTGCCATAAAATGTGAGGACCAGATGCCATGATGTTAGTTTTCTGAATGTTGAGTTTTAATCCAACTTTTTCACTCTCCTCTTTCACTTTCATCAAGAGGCTCCTTAGTTCTTCTTTCCTTTCTGCCATATGTGTGGTGTCATCAGCATATCTGAGGCTATTGAGATTTCTCCTAAAAATCTTGATTCCAGCTTGTGCTTTATCCAGTCCAGCATTTCTCTTAATGTGTTCTGTATATGTTAAACATGCAGGGTGACAATATAAAGCCTTGACATACTCCTTTCCCGATTTGGAGCCAGTCTGTTGTTCCATGTCCAGACAGTTCTAACTGTTGCTTCTTGACCTGCATACAGATTTCTCAGGAGGCAGGTCAGGTGGTCTGCTATTCCCATCTCAGGAAGAATTTTCCATAGTTTGTTGTGACCCACACAGTCAAAGGCTTTGGCATAGTCAATAAAGCAAAAGTAAATGTTTTTCTGGAACCCTTTTTTTTTGATGATCCAACGGATGTTGGCAATTTGATCTCTGGTACCTCTGCCTTTTCTAATTACAGCTTGAACATCTGGAAGTTCATGGTTCACATACTGTTGAAGCCTGGTGTGGAGAATTTTGAGCATTACTTTGCTAGCATGTGAGATGAGTGCAATTGAGCAGTACTTCGTACATTCTTTGGCATTGCCTTTCTTTGGGATTAGAATGAAAACCGACCTTTTCCAGTCCTGTGGCCACTGCTGAGTTTTCCAAATTTGCTGGCATATTGAGGGCAGCACTTTCACAGCATCATCTTTCAGGATTTGAAATAGCTCAACTGGAATTACATCACCTCCACTAGCTTTGTTCATAGTGACACTTTCTAAGGCCCACTTGACTTCACATTCCAGGATGTCTTGCTCTAGGTGAATGATCACACCATTGTGGTTACCTGGGTCATGAATATCTTTTTTGTATAGTTCTTCTGTGTATTCTTGCCACATCGTCTTAATATCTTCTGCTTCTATTAGGTCGATTCCATTTCTGTCCTTTATTGTGCTCATTTTCACATGAAATGTTCCCTGGGTGTATCTAATTTTCTTGAAGAAATCTCTAGTCTTTCCCATTCTGTTGTTCTCCTCTATTTCTTTGCATTGATCCCTGAGGAAGGCTTTCTTATCTCTCCTTGCTATTCTTTGGAACTCTGCATTCAATGGGTATATCTTTCTTTTCTCCTTTGCCTGTCCCTTCTCTTCTTTTCATAGATGTTTGGAAGGCCTCCTCAGACAACCATTTTGCCTTTTTGCATTTCTTTTTCTAATTTGTCTAATTGTGACATTAAACAAAAATTAGCCTTGGGGAACCAACCATCCTTTCTAAAACTAACTTGGTTTCATTTGCAAGTTAAATAAAGTGTAAGCCAAACCTCCTAAAATTGTTATGAGAATTAAATGAGATAACACATTGAAAGTGCTATGAAAACTATAAACTTTAAAGACATTTTTACTTCAGCTCAGTAAGTAGTCAGGCAGGCAGAGAGAAATGTAGATCCTTTGTTAGGCAAAATCATTGAAACTATTGGCATACTAACTGAATTCACTAAGTGGAGAGAGAGACCCTTACAGATTAATTCTGAAAGTGCAATCCAATCAAAATAGATACCAATGCTTTGGTGCCACCTACCAAAGTGAAGCTGAGCCCAGCAGGCCACCAGTTAGATTTCATTAGTATTCTCATGCTCTTCCTAAATTTTTGGATTGGGTTGACAAGTTCTTGAGTACACTGGCATATTAAATTGAATTTTATTACTTTATTGTCTATGAATAGTTCACAAAGGAATCATTTGCCATTCTGATTATAAAGACTCTATATTCCCAGTGTTAATAAAAATTAGAATGTATGATTTTCTACGATATGTGTGTATGTGTTTATTTAGATGGATAGATAGAGTATATAGTTTTTTCAATTTGGAATTCTAATGTGCAGATATTACCAGGGGCCAGAAATATCTACTCATCTTCATACATGGAAGATTGTACTGTTCAACCCTCTTATAGCCAAAGAAATGTCATTTTAAAGTAGGGACAGTGAAATGTTTAAGATTCTTCAGTGTCCCATGCATCATTTGGTAGGAGAGACCTGGTTTAAGTGACCTAACCTGGAACACTGAGATGTGGCATAGAGGTCATATGGCCTGGAAAACTGCCAAGGCCCATAGTGGGCTTTGTAGGAACAAGCCGTACATTTAAGTTACACCAGGTCAATAAAATTTTAGAGTTACTACCACAATGTAGTGTATCCCACATGGACTGATTGATAATGTATATAATTTATCAAAAGGTAATTAGAATATTTTTTGTAATTAGAATATTTTAACTTTGTTTTCACTTAAGATAAATATGACAACAATGTTTCCTGGGTAATTAAATACTTTGTTAGTATAATTCAAATGCAAAATTTAGTAAGTAAATTTCTCAATGTCTTCAATAAATCCTGTATAGTTAATTGATCAATTTTGAAAATTGCCAACATCTGCTGGATCATGGAAAAAGCAAGAGCGTTCCAGGAAAACATCTATTTCTGCTTTATTGACTATGCCAAAGCCTTTGAATGTGTGGATCACCACAAACGGTGGAAAATTCTGAAAGAGATGGGAATACCAGACCACCTGACTTGCCTCTTTAGGAATCTGTATGCAGGTCAGGAAGCAACAGTTAGAACTGGATGTGGAACAACAGACTGGTTCCAAATAGGAAAAGGAGTACGTCAAGGCTGTATATTATCACCCTGCTTATTTAACTTCTATGCAGAGTACATCATGAGAAATGCTGGGCTGGAGGAAGCACAGCTGGAATCAAGATTGCCAGGAGAAATGTCAATAACCTCAGATATGCAGATGACACCACCCTTATGGCAGAAAGTGAAGAGGAACTAAAAAGCCTCTTGATGAAAGTGAAAGAGGAAAGCGAAAATGTTGGCTTAAAGTTCAACATTCAGAAAACAAAGATCATGGCATCTGATCCCATCACTTCCTGGGAAATAGATGGGGAAACAGTGGAAACAGTGTCAGACTTTTTTGGGGGGGGCTGCAAAATCACTGCAGATGGTGGCTGCCGCCATGAAATTAAAAGACGCTTGCTCCTTGGAAGAAAAGTTATGAGCAACCTAGATGGTATATTCAAAAGCAGAGACATTACTTTGCCGACTAAGGTCCGTCTAGTCAAGGCTATGGTTTTTCCTGTGGTCATGTATGGATGTGAGAGTTGGACTGTGAAGAAGGCTGAGCACCGAAGAATTGATGCTTTTGAACTGTGGTGTTGGAGAAGACTCTTGAGAGTCCCTTGGACTGCAAGGAGATCCAACCAGTCCATTCTGAAGGAGATCAGCCTTGGGATTTCTTTGGAAGGAATGAGGCTAAAGCTGAAACTCCAGTACTTCGGCCACCTCATGTGAAGGGTTGACTCATTGGAAAAGACTCTGATGCTGGGAGGGGTTGGGGGCAGGAGGAGAAGGGGACAACAGAGGATGAGATGGATGGATGGCATCACTGACTCTATGAACGTGAGTCTGAGTGAACTCCAGGAGTTGGTGTTGGACAGGGAGGCCTGGCGTGCTGCAATTCATGGGGTCCCAAAGAGTCGGACACAACTGAACGACTGAACTGACTGATGAAACTCAACTTAGTTATTTGTATAGTTCCTTAACTATATCTTTAAATAAAATTCAAACATGTACAATTATAATTGTGGTGATTTCTAGTGCAACCATCAACATAAGAGAATTTCCTTTTGTATTCTTACCAGACCTGTGTATAACGAACTTTTTTCCAGTTATTAGCTTAACATTTAAGATTGCTTTAGTTTATATTTTATTAATTGAAAGTAACTTGGAACGTTAAATAATGGTTTTCACCCATTTCTATATCTTATTAATACAATTCTTGAAAACTCCGTTCATCTTTATTTCTGCTTTATTGACTATGCCAAAGACTTTGACTGTGTGGATCGCAATACACTGTGGAAAATTGTGAAAGAGATGGGAATACCAGACCACCTGACCTGCCTCCTGAGAAATCTATATGCAGGTCAGGAAGCAACAGTTAGAACTGGACATGGAACAGCAGACTGGTTCCATATCGGGAAAGAAGTACTTTCCCAAGGCTGTATATTGTCACCCTGCTTATTCCTTACTCCTTGGAAGAAAAGTATGACCAACCTAGACAGCATATTCAAAAACAGAGACATTACTTTGCCAACAAAGGTCCATATTGTCAAAGTTATGGTTTTTCCAGTAGTCATGTATGGATGTCAGAGTTGGACGATAGAGAAAGCTGAGCACCAAAGAATTGATGTTTTTGAACTGCAGTGTTGGAGAAGACACATAAGAGACCATTGGATGGCAAGGAGATCCAACCCATCTATCCTAAAGGAGATCAGTCCTAAATATTCATTGGAAGGACTGATGTTGAAGCTGAAACTCCAATACTTTGGCCACCTGATGCAAAGAACTGACTTATTTGAAGAAACCCTGATGCTGAGAAAGATTGAAGGTGGGAGGAGAAGGGGATGACAGAGGATGAGATGGTTGGATGGCATCACCAACGTGATGGACATGAGTTTGAATAAACTCCAGGATTTGGAGACGGATGAGGAGGCTTGGTGTGCTGCAGTCCATGGGGTCACAAAGAGTCAGACATGACTAAGTGACTAAACTGAACTGATACCTGGGTTTTCAATGAGTTGCAAAAGTATTTATATTAAAATTTTTTATCTATCCATACGTAATCTTTGAAAGACTTTTTTTTTTTTTTGCCTTTAGACCTTGTTTATCTGTATTTTAAGAGCCTAGTGATAGTGAAAGGTGTCTAAGATACCTTAATGAAAGGCTGGGGATCAGGACAGTCTTTGGAGTGTTCTGAATTCTCTCTGAACACTCGCGTTTAGAGGGATCCAGGCCTGGTGGCAAATATTCTTAGTCTGATTTCTTGAGGCTCCCTCATGACCTTCTGGATGTCTAGAAATGAGAGTTCTTACCTTTTCTCACTGTGTACCTTCCCTGTTGGGGTCAAACTTATTCAGAGAGCATGGAGTACACTCATTATACTTGAGTTCTTGATACTTGAATCTTATCAGTTAAAATTTCTATTCCCAGGATGCTATAATAAATTTTGAGTTGGTTAGTTACTGGGTATGCAGATAGAATATGAAATAAATATGAAGAAAATATGCAAGTATAATGACAGATGTATCCTTTTACAGTTCTTGAATGTTTGATAGAGTGGGCAGGAAAAAAAGGTTTGAACAATACAGTTAATGAGAATGAATTGTTAAACTAAAATAGGATCCTTTGCCCAACAATTAGAAAACATACTTTTCTTGAGAATATAGGGAATATTTCTGCAAATTATTGTAAATGTAAACTATCTCAACAAATTATAAAGAAATTAATCTCCAAAATATACAAATAATTCATGCAGCTCAATATTGGGAAAAATAAATAAATAAATAACCAAATAAAAAAATGGGCTGATGACCAAATTGACATTTCTCCAAAGAAGACAAACAGATGGCCAACAAACAGATGAAAAGATGTTCAACATCACTAATTATTAAAGAAATACAAATCAAAACTATGAGGCATCATCTCACACTAGTCAGAATGGCCATCATCAAAAAATCTACTAACAGTAAGTGCTGGAGAGGTTTTTGAGGAAAGGGAGCCCTCCTACATTGGTGGTGGGAATGCAAATTGGTACAGCCACTATGGAAAATAATAAGAAGGGTCCTTCAAAAAGAAAAAAAAAATAGAGCTACTATATGAGCCAGCAATCCTACTTCTGGGCATATATCTAAAAAAACACATAATTTGAAAAAATACATGCACCCCAGTGTTGATTGCAGCACTGTGTATAATAGCTAGGATGTGGAAACAATGTAAATGTCCATTAATAGAAGAATGGAAAAAGAAGTGGTACATATATAAAAGGAATATTACTGAATCATAAAAAGAAACAAATAGTGCCATTTATAGAAGACATGGATGGACCTCAAGATTGTCATACAGAGTAAATAAGTTAGAAAGAGAAAAACAAATATTATACCTAGGTATAATGTCACTTATGTCTAATCTAGAAAAATGGTAGAGATGAATTTATTTGCAAAGCAGAAATAGAGTAACAGAGTAATAGATGTAGAGAACAAATGTGTCGTTACCAAGGGGGGAAGGGGAAGTGAGATGAATTGAGAGATTGGGACTGACATATATACACTACTATGTGTAAAATATACAGATAACTAATGAGAACCTATTGTTTAGCACAGAGAACTCTGCTCAATGTTCTGTGGTGACCTAAATGGGAAGAAAATCTAAAAAAGAGTGGATACACACACACACACACACACACACGACTGATTCACTTTGCTATACAGCAAGGAACTAATATAACATTGTAAAGTAACTATTCTCCAATAAAAATTAATTTAAAATTTTTTAAAGATTTGGTAGTAATATTCTCTAATCATAACATAATTAGCTTAGAAATCAAGGACAAAAATGATAACAAAAGAGGGGAACATGCATTTAGAATTGTTTTTAAACCCAAACTGCTAAATAACCAGAGAAGCAAAGAAAAATTTTAATGCAATTAGAGAACAGTTATTGGAGTTATGGTGAATACATGTTAGATAGAAATGTATAATATCACATGCTTATTGTAGAAAGGAAAAAATGCTGAAGGTCAGTGAACTTAAAGTTCAGTTTAAGAAGTAAAACAGTGACAGAACAAATCCAAAGAAACTCAACAAATAGCAATAATAAGCATATAAAATAATGGAATAGGAAAAAGATACAATAAATAGGGTTAATAAGGTCAAAAATAGGTTCTTTGACACTAATAAAGCAAATCATATATTGATCAAAAGAGAATATAAAAAATTATAAAATGAATAACAAAGTGGGACATGACTAAGATGCAGCAGAGATTTTGAAAACAATACCAAAGGTTATACTAATTTATTTAATGGACTAGATCTCTTTTGGATATATGTGGAAATGAACTTCACTTTTTCTTAAACTTCCCATGCAAAAATATAGTGACAAGTATTCTATCTAGCCATTGAAAAAAATCTCTGGCAAAATAATTTTTCTGATCTTTTAGATCATAATTTTTCTGATCTCTTAGAAAATAAAAAGGTCTTTATTTTTAGTTAAAAAGTCCAAACCAGGTTAATATCAATGCTCTGAGCATGAAAGATTTCCTTCCTTTTCTGATCAGGGTTCAGTAAATAAATGGTGGAAGTGAGGAGGATGATTGTTTTTCTATCTTCCCTTGTCTAGTTTCTGTGGTTTTACTCCTTTGGGGAAGACGCTAAGGGTAAAGGGGACTAAGAGAAAAAAGAGCTTCGGTGGCTAACACCGTTCACCTCTATGTATGCCAGATGCATTCATATTTGGTGTTGATTTCATGAGAACTTGTGTGTGTTCCCCAGACATCCCCCACTGGGGATCTCCAAGAAAGGACACCCCTGCTGTCTGGCCGGTTATAACCTTTCCTCACCCTTGTGTTTCTAGCTGGTCACATTGTTCTCCTAGATGACCCTCTTGGATTGCCTTCCTTTTAAGATGACTCTTGGCTGATTCCCTTCCATACACACTCACATCTTTTCTGTTCTCTTGGAGGAAGAGGGTTTGGTTTGAGTAAAGCCTTTTGTTTCGTTGCTTTTTAACTTCAAACCACCTCTTGTGAGTTCCTTTGTCTCTGTGAAAATTGATCACCAATTTCTATACTGTCTCAACTCCAAGGGGCCAGCATGAATTTCTCTGCTAATTCTCTATAAGTCCTCTTTTTTCAACTTACTAAGGCAAGAGGAAAGGAAACTGCCTCTGTTCCACAGAGAAGGAGAAGGATACGAAGAGCACATTGACATGTTCCTTCCAAGCGTTATTAACCCTTATTCTTTCTACCATAATAGTGAGTGAAGAAAAAATGCCTGCAATCTTGTAAGTGGTAACTTGCTTTAAGAAAACACACTTGAGGGACTTCCTGACAAGTCTGATGGTTAAGATTTTGCCTTCCAATGCAGAAGATGTGGGTTCAATCTTTGGTCAGGGAGCTAAGATCCACGTGGCTTGCAGCCAAACAACCAAAAATAAAACAGAAGCAATATTATAATAAGTTCAATAATGAGTTTTTAAATGATCCACATCAAAAAAAAATCTTAAAAAAAAGATGTTCTTGATAACTATCATGTTGTTGGTCTTGGAGTTTCAGCTAAGGCTGAGACAGAAGAGCCTCATTTTAACAGGTTGTTGTATCACAAGTAACTATATGTCAATTAACTTGAAAGCTTAAAATAACCAGAATTTTTTTAGAAAAATAGAACTTACTAGAGAAAATTTAAGAAAAAGAAAAACTGAGTAGACCTAATTATCAGAGAAATTAAATGAATATTACAGATTTAACCTACTGTCTTAAAGGCAAAACAGTCAAAGGAAGTAGGAAAGAACCCTATATTTCACCATGTGAAAATTTTAATAGAGATTTTAATGAAGAAGTAAGATAATAAAAAAGAAAACATTTGAATATTCAAAAATAAGAGACAGAGTTATGATTATTTGAAAACAATTTGTCTGTCCTAGATAGGAAACCCCAGAAAATGTGTAGAAAAATTATTAGCATTTATGAATCTAGCAATATACAGAAATAAGTCATATTTCTATGTATTAACATAAAAGTTAAAAAATAATTTAAGAAAAGAGGGTTAATATGGCTAAAAGTAAATCTATCAAAAAATATGGAAGACCTTTATAAAGGATTTTGCCAACTTCTGTTGAAACATATTATAGAAGAGCTAAGAAATTAGAGAGATATATCAGAATTATTGTGTATCAGAAGAGTTGCTGTTATCAAGATGTCAATTATTTTGTATACTATCAGGACAATTATGAATGAATTTACATAGAGCTTCACTTCAGTTCAGCTTATGATATGGAAATTTTTACCTTAAAATTACCGGTATTTGTGTCCCATTGGAAAGATGTTGCATGCCATCAAGGAGAAACATAATACTGTTTCAAGACTATTGCCTTAAAGAAATTCAGTTCAGTTCAGTTCAGTCGCTCAGTCATGTCCGACTCTTTGTGACCCCATGAATTGCAGCATGCTAGGCCTCCCTGTCCATCACCAACTCCAGGAGTTTACCCAAACCCATGTCCATCGAGTCGGTGATGCCATCCAGCCATCTCATCCTCTGTCGTCCCCTTCTCCTCCTGCCCCCAATCCCTCCCAGCATCAGGGTATTTTCCAATGAGTCAATTCTTCGCATGAGGTGGCCAAAGTATTGGAGTTTCAGCTTTAGCATCAGTACTTCCAATAAACACCCAGGACTGATCTCCTTTAGAATGGACAGGTTGGATTTCCTTGCAGTCCAAGGGACTCTCGAGTCTTCTCCAACACCACAGTTCAAAAGCATCAATTCTTCGGTGCTCAGCTTTCTTCACAGTCCAACTCTCACATCCATACATGACCAGTGGAAAACCATAGCCTAGACTAGACGGACCTTAGTCGGCAAAGTAATGTCTCTGCTTTTTAATATGCTCTCTAGGTTGGTCATAACTTTATTATATCTGTACAAAGGAATGCTTATAGAAGAATTATTGTAGCAACATTCTTTCTAATGAAAAATAAATGTGAATGACTAAGCATTCATCAGTAGTGAAATAAGTAAGTTGAGTTATACAAATAATAGTTACATGTTTCAATGTGCGGATAAATCTCAGGAAGAAGGATGGGTCAAAAAAGACAAATTGTAGAGAGTAGCTTGTGATTATTCATATGAAAACAATCATTTTACATGTGTGTACATATATAAAAATATATGTATATATACTTCAAAACAGAAAACAAGCATAGTAAAGATAAATATCAAGTATTGGATAGAACTGGGTTGGCCAAAAAGTTTGTTTTGGTTTTTCTAGAATATTGTATGAATAAAAATTTGGCCAATCCAATAATTGTTTTCAGTGTTGGGCAGGGTGGGAAGGGTAAAAATGTGATTTATATAATTTCTCAAAAACAATGTCAATAAAATATAATAGAAGTTTTAGCTTGTTTTAAGACAGTAGGATATCTCATTTTCCCTCCTTTTGTAAAATAGTAAATCCTCTTTATGAGGTGCTCTTTTCAGGTGGAAATAAATCGTATTATTTATTGTACACATTTAGTACATCTCTTAATTTTATGTTTATATTTCTCTTTCGAAAGCAAGAAAAAACAAAATATTTGTACTCTATATAGCATAGCAAAAGACTACAAATTCAGGAAAGAAAAACTGTTTTCTACCCTATTCAGTGAATAGACAAATATTTTCTTTTTAAAGATTCATCAAAAAAGTCATCTGTTAAATATCAATAGAACCATTCCTTATTCTGTGGCCTCAGTATTAGTCCATTTATTTTCTTTAATTGGCCTCCATCTCTACCATGATTAAATGAACCATATGACACAAGTAATAGAAGGATGGATTTAGAAGATTCCCAACCTGCTAAGATATTACAAATAAAATAGAAGAAAGCATTGACAAAACACAGACAGCCATCTCAGAAGTAGAAGATGAAGGGAATTTTTTTCTAGTTATCAATCACCTATTTAAAAGCACCCCCTGAAGGGAAGCCTGACATCATCCTCTTGTCATGATTAGTATTTCCTGAATGTTTTCTTTCCTTCACACCTTGAATTTTAATGCTTCACTAAAGAATAATGGAAAAATCATTTGATGAAGCAAACGATTGCATTTAATTCTAGTGTGTGTTAATTGGCTTTATTAGAAATTAGCATTTTTGAATTTGTAATTCTCTTTCTAATTTATGAAATGTCACTCATTTTCTCATGTATCATATTGTAATTAAATTTGCATGGTAGTAAATTTTATTTGTCTCTATTGCTGAAACACTGAACATTTGTCTGCACAACAAATGCAGGATATTTCTTTATTTGTGTTTTGACAATAAAATATTCATTAATTTTAAACATGGCAGCAGCAGTACACATGCTGCAATTGTAATTACCACTGCTTAGTAACGGCCTGTCTCTGAGTGACAATAGGAATTAGCTGAATATTTATTAACATGTGCTTCTGCTTGCAATATTTTCTCAATGTAGTTCTGATCCCTAGGTAGAAGTTGCCAGTTTAGGTGAAGACATTTGGTCCAAATACTGATTCTGCTCTATAAAACCATCAATGTAATCAGTCTAAGACCAAAAGCAGTCTGCAATTAATCACATAATAATTGGATCCTTCCTTCAATGTCAATACATTAGAAGCTGCATGCAAAGCATTCGGGAAAACTGTTTACCAGACTTAAATTTCTCTAGAGAAATCAAGCACTGTACAATTAACAGGGAAAAATGAATTGTTCATTCTCCAGTTTAATTAGAAATGCACCACCTCTGAACTACCCATTGCTGGCTTCTTTTATTGCTTAATTCTGCTGTTTTTCAGAGTTCTCTTGCAGCCAAGTAGATTTTACATCAGACCTTCAGCCGGATCAATAAGAAATAAGGAGACAATCTTCTCTCACCTCTCGGATGTTATTTATTGTAGAGGTTATAGCTAATAAAGCAAATTCACTATTGAAAATATGTGGGGTCATTTTCATTTTCTCTCCAGAATCTGATGTTCACTGTGCACTTTAATACTTTTTTTCTACTTATACAGTTGACACTTGGATAGAGTAATTATTTTTTCTATCACAAAACCTGATATCTGAAGAGCTATTTTATGATTTACTAAGCACAAGTAAATTGAATTCACATGTGGCCCTTGGGATTCTTTGTATAGCATAGGTTGACACAGGGCTTTCCCCATGGTCTAAGTTCTCTTCAGTTCTAGTGTTGGGCCTTTTCCTTTCACGCTAGCATTGCTCCTTTTGGAATCAAGAGACACACCTCTACTTGGCAGGGGACAGGGGGAGTGGATGTTACAAGCGTCCTGGTCTCATGCACCATGGCTGTGCCTGTAAGATCTGTTTCATGGGCACTCTTTCTTGGGGAAACAGTGATCAACCTTCTCTGAATAAGCCATGAGTAAAGAGCAAGCAACTATTGTACAAGGCCAATTACAAACAAGGATGGAGGCCGACAGACATATCTCCCCCAGAATGTAAAAAGATTGAAGTGCTTAGGGAAAAATATCTCACAAAACGGAAATAAGGCCGAAAAAATGTGTATGTCCTTGTAGTGTCAAATTGAACATTGTCTGACAAATCTGCCTAGCAGCCATCTGACTATTTAGGGACTTGTAACTTTCTTTGGCTTACTATTAAATATTGATTAGGATTCAGTTCAGTTCAGTTCAGTTCAGTTGCTCAGTCCTGTCTGACTGTTTGCGATCCCATGAATCGCAGCACACCAGGCCTCCCTGTCCATCACCATCTCCCGGAGTTCACTCAGACTCACATCCATCGAGTCAGTGATGCCATCCAGCCATCTCATCCTCGGTCATCCCCTTCTCCTCCTGCCCCCAACCCCTCCCAGCATCAGAGTCTTTTCCAATGAGTCAACTTTCACATGAGGTGGCCAAAGTACTGGAGCTTCAGCTTTAGCATCATTCCTTCCAAAGAAATCCCAGGGCTGATCTCCTTCAGAATGGACTGGTTGGATCTCCTTGCAGTCCAAGGGACTCTCAAGAGTCTTCTCCAACACCACAGTTCAAAAGCATCAATTCTTCAGCGCTCAGCCTTCTTCGCAGTCCAACTCTCACATCCATACATGACCACAGGAAAAACCATAGCCTTGACTAGACTGACCTTAGTCGGCGAAGTAATGTCTCTGCTTTTGAATATACTATCTAGGTTGGTCATAACTTTTCTTCCAAGGAGTAAGCGTCATTAAATTTCATGACTTCAGTCACCATCTGCAGGGATTTTGGACCCCCCAAAAATAAAGTCTGACACTGTTTCCAGTTTCCCCATCTATTTCCCATGAAGTGATGGGACCAGATGCCATGACCTTTGTTTTCCGAATGTTGAGCTTTAAGTCAACTTTTTGCTATCCTCTTTCACTTTCATCAAGAGGCTTTTTAGCTCCTCTTCACTTTCTGCCATAAGGGTGGTGTCATCTGCATATCTCAGGTTATTGATATTTCTCCCAGCAATCTTGATTCCAGCTTGTGCTTCTTCCAGTCCAGTGTTTCTCATGATGTACTCGGCATAGAAGTTAAATGAGCAGGGTGACAATATACAGCCTTGACATATTCCTTTTCCTATTTGGAACCAGTCTGTTGTTCCATGTCCAGTTCTAACTGTTGCTTCATGACCTGCACACAGATTTCTCAAGAGGCAGGTCAGGTGGTCTGGTATTTCCATCTCTTTCAGAATTTTCCACAGTGTTTTGTGATCCACACATTCAAAGGCTTTGGCATAGTCAATAAAGCAGAAATAGATGTTTTTCTGGAACTCTCTTGCTTTTTCCATGATCCAGCGGATGTTGGCAATTTGATCTCTGGTTCTTCTGCCTTTTCTAAAACCAGCTTGAACATCAGGGAGTTCACGGTTCACGTATTGCTGAAGCCTGGCTTGGAGAATTTTGAGCATTACTTCACTAGCATGTGAGATGAGTGCAATTGTGCAGTACTTTGTACATTCTTTTGCATTGCCTTTCTTTGGGATTGGAATGAAAACTGATCTTTTCCAGTCCTGTGGCCGCTGCTGGATTCTCCAAATTTGCTGGCATATTGAGTGCAGCACTTTCACAGCATTATCTTTCAGAATTTGAAACAGCTTAACTGGAATTCCATCACTTCCACTGGCTTTGTTTGTACTGATTTTTTCTAAGGCCTGCTTGACTTCACATTCCAAGATGTCTGGCTCTAGATTATTGATAACATCATCATGATTATCTGGGTCGTGAAGATCTTTTTTGTACAGTTCTTCCGTGTATTCTTGCCACCTCTTCTTAATATCTTCTGCCTCTGTTAGGTCCACACCATTTCTGTACTTTATCGAGCTCATCTTTGCATGAAATGTTCCCTTGGTATCTCTAATATTTTTGAAGAGATCTCTAGTCTTTCCCATTCTGTTCTTTTCCTCTATTTCTTTACACTCAATACTGAAGAATGCTTTCTTATCTCTTCTTGCTATTCTTTGGAACTCTGCATTCAGATGCTTATATCTTTCCTTTTGTCCTTTGCTTTTTGCCTCTCTTCTTTTCACAGCTATTTGTGAGACCTCCCCAGACAGCCAAGCCACTTCAGTATTCTTGCCTTGAGAACCCCATGAACAGTATGAAAAGGCAAAATGATAGGATACCAAAAGAGGAACTCCCCAGGTCATTAGATGCCCAATATGCTACTGAAGATCAGTGGAGAAATAACTCCAGAAAGAATGAAGGGATGGAGCCAAAGCAAAAACAATGCCCAGTTGTGGATGGGACTGGTGATAGAAGTAAGATCTGATGCTGTAAAGAGCAATATTGCATAGGAACCGGGAATGTCAGGTGCATGAATCAAGGCAAATTGGAAGTGGTCAAACAAGAGATGGCAAGGGTGATCGTCGACATTCTAGGATTCAGCGAACTAAAATGGACTGGAATGGGTGAATTTAACTCAGATGACCATTATATCTACTACTGCAAGCAGGAATCCCTCAGAAGAAATGGAGTAGCCATCATGGTCAACAAAAGAGTCCAAAATGCAGTACTTGGATGCAATCTCAAAAACAACAGAATGATCTCTGTTCATTTCCAAGGCAAACCATTCAATATCACAGTTATCCAAGTCTATGCCCCAACCAGTAACGCTGAAGAAACTGAAGTTGAATGGTTTTATGAAGACCTACAAGACCTTTTAGAACTAACACCCAAAAAAGATGTCCTTTTCATTATAGGGGACTGGAATGCAAGAGTAGGAAGTCAGGAAACACCTGGAGAAACAGGCAAATTTGGCCTTGAATGCAGAATTGAAGCAGGGCAAAGACTAATAGAGTTTTGCCAAGAAAATGCACTGGTCATAGCAAACAGCCTCTTCCAACAACACAAGAGAAGACTCTACACATGGACATCACCAGATGGTCAACACCGAAATCAGATTGATTACATTCTTTGCAGCCAAAGATGGAGAAGCTCTATACAGTCAACAAAAACAAGACCAGGAGCTGACTGTGGCTCAGATCATGAACTCTTTATTACCAAATTCAGACTCAAATTGAAGAAAGTAGGGAAAACCGCTAGACCATTCAGGTATGACCTAAGTCAAATCTCTTATGAGTATACAGTGGAAGTGAGAAATAGATTTAAGGAACTAGATCTGATAGATAGAGTTCCTGATGAACTACGGAATGAGGTTCGTGACATTGTACTGGAGACAGGGATCAAGACCATCCCCATGGAAAAGATTAGGAGTCAGAGCCTGTAAAAGTTAGATGTCATCTTGGAAAAAGAAATTGCAGTTAACTTTTGTTCAGTAAAGATGCAAGTATATATATATATGCTCAGTCACTCAGTCATGTCCTGCTCTTTGCGGCCCCATGGATTGTAGCCTGCTAGACATGGACTATAGCCTGTCCATGGCATTTTCTAGGGAAGATTACTTGTTGCCACTTCCTACACCAGGGAATTTTCCTGACCCAGGGATCAAACCTACATCCCTTGCAACTCCTGGATCGGCAGGCAAATTCTTTACCACTAGCACCACCTGGGAAGCCCCATATAAATGTATGTGTCTGAGTGTATATATATACACACAGCATCCAGTTTTTTGTTGATTAAGTATCTTTCATAGCCTCTAGAACCAGATTTGTCATCTTGCTAGTACTGTCATTAATAAATTAAATAATTCTCTGGCATAAACTCACATTTTATATATAATATATATAGTGTTTGTGTTGTTAGCTTCAGGTATACAGAAAAGTGATTCAGTTATACATATACATACATGCACTCTTTTTTAGATTATTCTCCCATATAGGCCTTCACAGAGTATTGAGTAGAGTTCCTTGTACTATATAGTAGGTCTTTATTAGTCATCTATTTTGTGTATACTAGTGTGTCTATCTGGAGAAGGCAGTGGCACCCCATCCAGTACTCTTGCCTGGAAAATCCCATGGATGGAGGAGCCTGGTAGGCTGCAGTCCATGGGGTCACTAAGAGTCAGACACGACTGAGCGACTTCACTTTGACTTTTCACTTTCATGCATTGGAGGAGGAAATGGCAACCCACTCCAGTATTCTTGCCTAGAGAATCCCAGGGATGGAGGAGCCTGGTGGGCTGCCGTCTATGGGGTCATGCAGAGTCGGACATGACTGAAGCGACTTAGCAGCAGTAGCAGTGTGTATATCGGAGAAGGCAATGGCACCCCACTCCAGTACTCTTGCCTGGAAAATCCCATGGACGGAGGAGCCTGGTAGGCTGCAGTCCATGCTAAGGCTCAGACACAGCTGAGTGACTTCACTTTCACTTTTCACTTCCATGCATTGGAGAAGGAAATGGCAACCCACACCAGTGTTCTTGCCTGGAGAACCTCCGGGATGGGGGAGCCTGGTGGGCTGCTGTCTATGGGGTGACACAGAGTTGGACACGAGTGAAGTGACTTAGCAGCAGCGTGTATATAGAAACTCCACTTTATCCCTTTCCCTGCCCAATAACCCCGGTAACCCTAAGTTTATTTTGTACATCTGTAACTCTATTTCTGTTTTTAGGTCAGTTCATTTGTAACTTTTTTTTTTAAGATTTCACATATAAGTGATATCATATTATATTTGTCTTTGTCTGACTTACTTCACACAATATGACAGTCTCTAGGTCCACCCATGTTGTTGCAAATGACATTATTTCATTCTTTTTTAATGGTTGAGTAATATCCCATTGTATACACGTACCACATCTTCTTTATCAATTCCTCTGTTGATGGACATTTAGGTTGCTTCCATGTCCTAGCTATTTAAAATAATGCTGGAATAAACATTGGGGTGCATGAATCTTTTTGAATTATGGTTTTCTCTGAATATATGCCCAGGAGTGGGATTGCCTGATCATATGTGGTAGGTCTAGTTTTAGTTTTTTTAAGAAACCTCCATACTGTTCTCCATAGTGGCTATAACAGTTCACATTCCCTCCAATAGTGTAGGAGGTTTTCCTTTTCTCCACACCTTCTCCAGCATGTATTGCTTATATAGTTTTTGTTGGTGGCCATTCTGACTGGTGTGAGGTGATAGCTCATTGTAGTTTTGATTTGCATTTCTTTAATCATTAGTAATGTTGAACATCTTTTCATGTGCTTGTTGGCCATCTGTGTGTCTTTGGAGAAATGTCTATTTAGGTCTCACATCCATTTTTTCATTGTGTTGCTTGTTTTTTTGAGATTGAGATTCATAACCTGTTGTACATTTTGGAGATAAATCCCTTGTCAGTTGCATCACTTGCAAATAATCTCTCCCATTCTGAGGGTTGTCTTCTTGTTTCATTTATGGTATCCTTTGCTGTGCAAAAGTTTTTAAGTTTAATTAGATCTCATTTTTGTTGTAAATTTTATTGTTCTAGGGGTGGATTAAAACAGACCTTTCTGTGATTTACATCAAAGTGTGTGCTGCCTGTGTTTTTCTCTAAGAGTTTTATACTATCCTGCCTATATTTAGATCTTTAATCCACTTTGAGTTAATTTTTGTGTATGGTGTTAGAGTGTTCTAATTTCATTCTTTTACATGCAGATGTTCAATTCTCCCAGAACCACTTATCAAAGAGAATGTCTTTTCTTTATTGCATATTCTTGCGTCTTTTGTCATAGATTAGGTGACCATGGTGCATGGATTTATCTCTGAACTTTCTATCCTGTCCCATTAATCTATGTTTCTGTTTTTGTGCCAGTAGCATACTGTCTTGATAACTGCAGCTTTGTAATATAGTAGTCTGATTCCTCCAGCTGTTTTTCTTTGACTACTTGGGGTCTTTTGGGTTTCCATACAAACTGTAAAATGTTTTGTTTTATTCTGTGAAATATGCCATTGGTGACTTGATAGGGATTGCATTAAATCTGTAGATTGCCAAGCTCACTATATATTTCTGTTAGAATTAGATGTTTTCCAAAATTATATTTTGAGATAATTTTAAGCTCAGAGAGATGCTGGAAGAATTCCAAAGTTCCCATTAACCTTCACCTGGATTCTCTCAGTGATGACATCTTGTATAACCATAGTACAATTGTCAAAACCAGGAAAATAATATTAACATAAAATATTATTAACTTCAGACCATATTTAGGTTTAATTAGTTCTTATAGGCAGCCTTTTGTGTATATATAATTCTATGAAATTACATCATACATACATATTTAAGTAACCAGTACCATTATCAGAATCAAAAATATTCTGTCATCCTAAATAAACTGCTTCATGCTATCCCTTTGTATTCATAGCCTTCATGCAAACCTAATATCCAAAAGCGATGGCAATGTTCTCCATCAGTATCATTTAGTTATTTTAAGAATGTGGTATAAATGGAATTATTCCCATATGAATTATTTTCAGATTGGCTTTTTTTTTTTTTTCATTTAGCATAATTCCCTTGGAATTCATCCAAGTTGAAGTAGGCATCAATAGTATGTTTTTTTTTTTTTTTAATGTTGAGTAGTATTCTATTCAGAGAGTGAAATATGGCTGATTCATTCCTTCATTCATGAAAGGATATTGGTTTTTTTCCAGTTTTTTACTGTTACAAATAAACCAACTGAGCTATTTGGAACCCTAAAGCTGTTATAAATATCCATGTATTCATGTACAGGAATTTCCACAAATATAAACTCTTCTTTCTCTATGTTAAATACTCAGGAGTTGGATGGCTGAGTCATATGATAAATGTATGTTTAACTTTATAAGAGACTGCCAAAATGTTTTCCAGGGGATTTGTACTGTTCTACATTCTACAAGCAATTCCTGCTCTTGATCCTCACCAGCACTTCTAATAGCGTTCTGTGTCTTAGAAATTCTAATGGCTGTAAAGCCATATTCAGTTGTGGGTTTAAGTTGCATCTAATTAATGGTTAATGATATTGGGTATCTTCTTGTGTATTTATTTCCTCTGTATATCCAGTTTGGATAAGTACCTCAGTAAGTCTGCTTTTAACTTTAAAAAGTTAGGTTGTGTTTGTTCTTATTCAAATATTTATTGAAGCCCGTCTAATAAGTTTTTAACATTTCACTTATTGTGTTTTTCACTTCTGAAGTTTTCATTTGGCTCTTTATATCTTCTGCTTCTTTACTAAGACAGCTTTCTAATTGTTTCAGAAGAATTCATGATTTCTTACTAGAGCATTTTTATAGTATCTGCTTTAAATTTGTGCCTCTGTGCTCAGTCACTTCAGTCCTGTCCAACTCTTTGCATCCCTATGGACTGTAGCCCACCAGGCTTCTCTGTCCATGGGCTTCCCGAGGTAAGAATACCAGAGTGGGTTGCCGTGTCCACCTCTAGGGGATCTTCCCAATCCAGGATTGAACCCGGGCCTCCTGCATTGCAGGTGGACTCTTAACCCTGGAGCCACCAGGGAGGCCCCCTACTTTAAAGTTCTTGAGAGATAATTCTAATATCTGTGTTTTCTTAGCATTGTCATCTCCTATCTCTTCTTATTTGACTTGAGATTTTCCTAGTTCTTGCTATGCTGAATAATTTTAAAGTGTATCATGGATATTTTGAATATTATTCTCTGTGCCTCTGGTTGCTGTTTAAATCTTTCACATGAGCTGGAGTGTTTAGTTTCAGAATCCCTCTTTCATGGCTTGTGGTTCAAATGGCAGTTTAGATTACAAAGCTTTTTCTGTGCTCCTTTGGTCAGCCTCACCTGTGTATTACAGAGAAATCAGTTTGAATCCTGGGTGGTATTCCATACCACAGCTCTTCTCTCAAAGTTTTGCTCTTTTGATTATGCTTGGTTTTATGAGTGAACCACTTGGGGATGAGCCTAAGCTTCATACACAGATTTAAAGAATTCCTTTCTCTAGCTCCCTCCTTTATGTAATTCTCCCTTGCACTCTAGATGAAAGGAGAAAGAATACCAGTTTCTGCTGTCATTTCCTTACTGCGGGGCAGAGATTGTCAACAGGGACCCTCCACAAGGTCCCTATGTTCCCTTATCTACCAGATTTTCTCTTTTTATTCCTTTTGGCCAGGGCACGTGTCATGGCAGGATCTTAGTTCTCTGACCAGGTGCTGAACCTGGGCCAAGGTAGTGACAGTGCTGAGTCCTAACTCCTGGATGGCCAAGGAGTTCCCTCCCTTTTTATTCTAAACTGCACAGTTGATATTTTGAAACACTGAATATCAATGGTGTCTTTCTCTCTCTGTCTAGTAATATTCTTTTCTCTCAATGCCACAGGGGTGCTTCTGAGTGCTTAAAGGCAGTTTCAAGATACATAAAGGGGAGAGAGAACAATACAAATTCATGTTTTATAATTTTATCATATTTCTACAGAGTTCTTAATGTTGAATGGCAATTAGTTATGTAAATGTGTTTTTTTTTTAATTACTCCAAAGAGCATCAGCTTTCTGTTTACATTGCTACTGACATAGCACCCTCGATGTGCTAAGTATAAACTTGCTACTTTTACACTAATGCTGTCTCTGGAGCTATTCTGTGAAGTGTATGTACATACTGTAAAGTGTATGGTCATAAAGTTTTAGTATTTTTACATAGAAACAATAATGCAATGGAGGATTGCATTCAGATTTAATATTTGGAGACAAATAAGTCACAGATGGGATTAATAAAAGACTGTTTTAGTAGAACCCACAAGGAATTAGAAGTTAAGCAACCCTATTTTCAACTCTTAGCTCTACAATATAAATGTGAGGAAGTCTACTACTCTTCAAAAGCCCATTTCTTCATTTAGGATGAGAGGGGACCACAACAAAGGAAGGGTTGTGAAACCTGTATAACATTTTATAGAGAGAGACCATCCAGGATACAGCCTGGCACAATGACTGACAATTCACTTCTCTAATAGGCATAAAAAGAAAAAAAAAAAGACTATAAGATTTGGTAGTAAAGTAAAATTACAATCTAAAACTTAAAAATTACAATTTTACCTAGAAAATCTTTCAAATCAAAAAGGCCTCTCTTAGGGGGGTTGGAGGAGAGCAGGACTGGGAGTTCTGGATTCAGTTCAGTTCAGTCCCTCAGTCATGTCCGACTCTTTGTGATCCCATGAATCGCAGCACGCCAGGCCTCCCTGTCCATCACCATCTCCCGGAGTTCACTCAGACTCATATCCATCGAGTCAGTGATGCCATCCAGCCATCTCATCCTCTGTCGTCCCCTTCTCCTCCTGCCCCCAATCCCTCCCAGCATCAGAGTCTTTTCCAATGAGTCAACTCTTCACATGAGGTGGCCAAAGTACTGGAGCTTCAGCTTTAGCATCATTCCTTCCAAAGAAATCCCAGGGTTGATCTCCTTCAGAATGGACCGGTTGGATCTCCTTGCAGTCCAAGGGACTCTCAAGAGTCTTCTCCAACACCACAGTTCAAAAGCATCAGTTCTTCGGCACTCAGCCTTCTTCACAGTCCAACTCTCACACCCGTACATGACCACAGGAAAAACCATAGCCTTGACTAGACTGACCTTAGTCGGCGAAGTAATGTCTCTGCTTTTGAATATACTATCTAGGTTGGTCATAACTTTTCTTCCAAGAAGTAAGCGACTTTTAATTTCATGGCTGCAGGACCCATCTGCAGGGATTTTGGAGCTCAAAAAAATAAAGTCTGACACTGTTTCCATTGTTTCCCCATCTATTTCCCAGGAAGTGATGGGACCAGATGCCATCATCTTACTTTTCTGAATGTTGAGCTTTAAGCCAACTTTTTCGCTCTCCACTTTCACTTTCATCAAGAGGCTTTTTAGCTCCTCTTCACTTTCTGCCATAAGGGTGGTGTCATCTGCATATCTGAGGTTATTGATATTTCTCCCAGCAATCTTGATTCCAGCTTGTGCTTCTTCCAGTCCAGCGTTTCTCATGATGTACTCTGCATAGAAGTTAAATAAGCAGGGTGACAATATACAGCCTTGACATATTCCTTTTCCTATTTGGAACCAGTCTGTTGTTCCATGTCCAGTTCTAACTGTTGCTTCCTGGCCTGCATACAGATTTCTCAAGGGGCAGGTTAGGTGGTCTGGTATTCCCATCTCTTTCAGAATTTTCCACAGTGTTTTGTGATCCACACAGTCAAAGGCTTTGGCATAGTCAATTAAGCAGAAATAGATGTTTTTCTGGAACTCTCTTGCTTTTTCCATGATCCAGCAGATGTTGGCAATTTGATCTCTGGTTCCTCTGCCTTTTCTAAAACCAGCTTGAACATCAGGGAGTTCATGTATTGCTGAAGCCTCGTTTGGAGAATTTTGAGCATTATTTACTAGCCTGTGAGATGAGTGCAATTGTGCAGTACTTTGTACATTCTTTGGCATTGCTTTTCTTTGGAATTGGAATGAAAACTGACCTTTTCCAGTCCTGTGGCCACTGGTGAGTTTTCCAAATTTGCTGGCATATTGAGTGCAGCACTTTCACAACATCATCTTTCAGAATTTGAAACAGCTCAGCTGGAATTCCATCACCTCCACTAGCTTTGTTCGTAGTGATGCTTTCTAAGGCCCACTTGACTTCACATTCCAAGATGTCTGGCTCTAGATAAGTGATCACACCATCATGAATATCTGAGTCGTGAAGATCTTTTTTGTACAGTTCTTCCACGTATTCTTGCCACTTCTTCTTAATATCTTCTGCTTCTGTTAGGTCATGCCATTTCTGTCCTTTATCGAGCCCATCTTTGCATGAAATATTCCCTTGGTATCTCTAATTTTCTTGAAGAGATCTCTAGTCTTTCCCATTCTGTTGTTTTCCTCTATTTCTTTGCATTGATCACTGAAGAGGGCTTTCTTTTCTTTTCTTGCTATTCTTTGGAACTCTGCATTCAGATGCTTATAGCTTTCCTTTTCTCCTTTGCTTTTCGCCTCTCTTCTTTTCACAGCTATTTGTAAGGCCTCCCCAGACAGCCATTTTGCTTTTTGCATTTCTTTTCCATGGGGATGGTCTTGATCCCTGTCTCCAGTACAATGTCACGAACCTCATTCCATAGTTCATCAGGCACTCTATCTATCAGATCTAGTTCCTTAAATCTATTTCTCACTTCCACTCTATAATCATAAGGGATTTGATTTATGTTATACCTGAATGGTCTAGCGGTTTTCTCTACTTTCTTCAATTTGAGTCTGAACTTGGTAATAAAGAGTTCATGATCTGAGCCACAGTCAGCTCCTGGTCTTGTTTTTGTTGACTGTATAGAGCTTCTCCATCTTTGGCTGCAAAGAATGTAATCAATCTGATTTCGGTGTTGACCATCTGGTGATGTCCATGTGTAGAGTCTTCTCTTGTGTTGTTGGAAGAGGCTGTTTGCTATGACCAGTGCATTTTCTTGGCAAAACTCTATTAGTCTTTGCCCTGCTTCAATTCTGCATTCAAGGCCAAATTTGCCTGTTTCTCCAGGTGTTTCCTGACTTCCTACTCTTGCATTCCAGTCCCCTATAATGAAAAGGACATCTTTTTTGGGTGTTAGTTCTAAAAGGTCTTGTAGGTCTTCATAAAACCATTCAACTTCAGTTTCTTCAGCGTTACTGGTTGGGGCATAGACTTGGATAACTGTGATATTGAATGGTTTGCCTTGGAAATGAACAGAGATCATTCTGTTGTTTTTGAGATTGCATCCAAGTACTGCATTTTGGACTCTTTTGTTGACCATGATGGCTACTCCATTTCTTCTGAGGGATTCCTGCTTGCAGTAGTAGATATAATGGTCATCTGAGTTAAATTCACCCATTCCAGTCCATTTTAGTTCGCTGAATCCTAGAATGTCGACGTTCACCCTTGCCATCTCTTGTTTGACCACTTCCAATTTGCCTTGATTCATGCACCTGACATTCCCGGTTCCTATGCAATATTGCTCTTTACAGCATCAGATCTTACTTCTGTCACCAATCACATCCACAACTGGGCATTGTTTTTGCTTTGGCTCCATCCCTTCATTCTTTCTGGAGTTATTTCTCCACTGATCTCCAGTAGCATATTGGGCACCTAATGACCTGGGGAGTTCCTCTTTTGGTATCCTATCATTTTGCCCTTTCATACTGTTCATGGGGTTCTCAAGGTGAGAATACTGAAGTGGCTTGCCATTCCCTTCTCCAGTGGACTACATTCTGTCAGACCTCTCCACCATGACCCACCTGTCTTGGGTTGCCCCGCAGGCATGGCTTGGTTTCATTGAGTTAGAAAAGGCTGTGTTCCTAGTGTGATTAGATTGACTAGTTCTGGATTAGGAGATGCAAACTATCTTATATAGGACAGATAAACAACAAAGTCCTACTATATAACACAGGGACCTATATTCAATATCCTGTGATAAACCAAAATGGAAAAGAATATGGATAGAATATGTATAACGGAGTCACCTCTTGTAGAGCAGAAATTAAATGCAATGCTATAAATTGACTGTACTTCAATAATACTTTTTTTTTTCAAAATGTGAAACAAAGGGACTCTCTGATGCAACTCCACATTTTACAGATAGCAAAATCAGACTGCAAAGAGTTAAGTGACCCTGCATGTGTATTTCTTGTATCCAGGAGCAAATCTGGGACCAGAACTCTGATTTCCCAATCAATAGACCTTGGCACAAACATCCCATACGAAAACCTCTAAAACGGAGTACATTATACTTGTGATCTTTACACCAGGCCCCAACATACTGTAAGATGTGCACATGGCGTATAAACTACAACTGTATTATATCATAAACTACTATCATTAATTCATATGCTAATTGCAACAAACATAAACTTTTAATTAAAAAATTCTACTTGCTTTAGAAAAATGGAACTATTGGGATGATATAGAAGATACAGGTCATTTTAAAAGGTTATCATGAGAAATTTAAAAATATAATTTTTATATTTGTAGACACATATTCTTATAGAAAAGAAACATTAAAAATTATTCCATTGAATATTTCTTTACAAACATGGTTACTGTCCTTGGAACATTTCAAAACATCCTTAGGACTTTGGGAGAATCCAGAAAGAGATAGTTTTACAGAATATGGTTCTGCACTAGTTTAAAATTTTATGGAAAAGCTTTTTCAGCTTCTACTATCTCATACCTTATCTGATACCTAGAACAACAACAACAACAACAACAACAAACTAGTGAGATCTGTTTATTTTATTCTGTAGACAAAAAAGGAAAAGATACCATATCTATCATTCTTTTTGTTCATTCTCCCATCCATATCATGAGAATAAACATTTTCAATTTGTTGGTATGTTGTTTTCAGGATGTGTGTAGCCTTTGGCTTGCATTGTGCTAAAGCCACCCCCTAGACTATGACTCAGTGTGGGTGACTAGCTCTTGACCTGAAACTAGAGGATGCTGGAGCTGATGCTCTGTGGATTATTTGTACATGATAATTAAATGACCAAAAGTGCAGTTCCTGTCTGTCTCCAGCTCTCTGACTTGCATTACTCTCCAACTTCTACCCAAATCATTTTCTATTAATCAGAGCAGACCCAGAATTTTCCTAGTCCCTATTCTCCATGGCTGTCACTTTGCTTATAGGAAGATTGTTTCCCATTGGGGTTTTTCCTCCTAGGATGTAGGCAGAAGAGAAAAATAAAATTTCTATATGCTCTCATTGTTATATCTATTAAATCAGAATTTTTTAACCTATATTATATTGACCAATACAATTCTCTTTAATTCATTACCCATATTTAAAGCAATACATCCTCTTGCAACTCTGACATTAGTGAGACTTTCAATTCTGTTTTTCAAAGGGAAGAAAAATCAAAATAATATATTTCAGAAAATAACTTTTTCTCCCTCTTTTTATTCTCCAACATTAGATAATCACAGATAGAACTTTAGCTACTAATCCAAGTAGGGAACACCTTGAGTATGATTTTACATTCATTCTTTTCATTTCCCTTATCACTAAGTGCTCTAAAAAACAGTTGATCATTCCAGTCTTAGTCCCAGACTACTCTGGCGTGATATATGTCAAATGGAAGCAATTATTTGAGTGCTGTTTATAAAAAAATCCCACTTTGAACCTTTCCTGTGTTCAGCCTCGCCTTGAAGAATACTTGGATATGTCTAGCATTCTTGAAGGTTGACCATTCAGGAGACATATTTATATGAAAACCAAAAAAATCTTATATTCTACAAGATTCTACAAGTAAAAGTGTGCTAGTCTGATTCAAAAGCAGTAGATTCCTGCTAGAGGGCAAATTTGAATGTAGCTTGATGCCTGTCCCTCACGTTGTTCTGTATCCAACCCTTACAAATTTATATCTTGATCCTTAGGTAAGAAATCTGTAATAAAAGAGCAAGTGAAAACTAAAATGTCACTTTCTTAAAGCCCCCTCGAAGTATTAAGGGCATGGAGCATCAGAACTATTGCTGTCAGCACGTACAAAGGCAAAGAGTGACAAGGCCATCATCTGGGCCAGAATGAGAGATGATGCCATAAGTACAGGCAGAAGGGACCATTGTATCTCTCAGTGACTGCTGCAGTGTAGAACTTCACTGGCACTGGCCCCAGTGGCTATCTCCCAGTGGCCAGCTGCAGTGGAGTCCATGAGAGCCATAAAGTGAGCAGAGCATACCGCATGGTATATTCGGGAAGTAAGGGCTTCGGGCACAGGCAGCCCTGATGCATGCCCGGGATGACAGGCAGCAGCAGCAGCGAATTCTGTGTGCTTTGGCTTTATAGTTCAAATTTCTTTTCTGGAGAATAACAGAGACATTGATTTAGTCAGGGTTCTCCAGGGAAACAGAACCATGACTGTAGAGGCTGAAAAGTCTCAGGATCTGCCTGCAGGCTAGAGACCTAGAAAAGCAGATGGTGTCATTCAGTTCAAGTCTGAAGGCCTGTCCTCCAGGGGAGCCAATGGTGTGATCCCAGTTCAAAGTTGGGAGATGAGATGAGACATCCTAGCTTAGAGAGTAAGGCAGGAAATAGGGGTGTATTCCTTATTTCTCTGGCTTCTACTCTGTTCAAGCCCTCAATAGACTGGATGAGGTCCACCACACTGGGGAGGGCAGCGGTGCTTTACTGAGCAAAGCACTTTATTCATTGCTTTACTGAGCCCACAGACTCAAATGCTAGTCACATCTGGACACAGCTTCACCCACCAGGCACCCCCAGATATGTTTAATCTGGGCACTGTGTAGCCAGCCAAATTAATACATTAAACTAACCCCCGTATCATCAAAATTAGTTAAGCCAGAAGAGAAGTCAAAATGGTAGCCTGGAAGGTTGATTTGTGGCATGTCATTATGCACCTCTTGGGAAATCTCAACTATATGGCAGAGTTTGAAGAAAACTGGTTTTAATGATGAGATAGGAAAACTCTAGGAAAATAATGGTTTGGGGACCTCTTATCTCTCTGCAGGCTGGTGTATCCAAGGAAAGAGAGATCACATTTCCTTAAAGAATTATATAACTCTGTTATCCTCAAAGGGAGCTTTAGAGAGAGATAAAGATAGGAAAGGCCACTTGAGAGACATGTAATTTGGGGAGATAAAGAATGGTCCTTCTTTTCTGATTTGCTGCTGTTGAGATAATTTCAGACCATTTTACGATACTGGCTGGTAAAGAATCCTAATTCTTTTTTCTGAAGACACTGTTAAATGGGTATATAAATGGATTGAGGTGTCTGAACTGTGACTTGAGTCCTGTACACCAAAGGCACATATATAGGAAAATTATATTTTATTGTCCTTCCTTAAAGTCCAAATAACTACCTCTTCTACTTTACAAGACAGTATGCACCAGAGAGTCTAATTTGCATGGCAAAAATTGTGAACGTGCTTTTCCTCATGTAATAAATTCCCCTTAGATAGTTTAAATGTTTACCAACTTAGGGCAGAAGAAAATTCAGAATGAAACAGGTGACACACTGAAAATAAAGCAATTCAATTTGGAAACATATACTGCCAACAGACTTAGTCATTTTTAACTTTTATCATGAGAGTTGAACAATATCTTTGTGAATTTCTCTCCTCTCTATCCTCCAGTAGATCCTGTCTGCTGAAGATCCAACATGAGGCTAAAACATCTCTGAAGCAATGAAATTGAGGAATAAAGGTTTGATTTACAGTTCAAATTCAACTCTCCTAGACTCTTCTAGCTGAGGTCTTCCCACCTGCATTATATCCTGCAGGGCTTGTTAACTGTTCCTTTAAACTAAGACATGCTAAAAGTCTGTGTCCGTTTAGTTATATGTTTACTGGATACAAATATAGTAGTTTTCTTGGAGAGTGTGAGTGTTCTAACCAGATTAGTCAAACTTCTAAAACCATGATGGTAACCAAGCTTGCAGGAATTTTGTGTGTGTGTGGGGGGAAATCTCTTCATAGCTGTCTGGATATATAGAAAAGTCTAGGAAAACACACACACACACACACACAGCATATATATAGACATGTATAAATGTATGGACAGATAGGCAAATGCAAGTAAATAGATGAGATGAGACACTCTGAGGTAAATAAATACGCACCTACAAATGCATAAAGATTAGGGACTGAAAATTTGTAAAACTCAGAGGAACTTATTGCTGTACTAAAATATACCAAACTATTTGCTTGCAATCAAAGAAATATTTTTGTGTATATTTAAGAGGACCTAGCAAATGCACACCACTTCCCTGTCTGAGTTCCCTTGGTAAGAGATAAGAATGAAGCCAATAGATAGAAAAACACCATTCCCTTAACATCAAGAGATGGATGAGGCTCTTCCTCAAAACAGGAAGATGAGATGGATGTAAAGTTCCCTTGTAATCCTTACAAGTTAACCATACTGTTGGATTGTTTTTTATACAGCTGTAAGCAATGCTGTGCACTTCAGGCCTCCCAAGGGAGACCTCTTGGAACCAAGAGAAAGGTTCTTTCGTAGTATGAATGTGTGTAACTATATTGACTTGAAAGTTTCCTATACACCAGAGCCTCTACTAAGCAGTATTTATAAAGCAACTGCTTCATAAAATTAGTAGTGGATACTGATAATCTTTACTGATTATATTTAATGATGAAAAAACTCTGGTATTGAAATGTTGAGTATCTGGTCTAAATTCAGGGAGTGATTATAAATAAGTAAAGTGAAAGTGAAAGTTGCTCAGTCATGTCTGACTCTTTGCGAAGCCATGGACTATACAGTCTGTGGAATTCTCGAGGCCAGAATACTGGAGTGGGTGGCTGTTCCCTTCTCTAGGGGATCTTCCCAACCCGTGGATTGAACCCAGGTCTCCGGCATGGCAGGTGGATTCTTTACCAGCTCATCCACCAGGGACGCTCATAGATAAACAAACTAAGGCTTAAAGTTTAAGGAACTTGCTCAAGGTCAGGAAGCTCAAGATCAAATGTTAGACTGCTATACTCAAAAACCCAATCTGTTTCATTACATGACATTACCTTTTGAAGAAACTCAATAGGGCATCCCTAGTGGCTCAGAGTGTAAAGAATCTGCCTGCAATGCAGAAAACTTGGGTTCAATCCCTAGGTCAGGAAGATCCCCTGGAGAAGGAAATGGCTACCCATTCCAGTATTCTTGCCTGGAGAATCCCATGGACAGAGAAGCCTGGTGGGCTACAGTCCATGGGGTCACAAAGAGTCAAACATGACTGAGCCACTATAATCAAGAACCCAGTCCGTTTCATTGCATGACATTGCCTTGTGAAGAAATGCAATATGCTTAATTTAAATTCTTACCTGCCCAAAGCTCCATGGAAAATGTAACTTATCTGAGCCTTCTGAAGGGTAGCAAGTATACTTTTTTATCACAAGTTCCCATACCAAAGGTTAACTGGATGAGGAGTGGCCCCTGACACAATGGGGACCATCCATTAACTGCCTGGTTAACTATAATGTATAAGGCTTGGGTCAAGGGAGATGAACTCAGTTAACTGGAGTTCTCTGAAGAACTGAAACAAACAGACTGAGAGACTAAAATTTAGGTGTGGTGGGTCATTATTATCGGCTTCTCAGGTGGCACTGGTGGTAAAGAATCCCCCTGCCACTGCAGGAGACACAAGAGATGCGGGTTTGATCCCTGGGTCATGAAGATTCCCTGGAGGAGGAAATGGCAGCCCACTCCAGTATTCTTGCCTGTAAAATTCCATGGACAGCGAACGCTGCTGGGCTACAGTCTATGGAGCTTCAAAGAATCAGACATGACATTATTTAAAGGATCTCTAGTGTTGAGAAAAGCTCCTGAAGCCAGATAATTACCAAGAAACTTCAAAAGAGAAGGTGAACTTCAGAAAAACCAACATGTGGTGCTATTTTCTGTATACACATTGAATTCAAACATAGAGCTTTTATGTTCACAAGGAAAAGTTGTATTTTACAGCAAATACATTAGGAAGTGAATGAATATAATACCAAAAAATGTAAGTAAAATTGATATTTTAAAAGTTAGATTTAAAATTTTACCTTATAGTTAATTATATGATTTAATAAACTAATATTTAAAGTCTACCATTCTTTAATGGCCATGAAAATTTGTTAATACATGTCTTTTAAATATGTTTAAAATGTAAAGAAGAAAAATTACCTCATTTTTTTTTTCTCCCTGAAAGTATAGAGGTTACTTAACAAGCATTGTTAAGGAATCAGGTGCAAACTAAAATAATTTCACATCTTTTTAAGGCACTGAATTGCCCTTTAAAAATCATAATTGGCAAGTTCAATAAAAATTCATATGAGCTTGCCCTTTACATGGCTGTCTCTCAATATTTGTCAGATTCTTATATAATGAGATGATCTTGGCATTTCTCTAGCATTTTCACATACCAACGATTGTCAAAATTTAGTAACTACCTTAGTGTCTCAGATCATAAGGAATCTGCCTGCAGTGTGGGAGACCTGGGTTCAATCCCTGCGTTTGGAAGATTCCCTGGAGAACTCCAGTATCCTTGCCTGGAGAATCCCCATGGATGGAGGAGCCTGGCGGTATACAATACATGGGGTCACAAAGAGTTGGACACACCGAGTGACTTTTATTCACTCACTCATTTTTTACATAGAGATTCTTTTAAATAAAAAATATTTGCTTGAATAATCATCATTATCAATGATAATAGGAGAACAGAAAGCAAAAGAAGAAATTATCTCAGAACTCAGTAAATAAGAAGCCAATAATGATATTCAGATAACGGGGTGAGCAAATTAGAATTTATGTATGAAAATTTAGGGACAATACATATGATGATAACTTGGATGTTGAGAACATTCTGTAAATACTCATCAATTTTCATAAGCATATTTTTCAGAAACTCTCTGAAGTTCATACCTCAACAGTTAATATTTTTCGTTTATAAATTAAAGTACTTTATATGTTTGCCACAATTTTATTGACTATGAGCTGTTAGAAGAGCTTTTAGATACCAAGGATGTCTGGCTACCTTGGTTTACATGTGAAGCTTTTATTTTTCTGTATGTTGCTTCAAAAATAGCCATTTAGCTCTCTCTCCTTTTTGTATAGTGGACATCAAGCAAACATACTCAGAGTTCTACCTAATGCTTTTATAACAATTTCCTGAAAATGCACTTACTGAAAGCAACAAGAATATGAGACATCCACAAATGAAACATTTTGTCTTTAGGTATTTTAGGTGTAGAAAAATATTTTATTAATGCATTATATTGGCTATTTTAGAAAAAGATAAATCTGTATTTAATAATTAAAGGCTCTTTAAGAAAAATATGGTTTTCAAGGAGTTGGTAAAATAGGACAATAGATCTAACTTTGATCAAAATTCTGTATTATTTTTGTCGTGGTCTGATTTTTAGTCTGATCTTGTTCAATTTTATTTCTGATATTGAATTTATAATTACTAGAGAGTGGGGACTAGGTGCACATTTAGAATACCTCCAGTGGTATTATTAGGCTTCCTTGGTGGCTCAGAAGGTAAAGACTCTGCCTGCAATGTGGGAGATCTGGGTTTGATCCTGGGTCAGAAAGAGTCCCTGGAGAAGGGAATGGCTACCCACTCCAGTATTCTGGCCTGGAGAACTCCATGGTAAGAGGAGTTGATGGGGCTATAGTCCATGGGGTTGCAGAGTCGAACACAACTGAGCAAAAAACACTTTCACACTTTATAATCACTTGAGAGGGTGGAGTAGGTGAATATTTAGAATTCCTCCAGTAAGGTATTATCAGAACACTGAAGTAAAGTATAAATTTACACATTCATGTTTTTCCTTCTACAAACTAAAAAATCCCAACTCCTAATAATCAAAAGATAACTCATATAACCGAGAATGATATTTGAAATTGTCACAGTAATAGGATGTCATGGATAATGCCTTATGATATTTAGCATAATGGAACTGGTGAAACACGCAGTGTTAAAAAAAGCCCTAAGGACTTTAACTTCATTCAGGTTAAGGAATAAACTCCTTGTAGAAGATACATTGGAAATACTGTCTAGTTTGGTGGACTGTTTAAGTAACTATCTGGTATCTATTTTTATAAGTAAGTGACAAAGTGACAAGTTTGAGTTAGACAGCTCCTTGCTTAGAACTGCTGTACACCTGCACACTAGGGAGTACTGTCTGCTTTACCTAAACAGATGTTTTGATTGACTTGAATAGGATAATTAAGTACTCACATTAAATATTTGTGAGGTTCAAACATGTACTGATTGCTAGACTCCAATTAAATAAATGAACAAATCATAGAAGATATCATGTGTATAGATTTTAGCCTAGTAAATATGTTCCAATTAGGCAAATCCTTCCATTGAAGGATGTAAATCCTTCGATCTTGGTTTTCATTTAAAAATCAACCAAACAAGCAGCCTTAAAGCACAGTAACAATTCTTGGTACCCTCATTTCACATGACTGATAAAATGAACTATCAGACAAATAGAATGCATTCTTTTTATGAGGAAATTTGGACAATTATATTACCAATGGATTCCAGACAAATGAAGCCCAGAAGGATAATTAGGAATAAGTCACTTAAAGCACATTGGATTGGTTCCTTGGAATGAGATTTTTATCAGTGCGGATGCATTTTTGTCTCATACCTTGCTCTCTGGTTTCATTGTATCCAATACTTTACACAATAACACATGATGGTTATTGTACAGTCCTAGTACTCTTGCCTGCAAAATCCCATGGATGGAGGAGCCTGGTGGGCTGCAGTCCATGGGGTTGCTAAGAGTTGGACACAACTGAGCAACTTCACTTTTACTTTTCACTTTCATGCATTGGAGAAGGAAGTGGCAACCCACTCCAGTGTTCTTGCCTGGAGAATCCCAGGGACGGGGGAGCCTGGTGGGCTGCCGTCTCTCGGGTCGCAGAGAGTCGGACACGACTGAAGTGACTTAGCAGCAGCAGCACATACAACCAATGGGCATATCCAGGCAGGGCTCTGCTTTCTGTGCTCCAGCTTCTTCCTGTGATATGACTGGGTAATGCAGGCATTTAGTGAAAGAGGGTTATCTTTAATCAAGGGACTTCCCAGGCGGCACTAATGGTAAAGAGTCCACCTGCCAATGAAGGAGACATGTGAAACTTTCCAATCCCTGGGTCAGGAATATCCCCTGTAGTAGGAAATAGCAACCCACTCCAGTATTCTTGCTGGCAAATTCACGGACAGAGGAGCCTGGTGGGCCACATGTCATGGGGTTGCAAAGAGTCAGACACAACTGAACATTTATGCATTCACAGAAGAGCAGAAAGAACACCAACCATTTAAAAGTCCCAATTTTGGGCAATGATAAATAAAGCTGCTATAGATAGTCATGTGCAGATTTTTACGTAGAGATAAGTTTTTATATATGACTGCTGGATCATATAGTAAGACTGTGGTTGGCATTGCAAACCACAGAGAGATGTATCTAAGCTACTAGCTCTGACATAAGTGCTTCACGGGGAAGTGAAATATTTTTGAGAGTGATAAAGTAAACCTATGACTATTATGTCTGCTTTATTTTGTAATTAATTTTTAATTGGAGGATAATTGTTTTATAATATTTTGTTGATTTCTACCATATAGCAACATGAATCAGCCATAGGTATACATATGTCCCCCATCTGGAACTTCCATTCTGCCCCATCCCACCTCTCTAGGTTATCATAGAGCTCTGAATTTGAGCTCCCTACTTCATACAGTAAATTTCCACTGGCTGTCTAGTTTTACATATGGTAATGTGTATATTTCAATGTTACTCTCATCATTTGTCCCAACCTCTCCTTCCTGCTTGTGTCCTCATCTGTTCTTTGTCTGCATTATCCTTAAAATAGCTCTTTCTGGCTAGTTTTTATTTGTTCAGTTGCCAAGTCATGTCCAACTCTTTGTGACCCGATGGACTGCAGCATGCCAGGCTTCCTTGTCCCTCACCATCTCCTGGAGTTTGCCCAAGTTCGTGTCTGTTGAATTCGTGATTCCATCCAATCATCTCATCCTTTGTTGCCCTCTTCTTCCTCTGTCTTCAACCTCTCCCAGCATCAGGGTCTTTTCCAATGAGTCAGCTGTTTGCATCAGGTGGCCAAAGTATTGGAACTTCAGCTACAGCATCAGTCCTTCCAATGAGTATTCAGGGTTGATTTCTTTTAAGTTTGACTGGTTTGATCTCCTTGCTGTCTCAGAGACTCTTAAAAACCTTCACCAGCACCACAGTTGGTAATTTAATTCTAGCTTGTAAGTTTGTATTATTTATTGATTGCTGAAACTCAGCTATCACTCTGTCCTTTGCAGTTGAAAAAGATGTTTTGATTGTCCCAACCTATGTTCTGTCACTATTCTAAGGCCCTACTTAGGAATTTCTGTTAATTTCCCAGGCCTTCTCATTTTCAGAATTAATACTGCTTCAGAATTTCTGCTACATTTGAACCCTCCATTTCACTTGTATCTCACAGTGCTTGGCTATCATTCTCCCTCTATTCTTACAGAAACACGGAATTCAATCTCTTTATAAGATGACACACCCCCTGACACACACACAGGCACACACACATACAAACATATGGAAAGGAACTTCAAACAGAGCACTTATGAGAAGAGCATGTTTCACTCAAGGTTTGAGGGAAAATGGACTCAGTTGGTAAAGAATTCGCCTGCAATGAGGGAGAACTGAGTTTGATCCCTGGGTTGGGAAGATCCCCTGGAGGACTCCAGTATTCTTGCCTGGAGAATCCCCATGGACGGAGGAGCCTGGTAGGCTACAGTCCACGGGGTCTCAAAGAGTCAGACAGGACTGAACACCGCACAGCACAACACGGAGATAAACAGTAGTTTCCTTTCTTGGAGTTTCTCATCCTCTTCCTCTCGAGATTCTAAGAACCCACTTTTTCCTCTTCATTAACCCCCACCCTTAGGTTCCTTCACAGATACTCAAATCACCTTGTTATGCAAAACAAGTCAGTTCTCTCAAATATGCGTGGCAGGACTCCAGGCTTAATTTTACATCTCCAAAGCCTCTAAACCTTTGCGAAAACAATGGTGTTTTTATGCCCATTCTTCCCTTTCAGTAACAGGGAAAAGCTGGCAGAAGCTTTGACAATTCACTTTTCTCTATTTTCTCATCATTGTCAATCTCAGAATAAAAAGGAGTAGTGTAGAGATCTATTTTCCCTTCACTGTGAAATACGTTATTTCTCTGAGCTTCTCTGGTAGTTCAGCAGTAAAGAATCTGCCTGCAATGCAGGAGACTCAAGACTACGTTGGTTCGATCTCTGGGCTGGGAAGATATCCATGAGATTTTCCATGCAAGTATTCTTGCCTGGGAAATCCCACGGACAGAGGAGCCTGGTGGGCTGCAGTCCATGGGGTGGCAAAGAGCTGGACATGACTGAGTACACACAAACACACGTTATTCCTTTAGAGAGATTATTGTTGTTTAGTCGCTAAGTTATGTCCCACTCTTTTGTGACCCCAGGGACTGTAGCTCACCAGGCTCCTCTGTCCATGGGATTTGCCAGACAAAAATACTGGAATGGATGGTATGGGGAGGAAGGTGGGAGGGGGGTTCAGGAGGGGAACACGTGTACACCCGTGGTGAATTCATGTTGATGTATGGCAAAACCAATACAATATCATAAAGTAATTAGCCTCCAATTACAATAAATAAATTTAAATTAAAAAAAAATTGGAATGGGTTGCCATTTCCTTCTTCAGGGGATCTTCCCTACCCAATTGAACCTGCATCTCCCACATTGGCAGGCAGATTCTTTATGCCTGAACGACCAAGGAAACCCTTGGTAATACTAAATAGTGATAATTAGCTTAATTTTTATATATATTTTTCTATTATCTAAGTACCTGAAGAATTTTTCAAATGGCTTTCCATAATTATAGCCAAATTTTTTGCCAATGTTTACAAACTTTGAGTTCAGTTCAGTTCAGTAGCTCAGTCACTTTGCAATCCCATGAATCGCAACACGTCAGGCTTCCCTGTCCATCACCATCTTCCAGAGTTCACTCAAACTCACGTCCATCGAGTTGGTGATGCCATCCAGCCATCTCATCCTATGTCGTCCCCTTCTCCTCCTGCCCCCAATCCCTCCCAGCATCAGAGTCTTTTCCAATGAGTCAACTCTTCGCATGAGGTGGCCAAAGTACTGGAGCTTCAGCTTTAGCATCATTCCTTCCAAAGAACACCCAGGACTTATCTCCTTTAGAATGGACTGATTGGATCTCCTTGCAGTCCAAGGGACTCTCAAGAGTCTTCTCCAACACAACAGTTCAAAAGCATCAATTCTTCGGTGCTCAGCTTTCTTCACAATCCAACTCTCACATCCAGACATGATAACTGGAAAAACCATAGCCTTGACTAGACGGACCTTTGTTGGCAAAGTAATGTCTGTGCTTTTGAATATACTATCTAGGTTGGTCATAACTTTTCTTCCAAGAAGTAAGCGTCTTTTAATTTCATGGCTGCAGTCACCATCTGCAGGGATTTTGGAGCCCCAGAAATAAAGTCTGACACTGTTTCCACTGTTTCCCCATCTATTTCCCATGAAGTGATGGGACCAGATGCCATCATCTTACATTTCTGAATGTTGAGCTTTAAGCCAACTTTTTCACTCTCCTCTTTTACTTTCATCAAGAGGCTTTTTAGTTTCTCTTCACTTTCTGCCATAAGGGTAATTAATGTCATCTGAATATCTGAGGTTATTGATATTTCTCCCGGCAATCTTGATTCCAGCTTGTGCTTCTTCCAGCCCAGCGTTTCTCATGATGTACTCTGCGTATAAGTTAAATAAGCAGGGTGACAATATACAGCCTTGACGTACTCCTTTTCCTATTTGGAACCAGTCGGTTGTTCCATGTCCAGTTCTAACTGTTGCTTCCTGACCTGCATATAGGTTTCTCAAGAGGCAGGTCAGGTGGTCTGATATTCCCATCTCTTTCAGAACTTTCCACAGTGTTTTGTGATCCACACATTCAAAGGCTTTGGCATAGTCAATAAAGCAGATATAGATGTTTTTCTGGAACTCTCTTGCTTTTTCCATGATCCAGTGGATGTTGGCAATTTAATCTCTGGTTCCTCTGCCTTTTCTAAAACCAGTTTGAACATCTGGAAGTTCACGGTTCACATATTGCTGAAGCCTGGCTTGGAGAATTTTGAGCATTACTTTACTAGCGTGTGAGATGAGTGGAATTGTGTGGTAGTTTGAGCATTCTTTGGCATTGCCTTTCTTTGGGACTGGAATGAAAACTGACCTTTTCCAGTCCTGTGGCCACTGCTGAGTTTTCCAAATTTGCTAGCATATTGAGTGCAGCACTTTCACAGCATCATCTTCTAGGATTTAAAATAGCTCAACTGGAATTCTATCACTTCCACTAGCTTTGCTCGTAGTGATGCTTTCTAAGCCCCATTTGACTTCACATTCCAAGATGTCTGGCTCTAGGTAAGTGATCATACCACCGTGATTATCTTGGTCATGAAGTTCTGTTTTTACTATAGGTGAAAATTTATTCCAAACTATAGTCTATTAAGTTAAGTAGGGGGATACAATGTGGGCTGTATTAATGACTCTTGTTCTAGGATTGATACACTTTCCTTTTCTGAAACCCACTACACACACAGACATACATATTCCATAGGAAAATTTCATAGGACTTTCAAACTACTTTAAAAAAGACTATTTGTGTGATTTTTCATTAAAATTATCAATGGGGTCATTGGTTTTCATTAGTATGCTGCTACTGCTACTGCTAAGTCACTTCAGTCGTGTCCGACTCTATGTGACCCCATAGACAGCAGCCCACCAGGCTCCCTTGTCCCTGGGATTCTCCAGGCAAGAACACTGGAGTGGGTTGCCATTTCCTTCTCCAATGTATAAAAGTGAAAAGTGAAAGTGAAGTCGCTCAGTCGTGTCCGACCGTTAGCGACCTCATGGACTGCAGTCTCCTGCAGGCTCCTCCGTCCACGGGATTTTCCAGGCAAGAGTACTGGAGTGGGGTGCCATTGCCTTCTCTGATTAGCATGCTAACTAATAACTAAGAAACCCACTACACACTCGTATCTGTGATGGGGAATTTACAGGGGAGAACTAGCCTAAAAAAGCAGTGAGAACCTTTTGGGCATCATAGGAGTATGGAAGCTGTAAAGAACAGAAATGAACTTCATACATGACAAGTGGATGTGCTGGGTGCTCAGCTTGCTCTAATTTACATTCATCTTCTTGTTTAGCCACCTCACTAACTTCATCTTATACCATGTTGTATCTTCCCTGCTGTACTTCCTTTTCTCAAGCATGTTCTGCTAATTCCCACCACACGATCTTTGCACATGTTAATCTTTCTGGTTCACTCAATTACCACCTCAGTCATTCCTGCTCCCACATTTCACCCCATACTTCCAAGGACTTTTACCTTTTATTTCAATCCCCGTTTAATTAAATCTTACTCAGAGATCTATTCCTTCCTTTCTGTCAAAATTAGATATTTCTACCATCTTGTATTGGAGAGTATTTTTTTTTTAGAAAATCTTATTTCCATCATATCACTTGGGAAAATTCATTAATTTATTAATAATATTAATTATAAAATAATCATGATAATATTTTTTATAGATTTTTAAAATTTACTTGTTTCATACTATCTTTCTCACTATGCACTAAGATCCATGGAAGCTGAGACCATGATTACCATTGTTGTGATCTGTCCTACCACATTAATTGTCTATGGAAATAGTTATTGAATAATTGAACACAGATGGAAAAGAACACGAGAACAGGCTACAAATGATAATATGCATTGTGCAGGCTTAGGCAATATATTACATTTGCATATTGTTAAATAAGCCTCCTTAAGCTGAACTAAGCAATACATTATATTTGTTAAGAGGGATTTGAATTCAGTGGTTAAACTACACATGTAAGAGAAAGCTTGCTAAAGATAAGATAGTTGTCCATTATTCTTGAAAATATCAAATTTGGCTTATTTACAACTGCAAAGAAGTTCACTCTACTCCTGCATGGTGGTCAGAATGTGCCATTCTGATTGTGCCCTGGATGTGAAGGTTCTTGATGAGACTCATATAACATCAGTTCATGCCCTTCAATAATTGTGACTGGCAACCTCTGCTGGGGGAATAGGTGAGAAGATATTTTTGCAGCATTCCTCAAAAAGTGAATCTTGAGGCTGTATTGTTGAGGAATGTTATAAGGAAAAAAGTCTTCATGTAAAAGAAAGATGTTAATTTACTTTAAATGGAGTTGTTACTCAAAAATAATTGTTTTGTATGAAGCATTAAAGTACTAACAGAAGCTTTGCACATATTGACTAAGTGTCATTGTCTGTCTTGTTAGCATTTTAAACGTAACATTTATAATTTGACAGTGCTATAAACATTATTTTAAGTAAGATGATGATAATGTATACAGTTGTAAAGATTCTTTTGGTGATATTATGCTTACTTGATGCAACAACAACTAAATTATTCTCATTTATAATACATTGATTTTCTGTCTTTGGGGAACTCTAATTGCCTTCAAGATAAGACACAGGCAGCCTTACTTCCACACTGAATGCACACCTCTTCACAGTCTATGCTGCTTTCAAATGGTGCCTCTTAAACTAATATCTTCATTTTAACTCTGAGGAATTTAAGTTACACATCAAGCTATTATAGTTACCTCCATAAAGTAGCCACATTTTGAAGTCTGGGCAACAAGTCACTCTGAATAAAGAAATTCAGTGGAAACATAGCAAATAAAAGGAAGGGACCCTGAAGTTTGATTTTTATTTTCTTTCCAGAAGTAATTTTTTAATTAAAAAAATTTTTTCCAGTGACAGAAAAAGCCATCTCATTTGTAATCCTCTGATTGCACTAACTCTTCCAATCTCTTTGCCTTGTAGGTTTTTAACTCCTAAATTTCAAAATCCTCCACCCACTCTTACGTTAACAGGAATGTTTACACATTGAAAGAACTCAGTGAAACTGCCATCTTCTGATCTTAACTTCTATACTTCCCTCTCTGACTTAATTACTATATTTAAACCATCCCCTTCGCCTCACTGAATTTTTATTTCCTCAGTCCCTGCCTGTTTCCGGGCCCATCAGCCCCTCTGGATTTATCTGCTTGGCTCACTTGTCTAGACGCAATAGTCCGTCTTGACTATGGAGAGTTCTGACAAAATGTTGTCCACTGGAGAAGGGAATGGCAAACCACTTCAGTATTCTTGTCTTGAGAATCCCATGAACAGTGCAAAAAGGCAAAACTATAGGACACTGAAAGAGGAACTCCCCAGGTCGGTATATGCTACTGGAGATCAGTGGATAAATAACTCCAGAAAGAATGAAGAGATGGAGCCAAAGCAAAATCAACACCCAGTTGTGGATGTGACTGGTGATGGAAGCAAAGTCAAATGCTGTAAACAGCAATATTGATAGAAACCTGGAATATTAGGTCCATGAATCAAGGCAAAGTGGAAGTGGTCAAACAGGAGATGGCAAGGGTAAACTTCGATATTTAGGAATGAGTGAATTAAAATGGACTGGAATGGCTAATTTAACTCAGATGATCATTATATCTACTACTGTGGGAAAAAATCCCTTAGGAGAAATGGAGTAGCCATCACAGTCAACAATGTCCAAAATGCAGTATTTGGATGCAATCTCAAAAATGATTAGTTTGTTTCCAAGGCAAACCATTCAATACCACAGTAATCCAAGTCTAAGCCCTGACCAATAATGCTGAAGAAGCTGAAGTTGAATGGTTCTATGAAGACCTACAAGGCCTTCTAGAAATAACACCCCAAAAATATGTCCTTTACATTATAGGGCCTGGAATGCAAAAGTAGGAAGTCAAGAAATACTTGGAGTAACAGGAAAATTTGGCCTTGGAATACAGAATGAAACAGGGCAAAGGCTAACAGAATTCTGCCAAGAGAACACACTGGTCATAGCAAACACACTTTTCCAACAACACAAGAGAAGACTCTACACATGGACATCACCAAATGGTCAATACCAAAATTAGATGGATTGTATTCTTTGCACCCAAAGATGAAGAAGCTGTATATAGTCAGCAAAAATAAGACCAGGAGCTGACTGTGGCTCAGATCATGAACTCCTTATGCCAAATTCAGATTTAAGTTGAAGAAAGTAGGGAAAACCACTAGACCATCCAGGTATGAACTAAATCAAATCCCTTATGACTATACGGTGCAAGTGACAAAGAGATTCAACGGATTAGATCTGATAGACACAGTGCCTAAGAATTATGGACGCAGGTTCATGACATTGCACAGGGGGCAGTGATCAATACCATCCCCAAGAAAAAGAAATGCAAAAAGGCAAAATGGTTGTCTGAGGAGTCCTTCCAAACAGCTATGAAAAGAAGAGAAGCAAAAGGCAAAAGAGAAAAGGAAAGATATGCCCATTTGAATGCAGAGTTCAAAAGAATAGCAAGGAGAAATAAAGCCTTTCTCAGTGATCAATGCAAAGAAATGGAAGAATGCAAAGAATGGGAAAGACTAAAGACCTCTTCAAGAAAATTAGAGATAACAAGGGAACTTTTCATGAAAAGATGGGCACAATAAAGGACAGAAATAACCTAACAGAAAGAGAAGATATTAAGATGTGGAAAGAATACACAGAGCAACTATGCAAAAGAGATGTTCATGACACAGATAATCACGAGGGTGTGATCACTCACCTAGAGTCAGACATCCTGGGATGCAAAGTCAAGTGGGCCTTAGGAAGCATCACTGTGAACAAAGCTAGTGGAGGTGATGGAATTCCAGTTGAGCGGTTTCAAATCCTGAAAGAGATGCTGTGAAAGTGCTGCACTCAGTATGCCAGCAAATCTGGAAAACTCAACAGGGGCCACAAGACTGGAAAAGGTCAGTTTTCATTCCAATCCCAAAGAAAGGGTATGCCAAAGAATGCTCAAACTACCGCACAATTGCACTCATCTCACACGCTAGTAAAGTAATGCTCAAAATTCTCCACGCCAGGCTTCAACAGTACATGAACCATGAAATTTCAGAAATCCAAGCTGGTTTTAGAAAAGGCAGAGGAACCAGACATCAAATAGTCAACATCCATTGGATCATCAAAAAAGCAAGAGAGTTCCGGAAAAACATCTACTTTTGCTTTATTGACTATGCCAAAGTCTTTGTGTGGATCACAGAAATCTGTGGAATAATCTGAAAGAGATGGCAATACCAGACCACTTGACTTGTCTCCTGAGAAATCTGTATACAGGTCAAGAAGCAACAGCTAGAACTGGAGGTGGAACAACAGACTGGTTCCAAATTGGGATAGGAGTATGTCAAGGCTGTGCATTGTCACCTTGCTTATTTAACTTATATGCAGAGTACATTATGAGAAATGCTAGACTGGATGAAGCACAAGCTGGAATCAAGTTTGCCAGGAGAAATATCAATAATCTCAGATATGCAGAAAGTGAAGAAGAACTAAAGAGCCTCTTGATGAAAGTGAAAAAGGAGACTGAAAAAGTTGGCTTAAAACTCCACATTCAGAAAACGAAGATCATGGTACCTGGTCCCATCACTTCATGGCAAATAGATGGGGAAACAATGGAAACAGTGAGAAAATTTATTTTGGGGGCTCCAAAATCACTGCAGATGGTGATTGCAGCCATGAAATTAAAAGATGCTTGCTCCTTGGAAGAAAAGTTATGACCTACCTAGACAGCTTATTAAAAATCAGAGACATTGCTAACAAAGGTCCATCTAGTCAAAGCTATTGTTTTTCTAGTAGTTATGTATGGATGTTAGAGTTGGACTATAAAGAAAGCTGAGCACTGAAAAATTGATGCTTTTGAACTGTGGTGTTGGAGAAGACTCTTGAGAGTCCTGGGAATGCAAGGAGACCCAACCAGTCCATCCTAAAGGAAATCAGTCCTGAATATTCATTGGAAGGACTGATGCTGCAGCTGAAACTCCAGTACTTGGCCACTTGATGGGAACTGACTCATTTGAATAGACCTTGATCCTGGGAAAGATTGAAGGTGGGAGGAGAAGGGGATGACAGAGGATGAGATGGTTGGATGGCATCATGGACTCGATGGACATGTGTTTGAGTAAACTCCGGGAGTTGGTAATGGACAGGGAGGCCTGGCATGCTCCGGTCCATGGGGTTCGGACGTGACTGAGCTACTGAAACGAACTGAATTTTCGGAACCTCGGTACTTCTGCCTTCACCCCAGCTCCAGCTTTGTGCAATTGTAACTTAAAAACTCTGGCCCGTATGTTTTCTACTCAAGTTTTGCAACTTGAGAAAATTATAAACTTCCATTAGTTCCAGAGAGACTCACTCCATCTCAACACAGTTGCTTCATACTCATCTTCTGTTGAATCTTCTATAATTTATTTTCCTGATTACGCTCTTTAACCTGCAAACTGTAGGTTTACAGTTAAACTATCTTCCCCTTTATTTATAGGACTATTTTGACTATTTGATCAACAGAATTCACATATCTGTGAAGGAAAGTGCTTTATCTCAACAAAATAATTTTCCTACACTTTTCCTACTTCCCCCTTTGCATCAGAAGAAAGTATACTGGCCTCCTTAAGATTTATGTTTTCAATGGTCTTTCTTTACATCATTTCTTATCTCCTCTGAAACCTTGCTTATTTGATTCTACCCTGCCTGTTGAACATTGAATATTTCGCCACTGTTTCATTCCTTGTATCTTAAATCAAGTTTCTTAAATGACTTACAAAAAGAAAAAATAAAAAGGTCAAAGTCCTCCGTGGACCTCACAGTCATGTCCAGCTCTTCATTCTCCTGTTTTAGCCAGATCTCTTAAAGATACCACATTTCATATTTTTGTATTAGATTGTTTAAACCACCGATCACCTATCTTTTAATTGATGAGCTTAATCCATTTTATTCATTGTAATATATAAATTGTAATAAATTATTGTAATAGCTGTTACATTCAAAATTATTTCTGCCCTCTTATATTTTCAAATACGTTATTTCCTTTATTGATTTTGATTTTAATCTTTCCAGCTTTCCTTCAGATAAAATCTTTCCTAGAAAGACAAATGTTTTATTTCCTACGTTCTCCTGTTCTGTTGATTACCTTTTGTCTGTTTTATCTTTTTATTGACAACTTTTTTAAGCAGCAGTAGATTTCTCCCCCAAAATTGAGCACAATAGTCCACCTGTCTTTTGCAACATTCACTTAATCCTTTTTGTACATAAGTACATCCTCCAAAACTTTACCAATGTGGGTTCTTAGATGACACAGTGCCTTGTAATGGATTTCTGTCTTTATTATGCCCTCATAATTGAATGACTTTCACTGAATAAACACTCTAAGTTTTAAATTTTTACTTTTATTAATACTCTAAAGTTACTTCATCTTCCTGGACTCTATATTGCTGTTGAGCAGTGTGCAATCAAGCTACACATCATTTCTCTCCCCTTTCATATTCTAAAAACTTTTTCAGCCTGTGACTTTTGTTTTTCTTGAATTCTGTTACCTGTAAAAGCATAATCTATTCTTTTTTCTTGATTCAGATTCATGACTTCATTTAATCATAGCCTATATTCATGAAACCTTATGATCATTTGCCCATGCCTGGTCTTCCTTTTCATTTGTGTACTTAATAATTTAATGAGCAACTATGAATACAGAATTCTTTTCAGTATTTAAAATATTGCTGAATAACATATCCCCACATGTGCCCTTTCTCTGGCTTACATAATTTGAACCCTGTCTGTCCCTCCACAACAAACCAGGTAACCAATATTTTAAATGTTGTATTTATACATACTTCCTTTTATATGTATCAGAGATGATTTATAAAAATTATTTTCATAATATATATGGCCATGTATGTTATTTATTTTTGTTATAGTTTATTAATTTTGGCATCTTTTAAATATTATAGTTTATGAATATAAAGGAGTTATTTATTCATTCTGTTATTAATGAGTAATTTGGATTGTTTTCTACTTATTTGTTGCTATAAACATTGGTTCTTGGAACATTCTGATCCATTTCCTAGAACACATACAAGAATTTCTCTTAAGTATATGGATAGTTATATACTTGATGGCTTGTAGAGTATGAGCATGTTAAACTTTTAAACTTGTAAAATTATTACAAGATAATTCCAAATTGTTTTCCAAAGAGGTTGGACTAACTGATAGTTCATTTAAAATATATAGGCTTGTATTTGACACAGTATCTATTCTAAATCTTGGGATTTAAATTTTTACAATCAACACCTATAAAATGAACAGATCAAGGTCTTGATTTCCATGTCCCTGATTATTGATGATGTACCATATGCTTCTTATGTTTACTGGTCATACAAATTTACTTTTGTGTGAAATGCCTATTCATGTTTTGCTCAGTATTCTGTTGTTTTTTTTTTTTTTTAATACTTTTCATTGCCTTTTTCACTTTCTTTAAGGTGATTTTTGGTAATTAAAAGTTTAGTGAAGTAAAATTTATTATTTTTATTTTGTGATTGACAATTACATGTCTTATTTAAAAAATCATTTCCTATTGCAGACTGAGAAATATACTACTATGCTTTCTTCTAAAAGTTTAAAATGTATGCCTTTGAAATATGAGCTTCTGATTCATTTAGTTAATTTTTGTGATGGTGTGAAATGGCAATTTATTTTCTTTTTCTTTTCCGTATGGATAACAATTAATTCAAACTCATTAGTTTAATAATCCTACCCCTAAACTGTACCTTGCTACATCTCCCTCTGTTATCTGATGAAATTCCAGATAGGCATAATATACTTCTGTTTCAGTTGTCAGTTTGTCTGTCTCTGTATCAATAGCACATGCTTTTAAGAGCTATCACTTCGTGTGTCTATTTTGTAGGGCAACCCCTTTCTCCTATTTCCTCCTCATCCTTCTTCACAAAAGTCTTGGCCAATTTTAGCACCTTGGTCTTTAATATCAACTTTTAAAAATATTTATTTATTTATTTATGGCCGCACTGGGTCTTTTTTGCTGCATATAGGCTTTCTCTTAGTTCAGTTCAGTTCAGTTCAGTTGTTCAGTCGTGTTTAACTCTTTGCGACCCCATGGACTGCAGCATGCCAGGCTTCCCTGTCCATCACCAACTCCTGGAGCTTGCTCAAACATATGTCTCTCTAGTCGGTGATACCATCCAACCATCTCATCCTCTGTCGTTCCCTTCCCCTCCTGTCTTTAATCTTTGCCAGCATCAGGGTCTTGACCAATGAGTCCATTCTTTGCATCAGTCTTTCTCTAGTGTGGCAAACACGGGCTACTCTTCACTGTGGTGTGTGGGCTTCTCATTGCAGTGGCTTCTTTTGTTGTGGAACATGGGCTGTAGGTGCACAAGCTTCAGTAGTTGTAGCACGTGGGCTCAGTAATTGTGGTGCTTGGGCTTAACTGCTTTGCGGCATGTGGAATCTCCCCCAATCAGGGATCAAACCCATGTCCCATGCATTGGCAGGTGGATTCTTATCCACTGCGCCACCAGGGAAGTCCTTTAATATGAATCTAAAATCAACTTATCAAGTCCTGTGACTAACTCTACTAGAACTTAGATTAACATTTTATCGATGTAATAGATTAACTTGAGAGAAGTGGCATCTTTAAACTATCCTCTCCTTCTTTGTAAATGTGGCCTGCCTTTCCATGTATTTAAGGTCCTTCAGTAAAAGAATTTCAGTTTGTCTTTAAGTAGTAAGAGCTTCCTTTGCAGCTCAGCTGGAGAAGAATCTGCTGCACTGTGGGAGACCTGAGTTGATCCCTGGGTTGGAAAGATACCGTGGAGAAGGGAATGCCTACCCACTCCAGTATTCTGGCCTAGAGAATTTCATGGACAGAATAGTCCTTGGGGTTGCAAAGAGTCGGACATGACTGAGTCACTTTCATTCTTCACTTTAAGCAGTAAAGGAAACCAAATATTCAATCAGTTGGTATAGAACTCACCCACTAGGAAAACACTTTGACCCTGTGATCAAAGAAAACAGCAGGAGATTTTAAAGTTGTACTTAAAGGGCGAAAGCAAACTTCTTCATTTTTGGATGTTTATGAGCACTGCTTATTCTTTTTCAAGGGAAGTCTGATTTGGGAACATAAATATAGATCTTAAAATAGCTCTCATCTATCCATTGTAAAGCAGGAAGTTTACAACTGTAATAATTAACATATACAGATATGTACATGGACTCTTTAACCCATGGAGCTCACATAAAGCTATTTTTGATATGGAAATATAATTCTGGAGTTCCAGAAAGAGTCACAGATGCAACATTCTGCTGTCAGATGCAACATTGTACCACTTAACATTATCCATAAACAATTACTGAAGATCATTATTTCCTATCACCTTCTGTACCGGAACATTTACCAGAGCTAACAAATAGCAAAACTGACTACAGTGAAATTATCCTTCTGTTCCTCTCCTACCCTTCTTGATTGGAAAGAATTAAGTTGTCTAAATATAGGCAGGAAGAAAAAGGAAATGATTATGTTTGTGTTGTAAAGCCACTAGACAACTATTTGGTTGAAGTTTTCTTAACTGAACCACCTCAAAAAATCAGTAACTTAAGCAATGGATTCCATAATTTCCCCCAAATGTGTAGGGATGTTTTGTAAACTGTAGTAAAACTGTATTCCCTCTTTATTCATGGAGAATAAAATTCCAATTATCTAATCAATACCTCCATATATGAGATACAATTTACTTCCATAAAATTTATCTTTCTAAATTTCTACATCTAGATTCAACTCAACCTTCAAGGTCCAACTAAATGCAATATTACATTTCTCTAGTCAACAACAGCCACAAAAAATGTGATATATTTTCTCCCCTAATCCTCATGCCACCTCGTACCTATTATGTCACCAGTAACATTTTACTTGTCCCTATAATAATTTTTAGATTGTCTCTTTTCACACATCAACTGTTAAAGGCAGAGAAACTATCAGTAATATTACTTTTAATGGCAATTTAATAGGCATAATCAATAAAATATAGACTCCGTCTCACAGCAAAACACTCAATAAATAGTCTATCAGCCTATTAAATACTATTATACCATGAGAGAGCAATCAGTTGGCTTTCTCAAGTGACCAAATATGATCATTTGCATATCTACATCTAATATTTGGATCACTAGAATATGAATTATTGGCACAAATGGGAAAGAACAAACTAGGATTATTGCTGAATGCTGAAGGACAGTTGGAGCTAGACACAGCTACAATAATCTCAGTCTAGTTACGGTGACTTGATACTGCCAGTTTCGAAGAGTGGCAGGCAGCCACCCAACTCTAATTCTCATGGTATAGAAGCCAATACTTCTAATTTAAAATATTGTATATTGTGAAACTTTATCTATAACACTGGGGTGTTTTTGTCCACATGTGGAAAAGATATCTGAAATAACAGTGGAGAGATAATGTATAACAAAAGATTGGACGCGATTTAGGATATAAGTGATTCTTTGAAAAAAATTAAGTTTCATTGCATTTCTTACTAAAAATAAACATTTAGATATAATACCCAGAAACTGACCTATTGTTGTTATAGGAAAAACAGGTACCCAGGATATTCAGCTCATTTTTGTAAATCTGATGAATCAGTATATATGTGAGCCCTATCAATTCCCTTTGACTTCTGTGCTGAGTCACTTTAGTCATGTCTGACTCTGTGTGACTCTATGGACTGTAGCCCACCAGGCTTCTCTGTCCAGTGGGATTCTCCAGGCAAGAATTCAGGCATGGGTTGCCATGCCCTCCTTCAGGGGATCTTCCCAACTCAGGGATCAAACCTAGGTCTCCCACATTGTAGGTGCACCCTGCCCACCAGGGAAGCCCAGACCCCTCCTGGTCCTCCTTAAAATGCACTGACCACAATCATCACCAATTACATTCATATGTGTATTTAGATTACAAATTCATTCTTTCGACAAAAATGCCTCCTTGTGCTAGGTACTTTGGTGTCATATTTTAAGAAGAGAAAATTAATTATAACTCCCATTCATGAATCTCAAATTCGGGGTAACAAGAAAAAGGAACGTTCCACTAACATAAGCTCAAACCCAGGATTCAGTCAGAAATATTCCATTGTTTAGTGTAACAATCATACATTTTTAAAAAATTTTCTGACCATTAGGTGCCTCAGAATGTATCTAATTATAAACAATTGGCGTTTGATACAGTCATAAATAATACAGTCATCATTTACAATTTGCTCCCTATTTAATGATGACTTCATGAAACTAAAGGAAATAAAGATCAGCAACCTAAGCAATTGTTTGAATAGATGAACAGTTACTGGAGCTACCTAGCTCTTCACTTAAAAATATACTAGCAGATTTGTTTTACTTTCCCAACATTACCCTTGTATTACCCCTTGTATCAGACCACCAAATACAACCCACAGATTAATAGCATCAACTTTCAGATGAATGAGGTAAATGCAACTTTCTTTACTGATGGTTTAAATTTGGAGATGCAATTATCAACCTGCCAAGAGGACTGGGCTTTTAAAAATTGTATGTTCATCGCAGCACTGTTTATAATAGACAGGACATGGAAACAACCTAGATGTCCATCAGCAGATGAATGGATAAGAAAGCTGTGGTACATATACACAATGGAGTATTACTCAGCCATTAAAAGGAATACATTTGAATCAGTTCTAACGAGATGGATGAAACTGGAGCTGATTATACAGAGTGAAGTAAGCCAGAAAGAAAAACACCAATACAGTATACTAACACATATGTATGGAATTTAGAAAGATGGCAATGATGACCCTGTATGCAAGAGAGCAAAAGAGACACAGATGTGTAGATCGGACTTTTGGATTCAGAGGGAGAGGGAGAGGGAGAGGGTGGGATGATTTGGGAGAATGACATTGAAACATGTATACTATCATGTAAGAAAAGAATCGCCAGTCTATGTCCGATGTAGGATACAGCATGCTTGGGGCTGGTGCACGGGGATGACCCAGAGAGATGTTATGGGGAGGGAGGTGGGGGGGGGGGGGGCGGTGGTTCATGTTTGGGAACGCATGTACACCCATTCATGTCAATGTATGGCAAAACCAATACAGAATTGTAAAGTAAAATAAAGTAAAAATAAAAATTAAAAAAAAAATTTAAAAAATTGTTTTAGAGACTGGTAAAAGGACTAGACTAGTTATCATATATTTGCATTAAAATAAAACTCTTAATGCAAATAAGTACTTTTAAATTAAGTGAATTACTAGATTACCAAACTTTGATAAATTTGGGGTTTGGGATTTGAGGAGTGATCAAGCCTGCATTTATTATTTATGAATAAAATAGCCTCACAAAATGAGACTACTGTGACTGATGGGTACCTAAAATTGTTACTGTTGTCTCTAATGTTTTCAATCTATATGACAGATTACTAGTCACATTAGATTCAGTATCATTTATTTGTATCACAAACTCTTATTTTATTTTTATCAAATTCCTAAATCTAGTTATGACACTATTTCCTGGTTCCTGTTTTTTGAAATCTAGAATAAGACAGATTGTCTAATTATATGTTTCCCTTCTCTGATTCAAGTAAAAGGTCGTTTCTAAAGGAAATAGATCTATTTACTTTCTGGAAAAATTACAGCGGCTACTTTGAATATTGGATCATAGAACATTAAAAACAATTCAGAAAAGCAATAATGTCATCATGGACAAAGGTGGAAAAGTAGAAGGAAATGGAAAGACATGTATAAAATAGAGCTATATCTTGGCTACAACCTATACAGTTTTCTGTTGGAGTGATATTATATAAAGATGAAATTATCGATGACTTAATTTCTGTGGTGTTTCTTTGTATTTTACCTAGCATCTAATTGGGCTTCCCAGCTGGTACTAGTGCTAAAGAACCCACCTGCCAATGCAGGAGACATAAGATACGTGGGTTTGATCCCAGGGCGGGAAGATCCCCTGGAGGGTGGCATGGCAACCTACTCCAGTATTCTTGCCTGGAGAATCCCATGGACAGAGAAGCCTGGAAGGCTATGATCCATAGGGTCGCAAAGAGTTGGACATGACTAAAATGACTTAGCATGTATGCACCCATGTAACTGATAAGCCCATTCATGGAGCTGGATAAAGAGTTAGGGGGAAAAAAATCCCTTTGAGAGGAAAGGAGTTTGGGAGAAATCAATGACTGTTGACATGGTACATCTTAGATATCAATTAAATAAACATGTGGAATGAAAAGCAGAAAATTAGAAAAAAAAAGTAATTTCTCAAAAGTGAAAAGTTATCAAAGTTTGGAGGAAGACTATTTCCTGATATTGTTCTTTTTTGTATGAAAGGCAATTCTCAGAGTATCTAGCCTCCAGAACTCTCTCTTCTAGTCATTTATCTACGTAAATGGAGGCAGGGGTAGAATAGTGGTGACTTTTGTTTCTGGATTATTTGGGTCCTCTAAGCCTAGAAACAAATTAGAGAACAATGTTATGAGTCTGTGGAGGAGGTAATGAATATGAATTAAGTATATAAAATTTACCTCCAACAGTGGAAAAAGTATAAGATTTGGAGCTAGACAGATCTAACTCTGCCACTTGCTGCCTGGGATACTTTATGAGCTTTATTAATGTACCTATGAGTATAGAAATTAAGTAGAAAAACAGTAATTGAATTTATCCTGAAAGATGTTGGAAAGGAAGAGGAAGCAAAATGGAGAAGTTGATATATAACCTGGATTTACTACCTGTCATGTCTTGTGTGCCTTTGGGGACAGTAAACTCTCAAAGCAAAATTATTAAATTTTTTTTTCAAGAGGAAATTGTGTAGAAAGGAAATGAACACATAATGTTTTTATGGAACTATAACTAGTTTTTAAAAATCAGTGTGACTGGGTATATAGACTATAAGATGAAAAAATATGTAAAAATGAATATATAGAAATTGAAATGAGCAAGATCACCTTGGATGAAAAATTTAAGAAGTGTTAACATTATTTTTTAGGCAATAAGGATAGTGTTAGGATATTTCATATTCTTTAATTTAGCATCATCTAGGAATAGATCCTTTCTCTGAACACAAAAGAGATCAATTTTTTCAAATGGTCTGACTTATTAAACAGTTGGCTCCTTTGATCATGAAGTTATTCAGAGCATATGACACAGGGGATAATGTACCAGTGTTAAAGGTTGTGACTTCTATTCCTGTTGCTGTACATTCCAAGGAATCTTCTAAATGAATGTATCTTAGAAAACACCCAATAGACTTCCTTCTGGAGATTTAGGATCTCCATCTTAACTTGATGCCCCCATTAACACTCTTAATAGTGAGAGTGGAACACATCTTCATGTAAAGTATTAGTGACGACATTTAAAGTACATTCCCTGGAGAAGGGCATGGCAACCCACTCCAGTGTTTTTGCCTGGAGAATCCCATGAACAGAGTAGCCTTTCAGACTACAGTCCTTGAAGTTGAAAAGAATCAGATGCAACTGAATGACTAACACTTTAAAGTTTCATCTGACATGTCAGGTTTACACCCCACTCCTTAAAGGAATTTTCTGTCTTGTCTTTCAGACAAAGGCATGCTTGGTCCTCATCTGGCTTTTTTGACTCTCTCAATCTTCTTTGCTGGATAGGCTTCCTCTTCCCCATCTCTCTCTCTATATTGGAAGGACTCAGGACTATAGCGCATTTCTCTTCTGCTCCCTAAATTCACTTCTAGGTGACTTAACAGTTCAGTTCAGTTCAGTCACTCAGTCGTGTCCGACTCTTTGCGACCCCATGAATCGCAGCACGCCAGGCCTCCCTGTCCATCACCATCTCCCAGAGTTCACTCAGACTTGTGTCCATCGAGTCAGTGATGCCATCCAGCCATTTCATCCTCTGTCGTCCCCTTCTCCTCCTGCCCCCAATCCTTCCCAGCATCAAAGTCTTTTCCAATGAGTCAACTCTTCACATGAGGTGGCCAAAGTACTGGAGTTTCAGCTTTAGCATCATTCCTTCCAAAGAAATCCCAGGGCTGATCTCCTTCAGGATGGACTGGTTGGATCTCCTTGAAGTCCAAGGGACTCTCAAGAGTCTTCTCCAACACCACAGTTCAAAAGCATCAATTCTTCGGCGCTCAGCCTTCTTCACAGTCCAACTCTCACATCCATACATGGCTACTGGAAAAACCATAGCCTTGACTAGATGGACCTTAGTCGGCAAAGTAATGTCTCTGCTTTGAATATACTATCTAGGTTGGTCATAACTTTTCTTCCAAGAAGTAAGCGTCTTTTAATTTCATGGCTGCAGGCACCACCTGTAGTGATTTTGGAGCCAAAAAAAAAAAATAAAGTCTGACATTGTTTTCACTGTTTCTCCATCTATTTCCCATGGAGTGATGGGACCGGATGCCATGATCTTCGTTTTCTGAATGTTGAGCTTTAAGCCAACTTTTTCACTCTCCTCTTTTACTTTCATCAAGAGGCTCTTTAATTCCTCTTTACTTTCTGCCATAAGGGTGGTGTCATCTGCATATCTGAGGTTATTGATATTTCTCCCAGCAATCTTGATTCCAGCTTGTGTTTCTTCCAGTCCAGCGTTTCTCTGATGTACTCTGCATAGAAGTTGAATAAGCAGGGTGACAATATACAGCCTTGATGTACTCCTTTTCCTATTTGGAACCAGTCTGTTGTTCCATGTCCAGTTCTAACTGTTGTTTCCTGACCTGCATACAGATTTCTCAAGAGGCAGGTTAGGTGGTCTGGGATTCCCATCTCTTTCAGAGTTATCCACAGTTTATTGTGATCCACACAGTCAAAGGCTTTGGCATAGTCAATCAAGCAGAAATAGATGTTTTTCTGGAACTCTCTTGCTTTTTCCATGATCCAGCAGATGTTGGCAATTTGATCTCTGGTTCCTCTGCCTTTTCTAAAACTGTTGGGACCTAACAAACGCCATGACAGACTTCAGGGACTAAGGTAGGACTCACAGGAAAGGCTGAATCACTGCCCAGTGAGGTCATCCCTGTGGATGCCAGGACTTGTCTAATCAGCATACTCCCCGTAACCTGGTTTGCATTTATCAGGATGTAAAAGACATCCCCCTGCAGCCAATAGCCAATTAGTAAATACCAGGAAAACCCTGCAGCCAATAAAGATTAGCCAATTAGTAAATACTAGGAAACTCCTGTAGCCAATCAGCCCTTGCCAATGCTCTGTTCTAAAACCTATAAATACTGCTGTAAATCTGGGCTCGGGGCTCCTTGCTCCACTCCACTGAGTTGGATGTGGCAGGAGCCCTAGCTTGAGCTAGAAATAAAACCCCTTCATGCTTTTGCATTGCTGTGGACGTCTTATTCTCTCAGTTTTGGGGACTCGGACTCTGGGCATAACAAAAACTAGCTTGAACATCAGAAAGTTCACAGTTCATGTATTGGTGGAGCCTAGCTTGGAGAATTTTGAGCATTACTTTACTAGCGTGTGAGATGAGTGCAATTGTGCGGTAGTTTGAGCATTCTTTGGCATTGCCTTTCTTTGGGATTGGAATGAAAACTGACATTTTCCAGTCCTGTGGCCACTGGTGAGTTTTCCAATATTGCTGGCATATTGAGTGCAGCACTTTCACAACATCATCTTTCAGGATTTGAAATAGCTCTACTGGAATTCTATCACCTCCAATAGCTTTGTTCGTAGTGATGCTTTCTAAGGCCCACTTGACTTCACATTCCAAGATGTCTGGTTCTAGATGAGTGATCACACCATTGTGATTATCCGGGTCGTGAAGATCCTTTTTGTACAGTTCTTCTGTGTATTCTTACCATCTCTTCTTAATATCTTCTGTTTCTGTTAAGTCCATACCATTTCTGTCCTTTATCGAGCCCATCTTTGCATGAAATGTTCCCTTGGTATCTCTAATTTTCTTGAGATTTCTAGTCTTTCCCATTCTGTTGTTTTCCTCTATTTATTTGCACTGATCACTGAGGAAGGCTTTCTTATAGGCATCAGTGAATGTAAGAGCTGGAGATAAAGAGAGAGGCTGATGCCAATGAATAAATATTATTATTTGCAATAGATAGAAGTGTAGTACAGGAAAATGTAAGAAAATTAGTTGGTAATCAGAAGAAATTTCATTTATTATAAAGGCTGTATTTCAAATCAGTGGAGGAAATATTTCAATATATTGTCTTGGGTCCACTTGGAGAGATATTTGAGGGAAAGAAACCAGAACTGAATGCTTGCTTTACCCTGTATAAGAGCAAATTCTAGCTGGAGCAAAGGTTTAAATGTCAAGAAAAATAGCAAAAAAAAAAAAAAAGAAAAAGAAACAGTAACCATAATAAACACTCACACACGTATAAAAATTCATATACACACATAATCATAAATGTAGTAAAAACAGATATGTCCTCATAATCATGTGTAAATAATATTGTTAAAACCTGAAAGAGTAGCTTATTATCATAGATATAAGGAAGAGTGCCATGAGTTGACTCAGTTGGAGGATTCTAGAGTCAGATTTTTCTTCTCACCCATCAACTTTATGCAAATTATTGTTTTTTCTTTCGTGTCTCTTTTTCTTGTAGGTACTCACAAGACTCTTTTGAAATTCTGAAGATAAAATAGTTAATAATGCAGAGTGTACAGAACTGTGGTTGGCATATCAGTTCAGTTCAGTCGCTCAGTCATGTTCGACTCTTTGCAACCCCATAGACTATCACACCAGGCTTAACTGTCCATCACTAACTCCCAGAGTTTGCTCAAATCATGTCCATCGAGTCAGTGATGCCATCCAACCATCTTATCCTCTGTTGTCCCCTTCTCCTCCTACCTTCAATCCTTCCCAGCATCAGAGTCTTTTCCACTGAGTCAGTTCTTTGCATGAGATGGCCAAAGTATTGGAGTTTCCATTTCAGCGTGTCTTTCCAATGAATATTCAGGACTGATTTCCTTTAGGATTGACTGGTTTGGTCTCCTTGCAGTCCAAGGGACTATCAAGAATCTTCTCCAACAGCACAATTCAAAAGCATCAATTCTTTGGCGCTCAACTTTCTTTGTGGTCTAACTCTCAAATCTATATATGATTACTGGAAAAACCATACCTTTGGCTTGTAGGAGATTTCTGGAGATTACGAGTGAAATGACATAAAACATACAAGACATACAAAAGACAGACAGGACACCACTCTAGCCAGAGGAACAACTGGGCAAACTAATTACCATTTATTATTATAAAGCCCTCCTTAGGCAGAATTCCAGGCTGTAAGAATAAGCCTTTTCAGTACAGTGCAAGTGCATACATGTTATCGTATAGCAAAGGGGAGTGAAATCCCTGTCTATTGAAGAGTCTGCCCAAAGCCCTCATCTCCTTCTTATCTCAAGAAGGGAATGCTCCCTCGTTTGCAGGGGACCATTAAACTCAAGGCTGTGTCCAGACTCTTTGGCAGAACGCCTCATATGCAAGGACTCTCAGCCTGAGCAGAGAGACCCATTTGCAGGCACATCTCTGCTACCCTATTAACCCTTCAGGCTAGACAGACCTTTGTTGGCAAAGTAATGTCTCTGCTTTTTAATATGCTGTCTATGTTGGTCATAGCTTTTCTTCCAGGGAGCAAGCATCTTTTAATTTCATGGCTACAGTCACCATCTGCAGTCATTTTGGAGCCCAATAAAATAAAGTCTGTCACTGTTTCCACTGTTTCCCCATCTATATGCTATGACGTGATGGGACTGGATGCCATGATCTTAGTTTTCTGAATGTTGAGTTTTAAGCCAGCTTTTTCACTCTCCTCTTTCACTTTCAAGAGGCTCCTTATTTCTTCTTTGCTTTCTGCCATAAGTGTGGTGTCATCTGCATATCTGAGGTTATTGAGATTTCTCCTGGCAATCTTGATTCCAGCTTGGGCTTCATGCAGTCCAGCATTTTGCACAATGTACTCTGCACATAGGTTAAATAAGCAGGGTGACAGTATACAGCCTTGACGTACTCCTTTCCCCATTTGTTCTATGTCTGTTGTTCTATGTCCAGTTCTAACTGTTGCTTCCTGACCTGCTTACAGATTTCTCAGGAGGCAGGTAAGGCAGGTAAGGTGGTCTGGTATTCCCATTTCTTGAAGAATTTTCCAGTTTGTTGTGATCCATACAGTCAAAGGCTTCAGCATAGTCAATAAAGCAGAAGTAGAATTTTTTTGAACTCCCTTGCTTTTTCTATGATCCAACAGTTATTGATATCTTGAGCAATTATTGAGCAACAGTATACAACCAGTCCGTTGTTCCATGTCCAGTTCTAACTGCTGCTTCTTGACCTGCATAGATTTCTCAGGAGGCAGATAAGGTGGTCTTGGGTTTCCATCTCTTTAAGAGTTTTCCAGTTTGTTGTGGTCCACATAGTCAAAGGGTTTAGTGTAGTCCTTAAAACCTCTCAAAAATCACTATTTATATCTTTGAGGTGTCCCTCCACCAGAGTTCCACAAAGCAAATTTTTATCTGCTAGATAACTCCAAATACACTGTAACAATTTATTGTAGCCAGTATTCCATGATGGGTCATCAGATAAATGGGGACAGGGACAGACAGATACATATATGACATATATGTAATTTTTTTCAACCAAAGTTTTGTGATGTTTCCCATCTCATACATCTTTTTTCCCCCATAAATCAGGGGAGTTTGTGCTATAGTTTACCTTTTATGCCAAAGTACACACTGAATTTCGGTGGGGAAAACCAGATACAATTTATGAAGTTAGCCCAAATAAGAGAGCCAAGAGAGAGGGTCAGGCAGTTATTCTGATTTAGCTTGTTTTCATCATCTCCATTTTCTCAGGAAGAACATCACAAGTTTTTTGTTTGTTTGTTTGTTTCCATTCAAACTCAGGGTGACATTAAGCTGCAGGATATTGTATTTTTATCTCCAAATCAGAAGCATAAATCCAACACTCTCCAAAAAAAACCTATGTACAATATTTAAGGAACTGATAAGAAAGCTTATGCTCAGACGAAGCTGAAAAATTTCAACAGAATTTGGTTTCAGTTTGCTAAAATATATGTACATGCACATAAAAATCGCAACAGAAATGTACTTTTTCCTACAAAAATGTTTATTTATTTACTAGTTTACTCTTACAAGGAACAAGTTCTAATTTCAAAACTATCAATAGTATTTTTCACTTGAATAGATTCACACCATACTCAGATTAATTTTTAAACTTTTTTTCTGCTATTGTAGATAGCTACTGATGACCTGGTTTTAGTATTGAATTAGTATTAAATTTAGTATTAAACTCTTCAAAAAAGAGCAAAAAACCTCATATTTAAAAATATAAAATTCCTAAAATTCCATTTAAAAAATGAATCAGTCACAGGGATAAAAATATACAGTGTGAATATAGTCAGTAATAATATATTTTTGAATTATGATGGTCAAAAGATGGTCAAAAGGTAAAACTTTCCAGGTACAAGATAAGTATAATGTACAATGTGATCAATATAATTAATGCTTTTGTGTGTTATATATAAAGTTGCTAAGAGAATAAATTCTAAGAGTTCTCATCACAAAGAGAAAACATTTTCTTTACCTTTTATTTTGTATTTATATCAGAGATGGATGTTCACTAAGTTTTTGTGGCAATCATTTCATGATGTATGCAAGTTAAATCATTATTCCATATGCATTAAATTTATAGAGCTGTGCATCAATTGTATCTCAATATAACTGGAAAGAAAAACATAATTCCTCAATAGGGTACCATAAGATGTTTATATGGAACCATGTAAATTATTATCACCCAGACAGAAATCTCTTAATATAAATTGAATCACCAACAGTGTATTCCATTGTGACATTATCGAGGCATGCAACATAGGGCATCCCACTCACAGAGGAGACCGTATGCCAATTTATATACCAAATGTTAACATATAATAGTTTGGTAAAAACAGGTTGATATGGAGCAAACTTCAAACAGTTCTTTTAAAAGAAGCTAATGGAGAGGAAGAAATGAAGCCACAAAACCTGATAATTCTTCATCAGGCAATTTAATGTGATAAAAAGAATTGATATTCTTTTTTGAAAAAAAAAATTCCTATAAGAAGAAATAATTGTGGAAGCATGAGAATTTACTTCAATAAGCTGAACAAAATGCTTAAAATTCAAAATGTAATTCACCCTAAAGAGCTTGAGATTAAAAATGAAATGTAACTCAGAATATACATATTTACACTTATCTCTTGTAAAGCATATGTTCCCTTCCAAGCTATGCAAGGATTTACCATTTGCCATGTTTTCATGGATTAAATATTGTTAGATGCTCCAAGGCACCGTTCATAGCTACTTTCAAGATTAAAACTAACCAAAAAAAAAAAAAATCTGTTTTAAATACAAGCTTGTTATTTGACACTTTAGTGCCTCTAAATCACATAAAGACAGCCTATTTTATTCCTCTGTAAGTCAATACTGCAAATGTAAGCATAATGAATATTGATATGATCAATAGAAAAACATCTAAGACAGTTGTATTTCTTTTTAATTCTATAACGTAATATACTGGAATCTTTTTACAAGGCTGGGAGGGCTATCAAGTCTTGAATATTCACTTACTTTGCTTTTTCTATGTGCAACTATGCGTTTATGTTTTTATCACTTTTTTCTTTTTTCCACAAGCACTTGTAAGAACAAACAATAATTATTTAGTATACAGGGTACCTTATATGTAACTTCAATCTTTCCTCTTGTCTCTCAATAGCAGAGCCACTACATTTTGAATTTGGAGGTATAATGTCTTAAGTGTCATTTCTATTGAAGGGGAGCAGAATATGAAACCCCTAAATGTGCCACTTTGACATGAGGATTATTATAAGCAGCAGAAGGCACGTAAGACCCAGCAGATTCAGGAAATGCATTTACCTTTCCCTAAAACCTCTAAGAATTTAAATAAGGAGCCTAGTCCTGAAAGATAACAACTGCACAAGATGACTTTTTTTTAATCTGAAGACTTATCTGCATGGAAGGGCAAACATCTAATTAGCAAACATCTGTGCTTCTTAACTTCCTGTGAATTGTCCTCCACTTTAAAGCCTCTACTCCATTTCTTACTTCAGGATATAATATATTTTATTAACATGCTATATTAATACTACAGCACATTGAAGACTCTTAAGAAGTTCTTAAGTAGAGACACTTGGTTTGCTTAATTTTATTTCAACATTTGCTTGTCTTATTGGAACCTGTTAACATTCCAGTGTTTATTTAGATAGCATGACTCTTTAACAGCTCTCCTGCCTGCTTGTCCATTTGATTTGGCCCTCTTTAGAGGGGTGTGTCTCCAGTACTCTTGCCTGGAAAATCCCATGGACGGAGGAGCCTGGTAGGCTGCAGTCCATGGGGTCGCTAAGAGTCGGGCACGACTGAGCGACTTCACTTTCGCTTTTCACTTTCATGCATTGGAGAAGGAAATGGCAACCCACTCCAGTGTTCTTGCCTGGAGAATCCCAGGGACAGGGGAGCCTAGTAGGCTGCCGTTTGTGGGGTCACACAAAGTCGGACACAACTGAAGCGACTTAGCAGCAGCAGAGGGGTGTGTGTGTGTGTGTGTGTGTGTGTGTGTGTGTGTGTGTGTGTGCACGTGTGCACACGTGTGTGTATAAATTGCTATTTGCCACTAGCCAAGCTGAAGCATATTTTATAAAATAATTATATGAAACTTTCTGCTTCAGTATTGAGGAGTTTGACTTGGTGATACTGCCCCCTAAATCACACAGTGTTCTCTTCATAGGAATCCTCTGCAGGAAGTATTTTATATCTCAGGACCAGCAAAAGCAATAGTCATGCTATGATTTTTAAAATTAATTTTTAATGGATTACAAAGTTAAAATCAATCTGATTTCAGTGTTGACCATCTAGTGATGTCCATGTGTAGAGTCTTCTCTTGTGTTGCTGGAAGAGGGTATTTGCTATGACCAGTGCATTCTCTTGGCAGAACTTTATTAGCTTTTGCCCTGCTTCATTCCGTATTCCAAGGGCAAATCTGCCTGTTACTCAAGGTGTTTCTTGACTTCCTACTTTTGCATTCCAGTCCCCTATAATGAAAAGGACATCTTTTTTGGGTGTTAGTTCTAGAAGGTCTTGTAGGTCTTCATAGAACCATTCAACTTCAGCTTCTTCAGTGTTACTGGTCAGGGCATATACTTGGATTATTGTGATATTGAATGGCTTGCCTTGGAAACGAACAGAGATCATTCTGTCATTTTTGAGATTGCATCTAAGTACTGCATTTCGGACTCTTTTGTCGACTATGATGGCTACTTCATTTCATCTAAGGGATTCCTGCCCACAGTAGTAGATAAAATGGTCATCTGAGTTAAACTCACCCCTTCCAGTCCATCTTAGTTCACTGATTCCTAGAATGTCGACGTTCACTCTTGTCATCTCCTGTTTGACTACTTCCAATTTGCCTTGATTCATGGACCTAGCATTCCAGGTTTCTATGCAATATTGCTCTTTACAGCATCAAACCCTTCTTCCATCACCAGTTCCATTCACAACTCGGTGTTGTTTTTGCTTTGGCTCCATCCCTTCATTCTTTCTGGAGTTATTTCTCCACTGATCTCCAGTAGCATACTGGGCACCTACCGACATGGGGAGTTCATCTTTCTGTGTCCTATCTTTTTGCCTTTTCATACTGTTCATGGGGTTCTCAAGGCAAGAATCTGAAGTGGTTTGCCATTCCCTTCTCCAGTGGACCACATTCTGTTAGACCTCTCCACCATGACCCTCCCGTCCTGGGTGGCCCCACATGGCATGGCTTAGTTTCATTGAGTTAGACAAGGCTGCGGTCTCTGTGATCAGATTGGCTAGTTGTCTGTGATTGTAGTTTCAGTCTGTCTGCCCTCTGATCCCCTCTCTCAGTGCCTACCATCTTACTTGGGTTTCTCTTACCTTGGGCCTGGGGTCTCTCTTACCTTGAGCGTGGGGTCTCTCTTCACGGCTGCTCCAGCAAAGGGCAGCCTCTGCTCCTTACCTCTGATGCAGTGTAGCTCCTCTCGGCCACCGCCCCTGCCCTTGGGCGCAGGGTAGTTCCTCTCAGCTGCGCTAGTGCGTCTTAGCAGCCACCACATCCATGCGCCGTCACAGAAATACGTGAACCGTGAACTTCCAGATGTTCAAGCTGGTTTTAGAAAAGGCAGAGGAACCAGAGATCAAATTACCAACATCTGCTGGATCATCGAAAAAGCAAGAGAGTTCCAGAAAAACATCTATTTCTGCTTTATTGACTATGCCAAAGCCTTTGACTGTGTGGATCACAATAAACTGTGGAAGATTCTGAAAGAGATGGGTTTGCCAGACCACCTGACCTGTCTCTTGAGAAACCTGTATGCAGGTCAGGAAGCAACAGTTAGAACTGGAAATAGAACAACAGACTAGTTCCAAATAGGAAAAGGAGTACATCAAGGCTGTATCTTGTCACCCTGTTTATTTCACTTATATGCAGAGTACATCATGAGAAACGCTGGGCTGGAGGAAGCACAAGCTGGAATCAGATTGCCAGGAGAAATGTCAATAACCTCAGATATGCAGATGACACAACCCTTATGGCAAACAGTGAAGAGGAGCTAAAAAGCCTCTTGATGAAAGTGAAAGAGGAGAACGAAAAAGTTGGCTTAAAGCTCAACATTCAGAAAACTAAGATCATGGGATCTGGTCCCATCACTTCATGGGAAATAGATGGGGAAACAGTGGAAACAGTGTCAGACTTTATTTGGGGGGGCTCCAAAATCACTGCAGATGGTGATTGCAGCCATGAAATTAAAAGAAGCTTACTCCTTGGAAGAAAAGTTATGACCAACCTAGAAAGCATATTCAAAAGCAGAGACATTACTTTGCCGACTAAGTTCCGTCTAGTCAAGGCTATGGTTCCAGTGGTCATGTATGGATATGAGAGTTGGACTATAAAGAAAGCTGAGCACCAAAGAATTAATGTGTTTGAACTGTGGTGTTGGAGAAGACTCTTGAGAGTCCCCTGGACTGCAAGGAGATCCAACCAGTCCATCCTAAAGGAGATCAGTCCTGGGTGTTCATTGGAAGGACTGATGTTGAAGCTGAAACTCCAATACTTTGGCCACCTGATGCAAAGAGCTGACTCATTTGAAAAGACCCTGACGCTGGAAAAGATTGAGGGCAGGAGGAGAAGAGGACGACAGAGGATGGGATGGTTGGATGGCATCACCGGCTCAATGGACATAGGTTTGAGTGAACTCCAGAAGTTGGTGATGGACAGTGAGGCCTGGTGTGCTGCAGTTCATGGTGTCACAAAGAGTTGGACACGACTGAGTGACTGAACTGAACAGAAATGAAAGTTAAAATCATTTAGAGTCTAAGTAGCAAAATTATATTCTAAAGATAACTTTAACATCTACACACTCAGAATTGAAAGAACATTTTATTCCTAGTTTCTAGCAGAGTCTTGACAAATAGTAGGAAAGCAGTAAATACTTTTCTAATGTCTATCACTATTTCATTTAGACAATTATTTTCACACTTATGATGCAAACCATCTTGGAAAGTTATTTATATTATGTAAAAGCAGCACATGGTATTCTATAACACACACTTGCTGTGTCCTATGAAAATTCATTCTCTCTATCTTACCCCTCTCCATCCTGCGACCTCTACCCAAAAGGCTTGATTTTGTTCAGATTTCCATCCTCTCTTCCAGTTGGAGAGTCTGACCCATCTCTAGTAAAAGCAAGTAAATCCTAGTTTGTCTCAGCTAATCGTGATAGTTAATTCTAGCGAATGGTGTGTGAAGAAACTTACTAAGGAAACACTTAGGAATGATTTGTTCACCCTTTGAAATGAAGATACAGAGTTTCTCTCTTGTGATGATGGCCATCATTACCATGGCTGGGTGTGATGTCTTGGAAATGTGGATAAACCAAAAAGCCAAGCCCATAAACATGGGGACTGGGGATTAGAGGCAGAGACATGGGAATAAACGAAGTCATTAATATTCTTATGTCACTGAATAAACCAACCCTGGAGTTGTCCTTTCCTGTCTTTCTCTGAATTCTTAATAAGTGAGAATCTTATTAAGTAAATGAGTAAATTTTCAAAATTTACAAAGTCCAATTAAGGCTATTCAAATGGGAATTTTCTGTTACTTGCAGTCAACACATCCTAACTGTCATACTCATCTAACTTCTAATACTTTTATTCAGATTTTAATCATCAAATCTAGTTTTTGTAGTTTAAATTTGTGAGCTCTAAGAATTTCATATCACCAGACTTTTATTTTCCTCTTATTTTTACTAAGATTATAGGTGCTAGATTATCCTTCACTCAGGTTCAATGGCATTATATCCTTAAAAAATTGTTTGTTTATTTTGGGAAGTGTCAACATGAATAGAAATGATTCATCTTTAAACATAAACACATTAAGTTTAAGCTTCCAAAATAAATATATTGAAACTTTATGTCAACACTTTTTCTGATCAGTTTTCAACTATTTCTCATTCACAGTGATTTGTTTCATAAACATATATTCAAAATGGTGAACATTTTCACCCTCTACTTTAATAAGACTTAAAAACCCCAGGCTTGACTGACTGAAATTGAGAACTTCTATGTTAATATCTTTAATGGCACATCTTAAAACTAGGTCTTTCTGGATGAAATTTTCCAACCTTACAGTGGTATTTCTTTTGAGAGGATTTATCATGTGGAATTTAGTACAGTGGACATGGCCCTTGCACCACTCTCTATTTCTCAGTATTTGTATTTGAATGGAACATCCTGCTGGAATCTGCTCTTACTTTTCTGTTTGTGAAACATAATAAATTATAAAAATAGTTTATTTCTCTAGATGAAAAAATAACCAAAGGACAGTAAATCCTGTCATTATGTTAATACATGTCTCTCCCATGAAGACAAATCCAACATATCAAATATTGAAGAGAATGACACCTAAAATATTTTTTTTACTAGTTAAGTTCAGGACTTTAAAAGAAAATGAAAAAATCACCCAACAGAAAATTTTAAATTGGTAGCATTTTCATTCAATTGTGAAATGATTTTTTTTAAATCCATGTTGACATCTTCTTTTCAACATTTTCTGTTATGTGAGTCAGATGAGTATAGATGGACAATGAAACATATTAATATGATCTCCTTTAATTACCAAACTTACTCACTGAAGCAGTTGATGAAAACAGCTGGTTATAAAGCAGAGAAATTGTCTTCAAATCAAGGAAGATAAAAACTGTTTTAGTTAGCCCATGCTAACTATTATAATCTGGTACTTAAACAACAGACATATATCTCTCAGTCTGGGTGGCTGGGTACTCAGAGATCAGGGTGACAGTATGATTGAGATCTGGTGAGGACTTGCACATGTCACACTTCTTCATTAGCTCCTAGCTTCATTTTAGAGATCTCTCAGCAATACTGATGCCATTTTGGTTTCCTTTCATAAATTATAAATGAAAACACAGTACACACTGTCCTAGTATGTTAGGATAAAGAGTGCAAGTCAGTAAGTCAGGGAATCCATATCTGTATATATATGGATTCTATATATGCAAATATACATATATTTCTATGAATATTAATATATATTTGACAGGTAAAGTATCAGAAATACTCTCTGGAGCTGACATATGAATTTTTGAGTCCTCTGCATATAAAGGATCATTGAACGCTTGCTTTTGGTGTGAGGGAGATAGTGTGCAGAAGAATGAGGGCATAAAGGTCTGGGAAGAAACCTGGAGAGACTCCAGCATGGAGGGAGAAGAAGACAGGTTCATTCATTGTAGCAGTTTGGGCAGATGTGGTCAACTGAAAATTAAGGAAAAGAAGTTTCATTTTGCAAAAGCATGACTGTGATGATGTTCCATGAAATCAAAGTAGGAAAGGAGCAAAGGAACCACCACAATAGTTAATCTCTTTTTGTTGAAAAACCAAAGTAAATAGGCAAGTGGAAAAGAGGGTAGGTGGCATTCTGAATGAAATGTCTAATTATTAGTTTTATAGCTGTTATACATGTTGACAAGAACCAACGTGACGGGGAGAGTAGCTAAAACAGAGGAATGGCTATCACTGAAGGTGAATGACTTGAATCACTGTAAAGCTGTTAGGTTAAATGAGCCATTCATGGTGACATTTAAGTCACCATGGCAACAGCTTAGGAATGAGGCATGTAGGGATACAGAGGAATTCTGTAAGCCAAGCTATGAAATTGCTAACAAATGAAAGGGGGTGATGTGAAAGTTGCTAAAAACAGTTATGAGAAGGAAGTACTATTGCTGAATACCACACACCTGAAAGAGAATTCCTTTTCTTTAAGAAGATAGAGAAGTAAATTTTGGCAGAGTTATTGGTGATGAGAGGAGAGCAAAGATCATACATCTCAGCCCCAAGGTTACTGCGGAATAGGAACATCAGCAGCTTGAGAAAACTCTACAGAAAATGGAATGTTGGGGAAGAACTAGTTTCACTTAAGTCAAGAAGTCAGGGAAATATAGGAATTGTCTCCTTGGAGTTAAGACATTTCTAAAGGTTACAATTTGAGGGGTGGTTTGGGAGGCCTGGGTCGAGTTAATGAAGTGTTGGAGTTTAGGAACTACTGTGTTGGAAAGGTACATGAGCAAGGGGAACACATGAGAGGTGGAGGAGTTAAGAGCTTGTGATCCAGATGTTGACTGATGAGAACTGGAATGTGGGCAGGATGGATTCGGTCTCTACAGTTACTTTAAAGAGAGAATCCTGCTTACAGCAACTACATGAACATTTATTAGCTCAGCTGATGAATCTTCATAAACTGAGAGGATTAAATAAGATTATACAGATGCTTTATAGAATGGAATAAAAAAGAGTCCATTATTATTGAAATGCCTGAGTCAAATTTAATAAAATAATTAGGTATCAATCAAGATATTCTTTCCTCTTCTAAACTTATAAGCATTTTTCCTACTGTCACTACAGGTATTGATATAATACTGAAGAGAATATGATGACATAATGACAGATCTAAATTTGATCAAATTCTATTTTTTTAAGATGAAGTCTCATCATTATTCTAGATTCTTCACTATGTGGTTCAAAATTTTAAGGCACCTGGTTGCCAAGTTTCCTTCTTCCAATTTCTCTTGATTCTATTTTTTGCTAATCCTGTTTACAGCACCATTTGGCATTTTTGCTTTGAATAGGGAAAACAATAAACCATATGGCAAGACTATTTTAAATGTCTAATCAAGCATGTTTCTAGAGCCATGAATAATCCCCAAACATATATTACTTAAAGGCTTCCTTCAAATATTGACCTTTTATTGTGTATACACAATATCTATCATCTGTTAATTTTTTCCTATATGCTATGTTTTACATGTATTATTTCTAATTGACATAACAAGCTACAGAAGTGGATTTTCTAAAATTATTTTCCCAGTGAGAAAACAAAGACTTGGAAAGATTAGATCTGTCCAAAGTCTCCACCTTATAAGTAATGAGAATCTTGGATCCAAACTTGAACCTGTCTGATTCCAAAACACATGATCTTTAATATTGTATTACCGCTACTGATTGTAATCACCTTTTCTAATAGGCTATGATTTGAAGGATGCAGGAAAGAGTCTAGTTCTCTGGACATTTCTTTACTGGCTTAATGAAGTTAATCAGTTAATTTTGTGAGGTATAATGACAAGAAATAAACAAAAGCAATTAAGATATTGTGAGAATTTTAATTGGCTAACAACAGAACAAATTTTTTCTATTGAGGTAGCATTCATTTACAATATTATGTAAATTTCAGGTGTGTAGTGTAATGATTCACAATTTTAAGCATTATACTCTATTTATTATTATTATAAATATTGGCCACATTCCCTATGCTGTACAAATTATCCTTTAGCCTGTTAATTTTGTACATAGTGCTTTGCACTTAATCCCCTACCCCATCTTGCCTCTCACCACTGATGATCAACAGTAGAATCACTCTAACTGTGAGTCTGTTATTTTTTTAAATAGTCATTAGTTTATTTTTTTGATTTTACATATACGTACATATGTACATAAGTACACATATCACACAAAATCTTTCTTTCTCCATCTGACCTTGCAATCCATCCGTGTTGTTGCCAATGGCAAAATTTCATTTTATGACTGAGTAGTATTCCATTGTATATATGCTGCATCTTCTTTTTCCAGTTATCTGTTGATGGACACTTAGGTTGCTTTCATATCTTGACTACTGTAAACTGCATATATCTTTTCAAATTATTGTTTTCTTCAGATGTATACCCAGAAGTGCAATTGCTGGATCATATAATATTTTTTATTTTTAGGTTTTGAGGAACCTCCATCCTGTTTTCCATAGTGGCTGCGTAAATTTACATTCCCATGAATAGTGTACAAGGGTTCCTTTTTCTCCACAACCTTGCCAGCATTTGTCATTTGTGGTCACACTGATAATAGCCATTCTAATAGGGGTGAGGTAGTATCTCATTTTGGTTTTTATTTGCATTTCTTTGACTAGTGATGTTGACATCTTGTCACGTCCCTATGTATGTCTTCTTTGGAAAAATGTCTATTCAGGTCTTCTACCATTTTTAATGGGATTTTTTTTTTCTGATATAAAGTTTCATGAGCTGTTTATATATTTTGTTTTTGATAAACGTTTTTCTTTGTCACTCATTATAAGAGAATAAGGAACAATATAATTTTAAGTGGGATAGTTACACCTGCCTAATTCTCAAATAATAGAATAAAACCTGAAACTGAAAACAGTAGCTAAATGATATCATAAATGAATATTCCTGTCTTTTCCACTTTCCTAGCTTTCAGAAGCTTGTCCTTGGACAAGCTACTTTGCTTTTATCTTTTTATTATTAAGGTATCTGGTGAGAATTATGTTAGATAATCTATCATCTATTAAATTATCTAACATGTTGTAAATATTTTAATGTATCATTTTTGGTAACATTTTATCATAGATAATATAGAAATGATGTGAACCACATGTATTTTCAGTATAAAAATATTCAATAAATGGTGCTCTATAATTTTTAAAGTCAACATGTGTTTCACTTAAAAGGGTGGGGACAAAAAGATCTCAAAGGAATCAAATAAAAGGTACACTAAAATGTATTACCTAAGACTGCAATGTCTGATATATGAAATATTATCATGTTTATTTGATGACATTAATTGACTCAGGCCACACGTATTTTTCAACCCTGTTTCTGTTTCTGGAATTCATTTCTTCTATACAGCTTAGGGATTTTGCCCCAGCTTATATTATAGTTCTTCTATTCCTGAATGGTTTCTTTTTCTTAATGATTTCTTCCATTTGCAATGCAGCCCTATGTGTGCAGTTGTTCCTAAGCAGCTTAAATACCCTGGTCATTACCTTTGCTTCTCAGATGGGTCATTCCAACCACTGATTTTTACATGACCACCACCCAGTCTTTCCCTAAAATGGTAGCATCTAACACAATGGTTCAGAACCTTACTTGAGGTTTCACTAGCCATTCTCTGGTCTGTTTGAACTTGACAACTTCCTGAGTCCAGCTTCTGCTCTAAATGAGCAGTTATATCCAGGCACGCTTTCTTGAGCAGTCTCTCCTTGGCTGTTGCTATATGTGTATGTTTTCCATACTGTATTCTACTGAATAGTAGCTCTGGGAAAAAATCAATAGTCCTCTTCCTAAAGGGGCTCCTGTGGTCAAATTGTTTCAAAAGTGCTAGCCTGCAATCATTCCTCTCAGAGATTCACAGGCTAGCTTGGCATGCCAGAAAAAGACCTAGAAAAGTCTTGCAACAAAGACACCTGATTAACCATGACTCACTGAAGTCTATGGCTGAAGAACACACTAAACTTAATAGTTGCTTCTTATGCTGCTGCTGCTGCTGCTAAGTCGCCTCAGTCTTGTCCGACTCTGTGACCCCATTGACGGCAGCCCACCAGGCTCCCCTGTCCCTGGGATTCTCCAGGCAAGAACACTGGAGTGGGTTGCCATTTCCTTCTCCGATGCATGAAAGTGAAAAGTGAAAGTGAAGTCGCTCAGTCATGTCTGACTCTTCACGACCCCATGGACTGCAGCCCACCAAGCTCCTCCATCCATGGGATTTTCCAGGCAAGAGTCCTGGAGTGGGGTAGCATTGCCTTCTCTGAGTTGCCTCTTATAGTCCTCCATTAAAACATATTTCTACTATTTCTCTTTAATGTTATACCTATAAGAATAACAAATAAATAAGGCAATAATCTTTGCTTCCTATGGCCTAATGTGCATGGAAATAGCTCTTTTTTGGTACTTAATAAAGATGGGAGTCATAAAAGGCCCCTCCAGAACTCAGAGCCTCAAGGACCACGTGCAGCAGGAAACCAGAAAAGAATAATTCTCAGTCCAGGGCTCTGGGTGAGCTTATTTAAGGGCAGATCTTAGCCCAACCCAATTTCTACTAAATCTCTTCTCTGAGAATGGGGTCCAGTAATCTAGGTCAATAATCTAATTGTTAGAACTCACCAGCCAGAGTCTATCTGAAAACATAGCAGGAGAATGACAAAAATTCTCGCTGAAAGAATACCTGTGTGATAAAATACCTGTGAACACAGGGTATTCTATAAAATTGTAAAATTGTACAAGGATAAGCTCTGCTAAAAGGAGACCATTGATAGAGTAATGGTAAGGGTTAAAACGCAGATTTTTTTTTTTTTTTTCAATCTTAAACAGCTTAGTACATCTTCTTTGGATATTAGCTGCCTGTCTGTGGCCTTGGACATTGACCTATATCTTTATCTACTCTGCTGCTTCCCCCCCAATCTTGAGCTGATCAGAACATTTTGTATTTTGTATGCAACCTCTTTCTGTCTCTTCTGAACTTGTGTATATTCTCTAATGGACTGCTACTCATATCCGTCTAATTGAACCTTCAGTTCAGTTCAGTTCAGTTCAGTTGTGTCTGACTCTTTGCGACCCCATGAATGAGCCTTACATAATTTTGTCCGTGAGTTCTTACATAATTTTGATATTATTTCCTTGAATCAGCTCTGGTCACACTTTGCTAGGAAGTTATGGCTGCTTCCTGCCTTCACAATGTATATATTGACACACCATTGGCTCAAACCCTGACAACTCCTGCATCTATAAGGCTTCTTTATACCATTAACCTATTTCAGTCATCCTGCTTCATTTGCGAATCTAATAAATATTTAAGTAGGCATATCAGAAATAAAGATATTTCATGGGTCCTATCTTTCCTTTGGTCTCATTTTTGGTTAAAATATCTAAATACTGTCTTCAGCTTTCCATTCATAGGCTCATCTGCTTTCTGTTTTGCCAAGAAAATAGAGGGCTTGAGAAATATGCAGAAATTGTGAAAGTTGTTTGCATTCCACTGAAATATTTCTTTAGCTGAAGGGTATCAAATCAATAAAATATGATGAAACCATATGCTCATTATTTCAAAGGAGAGCAGCTGCTTCAGGGAATATTGGGAGATTTATTAATTCTACCACTACCTCTCATTAGGGCTGGATATCTTCAAACCTGATTTCCTAAATAAAATGCACCTCAGTAGGAAAAGCATACTTGTAGAATTTGTGCTAATATTCTATTTGATGTATTTTCCATGGTTACTTTTATGGTAGAGATAGCATTGTACAATGAAATTATTAAGCAAAAAAAAAAAAAAATCCATTATACAGAAAAGGTTTATAGCATAGCCATGGTTTGGAAATGCCACAGAGAAATCAGTCTTGGCAAAGATGAATGCTTACTGCTATGGGCCATATGTGCATATAATTGAGTTCGCAACTTTCCAGGCAAGATGCCAAATGAATAGTCTGCCTTCTGGTAAGAGAGGTGATGTGTTCTGTCTTCTTGTTCTCACCAATTTTAGATGTACAAGAAGATTCAGATTTGCTCCTTGAAAGACTTCTGTCCAAGTACAAAGTCAAATAGATGAGCAGACCACGTGAAAGAACCAATGCATTTAAGTATTTAACTAACTGGGTTTAAACTTATGTCCACATACTCAAAGGAGTTCAGTCATGAAAATTTATTGCTCAATTAGTTAATCCCAATTATAAAATTTAAAATAAATAACAGAAAGGAGATGTTTAATCTAACCACCTGTATCCTATTAAAAACAACAACAACAAAGCCTAAAAGGCAAAACAAATAAACAAAAACAAAAAGCAAAATCACTAGTAAGAAGTTATAGAATCTCTCCCTGGTGGCTCAACTAGTAAAGAATTCATGTGCAATGTGGGTCCAGTATTCAGGTCAGGAGCATTTCAAGGATTGTATAGTTCATGGAGTTGCAAAAAGTCAGACACAACTGAGTTACTTTAAGTAAATAAATAATGAAATTTAACAGAGTTTTAAACAGTGCATATCATTACAATATACTCTCTCACATAACTAGAAGTTAAGACAAATTATCTAAAAACATTAAGAAAAACTGTATATTTCTCATTGAGGTATAATTGACATACAATAAACTACATATATTTAAAATGTTATTTTGATAAATTCAGATATCAAGATAATGAATTTATCTATTGTCCCCAAAGTTTCCTAACACCTATTGGAATCCCTCCTCCCCTCCCCTTCCCCTGGAAAAGGAAATGGCAACCCACTCCAGTACTCTTGCCTGGAAAGTCCCATGGATGGAGGGAGGAGCCTGGTAGGCTACAGTCCATAGGGTCATGAAGAGTCAGAAACGACTGAGCGACTTCACTTTCTCTTTTCACTTTCATGCTTTGAAGAAGGAAATGGCAACCCACTCCAGTGTTCTGGCCTGGAGAATCCCAGGGAAGCCTGGTGGGCTGCCGTCTATGGGGTCGCACACAGTCGGACACGACTGAAGCAACTTAGCAGCAGCAGCTACCCCTCCCCAGCACCACCCCCCAGGTAGTCATTAATTTGTTTTTTGTCACTATAGTGTTTTTTTTTTTTTCCCACAATTTTATTCATATAGATTCCTAGAATGGGCCCTTTTTTGTTTTACTTCTTTTATACAGAGTGATCATTTGGGGAATGATCAGTGAAGTTTCAACTGTAACAGAAGTTCAGTCTTGTTTTATTGTTGAGTAATATCTCATTGTCAGACTATACCACAATTTTTTATACACTCACCTGCTGTTGGACATCTGTGTTACTTACAGTTTTTGACTAGTACCAATAAAACCCTTAGGAAAATCTGTAGACAAGTCTCATTGTGAATGACTACTTTTATTTCTCTAGGGTAAATTCCATGAGTGATAAGGCTGAGTCATAGAGCAGGTATAGGCTTAACTATTTAAGAAACAACCAAGCTATTGTTTTGTAAGTGGCGTTGTATTTTTCATTCCTGTCAGTAGTGTATGAGAGTTTCCAATTGCTCCAAATCCTCACCAGCTCTTGGTATTTTCAGCCTTTCATTTTACCCATTCTATTTACTGTGTGGTATCTCTTTGTGATTTTAATATGCATTTCCCTGATAATCAATGATGTTGAATCTATGATGTAAAGGTCCTTAATGATTTTCTCTTGTTTTATTCAAGATTTTGGAGTTTTAGCTCTTATATTTAGGTTTATAATACATTGTAAGTAATGATTTTTATGTGGCATGATATCAGGACTGAGATTCATTTTCTTTGCCTATAAGAACCTATAAGTCCAAGATGCATTAATTAAAAAGTTCATCTTTCCTTCATTGAATTGCCTTATAACATTTGCTAAAAATCAGGTGACCACACATTCGTTGGTCTATTTGTTTATTTTCTATCCAGTTCTGATTTATTAGTCTATCTTTATGTTAATACCAAAATGTTTTATTTACTAAAACTCCATATATCTTATATCATATAGTTTATGTCCCCTCAGTCTTAAGTTTTCAAGTTTGTTTTGGCTGTTCTAGTTCTTTACATTTTCATATAAATTTTATAATAAGTTTTCAATTCTTAAAAAATGTCTGTTTAAGACTTGTGGACACACCAGGGGAAGGAGAGGGGGGATGAATTGAGAGGGTAGAACTGAGACATATATATTACCATATGTAAAATAGCAAGCTAGTAGAAAGCTGCTGTATGGGCATAGGGGGCTCAACCCGGTGCTCTGTGACAACCTAGAGGGTTGGGATGGAGGTTTAAGAGGGAGGGGACATATGTATCCTGATGGCTGATTCACACTGTTGGATGGCAAAAACTAACACATCATTATAAAGCAATTATCCTCCAATTTAAAAAAAAAAAAAGCTGTTGGGGAAGAAAATGTCTTCAGATTTTGATTATATTGGATTTATTTATAAATTTGGGGAGTATTGGTGAAGATATGGAACAACTACAATATTCATATATTCCAGTAAAAATACAAAATGGTACAGTCATTTTGGAAACAACTTAGGTGCATTTATAAAGTTAAACATACACTTACTATATGACTTGGCAATCCAGTTCTGACTGTTTACCCAAGAGAAATGAAAGCATATGTTTAAACCAGTAGTTTTATTGGACTATTTATATAAGCTTTATTCAAAAAAGCCATAAAATGGAAATACATTCAAATTTTTATCAGCTAGTGAATGAATAGAAAATTGTGTTATATATTATATTCATATAATGAAGTATTAGTCATAAAAAAGAACTCTTGATACATGCAATAATATGGATGAATCTCAAATACAATATGCCAAATGAAAGAAATCAAACAGAAAAGATTATATTTTGTGTATTTTAAATTATATTTATATGAAATTCTAGAAAAAGAAAACTATAATGACAGAAAATAGATCACTGGTTGTCAAGAGATGGAATGGCAGAGAGAGAAATTTTGGAACACTCAGGAAATTTTTAGGGTGATAGAAGTATTCTACAAAGTGTTCCATAACATGATGGTGATGGAGATTACATGGCTATATATATATTGTTAAAATTCCTGTAATTATACCTTTATAATTACTAGATTTTATTGTATACAAGATATATAAATATAAAATATATATTGTATATATACTATGTATATATAGTACATAAATATATATACAATATATATAATGTATATCAACTGCATATAAAAAGCTCAAAAAACTCTACAAAAATGCACAAAACTGCAAATATCCGGAGTATCTTTGGATATAATCAAAGTTGAGAAAATTACATGTGATTCTGCCCATACAGTTTAAGGTGCATTACTTTTTGGTAGCGTGCTTCTTATATACAACATCTTAGCTGTTTAACATAATTCAAACACTAATGAAGAAATTCACTTACCAATGAAAATTACAGGTGCAATTTAGGTAACTGGGAACCATTAATACATCCTATAATCTAGTACAAACATATGTTCAAGAATAAAACTTTTCTGTCACAACTGAAATGGTTTCAATGAAGACTTATAATTCAGTTCAGTTCAGTTAAGTCGCTCAGTCGTGTACGACTCTCTGCGATCCCATGGACTGCAGCACACCAGGCCTCCCTGTCTATCACCAGCTCCTGGAGTTTACCCAAACTCATGTCCATTGAGTCAGTGGTGCCATCTAACCATCTCATCCTCTGTCATCCCCTTCTCCTCCTGCCTTCAATCTTTCCCAACATCAGGGTCTTTTCCAATGAGTCAGCTCTTCGCATCAGGTGGCCAAAATATTGGAGTTTCAGCTTCATTATCAGTCCTTCCAATGAACACCTAGGACTGATTTCCTTTAGGATGGACTGGTTGGATCTCCTTGCAGTCATCTAAAATCATATTTTATGACCTTGAAGCTTAAGGAAATAACAGCTTTAACTTAAACTGGTCTCACCTGATTTTAGCTGACTCAGTGAAATCTAGTGCCTAAGTGCATTTCCTTTCTACAACATTTTTTTCCTCCCTGTTATAAAAGTGCTCCTCTATTTAAGAATGCTTAACATTTGGAGTGTTGTCATGTAGCCTTTATTATGTAGCATCAACATTTGGTAATGATTCCAAAAATACTTTTGAAATGTTTTACTTTGAGTTTTGTATTAAATGTTGTGCATCAAGCAACCATATGGTCAGGCATTTTATAACTGCTTTCAACTGGTGTAATGGGAAAATTACTACACTGAATGTAACTGAGAATATATAAAGTCTTACTAAAATTTAAATGTTCAAACAAGAGACACATTGAGTAAGTGATACTACCAGAATACAATAAAAGCTCACTTATTCAATGTGTATTTTCTCTCACAAAAAGCCAATTTTTTAATTGATTTACATCAAGCTACTACAGGCAAACATACTTAAAGTTGATATAAATCAAGAAAAAAAATTGGCTTTTTGTGCAAGAAAATACAATCAAAGGAAATAGAGTTTTTCTTGTTAACACAAAGGCAGAATTAATATTTAGATTCCCAGTATCTCCTGTAGGATATAGATGAGAACACTATTTTACCTTTTACTCTCAGTTAATTTTCAAACTGTTAAAAGTAAATAGGCAGGGCCTATTTCTAAAGCTGTCTATATTTTAAAATTTATTGACATGGTCTAACTTTAGTGTGTACCTTTAGGGCCAATGACAACAATTATTGTCAAGGGATATTACAAATGAAACACTGATCATTGAGCTGGCACCAACATAGTGGTGACGTGGATAGAAAATCATACAGAGAAAATGGCAAAAATAAAAGCAAATCTTTGTTCTTATCCTTCTAATAACAGGAAAACAAATGAACAGAAAATATTAGACGTGGGTGGAAGGAGGAAGTGTTGAACATGCTATAGCTGTTTTCATATATAATATCCAAGCAAATTTTGAAAACTCCAGTGTAATATCCAGATATTTTCTGAAATCCAAAATTGTATCAGTTCAGTACAGTTCAGTCACACACTCGTGTCCAGCTCTTTGCAACACTATGGACTGCAGCACCCCAGGCTTTTCTGTCCATCACCAACTCCCAGAGTTTACTCAAACTCATGTCCATTGTGATGCCATCCAACCATCTCATCCTTTGTAGTCCCCTTCTCCTCCCACCTTCAATCTTTCCCAGCATCAGAGTCTTTTCCAATGAGTCAGCTCTTCGCATCAGGTGGCCAAAGTATTGGAGTTTCAGCTTCAGCATCAGTCCTTCCAATGAATATTCAGAACTGATTTCCTTTAGGATGGACTGGTTGGATCTCCTTGCAGTCCAAGGGACTATCAAGTCTTCTTCTACAACAATGGTTAAAAGGCATCAATTCTTTGGTGCTCAGCTTTCTTTATAGTTCAACTCTCCCACCCATACATAACTACTGGAAAAACCATAGATTCGACTAGATGGACATTTGTTGGCAAAGTAATGTCTTTGATTTTTAATGTGCTGCCTAGGTTAATCATAACTTATCTTCCAAGGAGCAAGCACCTTTTAATTTCATGGCTACAGTAACCACTTGCAGTGATTTTGGAGCCCCCCCAAATAAAATCTCTCACTGTTTTCCCATATATTTGCCATGAAGTGATGGGAACAGATGCCGTGATCTTAGTTTTCTGAATGTTGAGTTTTAAGCCAACTTTTTCACTCTCCTCTTTCTCTTTCATCAAGAGGCTCTTCAGTTCTTTACTTTCTGCCATAAGGTAGAAAGTATCATCTGCTTATCTGAGATTATTGATATTTCTCCTGGCAATCTTGATTCTAGCTTGTGCTTCATCCAGTTCAGCATTTCTCCTGATGTACTATAAGTTAAATAAGCAGGGTGACAATATACAGCCTTGATGTACTCCTTTCCCAATTTGGAACCAGTCTGTTGTTCCATGTCCAGTTCTGACTGTTGCTTCTTGACCTGCATACAGATTTCTCAGGAGGCAGGTCAGGTGGTCTGGTATTCCTATCTCTTAAAGAATTTTCCACAGTTTGTGGTGATTCACACAGTAAAAGGCTTTGGCATAGTTGATAAAGCAGAAGTAGATGTTTTGATAGAATTCTCTTGCTTTCTCGATGATCCACTAGATGTTGGCAATTTGATCTCTGGTTCCTCTGGCTTTTCTAATTTCAGGTTCAACATCTGGAATTTCACAGCTCACATACTATTGAAGCCTGGCTTGGGGAATTTTGAGCATTACTTCGCTAGCGTGTGAGATGAGTGCAATTGTATGGTAGTTTGAGCATTTTTTGGCATTGCCTTTCTTTGGGATTGGTATAAAAACTGACCTTTTCCAATACTGTGGCCACTGCTGAGCTTTCCAAATTATATATTATATATAAAATTATACAGTTTTTCTATGTAATAAATAGGTATGTAAACACATAGGCATATAAACATTTTGATATTACATAAATTTGTCTATTTAACAATCACTTCTTGAACATTTATCACATAGATTGTTTAATAGAAACTCAGAGATGAATATGTTTAATCATTAAGAAAGGGAAGAAATGATTATTTTATATATGTGCTTAATCACTCAGCTGTGTATGCCCCTTTGTAAGCCCATGGACTGTAGCCCACTGGGCTCCTCTGTCCATGGGGATTCTTCAGGCAAGAATACTGGAATGGGTGGCCATGCCCTCCTCTACAGATGGAATTGGAAACACAGAGGATGGGGTTTTCAAACTCTACTCTGAATGGCAAATTGGATGGCTTGGAAAGCAAAGGTAGACAAATAAGAAAGGGGATTCTTGGCACAGGAATAAGCTTATGCAAATAGAAAATAGACATTGAATAGTTTTATACCAAAATATAAAATTTTCATATTTTGAAGGGTGGCACAGTGTAGATATAAACAGGGCTGGCAAAATATAAATTCAGATAGTTAAGGATTTATCAGGAAAGCTGGGGGAATTAATTAATGGGGGGAAAAGCCATTGCTGAATTTTTTTCCAGAGATACACCATAATCAGATTTTCATATATGAAAGATCTCTTGATATTTAAGGGGGACAAAATATTCCACCCACAACTATGCTATTTGAGCATATTATTTTTTAATTAAAGCTACTTATTCATGGGGTCACAAAGAGTTGGACACAACTGAGCGACTGAACTGAACTGAACTGAACTGAACTAACAAGTACACTGTATCTTCCTTTGCCACCAAAAGCAGAAAATAGCCACCTCCTATGAAATTCCCCCTCCCTCTACCAGGAGGGTTAGAAGCATCCATAACACCAAAGACAGAAAATTAAGGATCAAGAAGGTTGTATAAATAAACATTGTCACTTCTTCACCAATTTGCCACCGCAAGCCTGCACCCAAGTGTCTTGTCAATTCTTCAAAAATGTATTGTTTCCTTGCCTAAAAGGTATAGAATCTACCTGGTTTTTTTTTTTTTTTTCATTCTCTTGAGTCTCATATTTTTATGGGATCCCATACATGTGAAGAGAGTTCCAGAAAAACATCTACTTCTGCTTTATTGACTATGCTAAAGCCTTTGACTGTGTAGATCACAAAAAAAAAAAAACTGGAAAATTCTTAAAACAATGGAAACAACAGACTACCTTACTTACCTTCTGAGAAATCTGTATGCCCATCAGGAAGCAATAGCTAGAACTGAACATGGAACAGAAGACTTGTTCCAAATTGGGAAAGGAGTATATCAAGGCTGTATACTGTCACCCTGCTTATTTAATCTATATGAAGAGTACATCGTGTGAAAAGCTGGGCTGGATGAAGCACAAGCTGGAATCAAGATTGCCAGGAGAAATATCAATAACCTCAGACAAGCAGATGGCACCACCCTTATGGCAAAAAGTAAAGAACTGAAGAGCCTCCTGGTTGAAAGTGAAAGAGGAAAGTGTAAATGTTGGCTTAAAACTCAACATTCAGAAAAATAAGATCATGGCATCCGGTCCCATCACTTCATGGGAAATAGATGGGGAAACAATGGAAACAGTGAGAGATTTTATTTTGGGGGGCTCCAAAATCACTTCAGGTGGTGACTACAGCCATGAAATTAAAAGATGCTTGTTCCTTGGAAGAAAAGTTATGACCAACCTAGACAGCATATTGCAAAGCAGAGACATTACTTTGCTGATAAAGGTCCATCTAGTCAAAGTTATGATTTTTCCAGTAGTCATGAATGGATGTGAGAGTTGGACTATAAAGCTGAGCACCGAAGAATTGATGCTTTTGAACCATAGTGTTGGAGAAGACTCTTGAGAGTCCCTTGGACTGCAAGCAGATCAAAGCAGTCAATCCTAAAGGAAATCAGTCCTGAATATTCATTGGGAGGACTGACGCTGAAGTTGAAATTTTGGAGTTTCAATACTTTGGCCAACTGATGCAAAGAACTGATCATTTGAAAAGACCCTATATGTGAGACAGCAAAAGAGACACAAATGTAAAGAACAGAATTTTGGACTCAGTGGGAGAAGACGAGGGTGGGATGATTTGAGAGAATAGCATTGAAATATGTATATTACCATATATGAAATAGATCGCCAGTCCAGGTTCAATGCATGAGACAGGGTGCTCAGTGCCAGTGCACTGGGATGACCCTGAGGGATGGGTTCAGGAGGGTGGTGGGAGGGATGTTCAGGATGGGGCAACACATGTACACCCATGGCTGATTCATGTCAATGTATGGCAAAAACCACTACAATATTGTAAAGTAATTAGCCTCCAATTAAAATAAATAAATTTTTAAAAAAGAAAGGAAAAAAAAAAAAAAAGAGAAAAGACCCTGATGCTGGGAAAGCTTGAAGGTAGGAGGAGAAGGGGATGACAGAGGATGAGATGGTTGGATGGCATCACTGACTCAATGGACATGAGTTTGAGCAAGCTTCGGGGGTTGGTGATGGACAGGGAAGCCTGGCATGCTGCAGTCCATGGGGTCGCAAAGAGTCAGACACAACCGAGTGACTGAACTGAAACCTGTGAAATTAAATTTGTTTTCTCCTGTTAACCTGCCTTATGTCAACTTACTTATTAAGCTAGCCAAAGAGCCAGGAAGAGAAGGGAAAAGTTTCCTCTCCTACCCAGTCTTACACTGTTCTGACTTGCATTTTTTAAAAGCTATTTTAAGAACAATGATCACCCCTTTGCAAGCTAACATGTCTATCTGGAGAATTTATTTACATTCAGTAGATGTTTGTGACAGATCTCTGAACCTTGTAGACAGAAGAGATACAGCTGACCCTTGAACAACACAGGTTTGAACTATACAGGTCCACTTAGAGGCAGATTTTTTTCAATAGCGAATGCTGTAGTACTACATAACCATTGGTTGAATCCATGGATGCCCAAGCACTGATATGGAGGAAGAGCATGTATGGAAGACTGATTATAAGTTATAAGCTGATTTTCTGATTGCACAGAGCATCAGTCCTCGTAATGCCAACATTGTTCAGTGGTAAACTATATTTTTACTGTTTAGACTAAATAATATTATAATTATTTTCATATATAAGCTATTTGGAAGTATAAATCATTTTGTTCAGCTTTAAATCTACAAAAGTATCTCTTCAATCAATAGTTGAAGATCTAAGTACAAATGAGCCAATGGGAATGACTGCTAATGGAGAGGATGAAGACAAACTAGATATAAGAGTTCATTTGGGTAAACAGAAATAGTGAACCATCTGGCAAAGTACAGGTGTTGATGAATGACTATTGTTTTGATGAAAAATTTTTATGTCAGGTAGGTATTTTGAATCTTAAAATCCTATCATCCTTTTGTGCTAAATATTGTTATGTTAGATAGGTTAGCTAATAAGCATGAAATTTGAGGAGATAAAAATGTAAATAACCCTTATATCTGCAAAGTCTAGTCCCAAGGAATGTCATAATTAGTTTTACATTAACTGAAATACTTAAAATATTACTAACCAGGATTTTACCCACTCCAGTGTTCTTGCCTGGAGAATCCCAGGGACAGAGGAGCCTGGTGGGCTTCGGTCTATGGGGTCGCGCAGAGTCAGACACGACTGACGTGACTTAGCAGCAGCAGCAACCAGGATTTTGAATATGCAAATTTCTTTGAGACTCATAGGAAAATGATTTTTTTGAAAGCAGGAAAAAAGGTATGCACCTTATTGAGTACTCCCAGAAAAAAATTACATACTGTAAATTACTCAATGGAAAGAGTAATCCGTTAAGAGTAATCCAAAACATAAAATGGAAAGTGAATGATGCTAACAAAGTTACATAGTAAGAATAAATAATACAACAGGTTAAAACAAACCGTCAGTTTGTTTTTCCAAAATAAGATTGTAAGAGGAATTTAACCAAGAATGGTAACTACCTGGTAATTTTAAAAGTTAATTATTGTGATTTACCTGTCCAGAGGCATTGTATAAGAATATTACTTTGAATTTCAATAGTATCTCAGAAAATGGTTTTGCTCAACTACAAGGTGCTGGGGATTTCTTGAAATAAGAAATCTTTTTAAAAATTGCTTTCTTTTCTGGAGAATACAATGACTAGTGAAAAAATAGCACATTAACAATTATTTATCCTGTGGCAAAGAGTGTAGCATTATAGAAGCATAGCATTATAAAGTACTATGAACACAATGAGAAAAAATTTTTTTCTGTCCAAATATAAGAAGACAAATTGGAGTAGCTCCTGAGCTGGGCGTTGTTGTAGGAAAAGAATGAATGAGCAATTTGTTAATATAGGTTTTTTTTTTTTTTTAATTCTTTCATTATGGTGGAAGCTATCTGTTCAATTAAAAATGTGAGAAAGGAAATAGCAGCAATGAAAGTTAAATATAATGTAGTATGAGGCAAAATACAGAGTATAATCACTCTTACACTTGTATTTACTAGTTATTTTTGGAAAACCTCTTCAGAATGCAGCAATTCAGTGAGTACTGAGCTGTTCATGTCCCAAACATATCCCCTATATACCAGGCACTCCTCTAAGAACTAGTCTAGAGGCACAGAGGTACAAAGAGCCTTTACTGTCAGGCAGCTGGCATTGCAGTGAGGGAGACAAACAATACAAGAGATGAAATTTGCTCAGACAAGTGAATGATGAGCAGTCATCGTCCACGTGACTGCTGGAGCAACTGGGCTTGTCTAGTAGGATTCCCTGGACAAAAATAGAGATCTTGAATTTTAGGAAATCTTGATGTGTGTAAAGGGAGGGAAAGCCGTATTTTTTTCTGGATATAAAAATTTCCAGTGATTTTTTTTAAGAAAAATGTACTTTTGTATTATGGGAAGTAACTTTGAATGTACCTTTTATTTATATAAGTACCTCTCCATGTTTTTAGAAAACAAAACCAGTATCAGGATGTAAATGTTTGTGTTAAGAACAACACTATTCTGGGAGGTAGACAGGTAGAGGAAAACACTCTGTAATTTTTTAGCATGTCTGCAAAACTCTTTTTTAATATAAATTTATTTTAATTTGAGGTTAATGTTTCTTGATCTTGTAAGAATTTGCTGTTCACTGATCTGTAAACTGATCTTATTTGAAGTCTTATGTGTATTGGTTTTCAAGTATTTGTGGATGAAGCTGATACTGCTGGGGGAAAAAAAAAATCTATAGGTGTGAATTTCTTGCTACACAAGACAGGCTGTAAATCAGGATTTGACTAGCTTTTTTTAAAAAAATAGTTTGCATATGTTTTTATTCAAATGAATGAATTGGAAATGCCAGTCTTGGACTATTATGTTTCAACTGATCAGGCTGTGGTGGCTGGAAGATTGTTCCACATCTTTGGGAAGATAACCTGAAATTTTCACTAAATGGTGAGGCATTTAGAAGCATTTTAAGAGGGGCTTTACTGGAGACTAAAAAATAAAGTATGAGATACAGGCTTAAAATAGGGACGTCTCTGTAACTTAAGGCAATTTGATTTTCAATTTGGAGTCAAAGATATGCATAGAACACTCCCAGTAGTTTCTCAGATGTTTGAGTGTTTTTATGTGCATGTATGTGTGTGTGTGTATGCATGTGTGTGTATGTGCTTTGAGTAGGAATTGGCATCGTCCACAAGTTAGATAGGCAAATAGATGCTGAGGTGGGCCCTGGACCTGCAGACCCTGAGAGCAGGCATAATTAGGAGCTAGTTTTACATTACTCTTTGGAGCTGTATTTCTGTATTCTTGTCTTCACACCTTTCAACAAAATATTAGTAAAATGATCAGCATCATCAGAGTTTTATAGCAGTGAATTATGAGACAGAACTGCTCCATGTTAAGGATGGGGTGACACTGGAGAGGATAGAAAGGCTATCCTTCTAAGAACTTTAGTAAGGGATGATCACAAGGACAGGGTGACTGCACCCTGCAGAGTGGTTCTCTACCTGATGCATTATTATCACCATGAACACTAATGAATTAATGAAGACGATGAAGTGGAAAATTGAAGAACTTATTCCTGAGTACTCATGAAACAGCTTCTTGGAGGGCTCTCAAAAATAACTAGAAGACCTTGTGTAAGGGAATTCAATGTTAACTTGAATTGGGATGCTTAATGAGAATATGAATTAATTTTACCTACTGTCATACGAGGCCAGGATCGGTTGGTAATTTGCAAGATATCAATAAGAAGGGTTGAGTCAACACTGAGAGAAGGGCAAGAGTCTGATGCCGAACTCTTTGAAAATGAAAAATCAGCAGCTCTAAAATGAAGCCACAAAACAGGGCAAGTTTCATCTCCTGAGGCTTCAGAAGACGTGACATTACTTGCTTGTAGGAAGCTACTTTATTCTAACCAAAGTGACAAATTATGAACTTTCAAAGGAATTGCATTTGTTTTATTTATCTCTGCATTTGCAACTTCTAGCAGAATATTCTACTTAATTGGAAACTTTTTTAAAAGTTGGTAAATATATAGATTTTCCCATTAAATAAAATCCAAGTTATTAATTTTTAAAATTGGTCTCAGTTCAGTTCAGTCACTCAGTCATGTCAGACTCTTTGTGATCCCATGAACTGCAGAACACCAGGCCTCCCTGTCCATCACCAACTCCTGGAGTCTACCCAAACCCATGTCCATTGTGGCAGTGATGCCATCCAACCATCTCATCCTCTGTCATCCCCTTCTCCTCCTGCCCTCAATCTTTCCCAGCATCAGGGGCTTTTCAAATGAGTCAGCTCTTCCCATCAGGTGGCCAAAGTACTGGAGTTTCAGCTTCAATATCAGTCCTTCCAATGAACACCCAGGACTGATCTCCTTTAGAATGGACTGGTTGGATCTCCTTGCAGTCCAAGGGACTCTCAAGAGTCTTCTCCAACACCACAGTTCGAAAGCATCAATTCTTCGGCATTCAGCTTTCTTTATAGTCCATCTCTCACATCCATACATGACTACTGGAAAAACCATAGCCTTGACTAGACGGACCTTTGTTGGCAAAGTAATGTCTCTGCTTTATAATATGCTGTCTAGGTTGGTCATAACTTTCCTTCCAAGGAGCAAAATTGGTCTACTCCATTGCTAAAGAAATAAGTCACAAACTCCAGAATACACCTGGATTCAATCTACTTAAATAATATCAGCTCCCAATATTTCTCTATATAAATCTATAATCATATTAACCCTCAGCCTTTCATCAATCTCAATTTACCTAATCATGTTGTCTTATTCTTGCTCAGCTCTTCCCTTAAGCAAAGATTTATTTCTCCCAATCTCAGTGTCCATCTATATTTTCCTGTTTGATTTTTGGACTTTGGAGGGGTGATAATTTTTAATAGGTTCTTTCGCTATTTCCACTTACGCCCTATGAGGTTTTTCTTAACATTAGCCGGAGACAGGTTTAACGGTTTGTTTGTTTATTTGTTTAATGTAAATTAGGTCATATCACTCCATTGCTTAAATTTGCCTACTAGTTTGCCATCACACTTGAAATTCAAGCCTTCATCATGTCTCTCCATGACCACATTTCTCTAGCACATGTATTTCTTTTTGAAGTCATCAGCCCCTTACTTACTCCCCTCCACCCATATTGCTTCTTATTGTTTCTTGAGCCTACCAATTCCATTGTAGCTTCAGGGCCTTTTTTTAAAAAAATTACAAGTATAGTTCATTTGCAATGTATTAATTCCTACTGTACAGCGAAATGATTCAGTTATACATATATACACATTCTTTTTCATATTCTTTTCCATTATGGTTTATCATAGGGTATTGAATATAGTTCCGTGTGCTATACAGTAGGACTGTGATGTTTATATAGTTTGCATCTGCTAATCTCAAACTCTCAATCCCTCCTTCCTCCATTCAGGCCTTTTAATTTGCCTTCTCCTGTGTCAGAAATATCTTTACCTAGCTCTTTTTGTGTGTCATTCTTTATTTTATCCCTATTTCTACTTAAATGTCACCTTCTGAGAGAAATGTTCTCTGACTTATCTAAACTAGCCCCAACTAAAATCTTTATTCTGCCCACATTCTAGCCATTGATATGAAAGCATTTTACAATATATACTATAAATTCCAAAAGCCACTTAGTCAAAAGCTGATATATATTTTTTTTAACAAAACGGATTAGAAATAACTTCTTTATTAATGAAAACACTGAGCATAATCTTACCCCCTAACCTGTGTTTAGCTATTTTGTTCAACAAATTGAACCTATACTAAATCTCACCTTTGAGAGAGGAATGGAGTGAATTCTCTTTTGATCAGTAAACGCTCATAATTATTGCTCTTGAATAATTACAGGATAATTAATAACTCAAATCCAGTCTCTCTTCAGTGAAGCATAACAGGATGGAGTAAAAGTAAATCTAGACTTGTCAGCAAGTGGTTTTAACCATATGCTGATGTCTGGACAAAGTTGATTTACTCTGTAGAAAATCCTGGTCTGATCAACTAAAATTTGATTCTCTTTTTTACCCTTAAATTGCATAAGCCTTCTAACCTTGGTTAAACCTTGTTCAAAACCTTAGAAAGTATCTGCCCTTGACTTTTCAACCATGAAACTCCTTTCTGCACATAATACAAATTTAATTTCCTCTGTTTCCCTGGATCTTCAGTTGCTCCTAAGTAGCTGCTAGAAGTATGTGCCTAGTTTTAGATGAAACTGAAAATTCTTAACTCCCTATTTGAGATGCCAATATATGCTTTGGGGAGTTCACTTAGTTTTCATTTCCTCAATAGGATAAACAATTTCAATTTATATTAAGGACTTTGAAAATTATTTTGTAGTGCAAAATTATGTTAAATTTATGGTGAGATTTTTTTTTTTTGTCACACCATAGAGTAGCAAACTATTATTTATGTATACTATTACTTCCATATTTTATCATTTAAAATAGTCAAATATTAATAGCATATAGGGGAAATATTTCATTTATGGATATCTACATATCATTTCACATTGGATCACGTTTAACCAACCTTGACCCAGAATTCAGTATTCTATTCACAGACAAAATAAATTCTGTCAAGGTGATAGAAAGCACCAGGTTCTATGGCTTTGGTAAAGAAAGAAGGGTCATAGTTTCAGACTCACAGTTTCTATCAATGTTGTGTCCCAAAGGTTTTACCAACTGAAAGACAACCAAATAACATACAATTTGTTGACTTTACCAGATCTCACACCATAAGTCACTTATCAAATGATTTTGTCAGGAATTGAAAATGGGGTTTGAAGGTTTTGTTCTTCCTAAGAAGTCTGTAATCTTCCTTTATTTTTGAAGGATATATTTGCCAAGTAGAGAATTCTTGGTTGACTGTTTTTCTTTCAATATTTTAAAAATGCTACAACATTGCTCTTTGATTCACATGATTTCTGATAAGTCTTCTGTGTATCTTATACTAATAATTGTCCTTTTGGATGAAAAGTGTCTTTTTCTGGCTGCATTCAAGATTTACTTTTTACCTCTGATTGTCAGCAGTTTGAGTATAATGTGTTTATGTGGGGATTTATTTGTTTATTTTTAATGTTTGTCTTTCTTAGGACTCTAAGTTTTTTAGATATATAATTTTTAATATTTTTGGAAAATAGCCACTATCTATTCAAATATTACTTCTCCATTTTCTCTCACTTATTTTCAAGAATTCCAGTTACACACATTATACTGTTTTATAATATCCCACAAAATGTTCAGTTCTATTTTTTCTGCTAATGTATTCTTTCATGTTATAGTGTGAGTAATTCCTATTGATCACATGTCAAGGCCACTTACCCATTTCTTAGTTGTGTCATGTCTACTGCCAAGCCTATCAAAGGCTTTCTTCAACTATGTCACCATATTTTTCTAGAATTTTCATGTCATTTGTATCTCTTTTAAAATCTGCCATCTGTTTAAGAATACTATTCACCTTTTCCACTAGAATCTTTAACTTATTCATTATGGTCATTTTAAATTCCTTGTCTCAACTTGATTCTGTTAATGATTTTGACCCTTAAGCCCTTAGGGGAGGATTTTGTCTCTTGATAGTCACCTGTCTCTGATTTTGTGTTTTATAATTTTTAGAAAATAAGAGACTGAGATAAATATTTTTGCCAGAAATTGGCATGTCTGTTTTTCTGTTATGCCTTAAGAATAGTAGATTGAGTTAATCTAGTTAGGACTTTAGCTAGGCTTGGGTTTTATTGTTTGCTTTTGTTTGAAGTTTGTTATATTATTATCCAGAGTGAACTACAAACTTCAGAGTCCTCTAACATTACCTTATGCTTAACGTAGGACTAGACTAAATATTTTTCTCAATGTTCCTGTTCCACCTTCAGCTTTAGGTGTTTCCTCTAAACCTGCACCTCAGAGAAGGATTTTCTTCATACTCTTGTTCATTCTCCAGTGGTAAAACCACTACAATTTATTAATTAATGCATATTTTTCTGGTGGGAAGTGGTATGTATTCTTTGTTGTCATAATTACTCTATTTTAATTAAGCTGCGTATCTCTAGGTATTGGGAATGGGACTTATTCAACAATTTTGTCTTTTATAGCAACAGTAGGACACTTTTAAAGGTCTAAGCCTAGGATGGTCTCTATTTGAAGTCCAGGAGTAAAGAAAACTTTTCTTTTAACTTGCCCCAGCCATAATGGGCTTTCAGTGGATCCCTGCAGGTAACAGAATTTGCTTCCCTTACAACTATTGTGTAGTAGAACTTTGTTCCTTTTCTGCTTCCCTCTTTGGGCCTACACTTGAGAATGGTTTCCCCATTCTACACTCCAGCTTTCCATCTTTTTTTGTGAGAATTTGATGAAGTCCTTTGAGAGAAACCTTTAACTGGCTGCAAATTCTCATATTAAGCCATATTTAGCCTTTCAGTTCAGTTCAGTTCAGTCGCTCAGTCGTGTCTGACTCTTTGCGACCCCATGAATCGCAGCACGCCAGGCCTCCCTGTCCATCACCAACTCCTGGAGTTCACTCAAACTCATGTCCATCGAGTAAGTGATGCCATCTAGCCATCTCATCCTCTGTCGTCCCCTTCTCCTCCTGCCCCCAATCCCTCCCAGCATCAGTCTTTTCCAATGAGTCAACTCTTCGCATGAGGTGGCCAAAGTACTGGAGTTTCAGCTTTAGCATCATTCCTTCCAAAGAAATCCCAGGGCTGATCTCCTTCAGAATGGACTGGTTGGATCTCCTTGCAGTCCAAGGGACTCTCAAGAGTCTTCTCCAACACCACAGTTCAAAAGCATCAATTCTTTGGCAGTCTGCCTTCTTCACAGTCCAACTCTCACATCCATACCTTTACGAACTAGTTAAATATTTTTAGCTGAATATTTTTTTCTGAAAAAAGGATTCTGAGGTATAAAGATAGACTTTGTTTTTGAAAAATGTTGCTTGTGTGTCTTCTCTCTTGTATAATGCAATAGCAAACACCTATCAGTCTTTTCTTTGCTCACCTATAATGTAACATGTATTATTCCTCAGATTTTTTAAAAAATGTTCTGTTCAATGATTTTCAGTAATTTAATTAAAATATGCCCTGTGTGGTTTTCTTTGTATTTGTACAGCTTTTGGTTTATTCATCTCTCTTGATGTGTGGGTTTAGTTTTCAGGAAATTTGAAAGCTTTTCAACCATTATTGTTTCAAATTTTACTTTTGATTTTTCCCGTTTTGGTAATTTATTTACAATGGAATTAAACAGTTTGGCTTTGTCCAGTATGTCCCCTGGAATTGTATATTTCTTCAGAATATACAGAACTGTGCTTTATTTTTTATAATGTCTTAAAGAATCCATCTATAATGCAGGAGACCCAAGTTTGATCCCTGGGTTGGGAAGATCCTCTGGAGAAGGGAATGGCAATCCACTCCAGTATTTTTGCCTGGGAAATCCCATGGAAAGAGGAGCCTGGCAGGCTACAGTCCATGTAGTCACAGAGTCAGACATGACTGAGCAATTAAGCACGCATGCACAGAGTCATAATGCTCAGTGATGATTTTCTCCTGTATTATGTAACCTGCTGTTTATTCCATTTAATATTTTTAAATATAAATTATGCTTTTCATCTTTAGACATTTGTATATTCCATTTCTTATCTCATATTTTTACGTCTCACTTTATATCCTTGAGCATAGTTGTAAAAGGTATGAAAGTCTGTGTATTAACCCCATCAACTGGCAGTTCTGTAGCTGTTTCTACACACTGATCTTTCTCCTGGTTAATATGTTAGTTTTTTTCTGCTCTGCACATATCTATTAATTTTGGATTGGACGCTGGATATTTTTGAGTGTGAATTTTGGTTTCTTTAAGACTGTTGCAGTTTTTTTGTTTTTGTTTTTTTTTTGGAAAGCAGTTAAATTATTTGGAGATCAGATTGATGCTCTTCAAAGCGTATTGCTAAGCATTGTTAGGACAACAATAAGGTAGCATTTATTCTATGTCTGGCTTAGCTCTACCCTGAAGACATTATCCTTCTAGAGTGTCTCCTGAATGTCCTGACTATTTTAACAAGGTTTCTTGACTTTGATGTCCAGAATTCAAACATTCTCAGGCCTGTGTGAGCTTTGAGGATTACTCTTCTTATAATTCCCTGCCATGTGTTTCACTCTACATATTTAGCTTATTTTTTAGCAACAGACTATAGGAAAGTTCTATGCAGATTTATGAAATTTTTTTTACTGCTCTCTCCTCTCTGGTACTCTGCCCCACAATCCCAGCTGCCTCTAACTCCCTCATTGCCAAGATTTGTTTTCTCGATTAAGGAGGATTTCTGTGTTCTATAGGGGTCTTCTTCCCTCTACCATCACCTGAAAAGTTCCACCAGGCAGGAAACTTTCAATTGCAGGACTTATTTCATTTATCTTCTTTATAGATTCACTTTAAACAATTCAGTGTCTGAAAATAATACTTGCATTTTTCTTTCGTTTTCTAGCTGTTTATGGTGAGAAGGCAAGTGTGGTCCTAGTTAATAATGGCTGCTATCAGTTTTTGAGCAATTTATTTACATATTTAGAGATTTTTTAGATTTCAGTTTATTTTATTTGTCCACCCAGTTACCTAAGGTTTGTTCCTAAAATGTCTCTATATATGCCATTTATTATCTATACAGATCAGGCATCCACCTCATGTCTAAAAGCTGCTTATGAACAATTTTTGCTTCTATAAAAGCTTGCTTCTCTTTGAGAATTTAGTTTATCAGAGTTTTTTTACATTCACCACTTTTCACTATCCCCACAGAACAGTATAATTTTTATTTTGACCTATATTTCTTCCTGTTACCAGGCAATTAAAATCTTTCACATCCATCTGTATCTAACCAGGAATGAAAGTTATGTGCTTTTGACAATAAATTTTAGTAAATCTTACTAATATAACTTCCTTGACACACTCCATAAATTAATTGGTCTTTTAAAAAGCAGTGAAGTAAGCATTCAGATTTCTCGAAACATAAATCATCGTAAAGCCTTTCTTCAATATAATTCTTTATGTCACAGGATCTAAAGCCTCTTTTTTTTGCTCACCTTTGCTGAGCTGCAGCCTTTGGTAAGAGAGAGAACTCACTTTACAAGTTGAGTTCTTCTGGGAATTCCACATAGGGATAAGAATATTAGTTCTTCATTCTAACATACCATCCCTTTCTGGGACTTCAACCCAGAGAAACCGAGTTAGGATGCATTATGAAACCTCTACTTGTCTCTAGAGAGGATTTTCCAACCTCTTCTCCTCTGGTATAAAGTTCATCTTTGTCCTTTCTAAATGCAGCCTCAAGTTATATTGGGGTTCACTCAAACTGTCTTACTCTAGGAAAAATTTGTAAAGCTTTTACAGATACTGACCTGACATGAGATTACCTGTGAAAAGCCATGTTTTTTTAAAAGCAAACATATACCAGAGATTAGGATCATAGATCACAGAATTAAAGTTTTAATGAAATCACACACACAAAATAAAGAATGCAGACTACTTACATACTATCGAATGCTTCTATCCTTTTTTATTCTGAAATGATCTTTTCCACAGTCAGTCCTGTGTTCATCATATGATAGCACTTGAAGCAAAAAGGATAATTAAAATGTTTGCCCTGTTTGTATTCCCCAGGATAAAAATTATGGTTCAGTTCAGTTCAATCACTCAGTCATGTCCGACTGTTTGTGACCCCACAAACCACAGCACGCCAGGCCTCCCTATCCATCCCGAACTCCTGGAATCCACCCAAATCCATGTCCATTGAGTCACTGATGTCATCCAACCATCTCATCCTCTGTCGTCCCCTTCTTCTCCTGCCCTCAATCTTTCCCAGCATCAGCGTCTTTTCTAAGGTGTCAGCTGTTCGTATCAGGTGGCCAAAGTATTGGAGTTTCAGCTTCAATATCAGTCCTTCCAATGAACACCCAGGACTGATCTCCTTTAGGATGGACTGGTTGGGTCTCCTTGCTGTCCAAAGGACTCTCAAGAGTCTTCTCCGACACCATATTACAGAAGCATCAATTTTTCGGTGCTCAGCTTTCTTTAGAGTCCAACTCTCATATTCATACACAACTACTGGGAAAACCGTAGCCTTGACTAGACGGACCTTTGTTGGCAAAGTAATGTCTCTGCTTTTTAATATGCTGTCTAGGTTGGTCATAACTTTCCTTCCAAGGAGTAAGCGTCTTTTAATTTCATGGCTGCAATCACCATCTGCAGTGATTTTGGAGCCCCCCGAAGTAAAGTCAGCCACTGTTTCCACTGTTTCCCCATCTATTTGCCATGAAGTGATGGAACCAGATGCCATGATCTTGGTTTTCTGAATGTTGAGCTTTAAGCCAACTTTTTCACTCCTCATTCACTTTCATCAAAAGGCTCTTAATTCTTCTTCACTTTCTGCCATAAGGGTGGTATCATCTGCATATCTGAGGTTATTGATATTTCTCCCAGCAATCTTGATCCCAGCTTGTGCTTCTTCCAGCCCAGCATTTCTCATGATGTACTCTGCATAGAAGTTAAATAAGCAGGGTGACAATATACAGCCTTGACGTACTCTTTTTCCTATTTGGAACCACTCTGTTGTTCCATGTCCAGTTCTAACTGTTCCTGACCTGCATACAGGTTTCTCAAGAGGCAGGTTAGGTGGTCTGTTATTCCCATCTCTTTCAGAATTTTCCACAGTTTGTGGTGATTCACACAGTCAAGGGCTTTGGCATATTCAATAAAGCAGAAATATATGTTTTTCTGAAACTCTCTTGCTTTTTCAATGATCCAGCAGATGTTGGCAATTTGATCTTTGGTTCCTCTGCCTTTCCTAAAACCAGCTTGAACATTTGGAAGTTCACGGTTCACATATTGCTGAAGCCTGGCTTGGGGAATTTTGAGCATTACTTTACTAGCGTTTGAGATGAGTGCAATTGTGCAGTAGTTTGAGCATTCTTTGGCATTGCCTTTCTCTGGGATTGGAATGAAAATTGACCTTTTCCAGTCCTGTGGCCACTGCTGAGTTTTCCAAATTTGCTGGTATATTGAGTGTAGCACTTTCACAGCATCATCTTTCAGGATTATGGTTCAGTTCAGTTCAGTCACTCAGTCGTGTCTGACTCTTTGCTACCCCCACCACTAATATTTGGATATTTGCTTCATTGAATAAATTGGAGGGTAGGCAGACATGAAAGGGAAAAACTGATTTGGGGGAGTCAACTTCTTAGGAAATCCTTATTTCTTCTGAAGTCAAGTTAAGAATTGACAAGTTATATGTAAGAAAATACAGTTGTGAAAGAATACTGATAACAGGTGAAGATGTATGCAGAATATATGCACAGTATTTTTGCTAATAATTAAGTAATCCATTAAACAAATTGTTTCAAAGGCCAATACTACACTGTCCAATACTGTAGCCATGAAGTGCATGTGACTATTTACATTTAAATTAATCAAATAGAATACAATTGAAATTTAGCTCCTCAGTCTCACTAACCACATTTGAAGGACTCAGTAGTCACATATGTTTAGTGGCTGTCCTACTGAACTGTATAAATAAAGAACATTTCCATCACTGCAGAAAATCTTATTGGACAGTTCTAGACTAAAACAGTCCATTGTGTCCTGGCCCTTGGTTGTAGAAATATACAGACTCTCTTCCTTCATGGGTTAAATATATTGCTATATTCAGACAATAAGCATGTAAACTAATATGAGCTCATGTTAAGAATAAAATAAAAAAGGATATTTGGAATCAAAGAGAAATTTCTGGGTTAAGGGGTAGGGGGGTTATTTTATCTAGAATGTTTGGGAGGACTTCTTCGAAGACATGGCATAGAAGTCTACCATGCGAAGCCCTAAGATAAGCGCATTTGAATTAGAACAGAAAATACAAATATCCTGAGTTTTGTTAAGTTATCCTGAGACAGAAAATCAAAATGGACAGCAAGGCTGGAGCATAGTAGTCATTTGAGGAAAAGGTTATGAGATGAGGTCAGAGTAGGAAGTAGTTAGTTCATATGAAATCAGTGTGGCAGAAAATGTTGGTCCACTCAGCACCTGTTCCACTTCTCTTTTTACTTTATGCGAAATAAAGGTAGTGAAAATCTCTTCCAGATTTTCCAGTCCATGGGGAGTCTCCAGGCAAAATACTGGAGTGGGTTGCCATACCCTGCAGGAGTTACAGGAGGATATTAGAGTGGCCATACATGTCTTAAAGGTCAGTTGCTTTTCACCCAGGTTTGGATTCCTTTGGACGCACATGTCCATCCATAGAGCTACACACCATGGAAGTCAATGCTATGACCATGGTCAGTTTTTTTTTTTCTTCCCCAAACTACTTTTTTAAAGGGCCAAAGTAATTAAAAAATATAGAGAGCATATTTTTATGTCCCAGCACATTCGTAACAGTTATGAGTCAGCCTCACCTTAGAGTCCTCTAGAGGGCAGCATTGCTTAATTCCAGAAGTCATACCATTCTCATGGTCTTGGGTCTTCCAAAAAACATTGGTGTAATAACTGTTAAGATGAAATTCTCCCAGAAGTTTCCTTGGAAATAGAAATAATTCAACACAATTTTTAAGAAAGATGCTCTTGGAAAAATGTCTGTGAAAAGATAATATTCTTTAAATACACACAAGGATAAATTAGACCCATGTTTGGCTAGAGCCAATGAGGCATGGTCAGTCACTTTAGTCATGTCCGACTCCTTGTGACCCCATGGACTGTAGCCTGCCAGGCACCTCTGTCCATGAGATTCTCTAGGCAAGAATACTGGAGTGGGTTGCCATTGCCTCCTCCAGGGGCTCTTCCCAACCCAGGGATCAAACCTGGGTCTCCTACATTTCAGGCAGACTCTGGAGGGGGTGGGGGTGGATGTGTTAATTTCTTTGTGTAGCCATTCATAGGTGGGTCTGGTCAGGATAGTTCCTGTGAGCTAAACAAAAGTATTTTAGCTTAAGCTCAGGGATGGGAGGCAAGGTTCCTGGAGTTGGGTCATTATGTATACTTTAAGCTATAGGCAACATCCCTTTAGTAATTGTAGCAAAAGCAATACAATGCAAAGGTTAAAGTAAAAGAAACATCCACTATGGAGTCATTTTGTTCTTCCCTCTTACAGTAAATTAAGGATTGCTTCCTTAATTTTTCTTTGCGAGAGTTTGTGGTTAGTAGACAGAAATGGAACAGATTTCTGTATATTAATTTTGTATACTGTAACTTTACTGAACTCATTGATGAGCTCTAGTAGTTTTCTGGTGGCATCTTTAAGATTTTCTGTGCATAGTATTAATATCATGTTATCTACAGACACTGGCAGTTTTAATTCCTGTTTTCCAGTTTGGCTTCCTTTCTACCAGATGTAATCTTAATCAACCAGTTAGTAATTTTCCAGTGAATATCTGTGAGGTAATCTGTCTCATGAACCCTTTCTGTCCCCCTCAGAGAAAGAAAAGCCAATCTGCATAATAAAAAGATTTTCTGGCCTAAGAATAATTATTTCTTTTCTTTTGCTAAGAGCTCACTTGCCCTACCCTTCTTTCTATAAAAACTTTCCTTTTTGTACAACCTCTCAGAGCACCCTTCTAGTTGCTAGATGGGCTGCCGCCTGATTCCTGCATCACCTATTAAAGTCAACGGAATCTTCAGATTTACTTGGGCTGAATTTTGTTTTCAAACACATCTATGATGGTGGTGCTATGTGAGATAATAAAATTATATTCCAATTTTAGACCCTGTCATATGAAATGATACTTTTTAAAAAGTGTTGTGCATATAAACCCCTTTAAGTATTTTCTCAATTAAAGTTAACCTAAATTTAAGGATTAAGGATTAAGTCTTGCTCAGTCATGTCCGACTATTTGTGATCCCATGCACTGTAGCCCCCCAGGCTCCTCTGTCCATGGGATTCTCCAGGCAAGAATACTGGAGGGGGTTGCCATTTCCTTCTCCAGGGGATTTTCCTGACTCAGGAAATGAACCCAGGTTTCCTGCATTGCAGGCAAACTTTTTACCACCTGAGCCATGAGGGGAGCCCTAACCTAAGTTTGATTGCTTAGAAACTTAACTATTGCATAAAATTTGGATTTATCTCAAGGAAATGAGGCAGTTACTTCAACCATTATTTGAGTGAAGCAGGTAGTGAGTTCAGAAGAACAGATGTCTATACAGTCCAAATATTAGGATAAAATTCACAAAGTAATTATTCAAGTTGCAAATTTGCCTAAAAAATCATCGAAAAATACTACCAATTGGCACGTAGCTAAAATAGTTTTATATAATTTTCCCCTTTTTTGGCAAAAAAAAAAGCTGTCTAAAATAATCTGTACTATGGGAGAACTGCCAACACTGGGTCCAGTTTTTGCCACTTGAATAAAGTGAGCTTAAAAATCACTCATGTTTAAGAAAAAGCTTCCTCTCCATATTATCTTCATAAACTTTTAGAAGTTTCAGTATTTTTGAAGATTAAACACTAGTTTTACTGTAACAATACAAGATCCTCTTTGTTTTAATTCCTTTTTATTCATAAATATTTTCAGCCTTACCCCTGTGTTCACCTAAATGTACCACATATGTTCTATATTAAAATTCTGCATTATGGGAAACATAAAGATATAATTCATAATTGAAGGAAAGATCATTTTAATACTATTGGAAACAGAGACCCAGATTTCATAGACTCATTCCCATATCCATTGTCTTAACACATATTTACTAGACAAATCTTACATGTACTTCTTTTCTGTTAATAAGTGTTATATACTGCTCTCAGTACTCCTATGGCTAATATGCAGATCTAATAGTTTTAATAATTAAGTATATAATATAAGAAAATAACAATGTGACATAAAACTTTAAACAAGATAATGATTCCTTTTCATTTTACTTTTACCTGCAAGAAATATTGAGGAGCTTGGGGCGGGAGTAGAAAAATCACTTCCACTTTAAGACATTTTGAAAAATTTTGAAAGAAAAGCTGAATTTGAGATACACCTTATAAAAGAGAAGATTTCTTTAGGTAGAAATGGAAGAAGAGTGTGTTGGTTGCAGTGAATAGAAGAAACTAAAGTGGAAATGACACATAATGATAGCAGTCATTTAGTTAGTGCTTACTATTTGTCAAGTAATTTATAAACTTATCTCCTGTAATTCTCACAATGACCTTCAATCCTCATTCAGTAAATGAGGAAAGTCAAGATCAGAGATATTGAGCAATTTACTGAAGGTCACACAGGTCCTAAGTAACATGCTGAATTTGTTCTTCAGAGTTCTGACTCTTGATCTCAGTACAAGAATCACTCAGATTTGTTATTCCTGGATCACAATTCATGCTAAAGAGAACTCAATTTTAAGACTTAAAAAACTATTTTAGGGAAGCTCATAAATGAATAACCACATCTGCCAGTAGCTAAGCAATGCCTTATTTCAATGACACATGATATTTACAATGAAATTGACCTTTCTTTTATGTAAGAGTCAATGCAGGATTCCATTTACTATGGGAGGATATGAAGTTGACTCATGAGATTTGAACTTCCTGGTACTCACACGTTATGACTTAAAAAAAAAAAATCCTGAAATTTACAATAAGTATCTTACAACTGGTAACCAAATGGGAGCCCTGGGAGAAGTACGGATGGAACACAAGCATTTAGATAACTATTTATTACACTAGACTGTCTCCCTGTCTTAGTTCAAGGTCCTGATACTAGATTTCATAGCGGAAAAAAGTGAATTGCCATAACATCAGATAAAGTAGCATATTGTGAAAATTATTCATGGAATAGCCCATGAAATGAGATATTCCTCATCACTTAAACTAGAGTAGTACTAGAAGTATAAAGACTTCTCATAAAATATATACAGTACAGTCTAGCTAATGTAACTTTGATTATATTTTCATCAGTTTTGAATTAATTTGGAAGGTGAAATGTAAGTGTTATGTGTGCAAAACCCTGGATTTAACACTGTAGTGATTACAGTAGCCTAAAAAAATAGAGACCTTCAATTTAGAAAATGTTAGTTGTGGTTGAGGATTACAGAAGCAAAGGGAGTCCATTGCTTTATTCAGACTCACATTTTTAACACAGGAATCGTAGATGCATCGCATGCATACATACACACTTTCAAGTAACCTTTTTATTCTACTAGGTAGAGTCATGCTGAAATTAATTACTATTGTCAGCACCACTGAACATTCTCAAATGTTACCTTCTCATCACACACACAAGACCTACAATTTTTCGTATGATCTTTTTGTCTCTTTTTGTAGATACAATGAAACGTCATTTGTAGAGATGGCATTCATTGCAATATTAGGAAAAAATATTTCCCTTTTGGAGATAAATAGTGAGTTGACTCTTTTGAGTCTCACTGGATTTATACAGAACTAGCTAGGAAAAGAAAAGATAGTTAAAAATAAAAGTAGAATATAAGAAGTTCAGAAAAGTGGTCCTTGAATTGACAGTTTGCTATGAAATTTCATGTCCTGAGTTCTTTTAATTTAACTAGAAATCTTTCAGTAAAGCTCACTGTATATTAAAATGGTTATATAATAACAAAAACTAAAGATGTGATAGCTAAGAGCTAATTTTTAAATTAATGTTGGAAAATTTTCTTGCATCCTACAAAATATCATCATTAAATATAATTTAACTACTTCCTTAAAATGAAAACCAAATTTAGTTATAATGGCTTATAGAACAGGAAGATATTTCTCTTGGATATGCATATATTTTGAGGCTTCCCTGACCTGGGTTTGATCTCTGGGTCGGGAAGATCCCCCAGAGGAGGAAATGGCAACCCACTCCAGTATTTTTGCCTGGAGAATTCCGTGGACAGAGGAACCTGGCAGGAACCTGGGGTTGCAAAGAGTCAGACAGGACTCAGCGACTAACAATTTCACTTTATTTCATGCATATATTTTAAATTGAATGAATCAAAAATATGTGTGTACCTGAAATTCTACATTAAAATGCAGGTACTTCTTTAAAAATAATGACTTTCTGGCATAATTCAGTTACTTGACATGTAAGCAGCACAGATTTTTAAAACAAACCAGATGTAGTAGAGTGATCAAAAAAAACAGGCATGGTTTGTGTTTTTCGGGGGATATTTAATCTCTTGCTTTACAACCAAATTCAGGGCTTTACAGCTTTTAGTGAGCATCAGATTTCCTGTGTGTGCCAATCTAGAATTTGATTTTACCTTTTTTATAAGCTATTCTATTTATCTGTTACTTTTTCATGGAGGCAAGTAGAAGATTTGAGACTCCAAGGTCAGAGATAAAGGGCTTGGTTACAGTGCAGCAAACAGTAAGTCAACATCAACAAGTGTTTCATTTTCTTGCCTCCATGTTCAGAATTCTACAGTGTCCTGAAGGATGTGTGCATAGGACATGTTGCACGGAACTGCTAGAATCCAGGTGGCTGAATGCTTTAGTCTCCTAGCTTCCCTCTTGACCAAGTTGCCATCTGGAGGATGTACCCATCAGGCCTACCTGGGGTTACTTGTAGGAGAAAGGCACACATCATCCCCAGGAATGGTCAGGGAAACATCTTGAATTTTCAAAATAGTCTTATACGTTTCCCCTCCCCATTCCTCTGATCATTACTCACGAGGAAGCTAACAGATCAACCCATTCTGAGATGGCCACATTCAGTGATCAGAGTGTCTTGCCAGGAAGAGATAAAGTTGATAAAGTCAGAAATAATTTTCAGATGATTTTTTTAAAATGCCTTCTACCTCTCAGTGATGCCAGCAGCCTGAAGATGATAAGGACTGTAAGTGTACATCAAATAACATGATTATCAGTCTATTTTTTTTGGTGGCATTTAGTACAAAAAGTAAATTATTGTCAGACTGTAGATGGTTTAGAAAGTAGAACCTGGCACAATTTAGACTTAACAGTCACAGTTCAATGGCCAAGATTTGCTCGAAGGACTGGAACGGCAGCATCGTGATCAAAACGTGGTGGCAGTCATGAAGAACCACAGATGGCTGCAAGGTAGAAATGAAAGATTCCATGTAGTCAGTTTGACAAGAGGTAGGTGCAATGACTCCTCAATGTGTCATTCCACTTGCGAGTCAAACGGGTCAACTTCTGGCAAGAGTCACAAGTTTGGCATAAAGTAATGACTTCTACATCAGAAACATATAATTCTTTAGGTCCAGTCAATGAAAGTGGAGGTAGGTGTTGCCATGTCCAGGACAATGATAAATTTAGGTTGTATGGTTGTCATCTGAACGGGCTTGATCAACAGCTTGATTCCAATTGGTCTCATTAGCGAGTGGGCGCTTACCATTGGCATCTACGTGAGTAACTTTGATTGCTAGCTGAGATTTATTTCCATAGTTCATGATTCAAAAAAGGGATGCATTTAATCTACCAATCTGAGCTTTTCCAAGTGGTAAATCAGATACCTGGGATATTGGCAGCAACCCAAGTGTTAGTAAAAATTTGAAAATATTTATCAAGGGTAGTATTGGTGAAGGTTACTAAGACGGCCTTGAGTTCTGTATACTGGGTGACCACATCCATCTTTGTTTACAAATAGCTGGCACTAAGACTGAATAGCAGTAACGACCCAATGACCCAATGAATACCATTAGTGTTAATTTAGTTGAAAGTGAAGTCGCTCAGTCGTGTCCGACTCTTTGCGACCCCGTGGACTGTAGCCCACCAGGCTCCTCCGTCCATGGGGTTCTTCAGGCAAGAATACTGGAGTGGGTTGCCATTTCCTTCTCCAGGGGATCTTCCCGACCCAGGAATCGAACCCATGTCTCCCACATTGCAGGCAGACGCTTTAACCTCTGAGCCACCAGAGCTATCAGTAAATCAGGCCGAGAAATTTAGAACAACTCTAAGTCAAAGACCCCATTGGGCCAGCAGTGTTACTTCATGAAAGCATTAGAATTGGAGATCATACTTCCTCCAAAGGTGTGGTTGCCTCTTTCTTATGTAAAGACAAAATGCTGCCCCAACCAGTACAGCTGTGCTCTTGAATGTATCGTCTCCATTCACCTAGTGAGGCTTGCTGGGTTCCTTCTTTGTCAATGAACCTGAACATTGTTTTATGTTTATTGGCTATTTCTACTTATTTTCTATGGATTGCTTGTATTATTTGCCCACTTTTCAGTTGTTCACATCTGTAATGCTTTGTTGAAGTTTTTTTATATTGTTTTCCAGTCTTTCATTGCTTGTCATTTACGGCATCTTTCACTATACAAAATTTGTAATACCTTCTATATTCAAGTCTATCATGGTATGTCTATAGGCCTTCTGGGTTTGGTGCACTACTTTGAAAACATTCTTCTACCTCGATATTATTAAAATATTTCTGTATGTTTTCTTCCAAATTATTTGTTGTTGTTCAGTTGCTCAGTTGTGTCCAACTCTTTGCACCCTCATGAATGGCTGCACACTAGGCTTCTCTGTCCTTCACTGTCTCCTGGAGTCTGATCAAACACATGTCCATCGAGTCAGTGATGCCATGCAACCATCTCATCCTCTGTTGCCCCCTTCTCCTCCTACCCTCAATCTTTCCCACACTGCAGGCAGATTCTTTACTGTTTAAGCCACCAGAGAAGCCCTTCTAAAGATTACAATATTTGAATTTTCAGTCCATCTAGATTTCATTTTTATATATGATGATTAGTTTTCAAACTTTATTTTCTTCCAAATAGTCAATATCCTAACAGCATTCATATTTTTATTATTCTTCCATTCCTCACTGATTTAAAACACCTCCTTATCTTCATGCAGAAATTCCAAATATGCTGGGACATATATTCTAGATATATTTTGGACTGTTCATCCGAGCCTAAAATATTAACATAAGACTGTTGATGGGACAGGAAAATAATTATGTGGTATTATTTTGAAATGACAAGTAATTTTTAAGGCTATTGCCTTATAGCTCATAATGTCATTGCATTTCTCAAATCATGCTTAAATGTGCATTTTAAAATTTTCTTTATAATGTTACAAGGAGTATTATTAATAGAGCTTACATTACATTCAGGAAAAGACAGAATAAAATTTAGTTTTTGGAAGCAACTATTTAATAGCAACAATAGAGTTGATTTTAAAGCATCCCAATAACTCGAATCAGTAAGAAAAGCCACTGCTACATTCTGCATTCAAATTTACTCCAATGTCAGAAAACCAAAGATGTGACTGAGGCTAATGATTATTAAGGATATGTGTTTTCTTACTGTAAATTTTCTTTATTTTTGTGTCAAAATCAAAAACTACTGTAGTCTGTACAATTGACTTTTATGTCTTAAGTGAAGGAAATATCCAATACTTATTACATTTAATTATGGATTACAAAGATTTCATCACCACCAAGGAGGTAACTTCTCTAACTCCTGATTCATATATAAAATCCCTCAAATAAATCCTATATTAATTAGATTGTATTGCAAACTTCATTTCTGCTATTTGGTTCTTGGGTTCAGCATTTAATCATGTGTATAGCATGTAGTCATTGATAGTTTAATAATGGCTATCCTAACCATTCTAAGAAGATGGTAACTTGATCACTTTTAAGATAGAGAGTATATGCCTAGCACTCTTTGCCTAATTACATCATTTAATTTTCACTATAATCTAGTAAATTAGATTTTATGATGTTCCCCTTGTGCACACCAGAACCCAGAGACTGTACAAAGACTGAGACAGAACTGTGTCTGAGTGTCTCTTGTGGAGGTAAGGGTCAGCAGTGGCCTGCTGCAGGGGCAGGGGCTCTGGGTGCAGCAGACCAGGATATGGCATAAGCCTTGGAGAAGGTCGCCATTAATCCCACAATAGAGCCACCAGAACTTACACAGTACTGGGAAACAGACTCTAAGAGGGCACAAACAAAACTTTGTGTACACCAAGACCCAGGAGAAAGGAGCAGTGACCCCACAAGAGACTGACCCAGACTTGCCCTTGAGTGTCTAGGAGTCTCCAGCAGAGGTGTGGGTTGGTGGTGGCCTGCTGCAGGGTTGGGGGCACTGAGTGCAACAGTGCCTGCATGGGACCTTTTCAAGGAGGTTGCCATTATCTTCATTACCTCCACCATAGTTTGGCCTCAGGTCAAACAACAGGGAGGGAATACAGTCTCACCCATCAACAGAAAATTGGATTCAAGATTTACTAAGCATGGCCCTACCCATCAGAACAAGACCTGGTTTCCCCACCTCCCCCGCCTCAGTCAGTCTCACCCATCAGGAAGCTTCCATAAGCCTCTTAACCCTCTCCATCAGAGGGCAGACAGAAAACCACAATCACAGAAAACTAACCAATCTGATTACAAGGACCATAGCCTTGTCTAACTCAGTGATACTATGAGCCATGCAGTGTAGGGCCACCCAAGATGGATAGGTCATGGTGGAGAGTTCTGATAAAACGTGGTCCACTGGAGAAGGGAATGGCAAACCACTTCAGTACTCTTGCCTTGAAAATTGCATGAACAGTATGAAAAGGCAAAAAGATAGGATACTGAAAGATGAACTTCCCAGGCACCTAATATGCTACTGGAGAAGAGTGAAGAAATAACTCCAGAAAGAATGAAGAGACAGAGTCTAAGCAAAAACAACACCCAGTTGTGGATGTCACTGGTGATGGAAGTAAAGTTCGATGCTATAAACAGCAATATTGCATAGGAACTTGGAATGTTAGGTCCATGAATCAAGGCAAATTACAAAGGGTCAAGCAGGAGATGACAAGAATGAATGTCGACATTTTAGGAATCAGAGAACTAAAATGGACTAGAATGGGGGAACTTAACTCAGATGACCATTATATCTACTACTGTGGGCAGGAATCCCTTAGAAGAAATGGAGTAGCCATTATAGTCAACAAAAGAGTCCAAAATGAAGTACTTAGATGCAATGTCAAAAATGACAGAATGATCTCTGTTCATATCAAAGGCAAACCATTCAATATCACAGTAATCCAAGTCTATGCTCCAACCAGTAATGCTGAAAAAGCAGAAGTTGAATGGTTCTATGAAGACCTATAAGACCTTCTAGAACTAACACCCAAACAAAGATGTCCTTTTCATTATAGGGGACTGGAATGCAAAAGCAGGAAGTCAAGAAACACCTGGAGGAACAGGCAAATTTGGCCTTGGAGTACAGAATGAATCAGGGCAAAGGCTGATAGAGTTTTGCCAACAGAATGCACTGGTCATAGCAAACACCCTCTTCCAACAACACATGAGAGGACTCTATACATGGATAGCACCAGATGGTCAATGCCAAAATCAGATTCGTTATATTCTTGGTAGCCAAAGATGGAGAAGCTCTATACTGTCAGCAAAAACATGACCAGGGGATGACTATGGCTCAGATCATGAGCTCCTTATTCCTAAATTCAGACTCAGATTGAAGAAAGTGGGGAAAGCCACTAGACCATTCAGGTATGACCTAAATTAAATCCCTTACAATTATACAGTGGAAGTGACAAGGGATTCAAGGGATTAGACCTGATAGAATGCCTGAAGAACTATGGATGGAGGTTTGTAACACTGTACAGGAGGCAGTGATCAAAACCATACCCAGGAAACAAAAATGCAAAAAGGCAAAATGGCTGTCTGGGGAGGCCTTACAAATAGCTATGAAAAGAAAAGAAGCAAAAAGCAAAGGAGAAAAGGAAAGATACAAGCATCTGAATGCAGAGTTCCAAAGAATAGCAAGGAGAGATAAGAAAGCCTTCCTCAGCAATCAGTACAAAGAAATAGAGGAAAACAACAGAATGCGAAAGACTAAAAATCTCTTCAAGAAAATTAGAGATACCAAGTGAACATTTCATACAAAAATGGGCTTGATAAAGGACAGAAATGGTATGGACCTAACAGAAGCAGAAGATATTAAGAAGAGGTGGCAAGAATACACAGGAGAACAGTACAAAAAAGAGCTTCATGACCAAGATAATCACGATGATGTGATCACTCACCTAGAGCCAGACATCCTGGAATGTGAAGTCAAGTGGGCCTTAGGAAGCATCACTACGAACAAAGCTAGTGGAGGTGATGGAATTCCAGTTGAGCTATTTCAAATCCTGAAAGATGACGTTGTGAAAGTGCTGCACTCAATATGCCAGCAAATTTGGAAAACCTCAGCAGTGGCCACAGGACTGGAAAAGATCAGTTTTCATTTCAATCTCTAAGACAGGCAATGGCAAAGAATGCTCAAACTACTGCACAATTGCACTCATTTCATATGCTAGCAAAGTAATGCTCAAAATTCTCCAAACCAGGCCTCAACAGCACGTGAAATGTGAACTTCCAGATGTTCAACCTGGAATTAGAAAAGGCAGAGGAACCAGAGATTAAATTGCTAACGTCCATTGGATCATCCAAAAAGCAAGAGTTCCAGAAAAATATCTACTTCTGCTTTACTGACTACACTAAAGCCTTTGACTATGTGAATACAACAAACTGTGGAAAATTCTGAAAGAGATGGGAATATCAGACCACCTGACCTGCCTCCTGAGAAATCTGTATGCAGGTCAAGAAGCAACAGTTAGAACTGGACATAGAACAATAGACTGGTTCCAAATCAGGAAACGTGTACATAAGGTTGCATATTGTCACCCTCCTTATTTAACTTATATGCAGAGTACATCATGAGAAATGCTGGACTGGATGAAGCACAATCTGAAATCAAGATTGCTGGAAGAAATATCAAGAATCTAAGATATGCAGATGATACCACACTTATGACAAAAAGTGAAGAAGAACTAAAGAGCCTCTTGATGAAAGTGAAAGAGGAGAGTGAAAATGTTGGCTTAGAACTCAACATTCAGAAAATTAAGATCAAGGCATCCGGTCCCATCACTTTATGGCAAAATAGATGGGGAAACAATGGAAACAGTGACAGACTTTTTTTGGGGGGGACTCCAAAATCACTGCAGATGGTGATTGCAGCCATGAAATTAAAAGACGCTTACTCCTTGGAAGGAAAGTTATGACCAACCTAGATAGCATATTGAAAAGCAGAGACATTACTTTGCCAACAAAGGTCCATCTAGCCAAAACTATGGTTTTTCCACTGGTCGTGTATGGATGTGAGAGTTGAACTATAAAGAAAACTGAGTGCCAAAGAATTGACGCCAAAGAATTTCGACTGTGGTGTTGGAGGAGACTCTTGAGAGTCCCTTGGACAGCCAGGAGATCCAACCAATACATCCTAAAAGAAATCAGTCCTGAATATTCTTTGGAAGGACTGATGCTGAAGCTGAAATTCCAATACTTTTGCCACCTGATGCAAACAACTGACTCGTTTGAGAAGACCTTGATGCTGGGAAAGATTTAAGGTAGGAGGAGAAGGGGACGACAGAGAATGAGATGGTTGGGTGGTCCACTGATTCAGTGGACATGAGTTTGAGTCAGCTCTGGGAGTTGATGATGGACAGAGAAGCCTGGTACGCTGCAGTCCATGGGGTTGCCAAGAGTTGGACACGACTGAGGAAGTGAACTAAACTGATGTTCACTTCACTGATGGGGAAAAACAATTCTCATAGAGATTAAGTGATCTGCCCAATGCCAAGAGCTAAGAGAGAACAAATTTGAAATTTAAAAACATATCTGTATTGGTTACAGATATGTTTTAAATTTCAAACCAATACAATATGTAAAGTAATTAACCTCCAATTAAAATAAATAAATTTATATTAAAAACTCAGCATTCAAAAAACTAAATATATATATATATATATCTGTAGTTTTCTGAAGTCCATGATATCACTGTTGTATCATCATTCAAATTAAGCTTCAAAGGACTAGCTTATAGGGGTACATGGATAGCCCTGACACTGTGGATTAAATGAATTGTAGCAGAAAGTTTATGAAGCCCAGAGACAGAGTCAAACTTCTGGCCACAGATCTACTATGAAGAGTCAGAGATTTGTCATTATTTTGTTTTTAAATTAAAAGCATGTGTTCAAACACATGTTCAAGAATTTCTTAGCTCATTTCTCCCCCACCCCTTTTTCTAGGAAACTTACATTGTTTACTGGAACACAGCTTGGCTCCTTTGTTTGTGTTTGTTTCCATTTATGAAGATGTAAAAATCTCACAGGGACTGTAACATCCTTCCCTTTTTCTACCCTGTTGCTTTCTACTTTCCGTAGGTAAGCAGTTTCTTTAGTTCTGATTTATACTTTCACTTTCTTTTTGAAAAAGGAAAAGAAGCTAAAGCAGATATATGTATGTTTTCTTATTTCAAGTATTATCTGTTTAAAATATAAACTCAGTTGCTTAAAACCCTCCAGTGGCGATCCCTCACTCTTGTGATAAATCCAAACTCCTATGAGCTTCTAGAACCTACGTTATCTGCTCTTGATTAACTCTCTGACTTTCCTTTCTAGCATTATACACTTTGTCTTTCCCCTAAGTTTACTTGAATACATTCATATTCATCATTCACTCCTCATCTTTGAGCTTGCTAAATCCTGCCTGCAATGCTCTTTACCATGCTCTCTTATATTATTGCATTATCTGCTCAAATGTCACCTCTAAAGGACCTCACATGCAACTCCCTTATCATTCTCTATACTCTTTCTTTCTCATGATGTACTCTGCATATAAGTTAAATAAGCAGGGTGACAAGATACAGCCTTGATGTACTCCTTTTCCTATTTGGAACCAGTCTGTTGTTCCATGTCCAATTGTAACTGTTGCTGCCTGACGTGCATACAGATTTCTCAAGAGGCAGGTCAGGTGGTCTGGTATTCCCATCTCTTTCAGAGTATTCCACAGTTTATTGTGATCCACACAGTCAAAGGCTTTGGCATAGTCAATCAAGCAGAAATAGATGTTTTTCTGGAACTCTCTTGCTTTTTCCATGATCCAGCGGATGTTGGCAATTTGATCTCTGGTTCCTCTGCCTTTTCTAAAACCAGCTTGAACATCAGGAAGTTCACAGTTCACGTATTGCTGAAGCCTGGCTTGGAGAATTTTGAGCATTACTTTACTAGCATGTGAGATGAGTGCAATTGTGTGGTAACACAAGCTGGAATCAAGATTGCCGGGAGAAATATCAATAACCTGAGATATGCAGATGACACCACCCTTATGGCAGAAAGGGAAGAGGAACTAAAAAGCCTCTTCACGGAAGTGAAAGTGGAGAGTGAAAAAGTTGGCTTAAAGCTCAACATTCAGAAAATGAAGATCATGGCATCCGGTCCCATCACTTCATGGGAAATAGATGGGGAAACAGTGAAAAGAGTGTCAGACTTTTTTTGGGGGGGCGGCTCCAAAATCACTGCAGATGGTGACTGCAGCCATGAAATTAAAAGACACTTACTCCTTGGAAGAAGAGTTATGACTAACCTAGACAGCATATTCAAAAGCAGAGACATTACTTTGCCAACAAAGGTCCGTCTAGTCAAGGCTATGGTTTTTCCTGTGGTCATGTATGGATGTGAGAGTTGGACTGTGAAGAAGCCTGAGTGCTGAAGAATTGATGCTTTTGAACTGTGGTGTTGGAGAAGACTCTTGAGAGTTCCTTGGACTGCAAGGAGATCCAACCAGTCCATTCTGAAGGAGATCAGCCCTGGGATTTCTTTGGAAGGAATGATGCTAAAGCTGAAACTCCAGTACTTTGGCCACCTCATGTGAAGAGTTGACTCATTGGAAAAGACTCTGATGCTGGAAGGGATTGGGGGCAGGAGGAGAAGGGGACGACAGAGGATGAGATGGCTGGATGGCATCACGGACTCGATGGACGTGAGTCTGAGTGAACTCCAGGAGTTGGTGATGGACAGGGAGGCCTGGCGTGCTGCGATTCATGGGGTCGCAAAGAGTCACAAAGAGCAACTGAACTGAACTGAACAGACTGATACTGTTTCCTTGCTTTGGTTGTTTTCATAGCATTTGACACTACCAGACATTATATTATGGGGGCTTCCCAGGTGGCGCTAGTGGTAAAGAACCTGACTATAAGAGACACAGGTTAGATCCCCAGGTTGAGAAGATCCCTGGAGGAGGACATGGCAAACCATTCCAGTATTCTTGCCTGGAGAATCCCATGGACAGAGGAGCCTGGTGAGCTCCATAGGGTTGCAGTCCATAGGGTTGCAGAAGTTAGACAAGACTGAAGCAACTTAGTACCCACACACAACCTTATACTATATACATGTATTTGCTAGTTGATCATTGTCAGTACCACTTACTATAATTTAACCCCTATGAGGCAAGAACATATCCTGCTCACCATTCTGACACTTGTGCTTGCAACAGCACCTTCCAATAGTGGGTGATCAAGAAATATTTGTTTAATGGATTGATAGATTAAAGAATCAGTATTTCCTCCACGCCTCTCATTTTTCTTCGTTGTTAATCTCATGCTGCCTCCCTTTTGTCTGCGAGTTGTTAAAACAGAAACTCTATTAGAATTTCTATTTCACTGTTTCACTTGTCTTTAGTAGTCCCAGTGATTCTTGCTGCTTCTACTGCTTTTCAGAATTTTACAACCGTGTTTTCCTTTTCTGTGCAATTTTTTTACCTGATATCATAATTTTCCCCTTTGAGCTTGTCTTCCTCCAGCAATGTCTTGTTATCTTGTTGAAAAGAAAGATTTTTCTAACATCCTACCTTCTATATTGTATAAACATCATTTCAAAGAAGGATGGTTGTTTCTCATTCTTCAGGTTGATTCTCTTGAACCACTGAAGCATTCCTCACCCACTGATTGTTCTCTTTGTACATCTGTATGGAGGCAGATCTTTGCTCTTGCGGTACTATGCATTAGGATGAGTTCTCCAAAGAGACTTTGTGTATTTCTGGTAGAGTATCCCAGACCTGCTGCTGCTGCTGCTAAGTCACTTCAGTCGTGTATGACTCTGTGACCCCATAGACGGCAGCCCACCAGGCTCCCCCGTCCCTGGGATTCTCCAGGCAAGAATACTGGAGTGGGTTGCCATTTCCTTCTCCAATCCATGAAAGGAAAAGTGAAAGTGAAGTCACTCAGCCATGCCCAACTCTCAGTGACCCCATGGACTGCAACCTACCAGGCTCCTCCATCCATGGGATTTTCCAGGGGAGAGTACTGGAATGGGTTGCCATTGCCTTCTGCAGTATCCCAGATCAGGTGCAGTTAAAGAAAGCAAGTAATTTTTTGATTTACTGTAATTTAACTTTGCCAGTTTGGACATTAAGGTGTCATAGGGAACAGAATATGGAAGGAGAAATTGTTCCCTTCTAGAGGCTTACTTACTATGGAGCAGCATGTCTTTGCTGAAGGAGGTCCTGGTAAGTTTGCTGGGGGGCAACTAGCTGTGTCACTTCCTCTCTAAGTTAAGTGGTCAGCAAGACTATAGTGAAGAATCTGCCTGCCAATGCAGGAGACTTAAGAGAGGCAGGTTCGATCCCTGGGTTGGGAAGATCCCCCGGAGAAGGTCATGGCAACCCACTCCAGTATTCTTGCCTGGAAAGTCCCCTGGACAGAGGAACCTGGTGGGTTATAGTCCATAAGGTCACACAGAGTCAGACACAACAGAAGCGATTTGGTCTAGCCAAGCCAAACAGCTCCATAAGTATGTCGTACATGGAGTAAACATAATTTTTTTAAAATCTGCTCTTATATTTGTAGCTTTCCCAAGGATACTGGGTAAAGTGAAACCTACTCTGTGATCCACTTTCACCACATATTTCTGAACTTCTAGCCAAGGAGGTAATACCTGTTGTCCATTTCAGACACTACAGGAGTTCCTTTCATGTTCTTTTTGCTTTTCTGGCTCACAAACTAAAATAGACTTCTCGATATTTATATATACCTTTCCCAAGTTCAGAGAAAATCTGGAGGAGAGGTAACAATTAAAGATTATTTTCAAATCACCACTGTTACTGAAAGTTAGTTGCCCAATTGCTTTTATTTTAATGTTATATATTAAAAAAATGAATGGTGTAATCAGACCTAGATACCCACCTCCCAGCCAGTTTATATATCAAATGTAATTTACCTGATGATGGTATTTGTGTTCACATGTTATTGATACAAGACAGAATTGTAAATCTGTTACCAACCAGGGCTCTTGGCCTCGTTAATCGATAGAAATTGATAAGACCAGACAAGAAACTCAGGTAAGGCTTTGCTGGTTCTCCTGGTGTAGTAGGAAGGAGCAAGAGAAATTTACAGGTTCCCTTGCCTACTAGCTGCCTCAGGGGAGCAGTGAGCTGGTTCCTTTTATGGAGGAATAGGGATAGGTCCAAGAGTCAGGGCAGATGTGTGGCTCAGGTGGTTTGCCCACCCCTTTGGTGGTGGTGTGTTCAGGCGCAGGCACAGTACGCTGCTTTGGCTCCCAACACATTCCTTTCGCTCCCAGCTCTTCAGAAGTGGCAGTTGGGTTTTTCTATCTCTTTGTGCCTATTGTCCATAATTTGCTCCAACTTTGCATGTATGCAGTTATCTTTAGTTCCTTATAGTTTCTTTGTATTTTATTGCTTGAGAAGACATTTGTCCAGGTGCAAGTGCTAGGTCCCAGGTCCCAGGCTGTCTCAGATTCACTTTCCTAGACCTTCTTTGTGTTAAGTATAACATGTTACCTGGATCTGGATTTGTTTTTCACTTGGCTCAGATGGTAAAGAATCTGCCTGCAAAGCAGGAAACCCAGGTTTGGTCCCTGCGTTGGGAAGATCCCCAGGAGAAGGGAATGGATACCCACTCCAGTATTCCTGCCTGGGAAATCCCATGGACAGAGGAGCCTTGCGGTCTACAGTCTATGGGGTTGCAAAGAGTCTGAAATGACTGAGTGAGTAACAATTTCACTTTGATCCTGAACATGTTGGTATCTCAGAGCCAAGAGTTACCTTTATCAAACGAACTCTCCTAGAAAAAATTAAAAAGGAAGCAATTACTAATGGGAAGAGTATGTAAAGGATAGTAATTTTCAAAATGTTAGAGGAAATGAATTAAGTTGGTCCATTTCATCTGTTTTTCCTCTTGTCCTATGAAGACTGAGGAAAGAGAATGTAATAAACTCACAGGGGGAGATGGTCCTCAAGACCTGCTTTGTTACTTTAAATTGGCCCAGTTTACCCACCACACAGTGACAAGGGTTCATTACACAGTGTATAGATTTTGCAGATCCTTTCTTGGTCATTCCACTGGGCTCCCATTACTTCTCTGCTATTTCATTTTCCAGTCCTGACTGATTCTTGTCCTTCTCCTCTCCTTTTAGGTTCTGGTCACATACTCTTGGCTCTCACAGTAAAATTGATTTCCTAGGTTTTGATCCCTCATGTTGTCTGAGCATTTCAGATGTCCTCATCCCCTGGCTCCTGGTACCAGATTTGAAGCTGCTGCAGTTAAGTGTTTATTTATGATTCAGACAGCAGATATAGTATTTAAGGACATAGAGGGAACCAGAATGTCTGGGTTTGAAAACTGTCTTCACAGTTTTAAAAGAGGGTCCTGGGTTGGTAAATTTATACCCAGAAAATGGTGACTATAATAGTATGAACATTATAGGCTTGTTTCAAAACAGAAATAAGTTAACACTGGTAAAGTGTCCACAACAGTGGTGGATACAGGCTAATTGTTATAGTTATCTTGTAAGTAAATTGAAAAATAAAATAGTACATTAACCCAGTCTGGCTCCTACAGGTTTTTTTGATTTCTATTTTGCAACAGTTATTAAGTCCTCGTTATTAAGGCAAAATCATTTTCTGCTTGAAGTGAAGTGAAGTGAAGTCTCTGAGTTGTGTCCGACTCTTTGCGACTCCATGGATTGTAGCCTACCAGGCTCCTCCATCTATGGGATTTTCCAGGATAGAATATTGGAGTGGGTTGCCATTTCCTTCTCCAGGAGATCTTCCTGACCCAGGGGTTGAACCCAGGTCTCCCACATTATAGGCAGGTGCTTTACTGTCTGAGCCACCCAGGAAGTCCTAAATGATTAAGGCAAAATCATTTCCTGCTTAGGATATATCATTTTCCAAACAGAAATCCTGGTCAGCTGCTTTTCTCTCTTTCATGCTTCTAGAAAGTCCCAAACTTGGCACTGACTGAACAGCAATGAAATTATTGTTTGCAGAGTATAAATCTCTAATTAATATAAATTGGCTTAAAGCCTACAAGGAATTTGCAGTTAAAGGAAGATAAAATTTGCAGACAACAAACTGGACACGTCATAGGGTGTTTTTCTCAAGTGCACCTGAAAACCAGGGCAACAGGACTGTAAATCCCCTGTAAATGAATAAGATATGTGGTTTCAAGCTGAAAGATGAATTCTACTCTTTAATACATCAGACATCTGCTTTATTCAAGAAAGTTACTTTCAGTGTTCATTTGACTCCCATGCCTCTTAGGTTTTATCAGATAGGAACATCGAAAACACTTTTCAATTTCCCATTTCATTCTCAATTAGCCTAATTCTTGACTGGAATTCAGTTTCTCTCAGTTTGGAATCTCTGATTATTTCTGAATTGTTGGAACCTTATGAGATCCAGATGATTTCATCTATTTCACCAAATTCCTGTTAGGGTCAAGTTAACATCTTATTTTTCTTCCAAGTTCAGATAGTGCCCTAAAATTGAAAATAGCGCTCCCTATTTAAAATTAGCTTAATTAACATTTATGTACACCTAATTATCTTTGATTCCTTTTTAAATTCTCAAATATTTTAATTCAGATTTCTCTGGCAATCCACTGGTTAAGACTGCATGCTTCCTACAGTGGTACAGAGTGGGGATTTGATCACCAGTGGGGGAACTAAGAACCTGATGTCATGTGGCATGACCAAAAATATTTTTTTAATTAAAATAATTTTTTTTAAATTCTGGAAACTTTTACTCTCACTTATCGTTGAGTTTCTCTTTCCAGTTGAGATTATTTAAATTTCTTAAGGTTATCTCTTGAAATATATTGATTTGAGGAAAGAACACCTGTCTTTTATCATTAGTTTGTAAGGTATTATGCAAATGCAGGTTCTGTTTTCACAAAAAGGAAGAGAAAACAAGTGAATCAAAAGACTCAGCAAGAGTTCTGTATAATGTAACTAGAGCCAGATGTTATGTCTTCTGAGTCAGTTACAGGAAAGAGAGGGTTGAAAGAATGAGGGACCCAAATCTGACCTGTTAGAAAGATGTTGTAACAGGATGAACTTCAAAATATAGAGAAATATTGGGGGCAGGAGAAGAAGGGGACGACAGAGGATGAGATGGCTGGATGGCATCACTTACTCGATGGACATGAGTCCGAGTGAACTCCGGGAGTTGGTGATGGACAGGGAGGCCTGGCGTGCTGCGATTCATGGGGTCGCAAAGAGTTGGCCACGACTGAGCGACTGAACTGAACTGAACTGAACTGAAATATAGCTAATCAAGGAACCAAGGTAATCATAACTAAGAACTTACGACATTTCAAGGAACTTGGAGCAACTCTCCTCACCTTTTAGCAACAAAATGAGACTGACAGAAATTGCAAAATGCCTTTCCAGAAATAAGACATGTGCAGCCACAGTTATGTTTCCTTTTCACTCTTCTCCTTGGTTTTCCTGCTGTAGGATTTTGGAGGATGGAGGTGAAATGGTGGTTATAATGCGTTTGAAGGGTTCTATAATCTGCAGAGAGCTATATCGATATAGGGAGCTATTGTGAAAATAAAAGCCCAGGGCATCCCTCAATAGGCTTCTCTGTTGTCTGATGCTATTGCAGACTTTGTGCAGTCACTACTCCTGGCTATTTTATTTAACCCATAGGTCATCCCCTTTGAGCATAGTCTGTAGTCTCACTCCTTTTGCCTTGTACTGCCTTGTGGAGCTTTTAGCACAAAGCATACTGAGGCATTTTTAGTGTTAAGCTCTATTTTTCTGAAATGTGAGAGGTTGAGTTTTGAATTCTATACAGATGAGTAAAACTCAGTTATTCTCCAGTAACAATATTTCCCACAGATATATTTCCTGGCAGCTGGTAGGGCAAACAACCATTGTTGCTTCAATCTGATCAAGGCTTTTGAAGGGTACTGGTACCACCCAACTGTTTCCAGGCCTCTGAATCATGGTTTCCCAGGAAGACTTCCCATTGCTTACTCTAGGGCTTTCAGAAATAATTTCCTTAACAGCTTCAGATGGAACTAGAGGATCAAATCAAGCAGCAAAGTTAGAGGGAACGTGAACGTCTGCTGCACTGTTGGGGTAGGGAGGGTGATCAAGGAATATATTATCATCACCGCCAGAAGCAATCAAACTTACTGACTAGAAACTGGACTAATTTTAAGATGGAAGGAATACCCCTGCAACCTGTATAAGCAGGTCATTATGTAATGTTGACCCTAAACCCCTTAGATGCAGAGAGAGGTTCTTCTGTCTGCATCTGTTAGTTCAGATCCAGAAAATGACCCTGCTCCTAGGTTAGGAGATGTAAGTCAAACCTTAACTCTGTGTTCCTAAATATAAGAGAGAAAATTTTAATATCTGGGGTAGATTTGGGTGATGTGAATAATTATATCTCCTGTTTCTAGATTTTGGCAAGACATCAAGGATTAGAGATCAAAAACATGTAGAAGCAGTTAAGGTTGATTCATCTTTAAATACTTTCTATAAAGCATTCTCTGGGAAAAGGGGCTGTTTTTCTCCTCTGCAAAGCTAAGGCAGTGTTCCTCAATGGTATTCCTCTCAGAGATGGCTCGTGACCTTTCATGGAGCCAGTTCAGGTGGATTTGCAGTATGACTAGTTGGGTGGCCTGCTATCCCATCGTCTAAATCTGAGAAAAGCAATAACTGTTTCAGAAATTGTTGGCTTCCTTATTGTCCATCATTTGACATAGGGTTTGAATGCAGGAGACCTGGGGATCGAAACCAGGTCTCCTGCACTGCAGGCAGATGCTTTACCATCTGAGTCACCTGAGAAGCCCCATAATTTGAAGAGGAAATAAACTGATGCTTTTCTTTTTCTGTGGATGCAGTAAATGGCTATTTGATAATACAGCCTTATCTTGGTAATAACCTAACCTTATCTTGATAATGAACGTGAAAGTCACTCAGTCATCTCTGACACTTTGCTACCCCATGGACTATACAGTTCATGGAATTCTTCAGGCCAGAATACTGGAGTGGGTAGTCTTTTGCTTCTTCAATGAATCTTCCCAATTCCAGGATCGAACTCAGGTCTCCCGCGTTGCAGGTGGATTCTTTACCAGCTGAGCCACAGGGGAAGCCCTTGATAATACTGAGGGAAATGCACTAGAACAAGTCAAGGGATAAACATCAGACTCCAAAGTGACAACGTAAGGTGTTGCTTTGATGCTGGGAAGCCGTTCTTTGAGATGTTCTATGTGGGTATCATTTTCTAGGCTAGTCTTGAATCTTAGAGACATAAAGGTAGAAATGAAGTAAGGAACAGTTTTCATTTGTCAGGAACAAATGAAATGGAAATTTAAAGTACCTGATGGGAAGGTTGTGGCATGGCATGACCTCTGTGCTTTGATGATAATGAGGACCAGTCTAGAACAGAGGCTTCTGACTCTATGCCACTGACACCCTGTGCTGTGGAATTTCTCTGATCAATAGTTTGAACTCCTATATCTCCATTCCCTTCTCATTTAAAACAAATTTCTTCCTAAATTAATCTTCATATTTATGCTTATCTCCTTCCCTCCAATCTCAGAGGAAGTGGTAGCATTAATTCCTCCTTTATAAAGAAAATCTTTTACGTGTGTTTTAATCCTATCCGTTCAGCCACATCCAGGGCCTTTGTTCTCATTATTCCCCATCTCCTCTACTTGCTTTTCATTTGTCTTTTTACTGGGGTAGGACATACAGTAAGACATCAACCTGATCGTGTGTACAATTTTATATTTATATCCATGTACTCAACACATTACATATATAAAACATATAGGCATACTGTATACATGTAACAGATACACATATACATATCCATGGAATCAACATTTCCAGCAGGCTTTCTCTTGCCCTAGTCATCTTATATAACAGCCCAAGTGAAAGTGAAAGTGAAGTCACTCAGTCATGTCCAACTCTTTGTGACCCCGTTGACTGTAGCCTACCAAGCTCCTCTGTCTATGGGATTCTACAGGCAAGAATACTGGAGTGGGTTGCCATTTCTTTCTCCAGGGGATCTTCCCGACCCAGGGATTGAACCTGGGTTTCCCACATTGGAGGCAGACGCTTTAAACCTCTGAGCCACCCCAAAGGTAACTGATATTCTGATGTCTATCATCATAGGTTGTTTTTGCTTTCTCCTTAATTCCATAATTTAATTTCAACATAATAATATATACTCTTATACCTGCCTTCTTTTGCTTAGCTTGCTGCTACTGCTGCTAAGTTTCATCAGTCGTGTCCGACTCTGTGCGAACCCATAGACGGCAGCCCACCAGGCTCCCCCGTCCCTGGGATTCTCCAGGCAAGAACACTGGAGTGGGTTGCCATTTCCTTCTCCAGTGCATGAAAGTGAAAAGTGAAAGGGAAGTCGCTCAGTCATGTCTGACTCAGCGACCCCATGGACTGCAGCCTATCAGGCTCCTCCATCCATGGGATTTTCCAGGCAAGAGTACTGAAGTGGGGTGCCATTGCCTTCTCCATTGCTTAGCTTATATCTGTGTAAATCAACCATGTTTAATTTAGGTTGTGTAGGAGTAGCCCATTCCTTTTCATCGCTTTACATAACTGCCTTGAGTGGGTACTTTGTTACTTATTTGTCTAGCCTACTATTCATTAAGACTACTGTTGTGTTAAGTGTGAGGTTTCAGTACGAGGCTTACAGGTAATGTTGTCAGGAACATTCTAGTACAGTCTTCGGGTGAATGCATTCACTCATTTCTTTTGTAGATCTACTCAGAGTAGAATCAGATGTTCAAAGGTATAGATGTAGGCCTGTAGATAGAGATACGCTGTGTGTGTGTGTCTTTGGTGCATACGACTAAAAAATTTTTTAGTGTTTTTGACATTTTTACTCCTACCAGCACTATATGGAACTTCTAATTGTTTTACCATTCCACATGCTTGTCATCTCTTGGTTTTTACAATTCATTTTACCCATTGAGGTGAAATATAATGGTATTTCATTGTGGTTTTAATTTGTATTTCCTTGATGAATTTTTATGTTGAATTTCTTTTTATATACTTCTTAGCTACCTGCATCCTTTTTAATGAAGTGCCTGTTCAGGTTTTTGCTCATTAAAAAAAAATCTGGATTATCACTGTGATTCTTGTAATAGTTTTTAATGTAATTTGAAATTAAGTTTGAGTCAGATATACATATCGGGAATATCTTCTCTCAATATGTAGCCTGCATTAATACGTTTTAAATTTTGTCTTTTTAGAAATGGAACGTTCTTATTTTAAATGAAGTTCAGCTTACAAAACTTGTATAGATAGTACTTTTATGTCCCATTTAATCAATTTTCATCTACTTCTGATAATAAAGATATATCTAGAAGCTATATTATTTTACTCTTCTTCTCATCTAAGTGTGTATCTTTTAATATGTATATTATATATTATGAAGTAGAGATCATGATTTAGTTTTGAATGTAGATTTCTAATTGACCCAATAAATAAGTATCAAAAGACCATTTATTAGAAAAATGAGTTTTGTGCTCCTGAGTTACCTTACTGTCCCAGTTTTTTATTGAGTGAACATGTAAACTTGGTCTGGTTCTGGAAACTCTATTCTTGTTCTATTAGTGCATTTGTTTATCTTTGAATCAATACCACCCTGCCTTTACTTCTTTAGCTTTCTAATAATTTGTGATATCTAGTAATGGAAAGCTTCCAACATTGCTGTTTTTCAAGATTTCCTTGGATATTCTAGGTCCTTTGATTTCTGTATAATTTTTAGAATCTGTATTTCAGTCTCACACTATTGCAATGAATATATATCAAGCTGGAGAAAGCTGGGATTGTAAAGCCATTGAGTCTGTTCATATATGAATATGATACTTTTCCCATTTATTTAGGTCTTCTTTTGTTTCCCTTTGCAATAACATGTAGTTTTCTAGTCGAGGTCATACACATATTTTGTTAAAGTCATTCCTGAACATTTGATGTTTTGATGTCTTATAAATATTGTTTTTAAGTTGAATTTTCAAATGATTTATGTCTAGTATCTAAAATACATTTGTGTTTTTATATTGGCCTTATATGTAGTAACATTGCAAATTGCCTTATTAATATACAGTTCTGGATTTTTTTTAAAGAAAAGTATACTTTTTCAGACATCCTTAAAAAATAGTTTTGCTTCTTCCTTTTTGATAACTATAGACTTATTTATTTCTTTGTCTTACTGTGCTGGATAGAACCTCCACTAACACTTATCAAAGTTAGGCTTCCACCCTCCCACTGAGACTGGGGGACAGGGCCCCTATCTTCAGGGGCTGATTGTAACAAATAGAACATGCATTTGGCAGCTTTGAGCTTTCCCAGGCAGGCAGGAGTTTTGAAAGGGATAGCGTCATGTTAGACATAAGACTCTAAACTTCTGGAAGCCATGCAAGAGTTTAGAGAGAGTCTTTGTCACTTCTTACAGGAATAATTCAGGATTTCCTTGGTGACTCACATGGTAAAGAATAGACCTGCCAATGCAGGAGACCCAGGATCAGGAGACCTAGGTCAGGAAGATCTCCTGGAGGAGGAAATGGCAACCCACTCCAGTATTCTTGCCTGGAGAATTCCATTAACAGAGGAGCCTTGTGGGCTACAGTTCATGGGGTTGCAGAGCCAGACACAACTGAGCTACTAACACTTCCCTGGTGGTCCAGTGGCTAATACTCCATGCTCCCAGTACAAGGGGCCCAGGTTTGATTCCTGGCCAGGGAGCTAGCTCCCATATGCAACAACTAGGAGTCTATATGCAGCAACTGAGTTTGCATGCTTCAACTAAGACCCAGGGCAGCCAAATAAATATTAATAAAAAAAGAATAATTCATGCTTGCTTCTTCACTTTAGATTTTTTTCTCAACCAACTATAATATGGTTTGGTTTCTCATTATCTATTCAAATCATTTTTGTGGTTTTTAAAACAAAACAGATGTATTTTTGTGACTGTTCTGCAGATCTTATCTCGTTTAGCTACCATTTCCTTCTTGAAGCCTTTTTTCTCCCTTGCCTATAGAAACACATTTGTCTTATAATTCTTCTAGCTTCTCAAATGTTTCTCCCTTTTTTTTTTTTTTGGCTTGGTCAGGATTATACCTCTTAAAAACTAGTGTTTACTCTTGTTTCATCCTTAGCACTTGCTGAGCTCCTTATCACTCTATGATAGCCTGGGCTTTCCCAGAACTTAAGCTTTAATCCCTCCCAAAGTCCAGACCTCTTTCCAGTCACCTGGTAGATAGCTCCTAGGTCAGTGGATCTCTGTAAGATTGTAGCAGGCAGCATCAAATTCTCACTGGTGCTGTGTTTTTGTAATTACTTTACCTGCTTCTTAGAAAATTTTTCCCTTTTCCTTAAACCAATTCATTCCAGAACTCAATGTTCAGCAATTCAGATTTAACTCAAATATTATCTCTTGTGGACTTCCCAGGTAAACAACCCACTTTCCCAGTTAAAGAACCCACCTGCCATTGAAGGAGACATTAGAGACACAGGTTCAATCCCTGGATGAGGAAGATCTCCTAGAGTAGAAAATGGCAACCCACTCCAGTATTCTTGCCTGGAAAATCCCATGGACAGAAGAGCCTGGTGAACTGCAGTCTATGGGGTCACAAAGAATTGGACATGGCTAAAATGATTTAGCATATTCTCTTGTGAAAAACCTTCCCCACCCTCTGAGGTTGATTTAGATTTTTCCCTCTTTTGTCCTAGCATAATCCTTTGTTCATATTTCAATTATATGACTTTTACAGTTATTAAAATCATTGATTCATTTTTCCCCTAACAAAATATTTATGGTAGCTTACTTTTATTTAAAATCTCTTTTAAAACATCATTCAATCATTGGATATTGAGTTAGACTAAAATTTCCTTCCAATTCCTAGGGTGTTATAACTTTGTTAGTCCATCTTTCTATCCCAGCACCAAATGAACTGTCTTGCATTTGGAAAATGACCAATACAATATTTTTTTTTTAATGAATGGCCACTAAGTGGCCTGTGAATAGGGGAAGGCATGCAGGATTCTCGTCTCTCACCACAATCTTACCTGAATTTTACGGTACTGAAATATAGAGAAACAAAAGAGGAACGTATAATATGGGAATCTTTAACCGCATTGAATAGGAAGACTCTCTTGATGAAGAGTTTATTAAGCAGAGACTGGCACTACTGAGATCCCTGAAAGATTCTGGTTTTCAGACAGGTGACTGCCACCTACTGGACAAGACAGGGAGTTTTGTTTATATTCAGAGAAAGTGAAGTCAAAGTGAAGTCGCTCAGTCGTGTCCAACTCTTTGGGACCCCATGGACTGTAGCCTATCAGGTTCCTCCGTCCATGGGATTTTCCAGGCAAGAGTGTTGGAGTGGATTGCCATTTCCTTCTCCAGGGGATCTTCCCGGTACAGGAATCGAACCTGGGTCTCCTGAATTGCAGGCAGACGCGTTACCGTCTGAGCCACAAGGGAAGCCCATATTCAGAGAATCCGTGCATTTTAAAGTCACCAATTTCAATATGTTTCAGCTTGTCCTTATTTAAATTGTCTCTTTTAGAATAGGACTCAAGCATTATATGTTGAATTAGATTATATGTTTCTTTTCAATTCTAAAACTTGCATTTCATTCGCAGTGAAACTGTTAGCCACACAGTCATGTCTGACTCTTCGCAATCCCATGGACTGTAGCCCATCAGGCGCCTCTGTCCATGGAATGCTCCAGGCAAGAACACTGGAGTGTGTAGTCATTCCCCTCTAGATGCGATCTTCCTGACCCAAAGATTGAACCCCGGTGTCCCACTTTGCAGGCAGATACTTTACTGCCTAAGACAAGAGAGAAGCCCATTTCATTCAGAAGACTATAGTAAATAAAATACATGCATTCATCTATGCATAGCTATTCATATCTATGAATGAATCAACTAAAGAGTTATTCTCTGATTTTACTAATTTGCAAGTTTGCTCTTTTATCTTCAAGTTTCATCTTTACTTACAGGTGTAATAACATCTAAACTTTTATTTCTTGCAGAGACATTGTCAGAAACATGAAAATTTGAAGTTTTTTGTTGTTGTTGTTTTTGGGTTCTTAGGAATATTGTCCCCATATTTCTAGTACTTTTAGACAAAACTCAATTCTTCAAAGTCAAACAACATTTCATTTCCTGGACTTCTAGCTACTGTCTAGACCTCATCTCCGTTCTCAAATTAGTAACTAAACATTTTCTTTGTTCTTCATCATTCAACTTTCTCACATGGGTTTTGCTACACTTTTTCTCTTTAAAATATTTTATGACTGACACGGCCTAAACATAAAATGCACTAATAAATCCTTCTTTTAATTTGGGTTCAATAATACTCTTTTCCAACCCATTTTGTTCTTTCTTGTTATCATTGTGTCCTATTCACTTAGCAAACTTATTAGCATGTTTAAGATCAATATTTATATTTTACAATAAATGTATAGGAAAAAATTTGTGAAATAATGCAATTTTCTTTATAACAAATAAATTTGAAAAACAAAAAATACATAATTTAAATGTCAAATATTTTCCAAATATCTTACAATTTTGAGAGTAAGTTATTCATAAAGAAAAGCACGATATTATTACAGTATAGTGTGAAATATCTATTAACTGATCAAGATGTACCAGTCAGTTCACTTCAGTTGCTCAGTTGTGTACAACTCTTTGTGACACTATGGATGGAAACATGTCAGGCTTTCCTGTCCATCACCAACTCCCAGAACTTACTCAAACTCATGTTCGTCACATCAGTGATACCATCCAACCATCTCATCCTCTGTCATCCCCTTCTCCTCCCACCTTCAATCTTTCCCAGCATCAGCGTTTTTCTAAGGAGTCACTTCTCTGCGTCAGGTGGCCAAAGTATTGGAGTTTCAGCTTCAGCATCCAGTGAATATTCAGGACTGATTTCCTTTAGGATGCAATGGCTGGATCTCCTTGCTGTCCGAGGGACTCTCAAGAGTCTTCTCCAACACCACAGTTCAAAAGCATCAATTCTTTGGCGCTCAGCTTTCTTTATAGTCCAACTCTCACATCCATACATGACTACTAGAAAAGTCAAAGCTTTGACTACATGCACTTTTGCTGGCAAACTAATGTCTCTCTTTTTAATATGCTATCTAGATTGGCCATAAATTTTCTTCCAAGGAGCAAGCATCTTTTAATTTCATGGCTGCAGTCACCGTTTGCAGTGATTTTGGAACTCCCAAAAATAAAGTCTCTCACCATTTCCATTGTTTCCCTATCTATTTGCCATGAAGTGATGGGGCCAGATGTCACAATCTTAGTTTTTTGAATTTTGAGTTTCAAGCCAGCTCTTTCCCTCTCCTCTTTCACTTTCATCAAGAGGCTCTTTAGTTCTCCGCTTGCTGCCATAAGGCTGTTATCACCTGCATATCTGAGGTTCTTAATATTTCTTCCAGCAATCTTGATTTCAGTTTGCACTTCATCCAACCTGGCATTTTGCCTGATGTATTCTGCATACAAGTTAAATAAGCAGGATGACAATAAACAGCCTTGATATATTCCTTTCCCGGTTTGGAACCAGTCTGTTCCATGTCCAGTTCTAACTGTTGCTTCCTGACCTACATACAGATTTCTCAGGAGGCAGATCAGGTGGTCTGGTATGCCCATCTCTTTCAGAATTTTCCAGTTTTTTTGTGATCCACACAGTCAAAGGCTTTGGTGTAGTCAATAAAGCAGAAGTAGATGTTTTTCCGGAACTCTCTTGATTTTTGATGATCCAGTGGATGCTGGCAATTTGATCTCTGGTTCCTCTGGCTTTTCTAAATCCAGCTTGAACATCTGGAATTTTACAGTTCATGTACTGTTGAAGCTTGGCTTGGAGAATTTTGAGCATTACTTTGATAGTGTGTGAGATGAGTGCAATTGTGCAGTAGTTTGAGCATTCTTTGGCATTGCCCTTCTTTGGGATTGGAATGAAAACTGACCTTTTCCAGTCCTGTGGCCACTGCTGCGTTTTTCAGGTTTGCTGGCATATTGAGTGCAGCAGTTTCACAGTGTCATCTTTCAGGATTTGAAATAGCTCAACTGGAATTCCATCACCTCCACTAGCTTTATTTGTGGTTATGCTTCCTAAGGCCCACTTGATTTCGCATTCCAGGATGTCTGGCTCTAGGTGAGTGATCAACCATCGTGGTTATCTGGGTCATGAAGTTCTGTTTTGTATAGTTCTTCTGAGTATTCTTGCCACCTCTCCTAATATCTTCTACTTCTCTTAGGTCCATACCATTTCTGTCCTTTATTGTGCTCATCTTTGCATGAAATATTCCCTTTGTATCTCTAATTTTCTTGAAGAGATCTTTAGTCTTTCCCATTCTATTGTTTTTGTCTATTTCTTTGCATCAAAAGTCAAGATATGCCAAGTTTCTGTTAAATGCTCAATCATTTCATTTAGTCTTGAAAACAACTTTATGAAGTTGGTACTTCTATTATTCCCATTTTATAGATGAGGTTATGGAGGAATATGTTCAAGATTATGTAGCCTGTAGGAAGGAAAGCTATATGCCTTGAAACTTGCTCATGATACTAGACTTGTCCATTTTTCTGGAAAGTAAATGTGAAATTTAAACAGGTTATAGAAGGCCAGAGTAATACTAAATGAAGATAGAACTATTGCTAACAGGTTTCAGTTTATCATTTTCCATTACGCAACTGTCATTTGAAATAAGGATGTCTTAGTATTTTTTAAACTAAATCCAGTCCCAAGTTTTCTATTTTTCCTTGGAAGACAGTGGACAGTCCATCAAATAGAGAGTCAGCAAAATGGCCTCAAGATATATACTCATCAAAAGAACAACCTGCCTCTTTAACAAGAAAATAATGGGCCCACTTTTAAAGAAAGGCCAGCTGGCAGTAGAGTATTTGAGCATTTAGGGAATAACTTCATGTGAAAGCAAAGGATTTTCATGCAATATAAAATGACATTTTCACCCTGTGTAAATTTACCCTGTAGCATATCTTCTTTTATAAATCCATATGACTTGATTTACTCAGAAAACATTTCTGCTAATTTTTTTCCATTTATTCCAAAATTAACTTTATTTTAAATCTTCCTGAAATTTCCTTGGAAATTCTTTTTTGTATATTTTAACTGGGATGTTTTCTTCCATCTTTATCACAAGAATAAATATTAGCACTTTTTTTGCAAATTGAAACATTTTTTCCAACTATACAAAATTTTCCCGTGAAACTGATCAAATATTGTCCTTCAGAGATGAAAGTAAGATCAGGCTGGTTTAATTCCATGGCAATGAAATTAATGAGGCTGTGTTTTGAATTGATATTCCATCTGTTAGCCTGATCAAACCTTGTTTCAACTAATTTGATAGTTGATATGCAGTTTTAGGAAGATTCTGAAAAGGGTATAAGAATGAGGAAACTATACTCTGATATTATGGCAAAACTTGCTCTTGTCTGTCATCTGAGGAGGCAAGTCTTGATTTTTTATCATGAAGCAATTCATGAGGATATGGTACCTAATGGTAATAGGGAAAATCTTGATTGATTATCATGAAGTGATTCATGAGGGTACCCAATGGGTGATAGTAAAGAGATCTCCCTGCTTTTGTATATACCATTTTCCTCATATTAAGATGTACTTCCCTCTTTCCATCTGCTAAACTCTTACCTCTGACCAGATGCTAAACTGGTAATTGGTTCAGAAATATGCATGTGATCTCCACTCTCTGGTCTCTAATTCCTCTGAGGTTTCTGTGACCATTATTTTGAATTAGGGAGCTAAGCCTAAGTGAACTCAGAGACCACTGGCATTGTTTAACTCCAAAATTCTCTTACTTTTACTCTTTCTTTTGCACTTAGAGAGTTTCCTGTTATTTTAAAAACTACTCTAGAGTTGGTAAAAATTAGACCAGGCAGACCTAAAATTAGACCAGTGTCTTCCAAAACACTGTCTTATACCTCAGCATGAATTTAATGCCTGTTCCCCTCCCTGGTTCCAATGTGACAGCTACTCCTTGGATCAGTGGATGCTTTATAGTCAGCTGTCCATATGGGAAAGGGCCTCAAGATCTAAGAAAGTACAGTGCCATTTCCAAAATACTTCTCATTCAATTTGGGTGTTAGTACATGTTGATCTGATAAGCATTTATTGACACATATTTTGAAGAGCTGAGTTAATTAGCAAGATACTTCTCAAAGCTTTGGGCTAAACAGGGTTTTGGATAATAAGCTTTCACCTTCTCCTAAGACCACATTTACCCTCTACAAGACAGAGTTCATCGTATCTTTGACTTCTAATTTTATAGTCTCTATTTATGATCCAGCATAAACTACTTGACCATCTCAAATCTGAAGTAAGAAAGGGTAGAAAAAAGAACTATTGTTTCATCTTTTTTGGTGATCACACACTAGTCCAACTTGACTCTTTTCATTTGTTAAAAATCTTTTATGATCTCAGTGTATCTTCCAAACTACTTATTTTGCCTTATTGTTAGAGAAAAACAATATAATATAAAAAGTAATAGTTAGTCATGAAACTTGAAATTTTCTGAACGCTTACAGTTTAAGTACTGTGCTAGTTGCCAAGGATTTGTTGGTAAGAAAGATCCAGTCCCTATATACATGAAACAAAGGCTAAAAAATGTTTTCAGAAAATCAATTCTGAATAACAACAACAACAAAACCCCCAGCATGTCAGATATAAAAACATTTTGGATTATCTGCAGTTTTGGAATATCTTAATCAGTCAACTCATCTCTAAAAGGGTTCTTATTGACTGAAGTGGAAACAAACACAGAAGCCATGATATATTTTTCAGAGTTCTCCAGAGAAATGGAACCAATAGGATATACGTAGATATCTATAAGAGAAGATTTGGGCTTCCCAGGTGACACTGGTGATAAAGAACCTGCCTGCCAGTTTAGAAGACATAAGAGATGTGGGTTTGATCCCTGGGTCAGGAAGACCCCCTGGAGGGGGACATGCCAACCCACTCTATTCTTGCCTGGGAAATCCCAGGGACAGTGGAGCCTAGCAGGCTCAGTCCAGAGGGCTGCAAAGAGTTGGACACAACTGAAGCAACTTAGCACACACACATGTACAAAAGATTTATTATGGGAATGGACTTATGTGGTTTATGGAGTCCGAGAAATCTCACAAAATGCCATAGGCAAGCTGGAGAGCTAGGACAGCCTGTGGTATAATTCAGTCTGTGTCCAAAGCCCCAAGAACTGGGAGAACTAAAAATGTAATTCCCAGTCCGAGGCTGAAGTCCTGAGAACCACAGGGCTGCTGGTGCAAGTCACTGAGTATGAAAGTTTGAGAACCAGGAACTCTGAAGTCAAAGAGCTGGAGAAGGTGGTCCCAAGTCAAAAAGAGAGGGAAAATTCACCATTTCATTGCCTCTCTGTTCTACTCAAGCCCTCAACAGTGTTGAGGATGCCTGCCCACATTAGTGAAGGTGGATCATCTTTATTTAGTCCACAAATACAGGGCTTCCCTGGTGGCTCAGATGGTAAAGAATCCGCCTGGAATGCAGAAGCCCTGGGTTCAGTCCCTGGGTTGGGAAAACCCCCTGGAGGAGGCCACGGCAACCCACTCTAGTATTCTTCCCTGGAGAAGGCTACATGGCAGGCTACAGTGCACAGATTGCAAAGAGTCGGACGTGACTGAGTGACTAAGCACAGCACAGCACAATACAATGCTAATCTCTTCTAGAATCATCCTCACAGACATACCCAGAAATAATGTCTTACCAGTTATATGGGCATCCCTTGGCTCAGTCAAAATGACACATAAAATTAACCATTACCCATGAGAAGTATAACATATTAAATCGCAGTGTAATTCTATATCAGATGTAATTGATGAAAGTCATAAAACAGACTTGGTAATGAAGAATCATCAATTCTTTGATGCCAAAGACCTGTTAAGCAAAACAGGGTTGTGGAACAGTGCTTGAAGGCATTGACTCTGGACTCTGAAGGATGCTTCAGATTGAATTCCTGTTTCACCGCTATAACGATTCTGTAAAAGATTGTGTGACTTAATCTTTCTTAGCTGTTTCAGTTTCCTCGTTTCTGTTTATTTATCATTTTTGCCTGTGGTGGGTCTTCATCGCTGCTTGGGTTTTCTCTAGTTGCGGTGCATAGGGGGTACTCTCTAGTTGCAGTGTGTGGGTTTCTCATTGCAGTGGTTTCTCTTGTTACAGAGCACAGGCTCTAGGGTGTATGAGCTTCATAGGTTGAATTTCCCAAGCTCTAGAGAGCACGCTTGATGATTACGGCACACAGGCTTAGTTGCCCCAAGGCATCATCCCAGATGAGGGACCAAATCCATGTCTCCTGCATTGGCAGGGGGATTCTTTACCACTGAGCCACCAGGGAAGCCCCCGTTCCTCATTTCTGAAATGAGGATAATGATAGTATTTATTTCATGACTTTCTACAAGAATTAACTAAGGTAATATAAGTAAAGTGCATAGCAAAGTAAGCACATACACTTTAGCCATGAACCATTATAAATATTACTGTTCATTTGATAGTTATTTACTGAGTAGAAATGTCTAGCCAGGTTGTGAGATGTCAATGATACATGAGACAAGTTCCCAGTATCAACGAGCTTACTTCCTATGAGGATGGCGAGCATACGAACAACTATACTTCACGGTATGTAGACAACAAAGATGTGGGGATCACGTTATGGAGAGGAAGGAATAATGCCCATGGGGCAGAACAGATAACGATGGGGACACTAAAACTGTTTATTTGAAACAGGATAGTTTTTGGTCCTCTTGAAACAGAAGCACTAAATGTTTCATGGAACTCCAACTTCAGTTTTAAATCAGAGTAAATTAAACGATGCTATAAAACCAAATTTATTGGTATATAATAGATTAGGAATGGAAATAGGAAACTCAAAACTTGGCAACAATATCTCATCTAGGATCAGGAGTTATGGAGAATATTATGAGACTATGTTTACTGAAAAAATATGTCTTCCAAATAGGACAAGACTTGCACACCTAAAAATCATAGGCAAAGAATGGTTCCAAAAACAACATTCATAGCAATTGTTTTCCCTCAAATATCAGTTTCATCTCAAGTTGATGACAGGTCTAAACACATGCATGCAATAGGAATGAAAAAAATCACTGACTTTTAGACTGAAGTCTCCAGCAGGCAATGAACAGTGTTTAATGCCATATGGAGGTAATTTTATGTGAATTTTGCAATACTTGGCATCACCAAATCTCATAAAAGAAGTTACTGATTTTGTTTCTTTCTAGCATGATGATTTAGTTTTGCAATGGTACTGTTACCAGATGAGATTAATCACAATAATGATGCGTCTTTTTGCTAAGGATATTATCATAAATCATTCAAATACAGCCCAAGAGAAAAGGTTTCTAGTTAAACTTTCTAAATTTATAAAATAGTTATAAAGCATGAGCTCTTGGAAGTAGACATTATTTTAATTTCACTTGAGAGCATATGGCAAAATGATTATTCATTGATGTGAATTGATTTAGCAAATACACACATGCACAGACAGTTAAGTATCTTAAGCACACAGTATATTTAGAGAAATTGAAAATAATATTTGCGCTACAATACCAATTTCATGTGATTCCAATTACACATGTAAGATATGAGGTAACACTTAAAAACTGGGCCTCAGTTTCCATATCTATAAAATAATAATATCCATTTCATAGGATTTTTATGTGGCAATATCTTAAAAATGCCCTGAAACCTAAAAATGAGTCTTCTTTTTTCTCCTTTTCTTCTTCCTTCTTGCTCTTCTTCCCCTTTCACTGTTAACTAGTCATAGTTTTACCAGGTCAAATATATATAATATATACTTTACAAATGAACTTTGTAAGCTTATTTCAATATCAAAGACCTAAAGCTACACTCAGAGAAGTTTGTGCTGTGTTAAAGCTTAAGATTCCAGCTTATTCTATTTTCCTATGGTGAGATTATTTATCTTAAACATCTACATACCAGTCTTAACAATATAATCTCAAATTGGCCATACACTCTTAGTTGAGAGCTTAGCTCATACACTGTAATTTATTTTTTAATAATAACCAATTTGAAATTATTATACATAAAATGTGGTTTAAATATTCAGTTGGTCACTGACTGCAATCACCATATAGATACCACCTACTTCACAACATTATTGTGGAAATTTTCAAAAATTGCAAAACTCATTTCACATTCTAGATACTATTGAAATGCTACATAATAAAAAAGCATTGAAAATATTCTTCTCAAATGTTATATTCCAAAATACTTTAGTTTTCTTTTTTTATTTTGCTTTCTTTTTTTACTTTACAATATTGTATTGGTTCTGCCACACATCAACATGAATCTGCCACGGGCATACACGTGTTCCCCATCCTGAACCTCCCTCCTACCTCCCTCCCTGTACCATCCCTCCTGGTCATCCCAGTGCACCAGCCCCAAGCATCCTGTATCAAACCTGGGCTGGTGATTCGTTTCATATATGATGATATACAGGTTTCAAAGCCATTCCTCCAAATCATCCTACCCTCTCCCTCTCCTACAGAATCCAAAAGACTGTTCTATACATCTGTGTCTCTTTTGCTGTCTCACATACAGGGTTATCGTTACCATCTTTCTAAATTCCATATATATGTGTTAGTATACTGTATTGGTATTTTTCTTTCTGGCTTACTTCACTCTGTATCATAGGCTCCAGTTTTATCCACCTCATTAGAACTGATTCAAATGTATTCTTTTTAATGGCTGAGTAATACTCCATTGTGTATATGTACCACAGCTTTCTTATTCATTCATCTGCTGATTGACATATAGGTTGCTTCCATGTTCTGGCTATTATAAACAGTGATTTGAAACATTTTTTGACAATGTTTTTCAGTTGAATGTTAATGGTAGGTATAAGGAATGCTTAATTTAGCAACACATAGTTGGAGAAGGCAATGGCACCCCACTCCAGTACTCTTGCTTGGAAAATCCCATGGACGGAGGAGCCTGGTAGGCTGCAGTCCCTGGGGTTGCGAAGAGTCGGACACGACTGAGGGACTTCCCTTTCACTTTTCACTTTCATGCATTGGAGAAAGAAATGGCAACCCACTCCAGTGTTCTTGCCTGGAGGATCCCAGGGACGGGAGAGCCTGGCGGGCTGCTGTCTATGGGGTCGCACAGAGTCAGACACAACTGAAGCAACTTAGCAGCAGCAACAGCAGCAGTGGCTACTGGAAGGATGAGAAGAAAATGAGGTTGGCCTAAAATTAGAAAAAGATGAAGTTTATAAATATTCCTTAGAAATACAGTATTTTAAAAATCTGTTAAGAAAATGGCAGAATAGAAGGACGTGAGCTGCCCTGTTCTTATGGAAACACTAAAATCACAACTGATGAACAACCATCAACCAAAAAATGCTAGAACCTACCAAAAAAGATACTCCACATCCAAAGACAAAAAGCCATGAGGAGACAGCAAGAAGGGCTAAATCACAATAAAATCCAATCTCATACATGCTATGTAGGCAACCCACAAACTGGAAATATTAATAATTATGCCACAGAAGTTCTCACTGAGGAATCAAAGTTCTAAGCCCCAGATCAGGCTCCCCAGCCTGGGGGCCTGGCAACAGGAGGAGGAGATCCAAAGAATCTGTCTCTGAAGGCCATCAGGAAAGCCACAGGACTGGGAGAAACTCCACTCGTGGAAGGCACACACAGGGTCTTATACACACCAGGACCACAGAAAAAAGCACTGAACTCACCAGAGATTGGGCCAGACCTACCTGCTAGTATCAGGAGGTCTCCTGTGGAGGTGGGGGCTCTGTGAGGGGAAGCTGTAGCTCCCTACAGGGACAAAGACACTGGTAGCGGTAGTTACAGTGAGTATTCATTGGTGTGAGCATTGGGCCCTTCAATAGGATAAAACCTTTCGAGGGTGATCAAATGTGATTACTTATTACCTGTAAGGGAAAGAGAAACACCAGTGTGTGTTTTATCCAGTTGTTTATTATTTCTGCACCTGTGTTCCCATCTATAAAAATGGTAATCATAATAACATCTACCTTCCTCATACAGGTGCTATAAAGAATACATAAGTTATAATATGTCAAAGTCTGCCAGAAACAAAAGTGAAGGTAAGCTGTAGTTGGAAGAGTGTTGCCAGGCAGAAAAAAAAACACACACAAAAACGTATTGTCTCTATATGACTTCATTTGTGTTTTAGTATAAGCTTCTTCTCAGCTCCTTCACTCCATCTCTCATCCCTCCTCCTCTTCCTTTTCTTCTTTCCTTTCTTCTCCTTGTCCTCTGACACTCCTGTGGCTATGATCATTTAACTTTTCTCTCTCACTCTCTTACTGTCTGACTCTGAATTTCATACTCTCTCTCTCTGAATTTCCATCCACCTGTTCTCTTCTCTCAATCTCTTTTAGTTTGAGCATTTTCATTTTTGATATTCAAAAATTAAAAATAAAGTTAAATTCTTGATCCACGGGATCTGTCACTGGCAGGGTTGATCTTGAAATATGTATGTTGACACGGAGGGTCCTCTAGAGAGGGAGCCCCTCCTATGTTGTGAGTAAAAGGGTCACAGTGAAGCCACCAGGGCCGCCCTGTAACACAGGGCACCTGTGCATTCAGTAAACACTTTTATCCTGACTATATGAGGTGGTAAATAAGTCCAATGCCAGCTATTTTCATTACTGATCTACTAAAAATGCCGTGACCAGGAGCCAAAATACAAATGAGTTTGTGTCTTTCTCAACTGAACATCACAAAGCTGAATTGAAAGCTTTACTCAGGTTGGGATCCAATTGTTTGATTGTGTCCCACTTTTTTTTCTTCTTAAGAAATATCATGGAAAAAGAAAAGGAAAAAAAATCAGTTTCTTTTTTAACCAAATAGTTTGAATCTTATATAGCACTGGCTAAAATTTGTTAAATATATACTCCGTGTACCAGACTCTATAATGAATAGTTTATTTTTTTAAAGTTTTTCATTAAAAAAATGTTTTTTTAATTTATTTATTGGCTATGCTGGGAAATAGATGGGGAAACAGTGGAAACAGTGTCAGACTTTATTTGGGGGGGATCCAAAATCACTGCAGATGGTGACTGCAGCCATGAAATTAAAAGACGCTTACTCCTTGGAAGGAAAGTTATGACCAACCTAGATAGCATGTTCAAAAGCAGAGACATTACTTTGCCCACTAAGGTCCGTCTAGTCAAGGCTATGGTTTTTCCTGTGGTCATGTATGGATGTGAGAGTTGGACTGTGAAGAAGGCTGAGTGCTGAAGAATTGATGCTTTTGAACTGTGGTGTTGGAGAAGACTCTTGAGAGTCCCTTGGACTGCAAGGAGATCCAACCAGTCCATTCTAAAGGAGATCAACCCTGGGTGTTCTTTGGAAGGGATGATGCTAAAGCTGAAACTCCAGTACTTTGGCCACCTCATGCGAAGAGTTGACTCATTGGAAAAGACTCTGATGCTGGGAGGGATTAGGGGCAGGAGGAGAAGGGGATGACAGAGGATGAGATGGCTGGATGGCATCACTGACTCGATGGACTTGAGTCTGAGTGAACTCCGGGAGTTGGTGATGGACAGGGAGGCCTGGCGTGCTGTGATTCATGGGGTCGCAAACAGTCGGACATGACTGAGCACTGAACTGAACTGAAGGCTGGATCTTCATTATTGTTTGTGGGCTTCTCATTGCAGGGGTTTCTCTTGATGCAGAGCACAGGTGTAGGCTTCCGGGCTTCAGTAGTTGTGGCACATGCGCTTAGTTGCCCCACAACATGTAGGACCTTAGTTCCCAGGCCTAGGATTGAACTCATGTCCCCCACATTGGCGGGAAGATTCTTAACCACTGGACAACCCCGGAAGTTCTATAACAAGCATTTCAAAGGTACCGTCATATGTGATTTTCCCATAGTTCTAAGAGGTATTATTTTTATCTTCTACATAAAGAAACTGACACTCAGAAGACTTATGTAATTTCCCCAAATTTATACAGCAGATAAGTGTCGGAGGAGTAATTTAAAACCAGGCCGTCTGGTTCCAAAGCTTAGATTTTAATCATTATAGATTGATAGAGGGGACAGAATTTGTGTCGCTGCAGAGATGTGGTTCCCTGCAGGAGATACAGAGTTGGATCTTCAATAGGTTTCCTGTTTTGTTAGAAAATGTAGAGATATTGATGTAAAATACTGAATAGCTCTATGACATAAACTTTAAAATGCACAAACATTTGTGCATGTATCTTTCCTATTACCAAAAAACATTATTTCAACTAGATTCTTTCTTTTAATCTCTCTTAGTTTTCTTGCCTGTGTGGATGCTAAGTTGCTTCAGTCATGTCTGACCCTTTGAGACCCTATGGACTGTGGCCCACCAGGCTCCTCTATCCATGCAATCTATCTCCAAGCAAGAATACTGGAGTGGGTTGCCACGCCCTCCTCCCTTAGTTTTCTTATCTATTGGTAAACTGATCTCAGCATACGTACTTAGTTTCTGTCAGGATGTGTATACAAATAGCACTTAAATAGCAATCCATTGATGAGAACTTCCATTACATTCTGAGCTGTATTAATTTTTAATGGATTAAATGCAGATAGGTTCCTGAACAACGTTGAATCATCTTACATCCTGAGATTCATCTTCAAGGATGTCATGATCTTACCAGACAGTAAACCAAGTCTCTGAAGAATGACCACTGTTGAGGGCCAATGTAACCATGACTAATGGAGTCATTATAGAAAAGGCAAGAGTTATTTTAGGAGAGAAAAGTACTTTGCTTTTGTGTGCTTGTTTTGGGATTTGATTTTTAAGGGTTCCATTTATTTTTAAGCACAAAGTAGCACAATTTTATTCATATGTTATTTGAATATTGAGTAGACTGTAAGATTAAAAAGACCTCTGGTCACATTCGAAATTTCCTTCAAGGGGAAAAGAAAGTGGGAATTGGTTGCAACATTTCTAAGTTATAGACAAGAATCAAGTACCTATACACCTTTTACAGTCATGTATGTATCTTGTACTGCCTTGCTAACCTGCTGAGGGAATCAATGGGACTGACAATGCAAAATTCTCTTTTATCTTTTATCTTATATATGTGAAAGAAATCTGTAATAGACGAGATACTGGGAAATGGGGCTCTATTTTAGAATAGACTTGAATTTACAGAAGTTAGCCCTTCAGATGCTGTGAGGATTTTATTTCTTTGGTAAAACTGGAGTCGCCATAAAAATACAACAAAAAAATTGAGAAAACTGGCAAAAAGCTCATTAGTAAAGTAAACATTAAATTTTTTTTTTTATATCTGACTTCAAATGTGTATTTCGCCTCACTCTAAAGCCTCATAAAGTTTTGTAATAGGTACCCAACAATTAATAAGGCAAAAATCTGTAAAAATGTTCATTGTAGTGAAATTTTGTATAAGAATATAATATTAGAAGCACATAAATACACATCCATGTGGACTGAAGATCAAAAAAGTAGAAATTTTAATAATTCACTATACCATAAAAAAATTATATTATTTGTGGGTAATCATGACTAGCAACCTTCCTAGTATTTTTTTTCTCTCTCTCCCCACCTCTTCTTCCCTTTCTTCCTCTCCCTCTCTCCCTCCCCCCTCCATTAGAACATTTATAGATCATGAATGTCTGAGAGTACTCATGAGAAAAGGAAGAGAGAGTCAAATTTTAAAAGGGTGGCTTTACTTTTTCCCAGATTTAACTCTTCATTATTTAATTATCTGTGCTTGCAAAATTGAATGAGAAAACAAATTTTACCTGAAACTAATTAATTGCATGTCTTTAATTTGAATGTTCAAATTATCTGATTCAATAATTATTATATGCATGTAAAAATGGAGCTTTAGAAAAAATGTTTCTAAGAATGTACTTCACAGTCTTTTCTGTTCATTTATGATCCTTGCATGGAGAGAAAATACTAATAATTGAGCCATTTTTATGACATAAAATATATTCCTTTATGACAGAAAGATTAACATTGCCTTTATAAAAGCTACAAGACTTTTTGAAAATTAGTCATTATATAAAGAAGAGTCATTACTTGTATTTTTTATTTTATATTTGACTTAAGTAAAATATTTTATGGTTGATAATAAATATAATCTTACTGTATACTTGTGAGTCTATAATATTAAAATATTTTTATTTCTATTGTTTATTATATATAAAATATATTATTTGAAATAATACATGAAATTTCAGAGGTACACTGTAATACTTATACCCCTTCAGACATTCAACTGGATGTGTTTTTGTCTTGAATGTGTGAAGCGTCTTCCTCCTTACCTTAAAGTAATGAATATCCCTTAACACTGAAACAACAAATTTAGCAGCCAATAGATGGCACTGGAGATATTCAAAACATACTCTTTATCTTTTCCATTCCATCGAATATGATTATTTCTGAGAGTAAATGACAATTTATATCATTAAATTAAAAAACATAGGCATATTCAGAATGTCCATGGTGAAGAAACTCAAATATTTAGCTGTTGCCTTCCTGTTCAAAACTTTAGCACCCTAACAATATGAAGCAAATTCTCTTTCTCAACCATTTTGTAACTTATCAGTGTGTCACTCAGATATTTTACCACCACCTGCTAGGATTTCCGGGGAAGTCAGAAGCTCACTCAGTATGTATGATATCCATAGAGATTTCATTTTGGTACTATTTTCCTGCTTAGGTGACCCTGGTGGGTTGAGGATTACTGAGAAACGTAATCAAGTCTTTCATTATTGGTCCTCACCTGGATCTTTCTAAAGCCAACTTCACAAGCAACCTTTTCATGCTCTATAGTAAACAAGTACACAAAATGTTCAATGAATCACACAGAGTAAAAGAGAAAATGTATGATAGCACTTCAGCACAGACTGCAGTGAACAGAGTAATCCATTTATAGAATGGGGCTAATTTCCCTCTAAAATTGGCTGACAATGGGCTTAACTATGTAGACTTGGTACAAAGAGATCCCACTTGGCGTTCAATGGAAATGCTGCATACATAGGCAGCCAAACTAGCACTATATCTGTTTTGTTAAGTGAGATCCAGTGTCTATGCTCTGTTTGCCTTTTTTGTTCAGTTACATAAAGTGTATTATGAAGCCAGGTAATACTCTCAGGAAAGTGTTACCAGCATGGTGCAGCATCACACATTACGGCTGTTCCACCTTGAGATTACATCCCACCGCTTGTCAAGCTCTGTCTTAAAACTGTTAAAGAAGCTATTGCTTTTAAGCTAACACAAACATAAGTCACTGCTTTATGAAAATTCAACACCAAGTGAAACTTACACATAGTTGGAGAAAGACCACATTTCAATCTATTTGCTTATGCACAAAGCAATAAAATATTTATTGTTATTTAATGTGTTGATATTCTATTAATACTAATATAGTTGCTTTTATATGAGACATCACCATGAAGTAATTTAATACATATATTTATATTCATATGTGTATTTCATGATGATTATGTATTTCATGTATAAGCGATGTGTCTGGAGGGCCTAAAACAGTGCCTGGTTATTTTTATTTTAACTTTTGATATTATATTAAATTGTTAATAGCTGATTAACAATGTTGTGATAGTTTCAGATGAATAGCAAAGGGGCTCAGCCATATGTATCCATGTATTAATTTTCCCCTAGACTCCCCTCCCATCCAAGTGTCTGGTCATTTATAGAGTACCTATTAAAATAGGTTATAGGACAAACAGCTGAAATAGTGTGTTACCAGAAAAATACCAAATATGTACTTTTACCAATAATATCTGTTCACCTACATTCAGTTTACTAAAACCATTCATCTTTAATATCTGGCTTTAAGAAATTCTCTCTGTATTATTTCTCATAGGAGTATTTAGTGCCCTAGAAATCCTTGCTAAAATGTGGTCATATTCTCTAACTTCTTATAGCCACACTAGCTTTATATATTATACAAACAGTAGGAGAAATTTTAATTCTTCCCTACAAGGTTAGATGAATTTTCATGAGTTCTGGACATATGCAGTTGAACTAAGGCAATTCTTTAATGTACCTAAGGATGTTTGAAGTTCTTATATAAAGTGAGGGACACATAAGGGAAGTGTCCACAGGTGATACTAAAAGACTTCTGGAATTCCATAAGGGGAAATTCCTATAGAGTCCTGCACTGTGGCCTGCAGATACTTTGATCTTTAATACAGCAGTGATTATGAGGCTTGGGGATCTAGATTGATAACATTCATCTTGATGTCTGCATTTTAATCTCAATGATATTTCCCTTTCTAAAATCACTAGCTTCACCTTTTCACTAAAGAAACAAGGAAGATCACAATTATGCTCTTCTTTTACAAATTAGGTTGAAATATTAGAGAAAAGAGTATGGAATTGTCTTGGAGTTTAACAGTGAATATTCAGCTATTACAGTATAGGTTTGTAAGTAAGATGTTTGTTGCATATGAATGAAAAAATGAATGAATGAACGAATAGGGGCAGTATACAACCCAAACGACTTGTGCCAAATTTTGTAACAGGAAGTGACTCAAACTAAGAGGAAATAGGAAATTTAATTGGCAATTTTTAATTCAGTTTACAACAACAAAATAAATGTCAAATAAAGCTACAAGCCATCCTCATATTCCAGGATAAAACAAATAAATCAGAGATGTTTTCCAGTCTGTGGTTTTAAACCTAATGTTTAATGAGCTCCTTGTTTAGTCAGGAAGCCAACAAATTATAAGGGGTGACTTTGTGTGAGTAAGTTATCTAAGTTCTGAAGCCCTCAGTCATTTTATTAGCATAATAATTTTACCTACCTCATAGGGATATTTTGAGAATTACATTTAAAAATGCATGTACTCACTGCTATGTTTAAAATGGATATCCAACAAGGGCCTATTGCAGAGCCCATGGAACTCTGTTCAGTATTATATGTCAGCCCGGATGGGAGGAGTGTTTAGGGGAGAATGGATACATGTATATATATGGCTGAGTCCCTTAACTGATCATCTGAAACTATCACATTGTTTGTTAATCAGCTATACACTGATACAAGATTAAAAGTTAAAAAATGCAGGTCAAATGGTGTGACTACAATTAACAGTTTAGCAATATCTCAGTAAGTTAAACATACTTAGATATATGATTCAAAAATTCTGCTCTTAAGAATCTACCACAAACAATTGAAAATAGGTGCTCAAATAAAAACTTGTATACAACTGTTCATAACAGCATTATTCACAATAATCCAAAGAATGGAAACAAGGCATATGTCCATCAACCAATGAATGAATAAATGAAGTATGACATATATATGTACAAATGAATGTTATTAAGGTATAAACTGAAGTATTAATACCTGCTATAACATAGAGGAACCTTGAAAACTTGCTAAGTAAAAGAAACTAAGTCACATATTACATGAGTTCATATAGGGGAAATATCCGTATTAGGTAACCACTATGCTGAAGAAGCTGAATGATTCTGTGAAGACCTACAAGACCTTCTAGAACTAACACACACACAAAAGATGTCCTTTTCATCATAGGGGTCCGAATGCAAAAGTAGAAAGTCAAGAAATACCTGGAGTAAATAAGCAAATTTGGCCTTAGAAATGAAGGCGAGCAAAGGCTAATAGAGGTTTTCCAAGAGAATGCACTGGGCATAGAAAACACCCTCTTCCAATAACACAAGAAATGACTCTACACATGGATATCACCAGATGATAAATACTGAATTTAGATTGATTATATTCTTTGCAGACAAAGAAGGAGAAGAAAAAGAAGGGGAGAAGGAGGAGTAAGAGAATAGGAGGAAGGAGAAAGAAAGGAAGGAAAAGGAGAAGAAGTATGTTTTTGGAGAAAACGTTTTGTTCATAATAGTTGCCCACAAGAAAAGTGGACTTTAAAGATCATGCATAGGACCCACTCATGCTTTGTTTACCTTCAACAGTTACTTTTCCACAGTCTGTTAGAATTAAAGAGAACTTAAAGATAATTTATTTCAATTTTATTATTTCATTATTTCAATTTATTTCAACTATTTCAATTTTTAGATGAGAAAACCAAGACCCAGAATGGTCAAATAACTTACCTACGATCAGTGAATGGGGTATGTGACATTTTGATACTACCAAGCACTTTTATTGTCAAAAAATTTGTCATGTAACAGATACCTGCCTGACTATTCCTGATCCCCATCTACCCCTTTATACAAATATATTTGTAGATAAAGAAGCTGATTGGAGAGGTGTTATACACATATTACTTGGAAATATATTCCAATATTTTTGCATTTGGATGCCAAATACCCATGCTAAGATATTATGTTTTGCATTGATAATTAGTGGCAGATTGGATAAGAAAGAGCCTTATAATCCAAGTATGCTGTTCACACTTCTGTCTCTTGGTAACCCCACCACTACATCCCACATTTAAGTGCTATCCACTCAGTGTTGTTCTTCTCAGAGCTGGCTTATTTGAAGAATACTCTTGCTTTTTATCATGCCTTAATGGACAAACTTCTCAGCTAGCATCTCAAGGAAAACCAGCCCTGGTTTTTACTACCCCTGGGCCATCAATAGAAAAGTCTAACACTGATTTAGGATCTACTCACTGATTGGCAGATATTAAAAATTAGATGATTCAATGAGAACTATGGATTCTGTCCTTGTCATTACCAAAGACAATGACTCCTCTCTGAATAAAACAGGTCATAGACTAAGGGTGTTCCTAAACCCCCATCCTCGTACCTCCTGCTGGCACTCTCCTTCATGCCTCATGGCTTACCTTGCACACAGCTGTCCCTCAGTAAAGGTTCAAATACTAGACATTTGTACTCTGGGTAGAGAATCCCCCTCTGTGAAAATGTAGTTTCTAATCATATCTCTCATCTTAAAATTATATCCTGATTTCCAGTGTGTAACTAGTACTTAGAGTCAGAAGTGTGGGCAATTCTATCTTGAAAGATATTCCTTAGATACAGATTTAATATTAATGTGTCACTAATATCCATTTCAACCACTACCATATTCCTGAATGTATCTAGACTTTGAAAAAATTCTTGCTCATCTTTACCTTCTGACTGAAACTGTTAGCTTGATTTGACTTGATGTTTTCATTCTTTCCTAATAGAGGCTAGGCTAAGCACACTTCAAGTATGCACAGATTGATGCTTAGGGTAATGAATGATCATCCATTATTTCAGAAGTGATGTTCATGAATGTCTTTTCTAAATCATTTGGCATTAAAGGAAAATCTAAATATTTCCCGACTAGGTTAGAAAATTTTGACTATACCGTATGATTAGTGGCTAATTATTTTCTTGCTTTAATTTAATATCATCATTTACTTTTAAAATCAGTGGTGGAGTGGGGGGAAAGGTGAACAGAGATAAGGAAAAATGCATATGTACATGTCAGTCACTGGAGAAGGGAATGGAAAACTACTTCAGCATTCTTATTTTGAGAACTCCATGAACAGTTTGAAAAGGCATAGATATGACACTGAAAGATGAACCCAATATGTGTCTAATATGCTACTGGACAAGAGTGGAGAAATAGTTCCAAAAGGAATGAAGAGGCTGACCAAAGCAGAAATGATGCCCAGTTATGGATGTATCTGGTGGTGAAAGTAAAGTCTGATGTTGTAAAGAACAATATTGGATAGGAAACTGGAATGTTAGATCCATGAATCTAGGTAGGTTTGGTTCAGTACAGTTCAGTTGCTCAGTCGTGTCTGACCCTTTGCGACCCCATGAATCGCAGCACGCCAGGCCTCCCTGTCCATCACCAACTCCCAGAGTTCACTCAGAGACGCGTCCATCGAGTCAGTGATGCCATCCAGCCATCTCATCCTCTGTCATCCCCTTCTCCTCCTGCCCCCAATCCCTTCCAGCATCAGAGTCTTCTCCAATGAGTCAACCCTTTGCATGAGGTGGCCAAAGTACTGGAGTTTCAGCTTCAGCATCATTCCTTCCAAAGAACACCCAGGGTTGATCTCCTTTAGAATGGACTGGTTGGATCTCTTTACAGTCCAAGGGACTCTCAAGAGTCTTCCCCAATACCACAGTTCAAAAGCATCAATTCTTCAGCACTCAGGCTTCTTCACAGTCCAACTCTCACATCCATACATGACCACAGGAAAAACTATAGCCTTGACTAGACGAACCTTAGTCGGCAAAGTAATGTCTCTGCTTTTGAATATGCTATCTAGGTTGGTCATAACTTTCCTTCCAAGGAGTAAGCGTCTTTTAATTTCGTGGTTGCAATCACCATCTGCAGTGATTTTGGAGCCCAAAAGAATAAAGTCTGACACTGTTTCCACTGTTTCCCCATCTATTTCCCATGGAGTGATGGGACCGGATGCCATGATCTTCGTTTTCTGAATGTTGAGCTTTAAGCCAACTTTTTCACTCTCCTCTTTCACTTTCATCAAGAGGCTTTTTACGTTCCAGGATGTCTGGCTCTAGATGAGTGATCACACCATCGTGACTATACAGGTCATGAAGATCCTTTTTGTACAGTTCTTCTGTGTATTCTTGCCATCTCTTCTTAATATCTTCTGCTTCTGTTAGGTCCATACCATTTCTGTCCTTTATCGAGCCCATCTTTGCATGAAATATTCCCTTGGTATCTCTAATTCTCTTGTAATTTCTTGTAATTTTCTTGTAATTTCTTGTAGATTTCTAGGTAGGTTGGAAGTGGTCAAATAGCAGAGGGCAAGAGTGAATATTGACATTTTAGGAATCAGTGAGCTAAAATGGATAGGAATGGGTGAATTTAAATCAGATGACCATTATATCTACTACTGTGGGGAAGAACTCCATAGAAGAAATGGAGTAGCCCTCATAGTCAACAAAAGAGTCTTTCTCAAAAATGACAGAATGATCTCTGTTCATTTCCAAGGCAAACCATTCAGCATCACAATAATATAAGCATATGCCCCAACCAAAAATGCCAAAGAAGTTGAAGTTGAACGGTTCTATGATGACCTACAAGACCTTCTAGAACTAACACCAAAGAAAGATGTGCTTTTCATCATAGGGGGCTGGAATGCAAAAGTAGAAGTCAAAAGATACCTGGAGTAAGGGGCAGGTTTGCCCTTGGAGTACAAAATGAAGTAGGGAAAAGGCTAATAGAGTTTTGCCAAGAGTATACAATGGTCATAGCAAGCACCCTCTTCCAACAACGCAAAAGACAACTCTACATGTGGACATCAGCAGATAGTCAATACCAAAATCAGATTGATTATATTCTTTGCAGCCAAATATGGAGAAGTTCTAGACAGTCAGCAAAAACAAGACCAGAAACTGACTTTGGCTCAGATCACCAGCAAGCTATTGTAAAACTCAGACTTAAAGAAAGTAGGGAAAACCACTAGACCATTCAGGTATGACCCAAATCAAATCCCTTACAATTATGGAGTGGAAGTGACAAATAGATTCAAGAGATTAGACTTGATAGAGTGCCAGAAGAACTATAGATGAAGGTTCATACCATTGCACAGGAGGCAGTGATCAAAACCATCCCCAAGAAAAAGAAATGCAAAAAGGCAAAATGGTTGTCTGAGGAGGGCTTACAAGTAGCTGAGAAAGAGGAGGAAGGATAAAAGGAAAAAAGGGAAAGCAAAAAAACAGGAAAGGATAAAGAAAAGATATATCCATCTGAATGCAGAGTTCCAAAGAAGCAAGGAAAAGTAAGAAAGGCTTCTTAATTGCATAATGCAAAGAAATAGAGGAAAACAATAGAATGGGAAAGACTAGAGATCTCTTCAGGAATATTGGAGATACCAAGATAACATTTCAGGCAAAATTGGGCACAATAAAGGACAGAAGTGCTATGGATTAGAAGTATAAGAGATTAAGAAGAGGTGGCAAGAATACACAGAAGAACCATAAAAAACATCTTAATGACCCAGACAACCACAATGGTGTGATCACTGACCTATAACCAAACATCCAGTAACATGAAGTCAAGTAGGCCCTAAGAAGCATTACTACAAATAAACGTATAGAGGTAACAGAATTCTAGCAGAGCTTTTTCAAATCCAAAAGATAATGCTGTGAAAGTGCTGAACAGGACTGGAAAAGGTCAGTTTTCATTCCAATCCCAAAGAAAGGCAATGCCAAGGAATATTCAAACTACCACACAATTCCACTCATTTCACATGCTAGTAAGTTAATGCTTAAAATCCTTTAATCCACGCTTCCACAGTATGTGATCTGAGAACTTCCAAATAAACAAGATGGATTTAGAAAAGGCAGAGGAACCAGAGATCAAATTGCCCACATCTGTTGGATCATAGAAAATGCAAGGGAATTCCAGAAAAAAACATCTGCTTCATTGACTATGCCAAAGTCTTTGACTGTGTAGATCACAATAAACTGAGAAATTCTTTTTTTTTTTTTTTTAAACTGAGAAATTCTTAAAGAGATGGGAATGCCTGATCTCCTTACCTGCCTCCTGAGAAATCTGTATGCAGGTAAAGAAACAACAGTTAGAACTGGATGTGGAACAACAGACTGGTTCAAAATTTGGAAAGGAGTATATCAAGTGTGTATATTGTCACCCTGTTTATTTAACTTATATGCAGAGTATATCATGCAAAATGCCAGGCTGGATGACTCACAAGCTAGAATCAAGATTGCTGGGAGAAATATCAATAACCTCAGATATGCAGATGGCACCCAACTAATGGCAGAAAGTGAAGAGGAACTAAAGAGCCTCTTGATGTAGGGGGAAGAGGAGAGTGAAAAAGCTGGCTTAAAACTCAGTGTTCAAAACACTAAGATCATGGCATCCAGTCCCATCATTTCAAGGCAAATGGATGGAGAAAAAATGGAAATAGTGACAGACTTTATTTTCTTGGGCTCCAGAATCACTGTGGATATGACTGCAACCATGAAACTAAAAGATGCTTGCTGCTTGGAAGAAAAGCTATGACAAACCTAGAGACAGTATTAAAAAGCAGAGAAATCACTTTGCTGACAAAGGTCTGTATAGTCAAAGTTGTGGTTTTTCCAGTAGTCATGCACAGATGTGAGATGGGCATTCTAAGCTGCAGCAGTGCAAATAAGAAAAAACAAAACAAAACAGAGGAGGTAAGGATATAAAAATATTATTCATAATCTACCCAGAAGAAATACAAGTAGGAAGTTTGATGGAGGCCACCAAGTTAAAATCCTTTCCACTGTGCAAATAGCAAAATCTTAGAGCCATGTATCCGAAACCCCACCACTTAGACCTCTCAAGCTATTCCTGGGCTCCGTAGGGGTGGGAGAAATAACCACTGAGAAAACTATCAAATTAGAAACCAATTTGAAGAAATTAATGAAACTATTTTGGGATTAAAATCTCTAAGTGGATGCAGGCATGACAAAGTTGGTGGTAACAATTTTCTAGTGTGCATGCTTAAGAATGTGGGTTTTTCTTCCTGACCGCATTCAGGAGACTACCTATGAAATATATAGTTGCCTGGCTCTTGGAATCATTTAGGACCTTTCCCAGCAACTGGAAGGAAGAAGTAAGTGTAAATGTCCTTTTCACCCACAAATGTACTAATTTTCAACTGCCAGCTTCATTGCCCTCATTTCACTGGCAAGGGCATGTTTGAGCCTTATTTAAATATGTAATGACTTTCTTTGTTATTTATTTCTTAGAGCTTTCAGGCTGGTGAGTAGCATGTGACTAAATGCTTGACCCTTGTCTGAGTTATCCAAACATTCCCAGTCCCTCCTGACCTTGTTTCTTATTCATTCATTCACTCACCAGATCTCTGTTAGGCACTGCCAATGTGCTAGGCACTGAGTTCAATGTAAGGTATGTTGGTGAATAAAATAGACATTCTCCATGATTTTATAGAATTAAAAGTTCAAGGATAATTATTCCAGTCCTGTAGCTTTTCTGTTCTCGCCTCCCTAGTAGTATTTTCCATGGCACTTATTATTACTTGCCAAACAGTACATTTTTCAATAAATTGTGTTAAATCAAGGCAATCAAGTGGTCATAAAGGGCACTTGCAGCCTCAGAAATTAAAGTTGCTAATGTCTAGTTCCTTCCTTTCCTTTTCCCCTTCCTCCCTTCCTTCTGCTATCATGACTGCAAGACTCCCAATAGAATGGTCATCTGCTTTTTACTAGGGATATTAATGTTGTTCTCCATTAGTGTAGAGAACTACGTGCTGATTCTGTTCTCACAGAGGGAAAACCAAACAGAAGAGAGCATGATTAGAAGTTACTCATTTACTATTAGGGCTCACCAGGTGGCACTTGTGATAAAGAATCTGCCTGCCAGTGCAGGAGACACAGAGATGTGGGTTTGATCCTTGGGTTGGGAAGATCCCCTAGAGTACAAAATGGAAACCCACTCCAGTATTTTTGCCTGGAAAATTCCATGGACAGAGGAGCCTGGTGGGCTACAGTCCATGGGTTACAAAGAGTCAGATATGACTGAGCACACACACACAATTTACTATTAAGAGAAAATATTCTCATTATTGTGCTAGTTGACACATGTATCTGACAGGAAGAGTCCAAGTACCTATAATTTATTCTTCCAATGATCCTTAATATGACTTTGGGTTTGTTAATCTTTTTAATATTTATTGATTATATTTTACAACAAATTCATTTTAGTTATGTAGATAACATTCACAAATATGAAAAATGCAGGATACAGATTTTATCAGTGGAATATGTGTGGAATTATTTGGTCTTCGGAATGAATTAGACGTTGTACTCAGTTCTAGAACATTTTTTTAAATTAAAAATAATTTAATTGGCTGTCTTTTGCTTAAAATCTTGCATGCTAGCCTTCAACATTATGCAAACCAAGAACTTCCAGATGTCCAAGCTGGGTTTAGAAAAGGAAGAGGAACCAGAGATCAAATTGCCAACACTCGCTCGATCATAAAGAAAGCTAGGGAATTACTGAAAAACGCCTACCTCTGTTTCATTGACCATGCCAAAGTCTTTGATTGTGTGGATCATAAAGAACTTTTGACTAATGGCCCAAATACACTGTAAGATGATGTATAAGGCTACGAACAGTGCTTGATATAGAGAGTTTTATATAACTGTGGGCTATTAGTATCATACCTATTTTTATTATCATTACTTGCATGACTAATATTTTTGATTGGTTTAGAAAAGGGTAACATTCTCTGGTGGGAAATATGGTCTTTTGAAAGGAGCATGGCTTGATCTTGATGAGTGGCATACAGATGGAAAGCTTGACTACTTTGGCAATATTAGCTAACACTAAGAAACCGTACCTACATAGTAAAAACACACTAGATTGCCTCACTTAGGAAAACGAAACCTGATTTTTTCACCTATACAATGACCCCGTAAGATACTGGAAGGAGGTAGTTTCTATGCTGTTAACTCTTTCAGTTGCCACTTTGAGAAAAATAATATATATCAGTTCAAGAAATACAGTACTCTCTTACATTTATGTGTTCAAATAACAGTTCATGACAAGCTCACAGATATCTACATATAACTGAAGGTAGTAATTGTCCCTGTCTTAGAGATGGGTAAAACGAATCTCAGAGAGGTTGGGGATGCTGAGACTAATACCAAGATCCTTTGCTACCTAGTCTTTTCTTTTATTCTTAGTGGACAATAAGTATTTAAGGAATCTTCTCTAGGGAATTTAATCTCATTTAAGAAATAGGGGTTTCCCCCCCTTTTGCTTTGTTGACTCAGCAAGGTGAAGAGGGAAAGGCCCCAAAGAGGACAACACATTTGATAGAAATTAATTCTTTGACTATCCTAGTCCATTCAGGCTGCCTCAACATAAATAGATTGGGTGGCTTATAAGCAACCAAAACGAATTATTTTTCACACTTCTGGAGGCTGGGAAGTCCAAGATCAAGGGGACAGCATATTCAGTATGTGATGACATCACTTCCTGGCCACTGGATAGCCCTCTTCTTCCTGATTACTGACAAGGTGGAAGGAACAAGGGAGCTCTGTCTTTGCCAATGTGTATGGCTTTTATTCTATTTCTATGCTTTATTGCATCAGCAAGGATTTTTAGTTCAACCTTGAAAAGGAGTGGTGAGAGGGAGCATCCTTGCCTTGGTCCTGATATCAGTGGGAAAGCCTGGAGTTCTTGCCATTAAGTTTAGTGTTAGCTGTAGATTTCTTGTGTGTGTACACTTAGTCACTCAGTCATGTCCAACTCTTTGTGGCCCCATGGACCATGGCCTATACAGCTCCTCTGTTCATGGAATTTTCCAGGCAAGAATACTGGAGCAGGTTGTCATTTTCTACTCCAGGGGATCTTCCTCACCCAGGGATTGAACCCACACCTCTTCCATCTCTTACATTGGCAGGCAGATTCTTTACCACTCTACCACCTGGTAAGCTGCAGATTTTGTATAGTCTTTATTAAGTTGCAAAAGTCTTCTATCAGCTTAGGGTTTTTTGAGCACTTAACTATACATTAGCCACCGAGTTCAGCACTTTATGTGTACAGTTTCACTTCAGTCCTATGCATTTGGTAATATTATCTAGTTTTATGTTTCGTGTGAGATGTTCAATCACTTTTCAAAGTATCAGTACTAAATTGATCTAACAAGCTAGCAAACAAAACCTTCTACACATTACGGCAGTTACTGTGTCTGCTCTTACCTCATAGTTCTTTATTTTCTGTTTCCTTTTTCTGTGTCCTCCTACTGGAATATTAAAAAATATGATGGCAGAGACAGCTCTGTGTTTTTTCACTATATAATTCCCAGTGTCCAAAATGATGTCTGGCCCACAAACAGTTGCTAAATGAATACATAAATTAGAAAACTGCATCTGAGTGCAGGTATTCTAGTGCGTAAGCTCTTAATTGGGCTTGCCTGGTATCCCAGTAAAGAATTAGCCTGCAGTACAAGAGACTCGGGTTCAATCCCTAGGTCAGGAAGATCCCCTGGAGAAGGAAATGGCAACCTACTCCAGTATCCTTGCCTGGAAAATGCCATGGACATAAGGGCCTGGCAGGTTGTAGTCTACGAAGTCAAAGAGTTGGGCATGACTTAATGACTTTCACTTTCACCTTTCAAGCTCTTATTAATTATTGTATACTACTTTTGAAATAGAACCATGAAAGAATCTTACTGAATACCTTCACTTTATGGGCCAAAATTGATCAGTATTTTCTCTTAAGTTTCTATGGCTAAAGGTATGGGTGAAAGATGGACGGGCTCCTACTGTGAAGCCACAATCCTGGGTTTGACAATATAGTGGTGGTGGTGGTGGTTGAGTCGCTTAGTCGTGTCTGACTCTTGCGACTCCATGGACTGTAGCCCACCAGAAGATTACACCCAATAGTTGGTATCATTGATTAAATCAGACTGTAAGAACTGAAACACAGAAGAAAAAACTGAAATTTAAAAAAAAAATTCCTTATGTATTTACAAACTAGTTTAAACTGAAAAACAAAAGAGACTTCTGCCATTACTCTAAACTTGTTGGCTGCTGTATATCATTATTACTCTTGAGATCTTCCTATTATTTCAAAATTGTGAGCTATATGAAGTTAAAATTAGTAAGGGGATTTGAGTCTCTGTATTTCCCAGCTCGATTTTTTTTTAACCTGAATAATTTGCATGTACGCACTCAGAGTTTTGATTCTGTAATTTTATTGCCAGTTATGAAACAGTCAGGTTACAACACTAAGTTAATAAGTAGAGACCACAAAAGTATTACAACAACAGGGCCTTTGTGGCATTCCAAAGAAATCAAAGGCAGAGGTGATATGTTTGCTTAGACTCAAGTTGTGTGGCTGTTTAGAATAAGTTCATTCTGCACTACTTGTCTAAGGTCAGTCCAGGAATCTCCCTGTCTGTTCCAGAATGTCACCGTACAATTATAATTAGTTATGTTCTACTCTGTGCAACTGCTGATTTGTATAGATAACTTTGTTTAGAGTTGGTTCAATAGCAAAGAGATTCAAGAAATCATCTTTATTAGTTTTTCAAAGTAATACATGCACTGAAAGATATATGAGAGACAAAAAAAGCATTACTAAAACTGGAAAATATACCTCATTTATATGTATCCCCAGACAGTTATCCATGGATACTGTTTGAAAAACTTACAATTTATGCTACTAAAAAAAAAACAACAACAACAACTCACTTTCTTCACTCAGTAAGCCAAAGAGGACATCCTTTTTATTTCCCACCATAGTACATGCCAATTACTAAAGACTTATTTGCCAATAATTTAGTTATATTATTTCTAATCCTTATCACAAGCATACAAATAGCAATAATTTTGCCCATTCTTAACAGGAAGCTAATGTATTTGCCTAGAGTCAGATTACTAGGTTTAGAAGCCTGCTTTGTCTGACTCTAAGGTATATCAGTTCAGTTCAGTTCAGTTCAGTTGCTCAGTGGTGTCTGACTCTTTGTGACCCCATGAATTGCAGCACGCCAGGCCTCCCTCTCCATCACCAACTCCCGGAGTTCACTCAGACTCACGTCCAGTGAGTCAGTGATACCATCCAGCCATCTCATCCTCGGTCATCCCCTTCTCCTACTGCCCCCAATTCCTCCCAGCATCAGTCTTTTCCAATGAGTCAACTCTTCTCATGAGGTGGCCAAAGTACTGGAGTTTCAGCTTTAGCATCATTCCTTCCAAAGAAATCCCAAGGCTGATCTCCTTTAGAATGCACTGGTTGTATCTCCTTGCAGTCCAAGGGACTCTCAAGAGTCTTCTCCAACACCACAGATCAAAAGCATCAATTCTTCGGTGCTCAGCTTTCTTCACAGTCCAACTCTCACGTCCATACATGACCACTGGAAAAACCATAGCCTTGACTAGACAGACACTCTAAAACATATAGTGAATAGTTTGTGATTACTAAAGTATGTTTTTCATAAGGTCTGCTTCTGTATCACCTGGAAAGATCTGCTAATGAGTATTTTTTTAATGATGACAAGCTTCATGTCTATCATTTGGGACTTTTTTCTGAAGAGAAACATGCATTCTCTTTTTATGCTTGTTAAAAAGCATATATTTGTTAAGAGTCTCATGGACTTTCAAGGAGACCAAACCAGTCAATTAAAAAAAAAAATCAGCCACTAAAGCTGAAGCTCTAATACTTTGGTCACCTGATGTGAAGAACTGACTCATTGGAAAAGACCCTGATGCTGGGAAAGATTAAAGGCAGGAGGAGAAGAGGGTGACAGAGGATGAGATGGTTGGATAGCATCACTGACTCAATGGGCACAAATTTGATCAAATTCCAGGAGATAGTGAAGGACAAGGAAGCCTGGCATACTGCTATCCATGAGGTTGCTAAGAGTCAGACACAACCTAGCAACTGAACAACAACAACAAGCTATAAGTCTGTATCTTTATTTTAATAGTCACTTTAGGAGAGAATGAAGAAATTGAGATCATCTTTCATGAAGAAGTAAAATACAACTATATCCAAACAGATGGCAGAGGGATTGTTGACTCCAGCAGGGCCTTTGCCCCAGGCCCCGGTAGGCAAATTGACTGACAGCTGATGGCAGGTGAAGATTTACATGTTCAGCGAGAACCAGCGGTGAGACAACTAAGGCACCAGGCATAACGTCTGGCTACATGGAGCAGCTGAAGGGCATGTTCCTGCTAGTCACAGCCTTAGAAAATGTGGTTCACTGGAGAAAGGAATGGCAAACCACTTCAGTATTCTTGTCTTGAGAACCCCATGAACACAGTGGAGGGGGTGTATAGATTATTTTGTTGCCAGCACAGCCAGTTTTTCCCATTCATTCAGGATATCGAGTGTTTACTGTGAACCATTCTTTTCCAAGAAAGAATGTTGATAATCTAACATAAGCTATTTTATTAAGAGATCTCCATAACCTTAAAAGTAAATCTTTATGTTTTCAGGTAAAATTAGAGAAACAGTATTCACTTCAACATTTAACTAAATATCTATTATTTTGCAAAGTACAATGGCTTGGAATAGTAAAGCTTTGTCTTTGGAGCCAGATAGACAGAAGATCCAATCTATCTGTTACTCTTTCTTTTTTCAGGTCAAATGAGATAAACTGTTTAACTGCACTGTCTCCATAAATTCAGCTATAAAACTGAGATCATAAAACTTAACTGGTGTGATCATCAAATGAGATGGCATGTGAAAGGCATGTAATTGATTCTATCATTTTAGTAATTGATACAGAACCTTAAGCAAATTCTAGTTAAACTTTCTGATTTTTTGGCAAAGAACCATGAGAACCAGAGTTTCTTGGTGGTATTTCAAAGTTACAAAACAAGGCAGAGACATCATGGTCTACAGCCTACAACTCCTGATCTCTATTAATTCAATACTGAATTTTTGTGTTGTTGTTGTTTAGTCATGAAGCTGTGTCTGACACTTTTATGACCCCATGGACTGTAGCCCCGCCAGGCTCCTCTGTCCATGGGATTTCCCAGGCAAGAATACTGGAGTGGATTGCCATTTCCTTCTCCATGGGATCTTCCCAATCCAGGGATCAACGCTGCATCTCCTGCATTGGCAGGTGGATTCTTTACCACCAAGCCGCCTGGGAAGCCCCTCAATGCTAAGTATTTTGTATTAAACCAAAATCTGATGAAGATAAGTATTCCTTTAACTAGGGTTCGGTTCTGGTTTTTCCCTCCTTCCTCCTTTCCTGTCTTCCTCTGCCTCATCCCCCTAGCCTTCCTCTCCTTCCTCATAGTGTTATTCAGCAAAACCCACTCCAGTATTTTTGCCTGGAGAATTCTGCAGACAGAACAGCCTGGTGGGCTACAGTCCATGGGGTCACAGAGAGTCGGACACAACTGAATGACTAACAGAGAATATATCAAGGGAGTGCTAGTATTAGAGTGATTTTTCACTTGGCAGACTAATGAATGGCTCACAGTTGAGGAAGTAGCTGGAATTAGCTGGCCTCAAAAGTTGGAAACTTCTGGCTTTTTAATCTGGCTTCTCGATCTTTTATTAACAAAAACACCATTAACCAGAGTGGTAATTCACAGCCACACGTTTTCATTTAGAACTTTCTTCTACTTTACAACCTGAGAATGGCAGTCACCTGACATTAAAGGAGTCTGGATCATTTGGAAATATCTGTATAACCTTGATCTCTCCTGTCTCATGGAGATATTATCACTCCATTGTCCCTAAATAAACACTCAATTTCTGAGACAGTTTGACTCTTAGATGTGGGGAGGTCATTGCACTGGGGGAGTAATTCTTTCAGAACTAAAGCTTCTTATTCTCAGACTTTTTACTTCCATCATTAGGTCGCAGAAACCCCGACTCTTCCACAACAGAGTCTATTTAGTGCAGCCATTTCTATAGATGTCATTAAATACATCCTTTCCTTTTTGGATTTCCTTTTAACAATCCTGCTTCATATCTTTTTTCATTGTAGTTATTCATAGCAAAGATTCAAGCCAGGCTCATCATGTCATAATACATTTTGTTGCAACATGATATGATCAGGAGTGATGTTCCAAAATTCTGAATCAATACACTGCATCCAGACTTGATTGTTAAAGTTGAGTTGAATACAAAGGCTAATTTTTCATCTAAAATGATAATATAAATGGAGGCTCCAATGAATACTAATGTTGCCTGGGCAGAATTTATTTTTCTGTATATAATAATCCATTTTGATATTTATTTACTTATTTAAGACATATATCACATTAAAACTAAAACTCATATTTCAGACGTGTGGAGGTCTGTTTATAATCTACTCATTTTAAGAAGAATATGATAGAGACACTAACATAGATTGCTTTATAGAGTTTATGATTATTGGGAGCAATTAAGTTAATTTTAATACACTTAGAAATTTTGGAAAAATACCAATGTTTAAAAGAAAAAAATTGGAGAGAAAGACTAATTTTAAGGAACTTACATTTAGATGAATGGCACACCATTATTACAAAGCAAAGATAATTCACTTTAGACCCACCCTAATACTCATGTATCAAGTGATTTGGCACCCCAAGGTAACCTACCTGCAAAATACATTTCTCCATTGTAACTGGAAGCTCTGTGCCATTTTATTTACTACAGAACTATAGAATTATTTCTTATGGAAATTCTTGAGTTTGAATTCAATAATACACAGAATTCAATAATACACAATAATTACTTTGTTATTAAGTCAAAATTAAAAATAAGTTCTATCTATTGACATAATAGAATGCTATAATGAAAGTAGCATAGCAAATAGAAAACAGCCTGGATTTGAAAACTCAATTCTGCCACTGAGACTGTGACAACCTGGGAAAAATCTCCTAACTACTTTCAATATCATTTCTCTTATCTTTAAAAATGAGAAAAATCAACAATTACTTTTATCTCAATGTATATTATACTGTATGCCTTTATGTTGTTCCATTAAGGAGAAAAAATTCAGTTTATTTCTCAGGATTTGTAGCAGATAAACTGAGGAATCCAGTAGCCATCCTTTGACTTTCGCATGCAGGAGTCTCACATCCTCATTCTTTGAATTTAGCCCAGTATATAAACAGCGGATGTAAGGGTCTGGGCAATGTGGCGCTGATTTACATCCTTAGCATGTCACCTGGTTTCATTATTGTTTTTTTCTTCTTCTTCTTCTCTTATTAGTACTATCTCTATTCAAAGATTTGTTTTATAGAAAAGAGAAATATAAAAGTAGTTAAAGGTCATTTATCTCATTGAGTAGGTCAGTTCAGTTCAGTCGCTCAGTCATGTCTGACTCTTCATGACCCCAAGGACTGTAGCATGCCAGGCCTCCCTGTCCATTGCCACCTCATGGAGTTTACTCAAACTCATGTCCATTGAGTCGGTGATGCCATCCAACCATCTCATCCTCTGTCGTCCCCTCCTCCTCCCACCTTTAATCTTTCCCAGCAAATGAGTCTTTTCAAATGAGTCAGTTCTTCGCATCAGGTGGCCGAAGTGAAGAACTAAAGAGCCTCTTGATCAAAGTGAAAGAGGGGAGTGAAAAAGCTGGCTTAAAACTCAACATTCAAGAACTAAGATCACAGCATCTGGTCCTATCACTTCATGGCAAATAGATGGGGAAACAATGGAAACAGTGACAGACTTCATTTTCTTGGGCTCCAAAATCACTACATATGGTGACTGGAGCCACGGAATTAAGACACTTTCTCCTTAGAAGAAAAGCTGTGATGAACCTAGACAGCATATTAAAAAGCAGAGACATTACTTTGCCGACAAACATCCACCTAGTCAAAGCTATGGTTTTTCCAGTAGTCATGTATGGATGTGAAAGTTGGACAATAAAGAAAGCTGAGCACTGAAGAATTGATGCTTTTAGATTGTGATGTTGGAGAAGACTCTTGAAAGTCCCTTGGACTGAAAGGAAATCAAACAAGCCAATCTTACAGGAAATCAGTCCTGAATATTCATTGGAAAGACTCATGCTAAAGCTGGAGCTCCAATACTTTGGCTACTGATATGAAGAACTGACTCCTTAGAAAAGACTCTGATGCTTACAAAGATTGAAAGCAGGAGGAGACGGGGTCACCAGATAATGAGATGATTGGGTGGTATCACTAACTCGATGGACATGAGTTTGAACATGTTCCAGGAGTTGGTGATGTACAGGGAAGCCTGGAATTCTGCAGTCCAGGGAATCACAAAGAATTGGACTCAACTGAGTGACCAAACTGTTCAGTTCAGTTCAGTCGCTAGTCGTGTCCAACTCTCTGCGACCTCATGAATCGCAGCACGCCAGGCCTCCCCCTCCATCACCAACTCCCGGAGTTCACTCAGACTCACATCCATCGAGTCAGTGATGCCATCCAGCCATCTCATCCTCTGTTGTCCCCTTCTCCTCCTGCCCCCAATCCCTCCCAGCATCAGAGTCTTTTCCAATGAGTCAACTCTTCGCATGAGGTGGCCAAAGTACTGGAGTTTCAGCTTTAGCATCATTCCCTCCAAAGAAATCCCAGGGCTGATCTTCTTCAGAATGGACTGATTGGATCTCCTTGCAGTCCAAGGGACTCTCAAGAGTCTTCGCCAACACCACAGTTCAAAAGCATCAATTCTTCGGTGCTCAGCCTTCTTCACAGTCCAACTCTCACATCCATACATGACCACAGGAAAAACCATAGCCTTGACTAGACGGACCTTAGTCGGCAAAGTAATGTCTCTGCTTTTGAATATGCTATCTAGGTTGGTCATAACTTTTCTTTCAAGGAGTAAGTCTAAGTAAGGACCAAACTGTACTGACACATTATAAAAAACAATAACAACAGCCTGCTCTCTCTAGCCACAAAAAAGGGAAACTTATCAAGACAGAAAACTTACCAACAATATCTGCTTTACTGCAGTCAAACAGAAAAAAAAAAAAATCCTGTGGAAAAATCTATGACCACATTTCCATCTATATCAGGAAAAAGATGAGTGTGGCACTTCCACCTGTAAGAAGGTGCCTTACTATCCCTGCTGAGATGATATCAAAGAAGGCCAAGTTAGAGTAAGGACTTCCATTCCCACTGGAGGGCAATGAAGTCCATCACCAGAGGTGTTAGTGGAGATTGAACTTTTACATCTACTCGGACTTAACAGAGTCCCCTACGTACTCCACAATGGAGTCGTGTCAAGAAAGCCTTGTGGGGATAACGTCTTTGACTGAGTAGTAATAAGGCCACCCCCACCAGTGTCAGTGGCAATCACATGGGCAGATCTAGCAATAATATCTCACCCTCCTTGAGGGTCACTGGAGGCTGAGTAGAGAATCTGGGCTCTTGTCTCTACCTGGCAATAGAAACAGCCTTTCTTCTTCCACTACATGAGAGGTGTCACAGAAAGGCAGCTAACACAGAAGTTTTAAATAAGATCCGAAGTTTCATACATATTATGAACAGGTTCTGATTTAAATAGAACTTTGCTCATGATCAAGAACCATGAAAATTTCAAGACAAGATCAAGATGGCAAAGTAGAAGGATATGTGCCTATCTTATCCTGCCAGAGCACCAAAATCACAACTAGCTGTTGAACAACCATCGACAGGAAGACACTGGAACCCACAAAAAAAAAAAAAAGATACCCCACATCCAAGGACAAATGAGAAGCTACAACAAAACAGTAGGAGAGGAACAATTACTATAAAATCAAATCCTATACCTGCCAGGTGGGCAACTCAAAAACTGGAGAATAATAAGACAAAAGAAGTTCTCAAACTGTTGTGAAGGTTCTAGACCCCACGTCAGGCTCCCCAGCCTGGAGATCTGGCCAAGGGACTGAGAATCCACAGGGAACCTAACTGTGAAGGCCAACAGAATTTGATTACAGAGTTCCCATAGGACTGGGGGAAACAGAGACTCTTGGAGGGGACAAACAAAATCTTGTGTACGCCAGGACCCAGGGAAAAGGAGCAGTCATCCCACAGGAGATTGAGCCAGAACTACCTGTGAGTGTTTGAGGTTCTCCTGCAGAGGCATGAGTCAGCAGTGGCTTGCCACGGGGACAAGGTCACTGGCAGTAGCAGTTCTGGGAGATCTGTCTCTGCATAAGTTCTCTTGGAGGCCTACAATAGCCCTACTATAGAAGCCTATAGACTTCAGTACTGGGTTGTCTCAGACCAAACAACTAACAGGGAGGGAGCACAGCACCCCACCCCACATCAGCAAAAAATTGGATTGAAGTTTTACTGAGCACAGCCCTGCCCACCAAAGCAAGACCCAATTTCCCCCAGAGCCAGTTCCTTGCATCAGAAAGCATGCACAAGCCTCTTATCCTCATCCACGAGAAGGCAGACAGAAGAAGTAAGAACTACAGTCTTATCAGCCTCCAGAATTAATACCACAATCACAGAAAGCTATCCAAAACCATGGCCCCAAAGTATACATGCACCCCAGTGTTCATTGCAGCACTGTTGACAATGACCAAGACATGGAAACAACCTACATGACCATTGACAGATGAATGGATAAAGGAGATATGGTACATATATTCAATGGAATATTACTCAGCCTTTAAAGAGAATGAATAAGGTCATTTGCAGCAACATGGATGGATCTAGAGAGTGTCATAATGAGTGAAGTAAGTCAGACAGTGAAGGTGAAATACATGATATCTCATATCTGGAATCTAAAAAAAAAAACAAACTTATTTACAAAACAGAAAGAGATTCACAGTCTTAGAAAATGAACTCATGATTGTTAGGGGGAAGGGACAGTTAAGGACTTTGGGAAGGTCATGGACACACTGCTATATTTTAAATGGATAACCAACAAAAACCTATTGTATAGCAACATGGAACTCTGCTCAATGTTATGTGCCAGCCGGGATGGGAGAGGGGTTTGGGGGAGAATGGATTCAAGTATATATGTGGCTGAATGCCTTGCTTGTTCACCTGAAACTATCACAATATTGTTACTCAGCAATATCCCCAATACAAAATGTTTTTGGTGTTAAAAAAAAAAACAATAAAAATAAAATTTAAAAAAAGAAGAGAAAGGGGAAGTACCCATTAAAAAGAAAAAAAAATTAAAATCTCAAACTTAATGGAAAAAAGATAATCACTAGATGCCAACCCCAAGAAAAAGGAGATGTTAGAATTATATTACAAGAACTTTAAAGCAGCCATGATATAAATACCTCCACAGACAACTGCAAACATTCTTGAAACAAACTAAAAATTAGAATGCCAAAAGAAAATAATACAAAGTACCAGTAAAGAAAAAAAAGATATAAAGAACCAAGCGGATATTTCACAAAAGAAAAATACAATAACCATAATTTTAAAACATAGTTGATATGATCAGTGGCAAATGGAGACCAGAGAAAAAAATCAGGAATTGGAGAATGAACAACAAAAATTACTCAGCCTGAAAAACAGAAAGAAAATAAATTAACCTAACAAACAAACAATTAACAGAGCCTCTGAGATATGTTGAGACTATAACAAAAGATCTAATAGTCGTATCATTGGAGTTCTGGAAGTTGAGGAGAAAGAAGACAGGGCTAAAAAAAAAGTACTCAAAAAAGTAAAGGCTGAAAGTGTCTCAGTTTTGGCAAATAAATAAAATAAAAAAACAAACATAAAGGTTCAAGAAGCTGAACAACCCCAAACAGGATAAGCCCAAAGAACTGCATGCTAAGATACATGTTACTCAAACTTCTAAAATTTAAATTCAAAACTTTGAAAGCAGCCAGTGAAAAAGAACACCTTACTTACAGGGAAAAAACAATAAGAATGATAACAGAACACTTCCCAGAAATCCCAAAGGCCAGGAAAAGGTGGCACAACATCTTTTAATTCCTGAAAGAAAAACAAACAAACAAAAATGTCAACTTAAATGCCTATGCTGGCAAAAATATCCTTCAGAAGTGAAGAGGGAATCAGAGCATTCTCAGATGAACGAAAACTAATAGAATTTGTCACCAGAATTTGTTACCTTAAAGGAATGGCCAAAGGATGTCCTTCACACAGAAAGGAAACAGAAGAAGAAACTTGAGATTAGGAAGGAAGAGGCAACATGGCAAGGAAAAATATCGGTAAGTAAATAGGCTTTCCTGTTGAATTTTTAAAATTACATTTGGCAGTTATGCAAAAATTATAGTATTGTTATACTTATAAATATGTGTGAAGGAAATGTATAAGACACCTATATTATAAACATGGGAGGATAAAAAGACATAAATGGGAGTAAATTTTCTGTAACTCACTTGAATTAATATATACAAAAAGATATCACTAAAAATCTATATAAAACTATATACTCAAACACTGCAGACAGATCAAAATGGAATTCTGAAAGATATTCAAGTAAAATACAAGAAGGCAGGAAAAAGACAGGGAGATGAAAAAACGGGAAGAACAAATGATAAATACAAAATAAAATTCTTAACAGTATTTGAAACAAATACAGGAAATTTACTTTCACGTGGACATTAAGCAACACACTCTGAAATAACCAATTATATAAATTAGATGATATTGAAAAAATTCTAGAAAAACATAAACTACCAAAAATGACTCCTGAAGAAATAGAAAATCTGAATAGATCAATAATAAGTACAGGTTGACTCAGTAATTTAAATTTTCCCACAAAGAGAAGCCCAGGCCCTGATGGCTTTCTGATGAATTCTACCAAACATTTAAAGAAAGCAACACCGATTTTTCACAAACTCTTCCAAAATAAAAGCGCACAAAACACATTTCAACTCATTCTGACTCCAATATTACTCTGATATCAAAGCAGACCAAAGCATTACAGAAAACTACAGACTTAATCTAACACCTATTTTAAATGAAAACACAACACTATGGAATAGAATGGAACTTTTGCAATGTGATATAGATTACCTACAAAAAAAGGCCACAATTAGTATCACACTCAGAGAAGGCAATGGCAACCCACTCCCATACTCTCACCTAGAAAATCCCATGGACGGAGGAGCATGGTAGGCTGCAGTCCATGGGGTTGCAAAGAGTCGGACACGACTGAAGCGACTTAGCAGCACCAGCAGCAGCAGTATCACACTTAATGGTGAGAAACTGAATGTTTTCCCTGCAATATCAGGAACGAGACCAGGATTTCTACCTGCATCACTTCTAGTTACCATTACTGTAGAGCTTCTTCTTCTTTGGGATCATCAAGAGTCAGACATGACTGAGTGACTGAAAACAAGAGCTTCTAACCAAGTCAGTGAATCAAGGAAAAGGAATTAAAGAATATAGGTATGAAAGGAAGAATTAAAACCCTACGTATATATCCAAGAGAGCTGAAAACATGTCCACACAAAAGCATGAACACCGATATACATAGCTGCTGCTGCTGCTGCTAAGTTGCATCAGTTCAGTTCAGTTCAGTCGCTCAGTCGTGTCCAACTCTTTGCAACCCCATGAATCACAGCATGCCAGGCCTCCCTGTCCATCACCAACTCCCGGAGTTCACTCAAACTCATATTCATCGAGTCGGTGATGCCATCCAGCCGTCTCATCCTCTGTCGTCCCCTTCTCCTCCTGCCCCCAATCCCTCCCAGCATCAGAGTCTTTTCCAATGAGTCAACTCTTCACATGAGGTGGCCATGTGAAGTACTGGGGCTTCAGCTTTAGCATCATTCCCTCCAAAGAAATCCCAGGGCTGATCTTCTTAAGAATGGACTGGTTGGATCTCCTTGCAGTCCAAGGGACTCTCAAGAGTCTTTGCCAACACCACAGTTCAAACGCATCAATTCTTCGGCGCTCAGCCTTCTTCACAGTCCAACTCTCATATCCATATATGAGCACTGGAAAAACCATAGCCTTGACTAGATGAACTTTTGTTGGCAAAGTAATGTCTCTGCTTTTGAACATGCTATCTAGGTTGGTCATAACTTTTCTTCCAAGGAGTAAGTGTCTTTTATTTATTTAAATTTTTTTTTTGGTGGAAATAATTGGGTTTCTTAGCACTTTGAGTATTTCACAGCAATGCAGTTACTGTATTTATAAAGGACAAAACCAATACAATATTGTAAAGTAATTAACCTCCAATAAAACAAATTTATATTTAAAAAATAAACAAAGGATAAAACACCATTGGGTTTAATGGAGCTGCCTGGGTGTTTATGGTTTACATAATGCAGTTACAGTATATTCCTTGTTCATATGCTTGTTTTAAAATGTGTGACCTCTTTATTATAAGAAGTTTTAAATGCAGTGAAATTCTTAGAAAATTCATAAAGTAGATATCGAGATGGCAGCACATACAAGAAATTTTGACATAGTGTTTTTAATTTGAAAAAGTTGAAGTCAAAGGTAAAAGCAGATGCTTTGGGGCTGCTCAGCTAGGACTACTGACTAAGTTTCATCACCTTGACACTTTAGAATCAAAAAGGTAATTTTTCTTTTCTCTATTTTCTCTCTCTTCTTGCCAGTGAACTTGCAATACTTCTGACTGACATTAAAAGAACCACAGGCAAGTCTGAGAAGGATGGCCCCTTGGAAAGTAAATTTGTGTTACCTTTTTCCCCATGAAGCCCTCTTCCTTATGGAAACAAGCTCAATACTTCACTCATTTAGTTAAAATAGTGAAAACTAATGCTTGGTGAATGGTGAGAAAAGGTACACATGTATGCGTTCTTGCTTTCTTTCCTTTAACAAGCTCATTCTCCCAGACTTAGCCTTTTTCCAGCTACAGGTCAATAACCCAGAATTCTGAGAAGGCAAAAAGATACATTATTGATTTTTAGTAGGTGATAGATGTGTTTGGTACAAAATTCAAAAGGTATGAAGAATTCAAAGTGTCTTTTAATTTCATGGCTGCAGTCACCATCTGCAGTGATTTTGGATCCCCAAAAAATTAAGTCTGACACTGTTTCCACTGTTTCTATGTCTATTTCCCATGAAGTGATGAGACTGGATGCCATGATCTTCGTTTTCTGAATGTTGAGCTTTAAGCCAACTTTTTCGCTCTCCTCTTTCATCAAGAGCTTTTTTAGTTCCTCTTCACTTTCTGCCATAAGGGTGGTGTCATCTGCATATCTGAGGTTATTGATATTTCTCCCGGCAATCTTAATTTCAGCTTGTGTTTCTTCCAGTCCAGCATTTCTCATGATGTACTCTGCATATAAGTTAAATAAGCAGGGTGACAATATACAGCCTTGACATACTCCTTTTCCTATTTGGAACCAGTCTGTTGTTCCATGTCCACTTCTAACTATTGCTTCCTGACTTGCATACAGATTTCTCAAGAGGCAGGTCAGGTGGTCTGGTATTCCCATCTCTTTCAGTATTTTCCACAGTTTATTGTGATCCACACAGTCAAAGGCTTTGGCATAGTCAATCAAGCAGAAATAGATGTTTTTCTGGAACTCTCTTGATATGTTGATGATCCAGCAGATGTTGGCAATTTGATCTCTGGTTCCTCTGCCTTTTCTAAAACCAGCTTGAACATCTGGAATTTCACGGTTCACGTATTGTGGAATCCTGGCTTGGAGAATTTTGAGCATGACTTTACTAGCATGTGAGATGAGTGCAATTGTGTGGTAGTTTGAACATTCTTCGGCATTGCCTTTCTTTGGGATTGGAATGAAAACTGACCTTTTCCAGTCCTGTGGCCACTGCTGAGTTTTCCAAATTTGCTGACATATTGAGTGCAGCACTTTCACAGCATCATCTTTCAGTATTTGAAATAGCTCCACTGGGATTCCATCACCTCCACTAGCTTTGTTCGTAGTGATGCTTTCTAAGGCCCACTTGACTTCACATTCCAGGATGTCTGGCTCTAGATGAGTGATCACACCATTGTGATTATCTGGGTCGTGAAGATCTTTTTTGTTCCGTTCTTCTGTGTATTCTTGCCACCTCTTCTTAATATCTTCTGCTTCTGTTAGGTCCAGACCATTTCTGTCCTTTATCGAGCCCATCTTTGCATGAAATATTCCCTTGGTATCTCTGATTTTCTTGAAGAGATCTCTAGTCTTTCCCATTCTGTTGTTTTCCTCTATTTCCTTGCACTGATCACTGAAGAAGGCTTTCTTATCTCTTCTTGCTATTCTTTGGAATTCTGCATTCAGATGCTTGTATCTTTCCTTTTCTCCTTTGCTTTTCACTTCTCTTCTTTTCACAGCTATTTGTAAGGCCTCCCCGGACAGCCATTTTGCTTTTTTGCATTTCTTTTCCATGGGGATGGTCTTGATCCCTGTCTCCTGTACAATGTCACGAACCTCATTCCATAGTTCATCAGGCACTCCATCTATCAGATCTAGCCCCTTAAATCTATTTCTCACTTCCACTGTATAATCATAAGGGATTTGATTGAGGTCACACCTGAATGGTCTAGTGATTTTCCCTACTTTCTTCAATTTAAGTCTGAATTTGGCAATAAGGAGTTCATGATCTGAGCCACAGTCAGCTCCTGGTCTTGTTTTTGTTGACTGTATAGAGCTTCTCCATCTTTGGCTGCTCGCGTCAGTCACGTCTAACTCTATACGACCCCGTAGAAGGCAGCCCACCAAGCTCCTCTGTCTCTGGGATTCTCCAGGCAAGAATACTGGAGTGGGTTGCCATTTCCTTCTCCAGTCATAGCAGAATTATTCAAATTAATCAAAATGTGAAAACAACCCAAATGGCCCTTCAGGTGATACATAGACATATTAAATGTGGTGTATCCATACAACATAACAAGATTCAGCTATAAATAAGGTACGTGGATGAATATTGGGGAAAAAAAAGAAGTGAAAAAACTCTGACACAAAGGGCCAATCCATACTAACAGTATAGTTTATTAGTTCTTAGGAACAGGAACAGGTGTAAGGGGAGTGCCTGCTAATAGGTATCTTTTTGAGGTGATGAAATGGTAATGGGTGTCTTTTTTTTTCAAGGTGATAAAAATGCTTCAAAATTTGATATTAGTGGTGATTGTACAACTTTATGAATATACTTTAAAATATCAAAGTATTCTTTATATATACTTCATATATCCTGTACTTTTAAAAGGATGAACTTCATAATTATATCTCTATAAAGTTATCATTTTAAAAAATGCCTAGGCACAAATAACATCCTTCCAAGTTATGGCTCTTCATAAAACCACTTTACATACACCTTAGTATAGATCACCCAGGAAATGCAGTGGATTAGAAACATGAGCACAAATAGATAGAGCTTTTAATAAAACAGCCATTTTTTAAAAGATGAGATATTAATAATACAAGTTCCACCTGTGCTTCCTACTAGTACAAAAATTTATTATTTGGCCAGCAATGTCAACAGAATGACAGCAGCAGTATCCTCAATAAACTTGTTAACTGATTCTGATGAATTTTAGTTAAATATTCTCCTGTACATAGCTAGTTTTATTCTCCTGCTTTGTGAATAATTATAACTCAAGTAGTAATGCTTCCGACTAGTAGGACTCATATTTCCATCAATTTTTTTATGATTCCATTTATTGACATCTCACTATAATTCCACTGTTTCTTAACTCATGCTAATAGCTTACATTCAAAATCAGCTTTTGTTTGTAATGTATTTTATCAGAAGGTTAGTTGTGGTTTATTTAGGAGAAAATGTAAGACACAAAGCCTCAAAACTCTATTACTATAATCCTAAACACTCTTATTACTGCAATACTCTGTTTCTATTGCTTTTAAAATGTAAGTACTCTATATCTTAGGAGAAAGAAAAACAATGTATTTCCAGCTTAAGCAAAACAAACAGAAAAAACAACAATATGTATTTTCTTTTCTTACATAAAAGAAGTCCATGACTTGTACAGTGACCCCATAATGTATACTTCTAGTTCTCATCATCCCATTCTTTCATTCAGTCACAATTTTACACACACTCATAGGTAGCTCAGATGGTAAAGAGCCTGCCTACCATGCAGGAAACCCAGCTTTGATCCCTTGGTTGGGAAGATCCCCTGGAGAAGAAAATGGCAACCCACTCCAGTATTCTTGTCTGGAGAATCCCATGGACTGAGGATCCTGGCAGGCAACAGTCCATAGGGTCACAAAGAGTCAGACACAACCATGCAACTAAGGACTCACACACATAATTCTAAGAATAAAATCATTTAAGAGCAAATAATATTGAAACAATTGTCATCCTCGATAAACACTGAAATAATTGTCCTCATTACCTATGCATGATATAAATATTATTACTTCTTCAAAATTAATTTTAAATGAAAAAATATCTACCCAAGTACATAAATCAATATTAATATGTTTATTATACTAATAGTAAGAAAAATCCTGATATTAAAAAAATTGTTTTCTGGCCTGTCCCTCATTATTTACCAGATATGACTCAGGGGCAACCACTTTCAAGTCTTTAGCTGTTTCTTCTGATATTTATATGCATTTTTCTAAATAGAAAAACTTACACTACTTTTTAATTTAATCATTCTCTCATTATCTATTGCCTTCCCCTTATGGTAGTTGGAAGATATCTTACATTCTATTTCCTCCAATCTCACTTTTCCCCTTCCCTCAAAATAGTTGTATCAACTAGGATTTTTTTTTTATTAAAGCCATACTGACCATTTGCATTATTAAGACAATGTATGCAATGTATACCCTGTATCACTCTATATATCTTCCTTCTTGTTCAGCTTTTTTTTGCTTCTGCTATAGCTATTCATTTTTCCATTGGCTTAGTTTTCTATGTAAGCCTTACATTTATTCCATGTTGCTGTGAATTTGTCAAATATCTATCAATAATTTTCTCCTAATATTCAAACACATTGAATAACCTATCATTTGTATGTGCTTCCTGGAGCATTCTCCCTTCCTCATGTAGCCTTCTGTTCTGATGTGCAGAGGTTGTTCCCTGGACTTAGAGAACAGAGGCTTTCCAGGAGTTCCCTCTTGCTGATGTTCTCTCTAGGATTCCTTTTTTCTGCACTCTTGGCCTTACTTTCTTTCTTATTTCATCCCTCATTATACTGAATGAAGAACATCCTCTTGTTTGAGTTGTTGTTGTTGTTATTACTATTATTGAATGTCTAAAAATCTTTTTATTTTTACCCTTATTCTTGATTTGGGGCGGGGAGACTAGGTATAGAATACGACATTAAAAAAAATACTGTGGTCTCCCCCTCCCCCCTCAGACATTTGAGGGCATTTCTTCTAGTATCTAGAGTTGTTGATTCAAAGTATGATGAAATTCTGAATCCCATATTTTGCTAATTGATCTGTCCTTCACTTTGGAAGCTGCAGTGACTTCTCTTTAACCTGGTTTTCATCTTGACTTGGGGATCATTTTTTTCATTCATTTTCCTGGGACGATCAAGTCATCCTTATACTTTCCTTGATATATTCTATTGATAATTTTGTCCCTTCTTTTTTTTTCTGCCTTTTTTGCTGGACTTTTACCTACTCTTAGTTAGATATTAGAATACTCATTTTATCTCCTCTGACTTATTTTCCATCTCTGTTCTTGTGTTTCCCTTTGAGTCATTACCTTGACTTATCTTCCCTGATTTTAATGTTTTATCCTCAAACCATCCTGTTTCTGTAGCTATTCCAAATTGTCTCTAGTTCTGTATGAAAGGTATATTAGTCAGCCTTCTCTAGAGAACAGAGGCACTAGTCTGTATATCATATGACAGAGGGGTTTATTTTAAAGAATTGGCTTATACAATGAGGGTGGACTTTAAACCTGAAATTTACAAAGCAGGCAGCTTGCAGGATAGCAATTCTAACAGGAATGGGGAGCCTTTTGCAAAGTGACCAGCAAGGGATTAATTTCCAAAATACACAAACAGCTTATGCAGCTCAGTATCAAAGAAAACTACTCAATCAAAAACTAGGTAGAAGATCTAAATAGGCATTTCTTCAAAGAATATATACAGATGGCCAAAGGCACAAGAAAAGATGCTCAGTGTTGCTAATTATTAGGGAAATACAAATTAAAACTGGGATGAGGTATTACTTCACAGTGGACAGAATGGCTATCATCAAAATGTCTCACAAATAATAAATGCTGGAGAGGGTGTGGAGAAACAGAAACCATCCAACACTGTTGGTGGGATTGTAAATGGTCCAAACACTATAGAGAACAGTATGGAGGATCCTTAAAAAACTAAAAATATAGAGATACCAAATGATCCTGTCATCCCACTCCTGGACATGTATCTGGAGAAAAGCATAATTTGAAAAGATACATGCACCCCAATGCTCATTGCAGCACTATATACAAGAGCCAAGACATAGAAAAACCTAAATGTTCACTTATAGATGAATGGATAAAGATGTGGTACATTCATACAGTGGAAAACTACTCAGCCATAAAAAGAATGACATTCTACCATTTGCAACAACATGGATAGACCTAGAGATTATCATACTAAGTGAAATAAGCCATACAGAGAAGGACAAATGAATAGGTCACATGATATCATTCATATGTGGAACTTAAAAAATAAAAAGATGCAAGTGAATTTATATAGAAAACAAAAACCCACAGGCACAGAAAACAAATGTATGGTTACTGAAGGGGAAAGGTGGGGGAGGGATAAATTTGGAGTTTAAGATTAATATATACACGCTGCTGCTGCTGCTGCTGCTGCTGCTAAGTCGCTTCAGTCGTGTCTGACTCTGTGCGACCCCATAGACGGCAGCCCACCAGGCTCCTCTGTCCCTGGGATTCTCCAGGCAAGAACACTGGAGTGGGTTGCCATTTCCTTCTCCAATGCATGAAAGTGAAAAGTGAAAGTGAAGTCACTCCGTCGTGTCTGACTCCTAGCAACCCCATGAACTGCAGCCCACCAGGCTCCTCTGTCCATGGGATTTTCCAGGCAAGAGTACTGGAGGGGGGTGCCATTGCCTTCTCTGATATACACGCTACTATATGTAAAATAACTGACCAACAAGGACCTACTGTATGGCACAGATAATTATTTTCAATGTTTCATAATAATGTACAAGGGAAAAGAATATAATAATATATATGTGTGTGTGTAACTGAATCACTTTGCTGTATACCTGAAACTAACACAACATTGTTAATCAATTATACTACAATACAAAAAAGAAGAAAATGAGAATTCTGTAAGTATAAAGCCTTCAATACCACTAATAACCTTTATTTCAGCTTTTCACATATTACTTCTGAGCTAAGAAGATAAAAAATGATATTAATCTTACCAGAAATTTCTACCTAAATTAATGCTGTGTCCTAAAAAATAGTCATCCTGAAAACCAACTTTTCTTCTTCAGTGATGCTGATTTTCTGTATTATTCCATTTGCAATGCCTCTTTTTGAAAAAAACCTTTCAGTATATATTATAAACTACTTCAATCACATTGAAGTCATATCTTTACATTTTTCCTCACAAATGTTATTTTCCAGTTTAATCACCATAATCACAAATCATTTGATCATCACCAACTCTCCATTAGATTTGAATCCAAGTGACAGTCAGTCATTCAAAAAATAAATTTATAAAATCTTCTCAATAAAGGAGAGTTTGCTTATCTTGAAAATTATTTTGAGATAAAATACTCATTTGAACCACACAATATTGAAAGTCATTGGAAAAGGACTCATTTTCAAATAGTGAAACATTGAAACATATAAAATTAGCACTTCAAGTAAATAATGATATCACCAGAATGTTAAAAATATGCATATATTATTCTTGTAAGCCTAAAGGATGCTGATTGGGAGAATTAAATGTGGTTTTAGTATTTGAAATCGGAGACGGCAATAGCATTCCACTCCAGTACTCTTGCCTGGAAAATCCCATGGACGGAGGAGCCTGGTGGGCTGCAGTCCATGGGGCCACGAAGAGTCTGACACAACTGACTTCACTTTCACTTTTCACTTTCATGCATTGGAGAAGGAAATGGCAACCCACTCCAGTGTTCTTGCCTGGAGAATCCCAAGGACGGGGGAGCCTGGTGGGCTGCCGTCTATGGGGTCGCATAGAGTCAGACACGACTGAGTGACTTAGTAGCAGCAGCAGTATTTGAAACAAATATTAAATACATATGACAGGAATAATGCAATTGAAATTCTCCTACTTGGTTCCTTATTGAACACTCTCCCAGACTTTCCAGGAGCTGAGACTTTTTTTTTACTTCTGCTTATATTTTTGGCCTGGATAGTTGAGAGATGTTTTATCTCAGAACTTTTAATTTTATAACACACTACTTGTTTCTTGAAAAGATGGTGTAGCAAGATGTGAAGTGGAATTATTTTAGTCTTCAGTTCAGTTCAGTTCAGTCGCTCAGTCGTGTCCGACTCTTTGCGACCCCATGAATCGCAGCACGCCAGGCCTCCCTGTTCATCACCATCTCCCGGAGTTCACTCAGAGTCACGTCCATCGAGTCCGTGATGCCATCCAGCCATCTCTTCCTCTGTTGTCCCCTTCTCCTCCTGCCCCCAATCCCTCCAAGCATCAGAGTCTTTTCCAATGGGTCAACTCTTCACATGAAGTGGCCAAAGTACTGGAGTTTCTGCTTTAGCATCATTCCTTCCAAAGAAATCCCAAGGTTGATCTCCTTCAGAATGGACTGGTTGGATCTCCTTGCAGTCCAAGGGACTCAAGAGTCTTCTCCAACACCACAGTTCAAAAGCATCATTTCTTCGGCGCTCAGCCTTCTTCACAGTCCAACTCTCACATCTATACATGACCACAGGAAAAAACATAGCCTTTGATTAAATTCTGAAGTAAGAATTTCTACTTCCTCTTGCAATAAGACTGCTTGTGCACTACTTAGAAAGGAGATGGCAGAACATCAGTTCTTGATTTTTGGCTCCTCACTCCTTCAGAGTTTAAAGTACAGAAGCAAAAACCCTGTAGGTTAGATTTGTCCATAGAAAATTATCTATGGGCTCTGAGTTCCGTCCTACCTTCTGTTGAGGGTGGTTAGGACATTTGAACCTCATTTTAAGCCTAGGAAATGGGGCTCCAAGAGACCACTTATACAAGATGCAGTCCATCATGCTAGCCCCTACCATGTAAAACTACAGAGAAGGAAAAACATAGAAAAGCATATAAACAGTAAAGAAAAGGAGAAAGGCACAGAAAGACAGCCCTGCCATCACCTCTCTAACCCAATGTGCAGGTACCTTCTCCCTGACTCTCTTTATTCCACACACACTCACTCTCTTATAAGCAAGTCAAGCATGGCTCCACCTCAGAGCTTTTGCATTGAGAGCCTTCTCTTCCTCCAAATATATAAAGGGCTAATCCTCTCCTTTCCTCCTCTTGAAGGAGGCAATACCACCTCTTTTAGACCAGTACAAATCATCCTATTGAATCTCGTAATCTGTTCCACACTCTACAATTCTGATTCCTCTTGCCTGGAGCTGTTTTGTTTTTTCCATAGCTTTTATCACTTTCCAATGGTTACTTATTATGTTCATTATTTATTGTTTCACCCCTTCACTAGAATGTGAAGTCCATTGGGCAGTTAGGAAACCATTGACTGAAACTGCCCAGCCTGGCCAGGAATGAGTTGTTTCATAAAAGTGGGTATTGATAAGGGCACAGTGCTTCCACCAAAACTAAGAATAATTTGGGAGGATCCAAAAGGAGATACCAGACCATAATATGTCCTGCCAACCTTCCCGAAATCTTCAGTCTAAAATCCATCTTGGCTGAGATGTGTATGCTGCCAGGAGGGACCCTGAGTCAGACCAAATATGGCAAGATGATTGGCCAGAGAAAACCCAGAAACAAACCCCATTACCATAAAACCTGAGACCACGAGTCATCTTGTGGAGCAGCTTACCTGGGTTCCCTGACCCTGCTGCTCTCTTCTCAGGTACCCCTTCCCAAAAAATTCTTGCTTTGTCACTATGTGTATCTCCTCGGACAATTCATTTTTCACTATCAGACAAGAGCCCACTCTCGGGCCCTGGAAAGGGTTTCCCTTCTGGTAATAAGGCCATGGATTTTACCATTACTCTCTACCCTAAGGTTCCAAAAGATTACATGGTACACTTATAGGTAAATACCATATATTGGGAAAATTAATTAGTGAATACTAAGTACCACTGACTCGATGGACATGAGTTTGTGTAAACTCTTGGAGTTGCTAATAGACAGGGAGGCCTGGTGTGCTGAAATTCATGGGGTCTCAAAGAGTCAGACACAACTGAACGACTGAACTGAACTGAACTGAACTTATATCCCCTACAGGAATTATCACAACCACTTTGATTTCCTGGCACCTTACTTTTAGTCCATTGTTTTGCTTTACTTGCTGGATTTCCAGTAATATTCTTGAAGGGTTCATTCTGAGGTTTCCACTTTACCCTATCAGACCCGTTTGGGTTTCTGCTGTGAAGTCTCTTGATTTTGCTCATCTCAAAAGTCGAGTGACATGAAAAAGGTCTTAGTTTTCTTAACACTTAAAACTGACAACAATTTTCCTAACACTTAATACTGACAACATATTTTAGATTTATAATTTACATCCACTGCTTTGGAGAGACAAGTGTAAATGTCAACAACAAAAATTACTAGTTTTCATCACAATAAATTTTGGTATATGAGCAAATTCTAGTATTTACTAGGTCAGCTCTTTCTAAAATTTTACATTGATTTCTGATTTCTCTTTGTAATTAAAATATAGGCATGAGCAAACATTTACATGTTATATATGGTAGCTTAAACTTAGAAATATATGTATCTGAGATTGGAATAAAATAAATTTAAAATTGTCTATGGCAAACTGTCTATGGTAAAACTCATAATCTTTGATCCTACAATGAAAGATTTACAGAGAAACTTATCTATTCAAGACCATTCCCATGTGCATTCATTTAGTGAAACTTTACTTGCAAGAATCTGTAAAAATGCTAATAAACCACATTTCTCACTAGCTTAGGCCTAGCTTTTTATTTGTTTCTGGCTTTGAGATAACTTTGAATAGGCAATATAGTGTCACCAAGGGTAATGAATGATGCATGAATGAAATAGTGACCTTAAAACAGCACATTTCTCTTAAAGGAATCAATTTGCACACCATGGCTGCTTAAATCGTACGAGCAATTATGTATCATGTCTTTACTATTCAAATGATAGAAAATCTATTTTAATCAACATTAAATTTCCATGAAATTGTAATTTTTCTAGTGTCCATTAACAAGGATAAAGCAGATATGGGAAATAGTTTTAAGAAAATAAAGAATTTAAGAGAAAACACAGCAAAACACACAGCAAAATGCACTTTTGCTTCAAAAGTTAAGTGATTCAGAAAAATACAGGACATCTCAGTAATATGCCTAAGGAATAAAATTACTAGCAATCCTAGAAGATTTTTTAATTTTTATTTTTACTTTATTTTACTTTACAATACTGTATTGGTTTTGCCATACATTGACATGAATCCACCACGGGTGTACATGTGTTCCCAAACATGAACCCCCCTCCCACTTCCCTCCCCATAACATCTCTCTGGGTCATCCCTGTGCACCAGCCCCAAGCATGCCGTATCCTGCATCGGACATAGACTGGCAATTTGATTCTTACATGATAGTATACATGTTTCAATGTCATTCTCCCAAATCATCCCACCCTCTCCCTCTCCCTCTGAGTCCAAAAGTCCACTATACACATCTGTGTCTTTTTTGCTGTCTTGCATAGAAGATTTTCCAAATGTAGGTATGTTCAGAACATACTTTTGCATATTAGAAGAACTTTACTTTCCCGGACAGAGCATATTGATATAATTAGTAACTAGCCACGTAGGAAAGCAGTCCCCAATTTCATTGGCCTCAGGGACTGGTTTCCTAGAAGACAATTTTTCCACAGACAGTGGTTTGGGGAATAGTTTCAGGATGATTCAAGTGCATTATATTTATTGTGTACTTTATTTCTGTTGTTATTATATTAACTCTGCCTCAGATCATCAGGCTTAGATCCTGGGAGTTGGGGACCCCTGGTGTAGGATATTTTTGTTTCCTCCCTTTAAATATTTTCTTTCTTCCACTTTTAATCTTACAGAGTCAGAGTTTGATGCTGTTATTGCTGTTAAATGAGTTGCTTGTTTAATTCCTAGTACTCCAGTAACTCCTGGTGCAAATGCAGTAGACATGAATAAAATGTCTACTAGATATTTGGGTGTACACTCTTATTTTGCCATTCCTTTGCAAATATTCTCAACTTCTTTGCCAAAACAAAACAAAAGCAAAACCACTTTACCTCTAATAAACCCAGCTATCCAACTTCCTTTCTTCTGCATTCATTCAGTATATTATAGAAGAGGTTCAATCACGAAAACAAGCAGGCTAGTGTTCAGTTCATTTCAGTCACTCAGTCGTGTCTGACTGTTTGTGACCCCATGTATCGCAGCACACCAGGCCTCCCTGTCCATCACCAACTCCTGGAGTTCACTCAGACTCAAGTCCATCGAGTCAGTGATGCCATCCAGCCATATCATCCTCTGTTGTCCCCTTCTCCTCCTGCCCCCAATCCCTCCCAGCATTAGAGTATTTTCCAATGAGTCAACGCTTCGCATGAGGTGACCAAAGTACTGGAGTTTCAGTTTCAACATCATTCCTTCCAAAGAAATCCCAGGGCTGATCTTCTTTAGGATGGACTGGTTGGATCTCCTTGCAGTGCAAGGGACTCTCAAGAGTCTTCTCCAACACCACAGTTCAAAAGCATCAATTCTTCAGTGCTCAGCTTCCTTCACAGTCCAACTCTCACATCCATACATGACCACTGGAAAAACCATAGCCTTGACTAGATGGACCTTTGTTGGCAAAGTATTGTCTCTGCTTTTAAATATGCTATCTAGGTTGGTCATAACTTTACTTCCAAGGAGTAAGCGTCTTTTAATTTCATGGCTGCAATCACCATCTGCAGTGATTTTGGAGCTCAAAAAAATAAAGTCTGTCACTGTTTCCATTGTTTCCCCATCTATTTCCCATGAAGTGATGGGACCAGATGCCATGATCTTCATTTTCTGAATGTTGAGCTTTAAGCCGACTTTTTCACTCTCCTCTTTCACTTTCATCAAGAGGCTTTTTAGCTCCTCTTCACTTTCGGCCATAAGGGTGGTGTCATCTGCATATCTGAGGTTATTGATATTTCTCCCGGCAATCTTGATTTCAGCTTGTGCTTCTTCCAGCCCAGCGGTTCTCAAGGTGTATTCTACATATAAGTTAAATAAGCAGGGTGACAGTATACAGCCTTGACGTACTCCTTTTCCTATTTGGAACCAGTCTGTTGTTCCATGTCCAGTTCTAACTGTTGCTTCCAGACCTGTATATAGTTTTCTCAACAGGCAGGTCAGGTGGTCTGGTATTCCCATCTCTTTCAGAATTTTCCACAGTTTATTGTGATCCACACAGTCAAAGGCTTTGGCATATTCAATCAAGCAGAAACAGATGTTTTTCTGGAACTCTCTTGATATGTTAATGATCCAGCGGATGTTGGCAATTTGATCTCTTGTTCCTCTGCCTTTTCTAACCAGCTTGAACATCTGGGAGTTCACGGTTCATGTATTGCTGAAGCCTGGTTTGGAGAATTTTCAGCATTATTTTACTAGCATGTGAGTGCAATTGTTCGGTAGTTTGAGCATTCTTTGGCATTGCCTTTCTTTGGTACTGGAGTGAAAATTGACCTTTTCCAGCCCTGTGGCCACTGCTGAGTTTTCCAAATTTGCTGGCATATTGAGTGCAGCACTTTCACAGCATCATCTTCCAGGATTTGAAACAGCTCACCTGGAATCCCATCACCTCCACTAGCTTTGTTCGTAGTGATGCTTTCTAAGGCCCACTTGACTTCTCCAGGATGTCTGGCTCTAGATGAGTGATCACACCATTGTGATTATCTTAGTCGTGAAGATCTTTTTTGTTCCATTCTTCTGTGTATTCTTGCCACCTCTCTTAATATCTTCTGCTTCTGTTAGGTCCAGACCATTTCTGTCCTTCACTGAGCCCATCTTTGCATGAAATGTTCCCTTGGTGTCTATGAAGAGATCTCTAGTCTTTCCCATTCTGTTCTTTTCCTCTGTTTCTTTGCATTGATCACTGAGGAAGGCTTTCTAATCTCTTCTTGCTATTCTTTGAAACTCTGCATTCAGATGCTTGTATCTTTCCTTTTCTCCTTTACTTTTCACTTCTCTTCTTTTCACAGCTATTTGTAAAGCCTCCTCAGACAGCCATTTTGCTTTTTTGCATTTCTTTTCCATGGGGATGGTCTTGATCCCTGTCTCCTGTACAATGTCACGAACCTCATTCCATAGTTCATCAGGCACTCTATCTATCAGATCTAGGCCCTTAAATTTATTTCTCACTTCCACTGTATAATCATAAGGGATTTGATTTAGGTCATACCTGAATGGTCTAGTGATTTTCCCTACTTTCTTCAATTTAAGTCTGAATTTGGCAATAAGGAGTTCATGATTTGAGCCACAGTCAGCTCCTGGTCTTGTTTTTGTTGACTGTATAGAGCTTCTCCATCTTTGGCTGCAAAGAATATAATAAATCTGATTTCAGTGTTGACCATCTGGTGATGTCCATGTGTAGAGCCTTCTCTCGTGTTGTTGGAAGAGGCTGTTTGCTATGACCAGTGTATTTTCTTGGCAAAACTCTATTGATCTTTGACCTGCTTCATTCCGCATTCCAAGGCCAAATTTGCCTGTTACTCCAGGTGTTTCTTGACTTCCTACTTTTGCATTCCACTCCCCTATAATGAAAAGGACATCTATTTTGAGTGTTAGTTCTAAAAGGTCTTGTAGGTCTGCATAGAACCGTTCAACTTCAGCTTCTTCAGCATTACTGGTTGGGGCATAGGCTTGGATTACTGTGATATTGAATGGTTTGCCTTGGAAATGAACAGAGATCATTCTGTCATTTTTGAGATTGCATCCAAGTACTGCATTTTGGACTCTTTTGTTGACCATGATGGCTACTCCATTTCTTCTAAGGGATTCCTTCCCTCAGTAGTAGATATAATGGTCATCTGAGCTAAATTCACCCATTCTAGTCCGTTTTAGTTCACTGATTCCTAGAATGCCGACGTTCACTCTTGCCATCTCCTGCTGACCACTTCCAGTTTGCCTTGATTCATGGACCTGACATTCCAGGTTCCTATGCAATATTGCTCTTTACAGCATCGGACCTTGCTTCTATCACCAGTCACATCCACAGCTGGGTGTTGTTTTTGCTTTGGCTCCATCCCTTCATTCTTTTTGGAGTTATTTCTCCACTGATCTCCAGTAGCATATTGGCCACCTACTGACCTGGGGAGTTCCTCTTTCAGTATCCTATCATTTTGCCTTTTCATACTGTTCATGGGGTGCTCAAGGCAAGAATACTGAAGTGGTTTGCCATTCCCTTCTCCGGTGGACCACATTGTGTCAGACCTCTCCACCATGACCCGCCCGTCTTGGGTGGCCCCACACAGCATGGCTTAATTTCATAGAGTTAGACAAGGCTGTGGTCCTAGTGTGCTCAGGCGGCTGTGTCAGCGTGCAGAGCATGGCCAAGAGGGGCTACCCCATGTCCAAGGTCAGGGGCGGCAGCCAAGAGTGCCAGGCTGCGACAGTGCAGGAGCAGCAGACAGGAGCTACCTCTGCCCGAGGCCAGGGGCGGTGGCCAGGAGGAGTTGTCCCATGCCCGAGGCCAGGGGCAGCAGCTGGGAGGAGTGGCCCCATGTCCAAGGAGCGGTGGCTGTGCAGGCGCTGGAGGGCCTAGAGGAGCTATTCCATGTTCAAGGTCAGGAGGGGTGGCAGTGAGGAGATACCCCTCGTCCAAGGTAAGGAACAGCGGCTGCACTTTGCTGGAGCAGCCAGTGAAGAGATACCCCACGTCCAGGGTAATAGAAACCCAAGTAAGACGGTAGGTCTTGCAAGAGGGCAGACACACTGAAACCATAATCACAGACTAGTGTTACTGTAAATTTATTCTCTCAAACTCAAATGAGTACTTACCACCACCTGAAAATCTCACCATGGTCCTATAAGTTTACCCTCCTATTGCTTTTATTTCCTACATTTAATGATTTCCCTTTATCTCCTCACCACTACCATCCTTGCATCCTTCAGTTGTTGACTTTGCTTTGTACATCATATAGGAAGTTGTTTTTGGACAAGAAGGGACTCATCTTCCTCCCAGCTGGAAGGGCTGTCTTTCAAGAGGCACATGAAAAGATGCTCAGCATTGCTGATTATTAGAGAAAAGCAAAAGAAGTATCACTTCATACTGGTCAGAATGGCCATCATCAAAAAAGCTCAAACAATAAATGCTGGAGATGGTGTAGAGAAAAGAGAACCCTCCTACACTATTGGTGGAAATATAAATTGGGGCAGACACTATAGAAAATATTATGGAGGCTTCTCAAAGAAATTAAAAATAGAATTGCCATATGATATGGCAGTCCTATACCTGGGCATATACCCACACAAACTATAAAAAAGATACACACACCCCTGTATTCATAGCATTGCTATTTACAGTAACCAAGACATAGAAGCAACATAAATGTCCATAAACAAATGGATAAAGATGAGATGGTATATATACATAAAGGAATATTAGCTATAAAATTGAAATAATGAAAAAAAAATTGAAATAACGCCATTTGTACCAACATGGATGGACCTAGAGATTATCATACTAAGTGAAGTAAGCCAGAAATAGAAAGACAAATACCATATAATATCACTTATATATGGAATCTGAATATGACACAAATGCATGTATCTATGAAACAAAAGCAGACTCACAGAGGACAGATTTGTGGTTGTGAAGTGGGTGGGCCAGTGGGAAGGATCTGGAGTTTGGGATTAGCAGCTATAAATTGTTACATATAGGATGAATAAACAAGATCCTACTGTATGGCACAAGGGGCTATATTCTATATCCTATAATAAAGCATAATGAAAAGAGTATGAAAAAGATTATATATGTATAACAGAATCACTTTGTTGTACATCAGAAATTAACACAACACTGTAAATTAACTATACTTCAATAAAATTATTTTTTTTAATTGCCAAGAAGAAAAAGTGTCCTTTCCTTTTCTAAAGGGGCTTCACAGGTGGCACTAGTGGTAAAGAACCTGCCTGCCAATTCAGGAGATGTAAGAGACACTGGTTTGATCCCTGGGTCAGGAGGATCCCCTGGAGAAAGGCATGGCAATTCACCCCAGTATTCTTGTCTGGACATGCCCATGAACAGAGGAGCCTAGTGAGTTACAGTCCATATGGTTGCACAGAGTCAGACTCAACTGAAGCAGCTTAGCACACACGCCTCTGCTAATGGTCCTCCACATGTTTCCATCTTCTCAAAAACATATTTTTCCTTTACCTGTTATTTTCCCAGATCATCAATCTCATTTTATGTACCCTTCCCATTATTATATGAGTAGTCTATACTATGTTCTGTCTAAAAGTGTCCTTTTCCAATTACCGCCCTCCAAGTTTTACCCAGTTTCCTGTACACTTTTTATAAGTTTTTTTTTTTTAATGAAAAGATAATTGCTTTACAGAATTTTTGTTCTTTTCTGTCAGTCATCAACAAGAATCAGCCACGGGTATACCCATGACCCCTCCCTCTCAAACCTTCTTCCTATCTCTCTCCCTATCCCACTCTTCTAGATTGTTACAGAGCCCCTGTTTGAATTCCCTGAGTCATGCAACAAATTCCCTTTGGCTATCTGTTTCATATTACTGCCAAGATTTTCAGAATAGTGAGAGAGTCAATTCCTAGGCAGGGTTCTTGAGGAGGAGATAGGGGTCTGGAATTCTCAAGGAGGAGGAAAGGACAAACTTATTTTTCCTCTATGTTCCTTAGGATTAGATAACAAAAATGTATCCTGCTTGAGGATAGTTTCTGAAAAAAAAAAAAAACAAAAAACCTTCTGGCTAATCCTGTAATCTTACAATGTAAATTATGGGAGTAGGTCTAGTAAGGTCTTTACAACCTCCAGACATTCTTTTGATTCATTGTAATAACTAATTTAAAAGTACATAACTTCATTGCTAACACTAGAGAGGGGGCACTCTTTCTGCCCTCTTCTGATGTCTATGTCAGAAGCTTTCTCTATCTCTTTTATACTTTAATAAAACTTTATTACACAAAAGATCTGAGCAATCAAGCCTCGTCTCTAGCCCCAGATTGAATTCTTCTCCTCTGGAGGCCAAGAATCCAGAAGTCTTTCGTGCTTCAGCAACAACCTTTCAATAGAACAGACCTGAAAACTGTATATTGGATTTGACCATATGGAGAACATTTTATTCCCCATCTTGTCTGAAATCCCAGACAAAACACCCCATCCTATCATGGAAATTCTTTCCGTTCCTGGTTTCCATGACATCATCACACTTCTGACTTCCCTTCTGTCTTTCTGGCTTCTTCAGCTAAGGCTTACTTCCTCTCTCCTTTTCCTCTTAATTTTATTTCTCATTCTACATTGTCTCTTTAAGGGACCTCCTTGATTGCCATGGATTAAAACACCATCTTTGTGCTCATAAAGAACACATATACAGTAAGTCCCCTATACACAAACCTTCGAGTTGTAAGCTTTCAAAAGGCAAACCTGTGTTCACATATCCAGTCCTGTAAGTTAGTTCGCATGTCCGGTGTACATCGTCATGTGTGTGCATCCTCCACAATCAGTTGTGCTTTTGTGTAATTTACAATACAGTATTATATAGAATACAGTAGTGCGGTATTTTTATTTCAAGTCCAAGATGTCCAGAAGCAAGTGTAAAAGCAGGTGTGATGTAGTTGGTACTGTTTAGAAGCTCCAGAAATTGGAGGCCCAGAGAAAGGGCAGAGAAACAAGACAAAGAAGTCAGTGAAGAGCTGAAGAGATTCACAATGCAGGAAATGGCAACAGGATTTTCTTTATTTGAGGAGACACTGACAGTCTCTGGTGGCTCAGACAGTTAAGAATCTGTCTGCAATGTGGGAGACCTGGGTTAGATCCCTGGTTGGGAAGATCCCCTGGAGGAGGGCATGGCAACCCACTCCAGTATTCTTGCCTAGAGGATCCCATAGACAGAGGAGCCTGGCAGGCTACAGTCCATGGGGTTGCAAAGAGTCAGACACAACGGAGCAACTAAGCACAGCACAGCAGATAGCTTTAGAGGCACAGGACCTGAATGTAGACAGTATACAAAGGTTGTAGGAGTCGTTCAGAATGTAACAGTGCTATCATGTCATCTATGATGAGAAAAAAAGAGCTACTCCCAAATATCACTGGATCTTTTTTTTTTTTTTCCAAAAAAGTACATACAATTGAACCCAACAATGAGCCAGAAGCTGTGCCAACATCAGGCAAGAGTGAAATTGCAGCTTGCCCTCCATCTCTTATTGCTGACAATACTTCAGCTCTACTATCTCCCACCACCCCTTCCTCCTCCAGTCAGTAACTTTCTTGCCTGTTCACTTGAGGTCAGCCCCTATGTGCCAGTTGTTGTACTCTACTACTGTGCTTTTCAAGGTACTGTACTATAAGAGTGAAATAAAAATAATTTTGTATATCCTTATTTTATTATGTATTATTTATGTGAAAACTATTAAAAAGCTATTACAGTACATAGTTTATTGTTTTATTTGAATACCTAAGCTAACTTTGCTGGACTCACAAATAAAGAACTTAGGAACACATTCTGGGACCAGAACTTGTTCGAATGTAGGAGATTTACTGTATACACTTTCTCATCCAAGCCCTCCCTTCTGTGTTACTATCTACTCCTCTATAATGGTCCTTTTCTTATCATGTGGCCCTTTAGCCTCTCCTCATCCAGTTGCTAAAGAATTAGAAATCATTTCAACATAGCTTTGTCCTGACGTCCTCCTTCATCCAGTATGAAGTTCAGATGATTCTAAATCCAAATTTACTTTTTAAATTATTAATACTCTCCATTTCTACGTCTCTGTTGCCACTCTCAATTAGTCTTACCCAAAAGTTTTCACTTGAACTACTCTATCACCAAGCTGGACTATCTATATCACACCCAGAATTGTCTTTTAAAATGTAAATTGTACTTTTTCCACCTCTGTTTTAACATTGAAAAATTGCCCCAAATCTTTAATTTTACCATCAAAGGCTTTCCTGGGGCTCAGATGGTATAGAATCTGCCTGCAATGTGGGAGACCCAGGTTTGATCCCAGGGTTGGAAGATACCCTGGAGAAGGAAATGGCAACCTACTCCAGTATTCTTGCCTGGAAAAATCCATGGAGAGAGGAGTCTGGCAGGCTACCGTCTGTGGGATCACAAAGAGTTAGACACGACTGATTGACTAACACACGCACATGCCTCTCCTCTAGGCCAGCCATACTGTCCTTTCTTCCATTCCTAAAAAGCCAATTATTGTCTGCCTCATAGACTTTTTGCATGGTATTCCCTTCACCTGGAATGCTTTTCCTCTCACTTTGACTTTGCTAATCTTGCTAATATTTTACATCTTAACTCAAATGTCATCTCTGGATAAGCCTTCTTTGAGTCCCAAGTCTGAATTACATTTCTCCTGTTATTTTTTTCTCTTGTAGCATTTAGCACAAATTATGGTATAGGTCAATTTGTCTGTCTCTCAAACTAGTCTGTGAACTCCATGGGGACAGACCCAAGTCATGTTTTGTTCAACCTTATATCTAATCTTTTGTAATCATTTAATATGTAAACAAATATATATATGAATAACTGTATGTTTATAAGCAAGTTTCCTAACCTCTTTGTGTCTCATCTGTGAAGCTGGTGTAAGAATTTCTTATTTGATTAACCTATGCATGTGTGCTAAGTCACTTCAGTCATGTCCAACTCTGCTACCCTATGGACTATTAACCTATAGAGCAAATCTTACTAGATAGCATAAGTTTGTTTCAAAGTGTCACTACCTCCACCCTACCATCTGCCCCATCCAAGCCGGCAACTGGACAGAGTAGAAATTTTCCTCATAATGAAAAGTTTAACATGCATGCATGTGTGTTCAGTTGCTTCAGTTGGGTCTGACTGCTTGCGACCCTATGGACTGTAGCCCGCCAGGCTCCTCTGTTCATGGGATTCTCTAGGCAAGGATTCTGGAGTGGGTTGCCATGCCCTCCTCCAGGGGATCTTCCCCACTCAGGGAGTGAATCCATGTCTCCTCCTTTGCAGGTGAATTCTTTACCACTGAGCCACCAGGGAAGCCCAAAGTTTAACACAACTAGATTTAATTTTTTTATTTTCCTCTTATTACCTGTGTAATTCTGATAAAGTTATTTAACATGTTTAAACCTGTTCTCTCATCAAAAAAAAAAAAAACTGATAAAATAATACCTCTCTCCAAAAGGCTGTGATTGGGATTATATTCAATGATATATACAAAGCATCAAGTATATAGGCACTCCATAGATGTAAACACCAGCTTCTACATTCCCAAGATACCATATATAATGTAATTTCCCAACATTTTCATCCTAATCCCCATCTGTTTTTCACATATTTAAGCTTAAGTGTTATTTTTAGAAGGCAAATATACCTGAGAAGTGTGTCAAGTCTCATATCTTCAGAGTCCACAGGAAGGACCTGGAGCTTAATCAAAATGCAGATTCCAGTGACCCTACCCACTGACATCTGATTCAGAAAACCTAAAGCGAACCCAGGAATCTGCATGTGGGTCAGAGTGAATCATGTCCCATTAACTTCATTCTGAAGACCAGTTTTAAAATGCAACTAAGTCTGGGACCTAGAAATATTTTCAATCCTCTAAATGTTTGAGTTTGCTACAAGTGACAAATGAGCTGATGCTCTGCAAAGGGTATATTTATTTTTTTAAGAGTTGAGAGTTTAATCATTCCTCTTTATGAAATGAACTTAATGTTAAACTTCGGAGAAAGAGAGCACTTTCCCAAAGGCACCATTCATCAGATTATAAATAGGTCTCCTAAATTGTAAATGAATCTTAAACCCTATACCTGCACTTACTTCTAGGAAGTCTACCTACAAATGAGAGGAGTGATTTTTTAGATTTATATGTTTCAGAAGTAATACATTTTTGAAAAAAAATTCTATTAGTTCTCATAAGCCTGACATATAAGGTTATATTTTATAAGGACACACATCAGGATAAGGATTGCCACACAGTAGTTAAGGGATATAAAGATACTAAGAATAAGTAGTGGAAGAGTGATGTAAATAGACATTTTTGTAATTTAAAAAAAAATCACAAACATCTCTTATAAATCAGTGCCAAACATATCACCTCATTTTTTAAGTCATTGATATTAAAGATTTTAAATCCCAAAGACCTCATATGTAAAAGTCATTTAGTTGTCTCTTTTTAAAAACAAAAATGAAAATAAAAATTGAATATCAAGTTACTACTGGCATAAAAACCAGCTAAGACTATAAGAAATATACATCAGTTACCTTATGGATTCAACAAACATCCCAGAGCTTCTTTGACTTTTCTATAAATATATGATTGATTTTTGCTTTACTCCATAAAATATTTTTAAAAGATGATTAAATGCATAAATGTATAATAGATTGATAAGTATAAATTTAGTCTGTAAAGTATGAAAGATGAAATTTATATCCTTCCATCTTGGAGAAGGAAATGGCAATCCACTCCAGTGTTATTGCCTGGAGAATTCCATGGACAGAGGAGCCTGGTGGGCTACAGTCCATGGGGTCACAAAGAGTCGGGCACAGCTAAGTGACTAACACACATACACACACACATCTTGCTGTATAGGAATGTTTTTCTCTAGATGGATGAAAAGAATGTTCTGAGTTTTACATTTATAACTAAAATGACTCAAAGATACATTGTCTTTGGTTCTTGAAGTGTCAGGAAAAAATATTTTAACTTCTAGAGGCTATCTCAGATTCTTGCTGCTAAAACTAAGAAAAATTTTCTCTTACATAATTTAGAGAAACTGAAAGGTAGAGCTGAAAAGAATCATGGTCCTTGAGGTGCCTGTTTCTTTCCACATCTGACTTTAGAAGTCTACCTATCCTTTAGGGTCCAATATAGAGGCTCCCTCCTATGAGATCAACTCAGTCAAAAAGTGAAAGTTTTCTGAGCACCTTTCACGATTTTTTTTAACACAATTACCAATGCAAAGCCCTAAATATTCTAAATCACCCTCACTGTATCACAGTTCATATCAAATTGCCCGTTAAGCCACAAATCTCAAAAAGATCTCGTCTATCTATCCTCCACTTACCATTCTCACTGTTATATCAACCCTCCCTATTGACCTCCTGAAGTAATGCATTGTCTCTTATACAACCCTAGACTCTCATATGGTGTATTCTGCCTCCCACACTCCATGGTCATTTTAAAACTATAGTAAAATATAAAAACAGCGACAAAATATAGTCTTCATCATCCAACCCATGCTTCATCCTTCTAATGGGCTCACATACACCAGTCTACCTTCTCATCGCACAAAGCTTCTTGCCCTTCCAGGACACTCACCCACGATATTTTGTCTACTTTTAATGAATAACTTTGCATATTTTATTTTCTTTCCCCAAAATGTCTTTATTTACTTTACTTATCATCTATCCCCCAACTCCCTTGGGAAGTTCCAGGAGAGCATGAAAAGACTCAAAAAATGAACATAGTAAATTGATGTAGCCACTATGGAAAAGTACGGGGGTTCCTTAAAAACATAAAAATAGAAATATCATATGACCCAGCAATCCCACTCCCAGGCATATACTCTGAGAAGATCACAATTCAAAAGGACACCTGCACACCAATGTTCATTGCAGCACTATTTACAATACCCAGGACATGGAAGCAACCTAGATGTCCATCAACAGATAAATGGATAAAAACGATGTGGTACATATATGCAGTAGAATATTACTCAGCCATAAAAAGGAATGGAATTGGGTCATTTGTAGTTATGTGGATGGGCCTAGAGTCTATTATACAGAGTGAGGTAAGCCAGAAAGAGAACAAACATTGTATATTAACATACATATGTGGAATCTAAAAAAATGATACAGATAAACCTACTTGCAGGACAGAAATAGAAATATAGACATAAAGAACAGATGTGTGGACATGAGGTGGGAAAAAAAACTGGGAGACTGCCATATGTGCCCTGCCATATGTAAAACAGATAGCTAGTGGGAACGAAGTGACTTAGCAGCAGCGGCAGTGGGAACTTAATATATAGTACAGGAAGCTTAGTTCAGTTCTCTGTGACGAACTAAATGGGTGGGATGGGAGTGGGAGAGTGGCTCAAGAGGCAAGGAATATATGCATACATATAGCTGATTCACTTTGTTGTATAACATGATAAAAACTATATCCCAATTTAAAAAAAATGAACTTAGTATCTTCAGAGTTACCAAAAGAGGTGCTGAGGCTGAAATATAGTGAGAATGAGATGAGAAAAGGAGGAAGTATGGACCTGAAATAGTATTTGAAAGGGTAACTGAGATTTGAAGATATATAGTTTTGGAGATCATTATTTTATTTTTTATTATGTGTAAAATGTTATTGTTATGCTAAGAAACAAGGAGTTGGAGGGTTTATAGCAGGGGAGTGATGTTATCTGATATATATTGAACTATCACTTAAATTCTATGTGCAAAATAGATTGTAAGAAACATAGGGAGTGGTCAGTGAAGAAAAGGGAGAGATCAACAGATAATTATAATTTATGCTCTTCATTAATATCACATTGCAGAAAGACCTATGCAGACAGGAGTCAGTTATTCGGTGCAATGCTATTGAATGCCTACAATGAATTAGAGTCTGTAACTAGGAAAAAGTGTTTAACTTGGAGTTGGACAAGTATGATTCAACTCCTGGCTCCACCACTTACAAGCTTTGTGATTTTTGGAAAATAATATAACCTCTGAAAACCTGAATGTCATCATCTACAAAATAGATGAAAATTCAATGAGGATTAAGTGAACAAATTTAGCACATTGCCTGGCACATGATAACAGTTCTGTTAACACTACTATTACACCAAATCTGTGGCAGTTGGACATCTTATCAAATTTTAGGAATGGTTCAAGATGAAACAAACTCAATGAAATTATTGGCCTTACCAGTTAGAGGACATTTAACATTCTTGGTTCTATAGACAAGATTGAGAATCATGACGGGCTCTTCATTTTCATTTTCTTTGGGGATATTTGTAGTTTGTTTTACTCTGACACATTAAAATAAAGGAAAGAAATTCTTTTGTTTTGTGTGGTTGAGGGTAAATATCTGCAAATAGAATTGAATTTGACATACCAAATTTCCACATAAATTAGACTTCAGTTTTACCATGAGACTTTTTCTGATTTCACAGAATTGGAGCATGAAGAAAAGAACTAATAACACACTGTAACTGCCACAAATGTCATTCTGTTATAATTTAATACAGCTCAATGGGAGAACTTGCTCAGAAAACTATATAATTTTTTATATAAAACATAACAGATAATATCCCAGAAAATTCCTTTTCTCTTGTTGATAAAAATTTACTTGAAATGAAAACATTTTAGAAGCATGAACTTTACTGTGGGATGTTGATTTTCCATATGAGTAGTTTTCATGTAATAAAAAGTTCTTTCTGGAAGAAAAAAACATTTTCTCATAATTTTTGAAAAGAACTAATATGTATAAGTCAATGCCAAAATTTTAAGACCAAGAGACAGTTTGGTCATTATAGTAACTCTTGTTACAGGCTTTGCAAGAAATTAACTAAAAAGGAAGGAAAGGGCATTGCTCCTCAGTCTGTCTCTAACCCTACCTCATGCCATGTGCATGGAAATGCGCACCAGGATGAGGGACAGATCAATTGTAAAATGAAACTATAAATGTTTGGACCCCTAAAGAAAATGAGTCTGTGGATGTTTGTGACCCTAAAAAGAAATGGGAAAGGAAAATATTCATTTATTAAGAAAAATGCAACTGGAAGAAATGACAAAAGTAATTTGTGGAATAGCTGAGAGAGATCTAAAGTGGCCAAATTCAGAAGAGGCGTAAGAGCACAGTGCACAGACCAGAATGAAGGACTCAAAAACGAAGATTCTTTGTCTCCGTGGTAACTCAGCTGAAATGCATTCTGGGACTCCAAGAGACTCTGATCCATTAGTACAGTATGTCACTGTAAGGCAGTGACAGAAATAATATTAATTATTCATTATGGCAAATATTGTGTGAAGAGTACTTACAAATGTAATGCTCCCAACCAGTTTGTCCAAGAGGATGTGCTTTCATTGCACAAGTATTTTTTCTGCCCTTTTGCGAAAGCTGCTATAGATAAGCAGTATCTTCAGTAGATAAGAATTATGACTCTAATTAATGCACTTGAAGAAATATTTTATTCCCAGCACTCCCAGAAATACTTCCTATCATGGGCCCAACATTATCTGCCATCAATGGTAAGGAAAAGAAGATTAAAATACATCTTCCCAGTATATTTTGAGTTCAAGAAATAATGCAAAACATCTTGGCTTTCTACTTGGCAGTAAAGCTCTGTCATCTGTGTTTTAACAAGTCCTACAGGTTATTTTGATGTTTTCTCAATGTGGACAGAAATCATTACCCACCATATTCAAAGGCCTCGATTTAGGTTTACAATAGAAAAGACTCTGAAAGATACATGATCTAGTGGTTTGTATGCTACCCCACACACTAAACTCAATATAGCTGAATCTTTTTCAGATTAAATTATGTTCTATATTCTACAGTTATTAAGACTTCTCATATCGTATATCCCAAGATTTACAAATAGGTGCATCAGTTTGGGTCAGGCAGGTTTTGAGGGTTGCAATCCTATTTTAGATAGTAAAGGAAGAGAACTGTGACTGACAAGAATTGAGGCGAATAGATAATTATCCATAAGTGTGACCAGTGTTTAGAGTGAAATAATTCAGCATAGGATTTCTTGATTAAAATTGAAGTATAAGCTTTCTCCTTACTAGGCATATGACATTAAATTTACTTCAATAATTTAAATTTACTTATAATTTCTGAACCTTTTAACTAACATCTGGGGAGGGAGGATTTACTGAGTTCTTTGATTGGATTTAAATTCTTAAATTAGGAAAAACGTAAGTCTTATTCATCACTATAGTTTCAACTTGCCCAAAGTGTAGCACAAAGTTCTTAAAATGGCCTCTGAGTCTTAAATGAGTATTTCATCTTATCAACTATCCTCTCCCTCCTCTACCATGACCATGTGGAACTATTCCTTTTTCTCAAATATATCGAACGCACCACTACCTCAAAGTCTTTAATTTGCTGTTTCTTCCTCTTGAACTCTGTTCACCCAGATACCTAACTGATTCATTTCCTTACTTCCTTTTGACACTGTTCAAGTGACATAATTATCACAAGATTTCTTTGAAAACTGTTAAAAAAAAAATGCACCTACCATATACGTATCCTAACTCCTGTTCTTTACCTAGGTTTTTTATTTTTTTAAAGCTTTAAAATACATGCTATATTATCTATATTTCTAGTTCATTTATTCACTATTTTCCACAGGAATATGATACACAGGCCAAGAATTTGTTAATTAATTTGTGTGCATTATCATTAGTAGATGGAAAAGCCAGGATTTAGAAGCAACAGTTAGAACTGGCCATGGAACAACAGACTGGTTCCTAATCGGGAAAGGAGTACATCAAGGTTGTATATTGTCATCCTGCTTATTTAACTTATATGCAGAGTACATCATGAGAAATGCTGAACTAGATGATGCACAAGCTGGATCAAGATTGTCGGGAGAAATATCAATAACCTCAGATATGCAGATGACACAACCCTTATGGCAGAAAGAGAAGAACTAAAGAGCCTCTTGATGAAAGGGAAAGAGAAGAGAGAAAAAACTGGCTTAAAACTTAACATTCAGAAAACTAAGATCATGGCATCTGATCCCATCACTTCATGGCAAATATATGGGAAAACAATGGAAATTGTGAGAGAATTTATTTTGGAGGACTCCAAAATCACTTCAGATGGTGACTGCAGCCATGAAATTAAAAGACACTTGCTCCTTGGAAGAAAAGCTATGACCAACCTCGACAGCATGTTAAAAAGCAGAGACTTTTTTCTAGCAAAGATCCGTCTAGTCAAGGCTGTTTTCCCAGTAGTCATGTGTGGATATGAGAGTTGTACTATAAAGAAAGCTGAGCACTGAAGAACTGATGCTTTTGAACTGTAGTGTTGGAGAAGATTCTTGAGAGTCCCTGGGACAGCAAAGAGATCCAACCAGTCCTTCCTAAAGGAAATCAGTCCTGAATATTCATTGGAAGGACTGATGCTGAAGCTGAAACTCCCATACTTTGGCCACCTGATGCAAAGAACTGACTCATTGGAAAAGACCCTGATGCTGAGAAAAACTGAAGGCAAGAGGAGAAGGGGACAACAGAGGATAAGATGACTGGATGGCATCACCAACTCAATGGCCATGAGTTTGAGTAAGCTCTGGGAGTTGGTGATTAACAGGGAAGCCTGGTGTACTGCTGTCCACAGGGTCGCAAAGAGTCAGACACAACTGAGCGACTGAACTGAACTGAAATACAGGAATGATTTAAAATGTGTCTGTGTGAATATGTTTTGAGATAATATCATTTCCCGTAATTTCCTAGAGTGAAACATTTCCAATGCTTTTGTGCACTTATATCATGTTGTGACTATTTGAGCTAAAATATCACTTCTTTTATATCTACACAGTAGTTAGAACAGCATCAAGTAATAGTTTGTATTTAGTAGTACATACTGTCTGAAGGAAACTAATAACTGATTTTGTTTTGTGTCTTTGGTATAGAAATAAATTATCATTATAGCAGATTTCTATTTTATTATACTTCTATGTCTTAAAATCTATTCTCTTAAAATTTCTTAAATACTCAGGAATGATTCTTGAGAAACAGAGACAGAGAGCTCCAGACATCTTCAAAGGGGCCTTTTGAGGCTTTAGCTGAATATTCATCATTGCATGAGTGTGAAGGATCTTCTGAAGCTGGTAAAAGAATGACTAGAAAAGACATGAGAGACCAGTTTCTGGATATCTCACAGGGCAAAGGAGAGTTCCTGTTCCCACCAGCCATAGTGGAAAATATCATGATTTGGAGGTGTTGGGCAAATACTCAGTAGGGTTTTGCTTCAATAGTGGGAAAAATTGAGGCTTGTATGAAATATCATTCTCGCCCTGCCTAGCAAAGTTTAAAATCAGCACCTGAAATTAATAATTAAACTCTTCTTGCTAGCTGAATTCCAGAAAAATGCTTACAACTTATTTGTAGGAAATTCCTTTACAGTAAGATAAAATTCGCAATGTCTGATTGCTAGTAAAAAATTACCAGACATGCAAAGAAGCATGAAAATGTGGTGCATGTGAGGAGAAAAAGCAGCCCATCAGAATCAACCCAGAAATGTTACAGATAGCAGAATTAATGGAAAGGAACAATAAATCAGCTATTGATATTTAATTTTGTTTTATTGAATACACTAAATCCTTTGACTGTGTGGATCACAACAAACTGTGGAAAATTCTGAAAGAGGTGGGAATACCAGACCACCTTACGTGCCTCCTGAGAAATCTGTATGCAGATGAAGAAGCAACAGTTAGAACCTGACATGGAAAAACAGACTGGTTCCAAACTGGGAAAGGAGTATATCAAGGCTGTATATCGTCACCCTGCTTATTTAATTTATATGCAGAGTATATCATGCAAAATGCCAGTCTGGATGAAGCAAAAGTTGGAATCAAGATTGCCAGGAGAATATCAATAACCTCAGATATGCTAATAACACCACACATGGCCGAAAGCAAAGAGGAACTAAAGAGCCTTTTGATGAAGGTGAAAGAGAAGAGTGAAAAAGCTGGCTTAAAACTCAACAATCAAAACCAAAGATCATGGCATCTGGTCCCATCACTTCATGGCAAATATATGGGGAAACAATGGAAACAGTGACAGACTAATTTTTTTGGCTCCAAAATCACTTCAGATGGCGACTGCAGCCACGAAATTAAAAGACGCTTGCTCCTTGGAAGAAAAGATATGACCAACCTAGACAGCATATTAAATAGCAGAGACGTTATTTTGCCAACAAAGGTCCATCTAGTCAAAGCTATGGTTTTTCCAGTAGTTATGTGTGGATGTGCGAATAGGACCATAAAGAAAGCTGGGCACCAAAGAATTGATGCTTTTGAACTGTGGTGTTGGAAAAGACTCTTGAGAGTCGCTTGGACTGCAAGGAGATCCAACCAGTCCATCCTAGAGGAAATCAGTCCTGAATATTCATTGGAAGGACTGATGCTGAAGCTCCAATACTTTGGCCACCTGATGTGAAGAACTGACTCCTTAGGAAAGACACTGAAGCTGGGAAAGATTGAAAGCAGGAGGAGAAGGGGACAACAGAGGATGAGATGGTTGGCTGGCATCACCGACTCAATGGGCATGAGTTTGAGCAAGCTCTGGGATTGGTGATTGACAGGGAAGCCTGGCATGCTGCAGTCCAGGGGTTGCAAAGAATCGGACCTGACTGAGTGGCAGAACTGTACTGATAATTGGAATACATATATTAACATTTTAAGTGAACAGATTCCAACTGTATCATCAGAAGGCCTGTAGTACAAAAATATGAAGTAGAAAATCCCTCAGGCAAAGGAAAATGGCAACAGTTACAAATCTCTATCTATACAAATAACGAGCACCAGAAGTGGTAACTACATGGGTAAATGTAAAAAAAATTCTTATCATTAGTTACCTCTATTTTAAAAATGTAATGTAGGACAAAATAGTATATGTAGAATTGAAATATATAACATATCAACACAAAATATAGAATGCAAAAAATGAGAGTATAATTTTAAGGTTGTTATACTAAAAGAGAGGGGCTTCCCAGGTGATGCTAATGGTAAAGAATCTGCCTGCCAATGCAGAAGACTTAAGAACGTGGGTTTGATCCCTAAGTCGAGAAGATCCCCTAGAGTAGGAAATGGCACCGCCCTCCAGTATTCTTGCCTGGAAAATTCCATGGACAGAGGAGCCTGGCGGGTTATAGTCCATGGGGCCCCAAAGAGTCAGACGTGACTGAGTGACTGAGCACATACTAAAGGGAAAAAATACAACTTGAGTGTAGGCTGTAATAAGGCAAAGATGTGAACAGTGCCAATGAAGCAACCACTGAGAGAACTCCTAATCCAACCAAGGAGACTAAGTTAATTTACAAACAATACTCGGTCCAAAATAAGAGAAAAAAAAAGAAAATGGGATTTAAGAAAATTACAAATAAATAGAAAATAAACAGCAATGTATTATAATTAAACTCAATCTTATCACTAATCACATTAAATGTAAATATAAATCTAGACACACCAATTGATAGAGATTGTCAGAATGGATAAAAAAATTGAAGACCCTATTCCACACACCCTTCACGGGATCAGCTTTAAATATAAAGACACAACTAGGCTGAAATTAGAGGAATGGGAAGACATGTTAACACTAATCAATAGAAATCTGGAGTACATACATTAATATTAGATGAAATGTATTTGAAAATGATGTGTGAGTCAATTCATTCAGAGGACATGATTGTTCTAAAGAATAATGTACATAATAAAACATAAAAAACTTATAAAACTAGAATGAGAAATAAACATATCTATAATTTCAGTATAAAGTTTCATACTCTACTCACAATAATTGATAGAAAAAGAAGTCACAGAAATTGGTAAAGATATAGGATATTTGAACAACATTTCAACCATTTTAACTCATTTGATACTTACTGAATGTTCCACCTAGGAAAAAGTGGAATAAGCATTTGTAAGAAGTGTACCAACTAAGATCATATTCTGTGCCATAAAAAGACTAAGTAAATATAAAAGCCTTCATGTAAAGTTCAAACACGTATCTACCATATGACACAGCCATTACACTCTAAGTATTTACCCAAGAGAAAAGGAAATGTATTTCTGTACAAAGAATTGTACACAAATGCCCATAGCTATTTGGCTGTTACCAGCCCAAACTGGAAGCAACCTAAATATCAACAACAGGTAAATAGATAAATAAATTGCACTATATCCATATAGTGAAATTTTTTCAGCAATAAAAAGTAATGAATTATTGACACGCACAAAATCATAGGTAAATCTCAAAATAATTATGCTGGGGGAAAAAAAACAGACAAAGAGAATATATATTGTGTGATTCCTATTATATAAAATTTTAGAAAA